>NC_046167.1:61694270-62294270 GCF_011064425.1 Rattus rattus | reverse complement strand
GCACAGAAGTAACACAGCAATATACTACCAGAATGATCCCAAGAGAGAGAACACTGAATGAGAGAGGCATTTGAGAGAAGCACTGAACGATGGGGAAGGAAGTTGAGGTGGCCGGGGTCCTCCAGGGAAACTGAGTCAAAATGGGAAAAGGAGAGGAGAGAACCGGGGAGAAAGAGAACACCAGTGAGAGATCTCTGGAGTGGAGCAGTGGTTCTCAACCTTCCTAACGCTGCGACCCTTTAATACAGCTCCTCTTGCTGTGGTCACCTCCAACCATAAAGTCATTCCATTGCTACTTCACAACTGTAATTTTGCTACTGCTATGAATTGTAATATAAATATCTGATATGCTGGATAGCTGATAGAGCTGACCCTCGGGTTGAGAAGCACGGGGCTGGAGTGAGGGAAGAATTACCCTGCTGGTCCACAGGCTGACAGAGCTCTTCCTGGGTCAGCGTTTCTTGGATGTTTTAAGTTGAGGATTGGGCAGGGGCCACCCACAGGTTCAGAGAGTCTGTTTTACTCAGTCTACTGTTTTAAACACAAATCTCTTGTAAAAAAAAAAAAACACAGTAAAACACTTAGAAATTGGTTTGAACTATTTGCTTTTGAATATGGTTGGGTGTCCGTGTAGTTGCAGAATCAGCCAACACAGTGAGGGCTCCTGGTGTGTGTGCGTGTGTGCGGGTGCATGCATGTGTGTGTGTGTGTGTGTGTGTGTGTGTGTGTGTGTGTGTGTGTGTACAGGTGTGTGAGCACACATACTGCAGTATTACCAAACCATAACTGGCAAGGGAAGACCTCGTGGTCTAGGGGAGCAAGAGTGATCTATGGGTACCTCTTAGTCCTTCCTACTTATAAGAAGCCTTTGTTCTACTGTTATGTACAAAAGAGCCTGACATCACAGGCCCCAGAACAGGCATGGACTCAGCCTCTCGTCTGTGGGCAGGGGAGCCCTGGTGGGTACATGAAGCTGTCCAGATGCCTGGGCCTGTGCCCAGAGGACATAGATTCTAGGGGAAGCCCATGGAAAACTACTTGAGGAGGAGGATTCCTGTCTGGAGCAGGCCCTGTGTCTCATCTGCTCGAGATCAGTCATATGGGAAGGGGGAAGTGAGTAAGTGTGACTTACTCAGTCACCTGAGCACAAGTAGCATACTGCTGTTGGGAGCGAGTTTATGTTATAGATACACCCATATATGATCTATAGGATATATATACACACATATACATATATATACACACATATATACACACACACACACACACATATATACATATATATATAATATCGATGAACAGGGAGGAGGCTAGGTTTCATGATGTGGTACCCTTCTCCCGCTGACATGTGATATCTCATGGAATGTTCTAGTTTTTCATTTTACTAGAAGAAGAGTGGCTGGCCGTAACCCCAAGTGGGTGGATAACTGCCGAGAAATAAGAGATCTCAGTCCTGAGGTAGGGCTGTGCGACCCAGAACATAGTATACAGTGGCTGCTTCTAGGATGATGAACAGCTCTTCTGTCCAGGAAAGGGGTCCCCCCAGTCTTCCCAATTGTAGTTAGTGCAAATGATGAACTGGATTTAGGTTTTAGTTCTTAGTTTTAGGTTTAGAAACTTAATTTTTAGTCCGTTTAAATTATTTTAAAGTTTGCTTCGTTTAAACTGACCTGCGGGCTCCCGTGGTGGATAGGCTAGGTTCAGGGTACTGCCTAACAAAACAGCGATGATGGCCCCAAGTCCGTACGAAATCTCTAAGCAAAGCTGGCAGGGTTTCCCTTTCTGCATTCTGGGGTCTGGGAGCCAGGCTGGAGATGCTTATGCAGGGATCCGGTTAATGAAGCGTGCTGGGCGTCGTGCTGGGCGGCGTTGCGGGTCGCCATGCTTCGCTTCTTTACAGGCCCCCGAAACCTTCTCCATCTGCGGCGGGGCTTAATTGCTTGCCTGTGATACGGCGCATGAAAGGACAGGTCCTCTCCACCTGATGACGCTTCACAGCCCCTGTGCACTGGCTGGCTTACTGAACTGTGAGATGCTGTTCGTAAGGAGCAAGGGATGTTGGAGGTGTTTGCTCTGCTGGGTCGCTCTTTTCGCGGCAAGGTCTCATGTAGCCTAGGCTGGCTTCATGCTATTCCCTATGAAGCCGAGGATGACTTTGAACTCCTGATCCTCTTGCTTTTGTCTCCCAGTGCTGGGACTAGAGAGGTGTGTGTGTGTGTGTGTGTGTGTGTGTGTGTGTGTGTGTGTGTGTGTGTGTGTGTGTGTGTGTGTGTGTGTGTGTGTGTGAGTGTATGTGTGTGTGTGAGAGTGTGTGTGTGTGTGAGAGTGTGTGTGTGTGGTGTGTGAATGTGTGTGAGTGTGTGTGTGTGTGTATGAGTGTATGTGTGTGTGAGAATGTGTGTGTGTGTGTGGTGTGTGAATGTGTGTGGTGTGTGTGTGTGTGGTGTGTGTGTGTGTGTGTGAGAATGTGTGTGTGTGTGGTGTGTGGTGTGTGTGTGTGTGTGTCTGTGTGTGTGGTATGTGTGTGTGTGTGTATGTATGTGTGTGGTGTGTGAGTGTGTGTGTGTGTGAGAATGTGTGTGTGTGGTGTGTGAGTGTATGTGTGTGTGAGAATGTGTGTGTGTGGTGTGTGAATGTGTGTGAGTGTGTGTGTGTGTGTTTGTGTCGTGTGAGTGTATGTGTGTATGAGAATGTGTGGTGTGTGAATGTGTGTTTGTGTGTGTGAGTGTGTGTGTGTGTGTATATGTGTGTATGCGCGCACGTGCCTGCTTACATCTGGCTTATGTGCAAGTCATTTGCTAGACAAGCACTCTCCCACTGAGCCACATCTCCAGCCCCATTGGTTGCTTTCTGAAGAAGAAGAGCAAGCCATTGGGGATGGCCCAGGAAAGCTGAGGATGGGAACTGGGGCCCTACTTGTTTGTCGATTCCCTATGCTGGTAGTGAGCCAGTGATTCGGTTTGAGTTTGAGTTCGTTCAAATTCCAGTCTTTGGACATGGGACAGGCCAGGTTTCCCATTGAGTCCAGCATCCTGCTGGGGAAATTCAGTGACCCAAGACAGGATGAGGGGTGGGAGGATCTTCCTCATTTAAAAAAATTCTTGAGTGCCGTGACCAAGGGTTGGTTTGGGAGAGCTGCCTCTGTGTGCTTGGGCTTGGCGTTTCAGAGCCTGGATTCTGCTCCCAAGCCCTAAGGCTTGACAAGTGGCATGAAGCCACAATGTTCATAGGGCCCAGAAGTGACAGGGGATGCTACATATTGGCTCTATGGAGGATGTCACATCTCCCCCTCTGCCTACGAGGAAGGGTGGTGTACTTCTGCATCTCATGGGGTATCACCTGGTGAGGTCTCCACACATGTTAATGAAGCCTCCTGTCCTTTTTCTTGTCAATCAACTACCAATGGTCACTTCATTAAGCAGACTGGCTCTTTCTGTAGAGGAGGGAATGTTGACAGCCCAGGAGGGCAGGCACTGAGGAGCCAGTATTTGGCTTTCGGTGCTGTTTGGTTTTGTGTTACCCAGACACAACCTAGAGTCACCTGAGAAGATAGAACCACATTTGAGAAATGGTCTCTGTCAGATTAGCCTGTAGTCATTCTTGATGGTTGATTGATGTGGGAGGGCCCAGTTCACTGTGGTTAGTGTCACATCAAGGCTGGTGGTCCTGGGAGGCTTAGACACATAGCTGAAGAGCCCGGTCTCTGCTTGGGTTCCTACCCTGACTTCCCTCCGAGGTCAACTGTGATGTGGTGATGGAACCGACCAGCGCTTTCCACCCCAAGTTGTTTGTGGTCGGTGTTTTTTATCACAGCCTAAAAGCAAACTGGGACGCCTGGTGTTCCAGACAGCAGAACTCAAACCTGTTTGTCGAGGATTTTGAAATGTTGTCTTGACTCTCTGAGGCCTGCCTAGGGCACTAACAAACATTCACCGATTCACGGACCCTGTTACCCCCGGGATGTGGGACAGTCACAGTAGCCATCATTCTGAGAGGTGGGATGCTGGTCCTCTGAGCTAAGGCTGCTGTGTTTTCTGGGAAGAGCTGAGCGTGGAGTGTGGTTGAGGAATAGATGGGTGTCAGTTCTACACTGCAGAGTTCTTGTTCGTGCAAGTGAAGCCAGGCTTCTTGACTTTGCTGCAGAAAAGAATTTGGGGATGAGCCCGTAGGAAGCTGAGTTGAAGTTTAAGAGGAGACCTTAACAGTTTAGCATGGGAGTTAGCAGAAAGACGTGCTCAGGGAAAGGATGAGTTCAACCGTCCTTCCAAAAGCCAAGCAAATGATTGAGGCCACCCAGAACCAAGCCAGTGGAAGACCCCACATTCGTTTTTTTCTTGCAAGACCTGGCTTGTCCCCACTTGTGGAGAACATAAGTCATGGGGTTCTTTATTCATGGAGATTAGCTTCGTGCTCTGACTCACATTAGGCTGCTGGTTACGGATGGCTTTGATGGCTAGACTCCATCAGTAATTGGTCATATTTATGGTTACAGAAGAGACACCAAGCATTATCCAGACCAGGCTCCATCATACTCAGGTGCTTCTCAAAGTGCACCCCAGAGCCCCCCTCATGGGGACCCTGACTGAGAGTGCAATGGTGACTCTCCATCCCTCTACCAGAATATCAGGGGGTACTGGCAATTGAGCAGTCAAGCCCTGCCCCCCAATTGGCTCTTGGCTCATGAAAGGCTAACGTGTCCACACCCACGAATAGTTATTAAGCAGCTATCTGAAGAACACAGTTCTGGGTGTTGTGGGTCTTTCTAGCCATTGTTCTTCCATTTTAGGCCATGGAAAATTCCAGGTCATGGCTCAGATCCCTGGCAGGTGCCCATTTGCTTCTGGCAAAGTCTGAGTCAGGATGCACAGGAGGGAACATGACTGGGAAGGTTGTGTCGACCTTGGCCATCTTCTCTACTTCCTAAGCTGGACTGCATGGCTGGGCTCTGCGGAGCTGTGGGCAGAGAAACCCTGGCCATGCATTTCTTATTTACAACAGAACGGTTCCATCTTTGATTTTCCCCAGCCTGCTAGCCTACCTGTTAGTTAATGGGAGCAGAGAGGAGCTTAAGTGTTCTGTATTTCACCAGAGTGAGTTCTCTGAGCCGGATCCCCATTCCTTGCTCTTGGGTCCCTGAGTGGGGCAGGACAGAGCATTCTGCAAGGTTAGCATTGCTGTCTTCAAGATCTCTGGATTTTACCAGGGAACCTTTTTTTCTTCCAAATAGTTTCTGGATGACTGAGTAGGACAGCTTTTACCTCAGTAGGCTCCTGAGGCCTACTCAGGAGTCTACAAAGACCAGATCTTGAGGTCACAGCATTAATCTGTAGCAAACGAACAATTAAGTTCTGCATGTATGTGTGTTTTGATTTTTGCTATTAAAAAGCCTAGCCTGTATCCAGGGGACAAAAAGGCAAGCGGAACATGTTTATATTCATGACAATACTGATAAAAATTTCCTGGAGAGGGGAGGAAAGTCTCTCTCTGTTTCTCTCTATGTCTCTCTCCATCTGTCTGTCTGTCCATTTATCTGTTTGTCTGTCTCTCGGTCTCTCTCCATCTCCGTCCGTCTTTGTGTGCGTGTGCGTGTGCGTGCGTGTGTGTGTGTGTGTGTGTGTGTGTGTGTGTGTGTGTGTGTATGTGTTTCCTTCTTCTCTTGTTCAAGGCTCCTGAATGCTGGGATGGCAGGTATGTGTGCAAACACATTAGCCTTTGCATATATTTTTTCTTTAAAAAAATAAAGTTAGAGCATTGTCTAAGAACTCCATTTTCTTCCCTTCCCTGTCTTTCTCTCTCGGTTTTTGGAGACAGGGTTTCTCTATGTGTAGAACTCACTCAGGTCAGTAGATCAGGTTGGCCTTGAACTCAGAGATCCACCTGCCCCTGCCTCCTGAGTTCTGGGATTAAAGGCCCGCACCTCCATGCCCAGCTAAAACTCCTCTTTCTTTTGTGAGACTAGGGGTAGAGCCTTGTGCATGTTGTTAGTCAAGTGAACAACCATTAAAGTACACTCCAGCCCAGAAGCTTCACCTTGCTTTTATCCCGTGGGATCTAGCTGCAAGGCGGAGTCATTGCCTTCCTGGTGCATTTACCCTGCACTCTATCTACATCCTTCTTGGGATGAGCAGTGCTGAGGACTGTCTTGGGAGGGAGCTAGGCTGAGTGTGCAGAGATCATGTCCAGCAATGTAGGCTCACGAATCCAAAGAGTAGTCAAGCTAGAGAAGTGATCGAGCCAAGTCCTGTCTTGTTTGGAAGCACTGCTGAAGGAAGCCGGGGTGGCGTAGATCATAGATACCGGATCTCCCTGCCTTTTTCCTGGCACACATCCTAAAATCCTTAGATCTCACCGTGCTGAGTGGCTTTTGAAAGCTAATGAATGGACTGAAGTCTGGCAGCCTGGCTTCAGGCAGAAGACAGTCACAGGAAAGATTGGCGGGGTTAGAGAGGTGAGGCCCTTAGCTCAACCCACTGCCTCTCCGGGAAGAGGGAAAGGTTGAAGGTCAAGTTGATTGGCGGTGGCTTTCATCACCAAGTCTTCTTAATGAAGTGTCTGTAAAGCCCCATTCTTCTGGGTAGCAGAACACATGGGGTGGGGGTGGCACTTCCAGAGAGGGATGGGGGCACGCCAAGCCCCACCCCCCCAAAGGATTAGTGTCCTTTGTAATTTCTTTGTGTGCGTGTATGTTGGGGATTCAATGTAGGGCCTCATTCAAATGAGGCAAGTGCTTTGTCACCCAGCCCTAAAAGTCCTTTCTGATAAACCAGTAGATGTGTTTCCCAGGGCTCTGTGAACCGTACAAGTAAATTAATTGAACCAGAGGAGGAGGTGACAGGAACCTGGTTTAATTAATTAACTAATCCTGGCTTAAATAATTAATTTTGAGCCACACTCTCCTTATATTGCTCAGGCTAGCCTTAAGCATGCAACCCTTGTTTGTCTGTACCCCCCAAATGACGGGGTATACGTGAGCTCTATCACACTGGGATGCAGAATCAGGAATCATTCATTCATCCATTTGTTGGTTCTGTTTGTTGCTAAAATGGTGCTGCAGATGGGGCCCAGGGCCATGTGTGTGCCCTCTCATTAAACAATTTCATAGCCTGTTATTATTCTTACTATTTTTAATAGAGCCCTGATTTAAAGCAGGTGGATCAGAGGCAGACAGGATAGCCTGGGCTTGTGTGTTTGTATGAGGAGGCAGTCCTGGGGCTCAGCCCTCCATCTCTGGGACCTGCCACCAATTCTAGGCTCATCCTGTGAGAACGGAATGTAGGGGACACCCAGCTGGTGTTCGCTGCTGCAGCTGTGATTTGCTTAGGGGTGGGGGAAACCCCACACTCGTCATAAGTCTACGGAGAGAGGGTGAGGAACTGTGAGTCTCCTTTCCGGTGGCCTTCAAAGCAACTGGCTGGGAATGCAGGGACAGACTTGAATGTGTGGGTGTGGGGACAAGTAGTGTGGGCAAGTGACGTCAGGATTTGACCTTTGACCTTTTCCTATCCTGCTCTGTGTGTGGGCGTCTGTGCTTAATTGGGTAGAGCTGTTTGCTTCTTCTCTGAATGGGCTTCTTGAGTTCAGACAGGGTGTCAGGTGCTGGGATGGGCTCAACTGACAGGCATGGCGGGACCTGGGATTTGCAATGGTTATGGCTTAATGATACCCCTTCCTGTACCTCTGACATCCCTGTCAAGCTGTCACCGTGTTGGTGAGTTAGGGCGGGGTTTCCTCTTTAAAATAACACTGGATGTGGTCCTTGGTGCCTGCAAAACAGTGACAAGGTGGTTTTTCTACTCACAAGGAGCTTCTGAGTTTCTCCGAGCCTGGGGTTGGCTCTCGTGTTCAGAAAACTGAAACCCTTGAAGTTCAAAGGGCAGTGTCTGGAATTACCATGGTGATTCAGTGATAGGGACTTCTGAGAGAAGCAACTGGGGATGTAGGCTTGGTTCTATCGGGTCAGAAACCTGACTCAGAAACCTCTCTCTCCTCTCTCTCTCTCTCTCTCACACACACACACACACACACACACACACACACACACACACACACACCTCCACCCCCTACATGCATCCACTCAGTGCCAAGCTTTCAGAATTGTTAGGGTGGCACATGTTTCCGCTAGATGCTTGCTAGGACAAGAACCAGGGGCTGCCAGTGCACATGTGTACAGAGCACACATAGAGGTCTGAGGGCATCAGATGACTAAACTCTAAACTCTAGTGAATCACAGACTGGGGTGGCGGAAAATCTTAGCCGCATGCATTTATTGTGTATTTGAGGGTTTTCATATCAGGGCAAACAGAGCTTTTTCTGTCAGTGGCAGCTAGAGGTGAAGCCACGGTCCTGGGGTCTGAAGAGCTTCCTCGGAGTCCCTGTGGAGCCGATCTGCCTTTTTGCAGAGCACTTTGCCCTGCCCCTTTGCAACCCACAGTAGGACTGGGCAGTGTGATAGCCATCCCTGGCTGCTAGCTGCCCCCTCCAAATTCTGAGTGGTATGTGGGAGAATGAAGACACTTAGTAGGCTTGCAGGGAGTGGGAAATGTGATCACAGATGGGAAGGGCTGTAGTTCTCACTCAGAGGAACTGGTGGGTACTTGCTACTATCTATCTATCTATCTATCTATCTATCTATCTATCTATCTATCATCTATCTACTATCTATCATCTGTCATCTATCTATCTATCTATCTATCTATCATCTATCTATCATCTACTATCTATCATCTATCTGTCATCTATCATCTATCTATCTATCTATCTATCTATCATCTATCTATCATCTATCTATCTATCTACCTACCCACCTACCTATCATCTCTCTATCTAATCTAATCTGATCTAATCTATCTACCTACCAATTATCTATCATCCATCCATCCATCCATCCATTTAATTTGTTTATTTTTCCCCTTGTTTTTATGCTTGAGATATTGAGGTATTGGGTCCTGGGGATTGAATGAACCCAAGGCCTCATGCACCAGGCTTGTACTCTGCCACTGAGCTCCATCTCTGGCTTTTCGTACTATTTTCTTTTAAGACAGGGGTCTTACTAAGTGGTCCAAGGCTGGTCTTGAATGGGGGATCCTCCTGCCTCAACCTCCTAAATTGGTTAGGATCCCAGGTCTGTACCAGACTGCTCAGTGGTGTTTTGGTTTGCTTTGGTTTAAAGGAGGTATCACAGAAGGGCTGGGAAGTAGGGTGGGGGGCGTGGCAGGGGAAGGGCCCTGTTAACATCCCCCTTCCTCTTTCTGCAGGATGACTGGGATGCAAGTGTCACCCTCTGCTCGTGCTGTCCGTGGGATTGTGTGTTGTTCTTGGAGGTTTTAGCCATTTGATGGGCGTGTACTTCTTTCTAAGAGCTGATGTAACAACCATAAAAGAACCAGCTAATGGGTGAACAGCAGGAGTTTATGCTGAGCTTGCAAGGCTTTGGCTGTGTGGCCTCTTTCCAGGGCTGACAGGGTCTGTGGACTCTATGTTCCTGGGACAGTAACAACATCTCATTGTCTCTGTTGCAATTTTGATTTTCTTAGTTTATTTCATTCATTCATTTATTTATTTTAATACTGTTTAGACAGGGTCTCACTCTGTAACTCTGGCTGGTCTGGAAATCACTCTGTAGATCAAGTTGGCTCTTTTTTTTTTCTTTTTCGGAGCTGGGGACCGAACCCAGGGCCTTGCACTTGCTAGGCAAGTGCTCTACCAATGAGCTAAATCCCCAACCCCCCAAGTTGGCTCTTAACTCTCAGAGGTCCACGTGCCTCTGCCTCCCTGAGTGTTGGGGTGTGCACCACCATGCCCAGCCCCTATTTTAATTTTAAATTGCGTTTTCCTTTGTGTATATGTCTGTTTGATCAGACTGGTTCCATGTCTTGCCTCTTGTGATTAGAGCATCAATAAGCAGCTATCTCTGTGGTAGGTGATTTAGAGTCCCCTGGACGTATACCCAGGAGTGGTCTAGTAGAACCAAGTAGTAGTTCTATTTGAGATTTTTAAGGAACCCCTTTATTGGTTTCCACAGTGACTGAACCAGTTTCCCTCCCAGCAGCAGTGGATCCAGTTTCTCTTTCCTGTAGCCTCACAGTCATTTATTGTCAGTGTCATTGTGATGTTGGCTGTTCTGGCTGTGATGTGACGACAACTTGAATTTCAAGAAGGTAGCCTTCAGAGATGTCAGGGGTGAAGGATGTCAGTAGCTTTTGGAGAGGCACAGTTCGGCCATAGTGAGGACAGCTGGAGTATTGTGATCTCCTTATGTGAGGTCATAGGAATGTAGGTTGCAGGATCTGACTGCCATGTCTGTGCAGTGTGCCTGCCTCACTTCCTTATCAGCAAATGGGCAGATTAAAAAGAAAGCAATTGACAGCTTCAGGTTAGTGTGTGTGTGTGCCTGTGTGTGTGTCTGTGTGCATGTCTGTGTGCGTGTCTGTGTCTGTGTGTGTGCACATGTATGTGCATATGTGTGTGCATGTATGTGCATGCTTGTGTGTGCCCATGCATGTATGTGCATTTGTGTGTGCCCACATGTATGTGCATATCTGTACGTGTGGTTACTTTTTAACATTTGGTTTAATATAGCTCTTCCCTAGATCTAAGTTGCTTCTGCTGCTGCTGCTGCTTTGGTCTAGGGCAGTGGTTTGCAATGCTCCTAATGCTGCAACCCTTTAATACAGTTGTGGTGACCCCCAAACATATAATTATTTTCATGGCTACTTGCTAACTGTAATTTTGCTATTGTTATGAATCATAGTGTAAATATGGGTTTTGTGATGGTCTTAGGCGACCTCTGTGAAAGGGTCGTTTGACCCCTAAAAAGGGTCAAGACCCACATGTTGAGAACTGGTATTGATTCTCACTGTGGTACTCAGGCTGGCCTTGAACTCATGTTCCTCCTGCTTCAGTCTCTGAACTGCATGATTACACACATGCACCACATCGCCTGGCTTCATGATGCTATTTCCATCCCTACAGTTTGCATGTTCTTCTGAAGTTATAAAAACATACTGTTATTGAGGAAACCTGAATGAATATGCTTTGAAAGAAGAAAGGACACTACCGCCTGCATTTCTGATCTATATGCCTTCAAATGATTCCATAATTGTCCCTGCAGGGAATCTGCAAGGACCCATTGTATTTTGAATATTGGGAAAAATTACCTTTGTAGCCTGTCCTATTCATCTAATAAACATTTATTCAAGCTTTGCTATTCTCGAACCACTTTGTTTGATGCTGAGGGGACTACAAAAGAGCAAAGATAATGTCTCTGTGTCTGAGCTGAGTGAGAGAGACAGACTGCTCTGAGGTGATGGCAGGGAAGAGGCTGTTTGCACCCTGTGGCTCTGGGCCAATCAAAGCAGTCTTTGAAACATCCTCATGGGGGCAAAGACAGTTCCTCCTCCTCCTCCATCTGCATTTTAAAGAGGTAACAGAAAGTTACCTGGAAATGAAGCATTTTTTTCCTTCTGTAGTTTCAATGCAAACACAAGGCTCACAAAATTGGAGGTGAACTCTGACGGGAGGGAGGCAGGGTATCGTTTTCCTGTTTTCCACATGACATAGAATGTTCAGGAAGCTCTCTGCAGTGAAACGGGGTGTGTGTGTGTGTGTGTGTGTGTGTGTGTGTGTGTGTGTGTGTGTGTGTGTGTGATGTGTGTCTGATTCTCTCTTGTACAAGGATGAGAGTGGAGGTTCTGGGTGTGGTCTAGTGGACAGAACACACGTCATGGACCTCCATATCAGCAAAGGAAGTATCTTCTCTCCGAGAGTGAGTGAAACCAGCTGAGTGTCCTTACCCCATGTCCAGTGCCCTTGGGTCTCTGTTCAGCATAATGACTTTGGTTCCATTGCTGTACCATCATCCCCTGAAATGGCAGCGAAGCCAGCTTACCCCAGACCAAGGCAAGCAAGTTTTGTCCTTCTCTGGTCTTCACCCCTTAAGCATCTGGGAGGTCTTCTCACATCAAGTGCCAAGCTACCACCTCCTGAGGGTTCTTTGTTTTTCAGGATAGACTGACCTTGACAGAGTTCCTGTTCTTTCTGACATCTTGTTCCTCATGGCTGACTTCCCAGCCCTTCTGCTTGACCTCACCAGACCCAGTTAGTCAAGCCAGACTACTGCCTCAACCAGGCCTCTCCTCTGTACGATGTGTTGGTTTCCTTCCTTCTAGACCTGTGGGTCATGCCAAAGGCCCCTGGAATAGGGCCCAGCCAGCATCAAAATCCCTTCTAAGGTTGGGGAGGTAGCTCAGTGAGTAAATTCCTGCTGCTCAAGTACAAGAGCCCGAGTTCAGATCCCAAGTACCCATGTAGAAGTTGGGCAGGGCAATGTCTGTCTTTAATTCCAGTACTAGGGGTAGAGAGTGGAGTTGGGGTAGAGACAGGAAGATTGGTGGGAGGTACTGGTTGGTCAGTCTAGTCGAAACAGTGAGCTCCAGGAGTCACTGAAATAAGTGACTCCTTCTCAGGTGATAAGGTTGAGAATGATAGACAAAGATCTCTCAATGTCAACGTCTGGCCTCTACATGCACATACATGTGTTTACACATGGATACAGCACACACATGCAAAGCCCTTCCTGTGTCTAGGGCTAGGAGCATCTGGCAAAAGAGAAAGATTTCCAACACTAGGCTTAACTCATTTTGTTCCTCATTCGTATTCCCAGAGGGATGACCCTGAATTTCTTTCAAGTCCTCCCCCATCCCCCACCCCCACTTCTGAGAAACTTTAATGTCCATTAGCAATCGCTCCAGGATTGCCACAGGTGTGGCCTGAGCTTTGCATGAGCAGCACAACCATCAGATTGGACCAGCCACGGGTCTGATAATGTCAAGCTGTGGCAAGATGATTGCCGGTCCTGGGATTTGGGATTCACCCATGTGGCTTGGAAGGGTCTGCTTGTAGGTGTGAGACCTGGTTACTGGTACACAGTTCCCTTTGCTAACCAGTAGGCTGAGTTCCCTGTGCCTACATCCTGAAAATGGTCTGTCAGACACTCACTTTCCATCGGGGAGTTAGGACTCCAGGGATGGTACAAGCAGAACAGACACACAGAGGCAACCCCAGGAAACAAGTCTGTAATATGAGAGTTGGGTTTGCGACAAACATGCTGGGTAGAGAGCCCTTCACGCCCCTGGTCACATGTAAGTGCTGGGAGAACCGAGCCATCCTGTGTGAGTGGCAGGAGTGGACTCTTAGTCACTGCCTGCTCTCAGGAATGTCGGCTTGGTTAAGACTCTGACTGTGGGGCTGAAGCTCTGCTCTGTTGGTAGAGAGTCCTTGCCTAAAATGTATGAAGCTCTGGGTTCAGTCCCCGGCACTCTTCAGAACTGGGTGGGGAAACATCTGGAACAAGTCAGTAAGGAAATCATGGCCCACCTGGATATTCTAGAGCATGAGGGATGTGTCTGGACCAGAACGGCTTAGAGGGTGGTGGTGATAGTGGGGTGTGTGTGTGTACATGCGCATATGTGCCTGCTTCCCTCCTGCTTCACTCTGGGGGTCACCAGAGGATTGTTTAGCAACTCCATGGCTATGTATGTTCCAGAGCCCAGCCTTATGGAAATTGGGAGCTATGTTTCTGAAAGACCAGTGGGAGCAAGTGTGGTGTCTCTGTTAAGGGAGCTCGAGGCAGTAGCCATGACTTTTGACTGCATCGTATACCTACTCCTCAGCGTTCTAGGGACTCATGAGAGTTCCGTTTTCGGGGGGCATGGATTTGGGGAAGAACTGTCGACAACCGTTCAAGCTCTCATATTTGGCTGCCTTATCTTTGGTGGACCACAAGAAACTAAGTCTCCACACAGATAGTCTGGCTTAATGGTTCTACGTAATGATTTCTTGTTTTAACTTTACTATGGTGGGAAGGCAGTGTGCGTTTAGTGAGAAGCCTCCTTAGAATTATGGTTTGGGGTCTTCCTCAGGTAGTGATCAGTGCTCCAGGTCTCTTACGATGCTGAACCACAGCTCCTTGTCAGCCCCTCGATCTTAAAGCGTCAGGACCATCTTAGCGTCTAAGTTAGAATGTTTTCTAGGCGAGGTGCCTTAAATGGTGCACTTCGGGGCCTAGGATATTATTTTGTTTACAATGACTTTGTGGGGTAGGACGTAAGCACGCTGTAAGCGGGATGTCAGGTTGGTTCCTCAGGCAATTCCTGTTTTGTTTTCAGTTGGTCCAAGTTGCCCCAGTTGCCCATGTTTGACTCGCCAAGGTCAGAAGGAATCATTCTGCCAGACTTTGTGTCCCAGCATTTAAAATTAGCCCTGCTGTCGGGAGCCTTTGGCTCAGTCTCCACAGGCGGGGCTGGATGTCAGCTTAATGCACTGAGCCTGAGAGGGACAACCAGGCTCTCACCTCCAGCCCCAGGTGGAAGTGTCACCTCCTGTGGTTGCTCTGACAGGTCGTACATTCCGGGGCCGGTTTAGTAGCAGCAGTGGCTGGTTTTGCCTGTAAGCGCTCGAGGACGCGTTGAACGTCACCAGTCAGAGCGATTATGAAGAGCATTCAGGGAGGCAGCAGACACTGCCTCTCTTGGCGTTTATGAGGAGGAAGGCTGCGTGTTGCTATGGCATTTGGAAACTTCCATTTCCTTTTTAGAATCGTTCTCAATATCCTTATTTGGTGGACGACCAGTGAGACCAAACACAGTGAGGGGGCGGGGACTTGAGCTCCGCCCCTCCTTCCACCCAGTGACTAACAGGTGCAGGTGGCGGAGACAGAGTGGATATGCTGGACAAAGGCGTGACTCACATCCTGGGTGGGATGGAGTGGGATGCTGTGAGTTTTCATCACAGCACACAATTTAAAACTCTCACAAACTGTTTATTTCTGGAATTTTCCATGTAATATCTTTGGACTGTGGTTAGCCGTGAATATTGAAACTGCAGAAACCAAGTTCAGATATGAGGGCCTGCCATGTTTCTACATATTCTTCCTCCTCCTCCTCCTCCTCTCCTCCTCCTCCAGATAGAATGCACTCATCCCCTGCCTCAGGTCCTCTGTGCTGCTTCAACTAACTGACCTTGTCTGCTGTCATGAGATAGGGCTTAGCTTGTGACGATGGCTCATGTATGTTGCTGCGTGCACTTTTCCCCATTACCTATTTCACACCTGCCTAGTGGCTTTGCCTGGAAGACTCCTGCATACTGGTTAGAATGCATTCAGCTACAAAGAAGAATCAGTCCTGCCATGTGTGATGACGTGGACAGCAGACCCAGTAAAGTAAGGCAGGCACAGGAAGAGACCCCCTGATCTAATAAGAGTTGGGCTGGGGGTGTGGCTTAGCTGGAAAGCTGGGGGTGTGGCTTAGCTGGAAAGCTGGGGGTGTGGCTTAGCTGGAAAGCTGGGGCGTGGCTTAGCTAGAGGGGTGTGGCTTAGCTGTAGAGCACTTACCCCAGCAGGTACAAAGCCCTGCTTTCAATTCCACAAGAAAAAAGAAAAATAAAAAGTGAAAAGCCTTCCAGAATCTGGAGAGAGGCATAGGATAGTTTTCCTTTCATATCTCCCAAAAGGAATCAGATGGGCCCACACTTAACTCTTAGATCTCCAGGCTCTAGCGCTGTGAGACTGCAGTACTTTTTTCCCAGCAGCCCTTGCCAACCATCACGTCTTCCACCTTGAATCTTCTCTGGTCCTTGGTAATGGTGGTAAAATCAGCGAATTGGTTTCTTTAGCATCTAGGCTTAATGTTCTAGCATACGGCTTCCAACAATCTTCCTTTCAGATGAGCAAATATTTGTCCCTCGTCTTTGACACCTGAAGCTGGATGGTTTCAGAATTCTGGAAGTCGCTTCAGCTTTGGGCAGCTAGAAGGGGGACAGAGAAGAGTCTGGTGATCTTAGGGGATGTGACAGTGGCCCGTGGTGACATGAGAGAAAACCTGGCATGCACATGTGGTTTCCGAAATCCCGTACCCTGACTGGCGAGACAGGCGAGTGACAGCATGTCAGACTTCTGTTTCTTAGAATCCTACTTTCTTGTTTTGGTTTGAATCTGAAATGCACCCCAACTTTCTTCCATGGGTTCATGTTTTGAACACTCATCCCCCGCGGAGCTGATGGCTGTGAGAGTTTGGGGGGCTTGAGCCTGGATGGTGGAAGCTAGTCAGTAGGGTATGCCTCTGAAGGCCATAGCCTAGAACCTGGTTCTGGTATGGTCTCTGCCTCCTGGTCAGTTTGGTATGAATGGCTTCCATGACATATTCTGCTGCATTATGCTGATGTCACAGACCCAGCCTCTCTACCACATTCTGTCTAGCATGATGAATGAAAGTCTCCCGAAACCATGAGCCTAGATGAATCCTCTAGAGAGCCAGTTCTATGAGGTGTGTGGGTCAGACCAAGAGCAGCTGATGTTCAGGCTTCCCTTCCACTCACACACATGTATTTGAGGAGTAGATGTGATTCACTGCCATGACAGGAGTGTGTCTGACAGAGCATTGTGTAAGTAGGTCACCATGATGGGCTAGGGAGATGTCTCAGTTCATAAAGTGCTTGCCAAAGAAGCACCAGGACTGGTGTTTGATCCCCAAAACCCATGTAAAGTTAGGCATGGTGACACATGTGTGATGTCAATGCTAGGGAAGTAGAAACAGTTGGATCTCTGGGACTGGCTACCTAGCCTAGCCCACCGAGTGAGATCCATGCCAGTGGGGGTTCTTGTCTTAAAAGTGAGGCTGAAGAATGCCTGAGGAATGCCCCCTAAGCTTGTTCTCTGGCCTCCATGTGCATGTACATATACATGCATGCACACCTTCACACAAACTGCATATATGCACGCTCACATGAAAGTCATTGTGAGACTCAGATGGCAACAGTCAGACCCTTGGCTACTGTTCCCCCCGCTTCCTGGCCCTGACTGGCTGTATCTGCACCCCAGAAGTATCTGGGCTGAATGGCTTTCTCAGAAGGCTTGTCCTTCCTGCGCTGCAGCAGCTTCCGGCATCCACACAGGATGGCTGTGTGATCCAGTCAGCTCCCCACCTGACCCCAGCCTCACACCTCACTTCTTTGATTGCTCTGGTACTGCAGGGCCAATGAATATGTTGGTTCTTCAGGCAGAGTTTTGGGAGTCCCAGCAAATGGACACATGTTTGAGCTAATTATTAATTTAGTTATTCATCTATTGAACTAATTATCCATTCATTTGTTTATCTGTTTATTTGTTTAGTTTAAGGACAGGGTCTTGCTGTGTATAGGTCCGGCGATCTGGGATTTTCTATGTAGTTCAGACTGATCTGGAACTCACAGACATCTACCTGCCTTTGCCTCCTGAGTGCTGGAACTAAAGGGGTGTGCCACCACACTTGGCCCACGTTTAAGTATCTTGCATATAATTTGAAATAGATTCCACTTAGTGATTCTAGTCTTTGAGAGGCCTATTCCTGCTAGACTGGAGTCTTCAGGCTGTGGCATCTTTAGTCTCTAGTTCTTGGGCAGATTGGGCTGGGAATACAGCTGAACTTGTCAACAAGGTGGACAATACCATAGGTGTGAAGTCCAGCATGGTGGCTTTGATTCTTTTTCTTCAGTTTGTACTGTGTTCTCGCCCTTACCGCTTTCTGCTTTACACAGTTAAGCAAACAGCCTCCCCTCTGTCACCTAGCACCTCTCCTCCTCTCTTTCCTCCTCCCCCTCCTCTTCCTCCTCCTCCCTCCTCCTCCTCTCTTTCTTCCTCCTCCTCCTTCTCCTTCCCCTTTCACCTCTTCTTCCTCCTCCTCTCTTTCCTCCTCCTCCTCCTTCTCCTTCCCCTTTCACCTCTTCTTCCTCCTCCCCCTCCTCCTCTTCAGGGAGGGGGTCTTCTGGAACATACACTGGCCGTAAACTCATCATGTAGTTGAGGATGACCTCGAGCTCCTGCTCCTCCTGCTTCTACCTGCTCACATCTTCTCATCACAACTTCCATTCCTGCCACTCTCAAGGAATGCGGTCTTGAGTGGTCAGATCCACACAGCGGCGTCACGTGGTCTGCTGAGGGACATATGGACAAACCTGTGTCCCTTTAAGCTTAGACATGTGTTTGAGGTATTGTCCAGAGGCATGAGGAGGATTCCTTGTTGTAGACTAAACCTCTTGATTCTGAAAAAACAAAAATGAAACAGCAATGCTGCTGTTTACTTTAAAGCAGGCAGGCCCAGTTAGCTCGAGTCCAGACCCTGCTCTCCCTCCTCCTGCTCCTTGGCTGTAACGGTCTTTTCTGGATTTCTGAGCCAGGCATTGCTGAAGGTGCATGCCCTGGTTCTGGAACGTATGCAGCAACAGCTTAGACCGTTTTAATCCTGTGGCTATCTGGATCTAGGGATGGGTCGGGCAGGATCTTGGTCCCTTTAGATGAAGGGCACAGCGCAAGTGTAGACTATCACTAAGGCAACTGAAAGGGAGAGCACAGTCCCAGTGGCCTGGAGATCTCATTTCGATGCATATTATTCTTTCACTCAAGTGTGAGTAGAAATGGTCCTCAGGAAGGGCAGGGAGTCTGGCCCCCTGGGAGGGCAGGATCTGCTGTGTGTCTGTTAAAAGCTGCCAGCCCAGGGACACTGGAATGCGAGTGGCTGTTCCCTCTACTCACCCGCGCCACCCGTGGCAGCTACTGAGCCTATTGCTTTTACTGTGATTAGTTTCTGCTCATGTATGCAGCTGTCCCCATGTCACCCTGTAACTGACAGCAGTGCTGTCATAGCGGGATTGGTATTTGTATTATAATCAAGATATATGTGCATGTGTGTATGTATATACACACATATACATACATACATACATATATACATATATATATATATCTTACCTCTTCCTCCTAACAAAGTTATAGATAGATATAGATATAGATATAGATATAGATATAGATATAGATATAGATATAATCTTTGCGGTGAGAATGTTAAAAACTGTCTCTTCTCCAAGCAACCCTCTTACTCTTCAGTAAGGAGCTTTGCCTGCTTTGAGCAGCCTCTCCCCTTGTTCCATCCCTCCTCTTGTCCTCCAGCCTCTGGGAACCGCCTTTCTACTCTTCCTGTGAGGCTGACTTGCTCTAACCCCACCTGTAAGCACTATATTTTGTCTTTTGGGGTTTGGCTGTATCATTTAGTTTTATGTCCCTTAATTTTATCCACTTATATTGTCTTGAGTATCAAAGGTCCTTTTAAAAAGTATTTTTTTTTATTTTTTAAAATTTTGTGTATAGTATAGTATATGTGTCTGTCTTGTGGTGTGTGTGTGTGTGTGTGTGTGTTATGTGTGTGTGTGTGTGTGAGTGTGAGTGTGTGTTGGTGAGTGTGAGTGTGTGTGTGTGTGTGTGTGTGTGTGTGTGTGTGGTGTGTGTGTGTGGGTGTGTGTGTGTGGTGTGTGTGTGAGAGAGTGTAGGTAATCTGTGGAGGGCATCCAGTCCTCTAGAGCTGGAGTAACAGGTGGTTGTGAATTGCCCCATGGTGGACATTGGGAAGCAACGTTGGGTCCTCTCCAAGGGCATTATGGGCTCGTAACTGCTGAGCCATCTCTCCAGTCCACCAAACTGCCCTTTTAAAAGGCTGTATGGCCAAGTGTGATAGCACATGGCTTTAATCCCCGCCCGTGGGAGACAGAGGCAGACTCTCTGTAAGTCTGAGGCTAGCCTGGTCTACATAGTAAGTTCCAGGACAGCCAGAGCTACATTGTGAGACCCAGTATGAAAAAAAGTTGATATGGCATTCCATTATTTATATCCTATTTTCTTTATTCACTCATCCATTGGTGGAAACATTGATTTCATATCTTGACTTCTGTGACTAATGCAGAAATGACATACGTAGTACAGGTGTTTCTTCAACCTGAGGACTGAAATTCCTTTGCATGTGACTAGAAATGAAGGCTGCTGGGATGTACTGAATTGCTTTGAAATCCACATGCACTATGGAATAGTTAAAGTAAGCTAATTAACCTGTGTTATACTCTATCTCACTGTGTGTGCGTGCGTGCACACATGTGCACACACACACACATGCTCTCTCTTTCCCTGCACCCTTTCTTTCCCTGTGTTGAAAACTCTCTTAATTTTCATAAAATAGTATATTTTCTATATGAAAATGGAAAGTATCCTAAATTCAGATATTTTCTTTTTTTCTACAAGATAGATATTTATCTGTGGGGACAACTCAGTAATGTGGGCTTCATGTTATTTGAAAGAGGTCTGTCCATTGCAAGAATATCACATGACATTTTCAGCCCATATCTCATCAACCTGGAGACAAGGAAAGCCAAGCTCTCTGGGTCTGTAGTGGTAGGTGTGGATGAAGAGCTGACATCCGTGGTGAACCCTATGGATGTCTGCGCTAGAATGAAGGGATATAGCTCAGAGTCTGTTTGGAAACAACTATGGAGTAGCCAGGAGGCCAGCCTATGGAGAGAGAACTTATCAGCGAATTCTAGTGATACCACGCAATCAGCCTATGCAGGGGTGGAGTCCAAAACGGTTTCTGTGATTGGATTATGTTCAGATCAGCAGCTGAGTTACATCAGGCCCCAACTCTTTCTTTTCACCCCTGTCTCTCCCTCATTGCAGGGGCTCCTGCCTGTTTGTGTGGAGGACCAGAAGGCTGGAGGATGTATTGAGAACAGGACAGACACATGCCAGGGTGATTTTGACAAAAGACCAGGACAGAAGCAATCTATTCTGGGGTGTTTCAAGGGCTGTGCATGTTTTGAACTAGTGATGCTTGGATAAAAACATCTGGTTTTGTTTTGTTTGTTTGTTTGTTTGTTTGCTTTTAACGTTCACATTGAAAGCTGTTCTCTGATTTAATAAGAAAACAGACTGCCTTTGACTTCTGGAAACATTTGCTAACAAAATGGCCTCCAGTAGACCAAGTTAGCCCTGGGGAAGAAGGAGTCGGAAGTCAAGATCTAGAGATGAAGACAGCTTCCCAGAGAGCTCTGTGGGCAGCCTTGGAGCATGCCGCTTTATCCACTGCCCAGATTGTGGGACGTGCTGGGGAAAGGCCAGTCTGTGTCACTAGCTCAGCCTCTCTGAGGGTCAAATAAAACTCCTGAAAAACAGGGTGTCTCTCATATACTAAAGGAAAGGCATGTAGGTTTATTTGAGGCAGACAAGCAGGCAGACAGATGGACCGACTCACAGACTCTAAGCCTGCAGTGGTGTTGCATTTTTGAGCTGCATTTTTGAGCATCTATGGGCTTGGCTTCCTCAGGACAGCCATCCCTGCTTTCTCAGACCTGCAGGCACCCAGCAGTCTATTTGAAATGGCAGGGGATCTTTACTTGTTGCTTGGTTGGTTCGTTCATTTCTTCCTTTTCTCCTTAATGTCTGTACGATATGTGTGCGTACATGACATGTGCATGTGTGTTGTGTCCATATGATGTATGTGTGAGTGAGGGCACGAACACTTTGTAAAACATCCATGGAGGTCAGAGACCGCTTTAGGTGGTGGTTCTTGCCTTCCACCATGTTTAAGGTGGTGATGGGGTGGGGTGAGGGTGGGTGTGTATGTGTCTCCTTGATGTTTCTCCTGGTAGTGTTTCAGGCTTGCTGGCCCTTCCAGATTCCATTCTGGCTTTTATGTGGGTTCTGGGGTTTGAACTCAGGTCCGTATGCTTACACACAAGCCTTTTCCCCCACTGAGCCGTTCCTTCAGTTCTTTCCCTTTCTCTGATTCTCCGTCTCTGCTGTCAGCATGTCTGGATAAGTTTTAAAGGATGATCCTGTTGGGAGTGAGGATGTGGTTGGGTGGCAGAGTGCATGGTCAGCACAGGGAAGGCCCTGGGCTTAACCCCCATCATTAATAAATGGGTACAAACTTGAAAGCTGGGGAGACAGCTCCGCTGATAAAGTGCTTGTCTTTCATGTGTGAGGACCTGAGTTCAAACCCCAGCCCCGCATAAACCACAACTGGTGGCCCATGCATGTGATCTCAGTGGGGGCAGGGGGGCAGAATTCCAAGAGCATCCTGGGTTGAGTTCAAGGACAGTCTGGGACAGAGACCTTGTCACCAGATAAAGGGTGGGAATGCTAATTGAATCCCACTCTCAGCTAACTTGACCCTGATTTATTTGGACTGAAAAGTTACCTACACTCTAAGGACCAGTAGATGAGCTTGCTTAACCGATAGGAACTGCCAGCCGCAGATTGTCGTTTGCATTTTAATTAATTAAGATAGGATGAAAGACTCAGCTTTTCCTGCCTCATTTCAAGTATCGGCCTTCCTAGGACTCAGGGAGGCCCGCATGTGGGGCTTGAGAGGAGAAAACAGCTCCAACCAGGAGACTGTCCTGCAGGTCAGTCTTGTGTATAGGAGTGAGGAGGCATCAAGGAAAACTCCAGTGCAGGTTGGGAGAGAGCATCAGAAATCTAGGATGAGCTTGGGAACTGGAAGTGGACTTTGGACTGATCCTTATGGCCTGCCCTTCGATTGCCCTTTAGGACGGACCAGTCCCTCTCCGTATGAAATGACCTTCATCTTATGTCAACATAGATTTTTCTCTGAAAATGTCTGGAAAGGCTAAGCATGGAGTCCTCCAAAATGCCAGGCGCACAGGCCCTGCACACGCAGAGCTGCTGAGAATGACCAGCGACCAGCAGTCTGCCCTCAGTGCGAGCTGACCCAGGCAGGGCTCTTGGGTAGGAGTTACGCACTGACACGGTGCCTTTGACTGGATGTCCCGTAGGAATATCCTCCTGCTATTTCTTAGGCTCACGAGACATTTATAGGGGTAACTGGAGAGCCTGTCGATATTTCCTGTCATTTACAAATGGAGAGATTAAAGCCACAGAATAATGAAGTAGGTGCCTGGCAAGTGGGCCGCAGCCGTTGAGAGCTGAAACCACATCACCGGTCACCACTGCAAATCGACTTCTGGTAATTTACTTAGTTTTGTGAGTGCAACTGTGCATTGCAACATTGGTTATGATATTGAATACTTGAGGCAGTTATTCCCTCTGTGTCTAGGCGTAGGAAAATGTATGAAGTGAATCGTGTCACAGTAATATAAATTATGAAGGCCGGAAAAACTGACACTTAGATTTGCGTCTCCTGGCATGGAAAGGTGTCTGATGTGTTGAATAGGATTGGCCCCCACAGGTTCATATATTTTCGTGTTTGGTCCCTAGTTGGTGGAACTGTTTGGGAAGGATTAGGCGATGTTGCCTCTTCAGAGGAGATGTGTCACTGCGGGTGGGGCTTTGAGGTTTCAAGAGTCCACACCACATCATTCCCAACTAGTATTCCCTGTCTCATGGTTGTGGATCAAGATGTAAGTTCTTAGCTATTGCTCCAGCTCCATGTCTGTCTGTCTGTCTGTCTGCTGCCACGCTCCCTCCCATGGTGGTGACGGACTTTAACCCTCTGGAACCATGAGCCCCAAATTTTCTTTTTTTGGTTGCCTTGGTCTCATGAGGTTTTTGTCACGGCAATAGTCATGAAGACAGCATCTAAGGCTTATTAAGTGAAAACTTGAGACTTGAAACTTCAAATAGGTAGATGACTTACCTTCAGTTCCCAGGATTGAACCGAGTGCCTCATTCACCCATGCTGCCTGGCATTCTACTACTGACTACCCAGTTGCATTTTTCTTTTTGAGATTAAAAAAAAAAAAATTCTCGCCAAATTGTCTAGGATGGCCTCGTATTTACCCTGTAGCCCGGGCAGGCCTTGAACTTGTGATCCTTGTAGCTGGAACAGCAGACCTGTGACACCAGGCTTGGTCATTTGAGTTAATTACTCATGGGTGTGTGTTCGGTGTGTGTGTGTTCATGTACATGCAGCAGCACATCCTCGTGTGTACCCGTGAGGCCAACGGCCAGCACTGGGTGTCTTTATTACTCTGCACCTTATTTTTTGAGATAGAGTCTCTTCACTGGACTTGGAGTTTGCCACATCAGCTAGGATGTCTGTCTGTCCAGTTTTAGGGATCTGCCTGTCTCTCTGTCTTTCCTTGCAAGGATTCCTCTCCCTCCAGATAGCTCTTCCTTCTACCGTGTGGCTCTCGGAGTCAAGGAGTCAGGCTTACTGGCTGTCCTTTGGCCTTTGTGTATGGCATGGCATGCATGACTATATGTGAACATATGTGTGCAATATAAAAGTAAGTAAGAGTTAGGAAAAGAAGAAAAAAGCAGCTGTAGGAAGCCTCAGAGCCAAAGCACCTGTTTAAGGGAGAGCTAAAGGTGGTCTTGACTGGAGTACGATGTGTGTTTGGAGGTGCTCAGGCAAAGAAGGCTCTAGAAAGAGGCAGCTCTCACAGGGTGGTGGTGGTGCACAGCCTTAGTCCCAGTGTTTGGGGTGTAGAGGCAAGTGGATCTCTTAGTTCGAGGCCAGGCTGGTCTATGGGATGAATTCCAGGGGAGTCAGGGCTAAACAGAGAAAACATGTCTTGAGAAGAGGCAACGCTGAAGATGGCCCTGGGTATGTTTGGTTTGAGCCGTGGCCCATGGCTGTGTGAACTCGTGTAATGACTGGTGGTGAGCTGCTGCAACGAATGCTCTGCTGAGGGGCGCTGGATGCCACCTGAGTGTGTGACAAGTCCATGAGGCAGGATTGCATCCTAGGGTTTCAGCCCTCACCATGTAGTTTTGGTCCTGAACTTCTTATCCTCCCGCTTCCACCTCCCAAGTACCAGGATTACAGGTGTAAACCCCACACCAGGTTTACGTGCTTGTGGGGGTTGAACTCACGGCTTCGCGTATGCCAGGCAAGTATTCTACCAACTGGGCCACCTCCTGGGCCTCGACACTCACTTGGCTGGTCGGCTGCCTCCTGGCTGCTGTCCAGTGACCACGCTGTGCTTTCTTTAACCTATTTCCTGGAATGCCCACCCTACTCCATCTCCTCTCTGCTTCCCGGTGGCCTTGTACGATCTGGCCTGAACACCTGCTTCTCTTCCTGGCTCTCCTTCCTTTCCTTTTATACCAAGAATCTGGAGCTGAACATCGGTGTTCCCATGGTGCCTTGCGCTCGGCTTCTGTGCTCCCATGGTGCCTTGCGCTCGGCTTCTGTGCTCCCATGCCACCCAGCACTTAATCTGTACTAGGCTGTGACACTGTCTGTAGCTATTGTTCTCCCTGGCTCTGGTGCTGCTCGCGGCTGCGCTTACTTCATCTCGGTATTCATGTAAGAAGAAAAGGGTTGGATTCTGCTGCTGTTTGATAAAGTTAATGACTCCGGAGACATAGTAGCAGGAGGAGAAAGAACCTGATTTCTTCCAGAGGGTAGCCTCAGGTCGCCAGTCGGCCTCTGAAATGAATGCATAGGGTGGCTGTGCCAGAGGTTGGGTAAGTGGGAGAGGTATTTGCTTAGAAGAGTATTCTCCCACTCTGCCTTCAAACATGCAGAGATCTCCCCAAATGTAGGCACTACCTCTCTTTTCTCTGTTTATGGCCGGCTGTTCCTGTCTTGGGGGTTAGTAGGTATCTTGGTTAAATCTGCCAAGGAGACAGGCACAGTAGAAAGGCAGATTCCAGGCCTTTTCATGCTGTCCCACTCACCCTGTTGGACATCCACTGGTCTGTGGCCACCAATCAATAAAAAGCAACCCAGGCGATGGTCATCTTCCTAGCTGCATAACAGGGCTGCTATATGCAGCTAATGGGGAGGGGAAGGGGCAGTGAGGTAGACTCCAGGTAGGCAGGGCTTCATGTGCCTGTGTGCAGTGTTTCTAGCCAACACAGACCTGAGTGTGACTGATGACACTCCGGAGCATTTGATGACCAGACACAAGGAGAGGAAGTGGGTGGGGCGGAGGGACAGCTTTGCTTGCCCTCTCTGCCTTCTCTCCCCAGTGGCCTCACTTGGGTGGAAGATGTGGTCAAGAGTGTGAGAGAGGCTTCCATGGTGGAGCAGAGTGTAAGGCCAGTCTGTGGCTTCCTGTTGCTGCCCCTCCACCACTCCATGGTGGGTGCTGGGTGGTGGGATGTGACAGGTTGGAAGCCTTGAGGGAGACCTCAGGACAGAAGAGTTATTGACGAGAGGAGGGTGAGGGGACTGAATGAAGATACCTTTTTTTCTTCTTCTTTTCTCTCCAGCCCCTGAAATGTTGCATTAGCGGAAGTGTCACCATTGGCTGATGTGGAAATAGCTTTGTCTTGCTTCTCTCTTCTGTTTTCTTCTAGGTATTCACCTCTATGGGGCATCGTGTAACCGGGGTTGGGATCTGGTAGCTGGTGATGTAGTGATGGTAGCTTCCTGCCTGGAGACAGAGCTGCATGGTTCATGTGTGACACATTGTTTTGACTTTTGGTCCTGCAGCTGTGCGATGGTTCAGAAACCACCTCGCAAAGCTAGGCAGCCTGGGGATGAATGACTGAGAAGCTAGGGGCTCCCCCACCATGACACCTATGTGGAGAGAGTAAAATGAGGGCGCTACCAGGGAGTGGGCTTGCCTCAGTGGTTTTGAATATTGCAGTGGGGGAGCTGCTGTTTAAATGGAACAGGCACAGAGGTAGCAGCTGTTTGAGAGCTTTAGATTTTGAAGGGGAGCGGAAGAACTTTGGAGAGAGGAAGAACTGTGGAGAGAGGCGTTTCATCAGTGGTTCTTAGCTAGGAATGCGTCATACTTGAGGACAAACCAAGAGGCAAATAAATGGTCATTCAAGTTTGTATTGAGGCGTAAGACTATATTCTCTTGGGACTTTTCTCATAATTAATGAGGACTTTGATTCTTAAAATGCAATTTAAAGGGGCCAGGTGATTGTTCAATTGGACCTGGCTTCCATACCCAGAACTATTTTTTTTTTTTTTCATTTAAAGCCAGGCGTAGTGGCAAGTACTTGTAATTCCAACTCTGGGGAGACGGAGGCAGGCAGGTCCCTGGGGATTGCTCTCCAGCCAGCTCAGCTTAATTAGGGGGTCCCAGGCCACTGAGAGACCGTCTGTAGAAATAAAATGGGTAGCTGTGTGTGGTGGTACATACCTTGAACTCCAGCACTTGGGTGGTAGTGGCAGGCAGATCTCGGAGTTCAAGGTTATCTTGGTCAACTTATCGAATTCCAGATAAGCCAGGTGTACACAGTGAGACCCTAATGTGTATTTTAGATAAGTTTCTAAAATAACCTGTTTCCCTGTGGTCTTGTAAACATCCTTAGCTCCCTCTGCATTGCCACCCTCCTCACTTTCCTACTTAAAACCCACTCCACATTTTCCCCTTTCCCCTTCATACCACCCTTATCTCTGTTTCTCGAGTTCCTTGCTCTCCCTAACCCCCCATGGTCCTTTCTGCTTTCCTGGCCTTTGCAGTTACTTAAGTGATATATATAAGTCCAAAAGTTCAGAGCCAGGACCCAACAGGATTGAACATGCAGTCTTTATTTTTCCAGACCTGTGTCACCTCACTGGGTACATTTTGCAGCTCCGTCCATTTATTTTCAAGTTTTATGATTTCAGTTTTGTTCAGGTAATCTATTCCTGGCAATTCCGGCACATAAGCTGCACCACCAGCTAGGACTCAGAGCAATGGTTCTCAACCTGCAGGTCTCGACCCTCGGAAAACACCATCTCCAAAGATGTTTATATCACGATTCATAACAGTAGCATAATTGCGGTTATCAAGTAGCAACAAAATACTTTTATGGTTGGGAGACACCACAACACGAGGAACTGCATCAAAGGGTCACACGGCATTAGGAAGGTTGAGAACCACTGACTGTGAATGTGAGGGAGACACGGGTAGGCAGGGGTCTGGGTAATTCACCAGGCTAAGCTGGTACACAGGCTGTGCCCCCTCACCTGAGGTAGGTCTTCTGGGAGTGTGGGGGCCATACAGGCAGGTGGGGATCCGAGTCGCTCACTTGACTGGGTCAGACAGTGTATAAACTGTGAACCCTGGCTGGGTGTGGGAGTCACACAGGCAGGACATGCAGGGACCTGGGGCATTCACCTGGCTGGACTGGTGCTTAAGTTTGGTGGCCTCCACTAGGCCTGGGGGTGTGGGGGCATCATAGTAGGTGAAGTTCTGGGCAACAGGCTGTGAGACTTGAGCTAGAACCCGAGAGATGGCTGTTTATTTTAGACAGTTGTTTGGGCCTGTGAAGTACATCGCAGATGATGTGGAGGGAGAAGGCTCAGCCCGAGTTAGGTCACATTAGAGGGTATGTTGTAGTTACATGATTGTCAGGACCTATTATACGTCCTGGGTTGTGTGAGTTCTTGAAAATATGTCTTGATGGAAAAGACCCCTTTGTCACATTTTCTCTTTCCTTCATTTCTCTTATCCACCATTCCCCCCCCCCTGCCCCGGCTTGCTGTTGCTAAGAGAGGGAGAGAGAGAGACAGAGACAGAGACAGAGACAGACAGAGACAGGCAGGTAGAGAGATAGGCAGAGAGAAAGAGACAGACTGACCCCTAACTTTTGCCTTCCACAGACAGATCTCCATCTTTATGTCTCATTGGCCTCTTTCCTTGTTTCCCCTGGGAGCCTATTTCCCAGAACACTGCCTCACAAACGTGGTTTAAGAGATAGGAGAGCACAGCTCAGTGGAGAGTACTTGCCTAGCATGGGGCTCCGGGGTTCGTTCTCAGACAGATGAAAAGTTAAAAAAGCGAGAGAGAATTTGGTTTCACACTCTCAAGGCTTTACATGAGTTTCCAGCAGGTTAGTGCGCCTGCTCAGGAACTGCGGTGTTAGCGAAAACATTCGGGACCATTTGTGCCTTCTAAGCAGTTCAGAACAGGAGCAGACTGACTGCCATCCATCTTAAGATACTCCAAGGGCCTTGCCACTAGGGTGTCTGAATAATCAGCAAGTCCCCTGCTCCTGAAGGAGGACCAGCAGGAACTCTTGCTAATGGCAGCAGGCTATGGTGTTCCGAGAGAGTAGGGTCGAAGGTGTGCTGTAGAAGTGTGGGTCATAAAAATACATTACTCGAAATGTAAACTCATAATGAGCCCAAGGTAGAATAGTGAATAAGGCCCAGGGCGATGCCTCAGTCAGTGTTCGCTGTACAGGTAGGAGGACATGACTTTGATCCCAGAACCCCCATAGCTATGCCAGGCACAGTGACATGTGCTTACAATCCCAGCCTGAAGAGGCGGATACAGGCGCCTCCCTGGGGCTTGCTGTCTAGTCAGCCTAGACTGCTTGGTAAGTACCAAGCCTGTGAGAGACTTGTCTCCAAAAAACAAGGTGGCTGTCATCTGACAGGTAAGTTGTCCACTGGCCTCCACAAACACATGTGCACATACGTGATGAACACTTGCACAAAAGAGTGAGATGATAAATATTAAATAAGAAAAACAGAGATGATAAATGAAGTAATGAATATAAGTAGAAAAAATTTTAAATGAGACATCATTTTTACCAGCCCCCACCCCAGGCTAGGTGACCTCTGCGGATTCCTTGAGAGGAGGAGCAGTGTGCTGACTTTGTGGTTTAAGACTTTAGCATGGAGCCTTCATTAGCAGTCGGGGTGTGGAGGGCGGTGGAAATGAAGAGTTAGCACGTGTGCACGCTGTTGCCTGAGATCAGCGGTTAGGAAAATGTGAATGTCAAGTTTGTGTTTCCACTGCTAGCCTCAAGGGCCTCAGGTGGTACAGCCTGCCACCCCCAACTACACATCCTCCTCACTTCCTCCCCAGCCCCCAGTCTTCACAGGGCATAGCCCCGTGACTAGTGTCTCCAGCTTGAGTGGAGCTCAGGTCCTGTCAAAAGAGTTGCTTGGGGCAGACCAGGGAATAACCTGAGGGGTCCTGAAAGGACTTAACCTCCTGGAAATGACCACTGGAGACGACAGTGGAGTGACTGCCCTTTAACTTTGTGATTCTAAGAAGTTACATTCAGACCTCAAACATGGCTGATCGGAAAAGGCTACTTTGGGAGCAGGAGGTGCACATCAGTGGGAGAGTGCCCGCCCAACATATGCAAGGCATTAAAACAGCAAACAAACAAAAGCAAAGAAACATTGTTTCCATCTGGACTTTGTATCTCCGAGGTATGTAGTTTGTCTTCCTTAGATTTCTATTGCTGTGGTAAAACACCATGATCAAAAGGCCCCTCTGAAGGAAAGGGTTCACTTGCAGATAAGCCTTTCTCCCAGGAAGTCAGGGCAGAAACTCAAGGCAGGAACCTGGAGGCAGGTACTGAAGCAGGGCCATGGAGGAACGCTGCTACTGGATTGCTCAACCTGCTTTCTCATACAATCCAGGACTACGTGCCCGGGGTGGCACTGCCCACAGTGAGCTGGGTTCTCCCATGTCAATCACTAATCAAGACAACACCCCCACAGATCTGCCTATAGACCGATCCTATGGAGGCATTGTCTCCATAGAGATTCTTTCCCTCAGCTGTGTCTAGGTTTGTATCAAGTTGGCAAAACTGACCAGTACACTACCCTACCAGTCTTTGGAGGTTGCTTGTGTGCAAACAGCTTAGGGAGCTCAGGCCTCAGTGCTCCGCCAAGATGTAGCAGTCTCTGGAAGGGGTGTGATCAATAGCTTCCCTCCAGGACTGGTTGTTGTATTATGGTCAAGGTGATCTCAAAACATAGTCTTGGGGCTGGAGAGATGGCTCACAGGTTAAGAGCACAGTATGCTCTTCCAGAGGTCCTGAGTTCAATTCCCAGCAACCACATGGTGGCTCACAACCATCTGAAATGGGATCCGATGCCCTCTTCTGGTGTGTCTGAAGACAGCATATATGTACTCATACATAAAATAAACAAACAAACAAAAAACCATAGTCTCTTCCCACGCTTGGTGGCCTCAGAATCATGAGGCTCAGCCTGGTTTCCTGGGTTTGTTAAAGATTCCTTGGAATCTAGAAAGGCACTGTCCAGGGACATTTGAAGTCCAGATGCACACGTCTGAGGAAGTACCAGGCCCAGCAGAGAGTGGGGTAAAACTTTTATTAGCCCATGGGATATGACATTTCTGAGTATAGCTATCAGAATTGTAACAGAGTTCAGAAAGATACAAGAAAAGCATGCTATGGAGGTAGATTATTTTATTTTTAAAAATTAATTATTTAATCATTTGTGTGTGTGTGTGCGCGCGTGCATTGGTGTTTCACTGAATGTATGTCTGTGAGAAGGTGTCAGATCCCCTGGAACTGGAGTTAAAGACACGTGTGAACTGCCATGTGGGTGCTGGTTACTGAGTCCAATTGCTTTTTTATCATCCCATTTTAAACTCTTCCTGTTCTCTCTGATCCTCTCACTTGCCCTCTCCCAGTTGTCAAATGTTTGCCGAGGTGTTGGACTTTCTGAAAGCCACACCCTTCTGCAGACATATCCTCTCTTCAGAGATGTGAGACAAACTCATGTTGTGGCTTCTTCCAAGAGTGGGTGGCCTTGGAAGTGTGGCTTAGAGAGGATTAAGGCAACCGCAAAGACTGGGATAGTACAGTCCTCTGTCACCTCCGTGGTGTCCAGTGGGTTGTCAGGACACAACATCATGGTGTCGCCAACTGCTTCGTGGTTTACAAATTGATGCCCTACCTTGCTTTTGCTCTTCACCGCTATGAAATAAACGGTGCTTTGGAGGCAAAAGTGGAAGGGCAGAGAAGCGAAGGGGTGTGTCCCAAGACACAAATAATGAAACAGAGTGTATGTGCTACCACTAGGGCAATGCTCTCTTCCCGGTGACACAGGCAGCCTTTGCCAGAGCAAAGAAAACCTGAGGAGAATCTGAAGCATTAGGCAAATGGCACAGTCCGAAACTTCTCTCCCAATCTCCGTTTGCCTGTAAACTCTGTTCCTAGCATAAGGACTGCCTCCTCCAGTGACCCAGGCCTCAGCTTCTGGGTTCTCAGAGGAATGTTTGCTATAACCCCGTCCTTTGGGTGAGGTCAGAGGCGTCGCCCTTCTAAGTTCTAACCTTTAGGCATAACAGTTGTGTTTGACAGAATACAGAGTTCATGCTTAAGAGCCTTGCATTCAAATGGTATATACGTTTATATGTGCATATGTGGGTGATATAATTGTGATATGGACAGACACACACACACATACACACACACACACACAGTCATAAAGATGATTAGAAACTGGTGGGAACCTGATAGGCTGCCCAAGGATGAATGAGATACCACAGTTACTGTTGGGGACAGGCCAGTCATGCTTTTCAGTCTTCTTGTAGCCCACAGGACATAGGAAGACTGCAGAAGGACCGAGCCCCACACACGGCTCCCTGGCAATTGCATCTCTGCACTGTAGCCTATCCAGGCAGTGTATGTGGCCTTGGGCAAGTGGATTTCTTTATCCAGAAGTTGCTCCCAGGAGGCCCCACTGAGGCAGAAGGGACGGAATAAGCAGGAGAGGCTGCCTCAGCGGCCTCTTGAGCTTCAGGAAGCTGTTTCCTGTGTCCTGCAGGGCCACAAAACAGGGGCCCAGAACCCAGCTGTGGCCCTTGGGGGTGTGCCTGTTGTCTGTCTGAGCTCCTGTCCTCCTCCAGGGAACAACTGGTGAGCACGTCACCTTGATTTTAATTTCTACAAGAGTCACATGGAGGCCGCTCGCTCACTCGCTCGCTCGCTTAGTTTTCCGGTGGGGAAGTCAGGTTCCATCTGTCCTGCAGGAAGCAGCGTGAGGTGGAGGTCTTGAAGCTTTCAGTCAGGGCTGCTGACGCTGCTGTCTCTCTGGCAAGCAGCACAGAAAGAACTTTAACAAGCTCACGACTTCCAGATGGGGTCTGGAGTCATTTCCTGCCCTTCTGACTCCCATCAGTTTTAGCTAAGCCCCGGAGGAAATAGTCCCTAATCTGTAGCTGCAAACATGGCCTCTCAGGTCCAGACTGCCTGGGTTGGTTTTACAGCCTTAGGCAAGTGACCTGTTCTAGCTTCTTTGGTCTCATCTGTGTCTAGGGTAGGGGCAGAAATTTTGGTCCTTAGATCTCAGCTCGATGGTGGAGTGTTGACTCTTAGAGCCCATTACCACCGGTTAGTTCAGGACCAGAGTGGATGGCCATCTGCTGGCTTTGAGTCTCACGGTGGTGTCAGAGGGAGGCCTATCTCCTTCACAGGAGCCATTGTGAAGTGTGGGGAGGGGTGTGCATTCCTGACCCCAGCAGAGTCAGTCTCTGGTCTGAGTGTCGTGGCTCAGTGCCTTCAGTGTCCTCCCCTGATTGGTGGATGCGTCTGAGCACATGTTCAGGGTGACGTGTAATACCAGTGATGGGCGATGGCTAGCCCCCTGCCTGTATTGCGTTGATCTCCTCAGTGCTCAATACGCAAACCAACGCTTCTACTTCCCAGACATGCCCATGTCTGTGACTGTGAGTTTCAGCAGTCAGTAGGACAGCAGACTCCACACTGGAATGAAGGATTCGGGGTTTTGTTGCTTGTTGAAGTGTGAGGGATGGGACCGTGGGCCTTGTGCACGCTGAGCCATGCACCCAACCCCTCCATACTGGATTCCAGGCAAGCTCTCCACCGTCGAGCCATGCCTTCCCGGCCTTTTTTGGATTCTAGGTCGGTGTTCTACCACTGAACCACACCCCAGCCCTGGTTCATTTGCATGCCATTCTCTCTAGACCAAGTTCTGTGACAGAAAGTCTGTTAGACCTCAGATGTAGTGCCACATGGGGTTCTTGTAAAGAAAACAAGATTTCCATTTTTTTTTTCTTGGTTGATTAAGTATCCAGTCAAGCAGCTGCAGGTCTTGTCTAGCTCCCTTGGGCATGTGAGACTTTCTGTGCACCATGTTTGTTGCTGGCTTGAATCTTCCACATCAAAGATGTGTACCTAAAATGGTGTGAGCTGTAGAAGAAATGGCCAGTTAAAGCACACAGGGTTTAAAGTATTGCCTTTAATGCATCTGCTCATCCCTCACAGTGACACAAAGCTTCCCCGAAGCCCCCTGTTTCCAGCATTGTCAAACCGGGCTAAGGCATCCCACCAGGGCACCTCCTCACGAAGAGAAACTTTTTGCCAAGAAGTCCTGCCCTGGTTCCCGCAGTCTTTGGGGGGGAAGTCTATTGTTTAACATAGAAATATGTGAGTCCAAAAGAACCTGGGTCTCTTTCCTCCTTCATCCCATCTTCCTTCTCCTCACCCACCTTAAAGAGCGAGTGACTGCCTTGTGAAGGGCTGCACGGGCATCACCGCTATGGGGAATGTCGCTCCTGTGCTCTCAAGGCATTGTTTAAAAGTAAGTTATGAGCAAGTAGGGAAGTGGGATATAGGCAAGGAAGGGCTGGGCCGAACTGTGGATGGGGAGGGAATGGGTGTGTCCACGGAGCAGTTTGGGGACACTAAACACTTAGGGAGCCTCAGTTTGCTCCTTGTCTCTTGTTCCTTCTACCCATGTCATTCTGCATCCTCAGGGCCATCCTCTCTTTTACTCTTGCTTTCTCTCATTTTTTTTTATATGTTTTGAATCAGGGTCTCACTGTGGGGTCATGGCTGGCTTGGGGTTTGTTATGTAGAGCAGGCTGGCATCACAGAGATTTACCCGTCTTTGCCTCCCCAGTTCTGACAGTAAAGGCATGTCTGACTCACCTTCTCTCTCCTGAAAGCCCAGCCTGGCAACTCGTGCACCGTGGACTTGTTGATTATTTTGGGGTGTTTGCCTTACCATCAGAGGGGGCGTCATATTTATTTTATTGTCACCAGGACAATACAGACCAAGTGGATGCTTAAATTAAAGATAGGCACGATGACAGAATGAGGAATAGAGAGCTTGTGTGCATGTGTGTATGCAGGGGCATCTGCATATCAGTGCAGGGTGTGTTAGAGTGTGAATGCACGTGTGCATGTATGTGTGCATGCATGTATATGTGTGTGTGCATGCATGTTTGTGTGTGCATGTGTGTATATGTGTGTGTGCTTGAGTGTGTGTATATCTATTTATGCATGAGTGTATGTATGCATGTGTGTGTGATGCATGAGTATGTACGTACATTGTGCATGTGTGTGCATACATGTATGTGTGTGCATGAGTGTATGTGTATGTGTGTATATACATGTATGTGTGTGCATGGGTATATATGTGTGCATGCATCTATGCATGTGTGTGTGTGTATCTGTGTGTCTAGGTAAAAAGGGGATGAATCCTAACCAATCTTAGTTTTCTATTGCTTTTTTTTTCTTTATTCACTGGATATATTTCTCCTTGAAGGATCTAAAGTTCCTGATTTCATGTTTGAGTTCACTGTGCCTCCCAGGGGAGAAACTGTCCCTTGTCTTTTCCATTACAGATTGGGATGTATTTGATTGACAGTCCTGGAAGCAGGCCATGCTTCTGCAGAAAACCCTTTTTCACCCTTCTCCCATTGGGAAACCCTTGTAGACAGACCTGGCTTCCAGCCCAATAGCCCAAGAAGTTGCTTCTATAATTTTTATCTTTGCCAGGGCTCAGAATACTGTAGATGAGCTCAGTTGTATGCTTAGAAGCCCTGGGTTTGCTCCCAGGTTTGAGACCTAATTTACAAGAAGCCTTGGGCTTGGCCCCCAGCATTTTATAAACCAGGCATAGGGGATAGTCACATACACACACTAAGAAGATAGAGGCAGGAAGATCAGAAGTTTAAGGCTATTTTTAGTCTGCCAGAGCTTCATGAGTCTTGTCCCTTAAACATATATACATACATGTAAGCATACATACACATATATACATGCATGCAAGCCCCACACACATATATACATACATGCAAGCACATATACCTATCTATACACATACATGCAAGAATACACACGTATATATACACACATGCAAGCATGCACATATATGCACACACATATATACATGCAAACACACACACACATATATATACAGATGCAAGCATATACTCACATACATACATGCCCCACAGATGCTAAAATGACAGCAACAGCAAAGCACAAATGTCAGTTAAATGGGGGACTATTTTTTCACTTGCCCTTCCTGGGGAAGACTCACGAGGACTGCAGTGGGTTGGCAGAGAGAAAGCTCTAACAGTAGCCCGTGGCTCCTGTACAATTGTCAAATGCAGAGGTTACACTAGTAGGGAAGTTGATGGGGAGACTGGTGGGGATCTTCTGAAAATGCAGGTAGAAATGGTGGTAAAAATCTCCTACACGTTAATGATTCAAATGCAAACGCGGTATCTGGCCAGGCACTGGGCTAAGACTTATTGCATGTGTCCTCCTCCCGATTTTTAGATACTTGGCTTGTTTTCAGACTTTCCCGCCCTGTACATAGATGAATATCTCTTCATAAAATTGTGTGATTTACAGCATCCTGTTTAGAGTCGATTCTTCCGAGCACAATTACTGGGCACGGAATTTAAAAAGCAATAAAACAAAACTTGAAATGTATCGCAGGCTTGCTTCAGTGAGACATTACATTCCCATGCAAAAGAGCGCACCGGTGCCTACTTCCTTTCAAAGACTTAGAAAAACCAGCCCTTTGTTGACACCGAGCCATCAGCTAGCTGTGTGACTCAAGTCTTGATAATTTAAGCCAAGTACCCAGCTGTGCTTGTTTTAGACCAATAGCTCTCAACCTTCCTAGTGCCTCGACCCCTTAAATTCAGTTCTTCATGTTCTGATGACCCCCCAACCATAAAATTATTTTTGTTGTGGTTTCATCACTGTAATTTTGCTACCGTTTTGAATTGTAAATCTCGGATATGTGTGGGGGATATCTGATATGCCGCTCCTGTGAAAGGGCCTTTTGACCCCCAGATTGAAAACCTCTGTTCTAAAGACTTAGGAGAGGAGAGAGCTGTTCTCTGATTGGGTTCCTTTCAACAGCAAGTTCAAGGCGTTCATCCATGCCTCTCCACTGCTCTTCTCCTTAATCCCAACTCCTGGAATGTGGCCCCTCAAACTGGCTGTATCTGGAAGGCCCAGGATCTACTAGGCTCTTCTCCAAAGAGATGGCCCAGGAATCGAGATGATTCTTGAGGTTTGACCACAGGATTCTCCTAACCTTCCTACCCCCTCCCCTCAAAGAAGATGGCATCTTCTGTGTTTTCAGCCCCCCCCCCCCCGCCAGCCTGTCCCAGGCTTGGTTATCACTTTTGAAAGGTAGGAGGATGAATATTCAGACACAAAGCTGGGTAAACAAAGAAGTTTGGACAGAAGCTGCTGGCTGTGATCTTCTCTGGAAGACAAGTTCTCTCAGCGAACCTCCCTTAAAACCATGAAAGAGACTCCACACATGCCAGCAAAAGCACGTGCCCAGTGCCTTCTCTGAGCTGGATACTGCACCCCAAAGCAAGCAGGCCATGTCTTGCCTACATGATGCTCACACACCTTCTGGGAAGGATGAAGAGACACACACACTAAAGACAGGACTATGTCCCCTCTTCTGAGAGGACTGCTAAGCTCAGGACCAAAAGCCATGCAGTTAAGGGAGGTCATAGAGAAACAGTGGGGCTGAGGAGATTGGAGTAACACTGACCAGTAGAAATGTGAAGGGACTCGGGGAATAGGAAGGTGAGCATTTGGGGACAGCAGGCTCCAGATGGAAGCAACAGTAAGCCCAAGGGCCTTTAGAGTACAGTTGGACTTCCCATCCTAGCAAGGAGAGTAGAGGAGGAGGAGAAGTGGTGATGTGGGCTGTGGGTGACAGAGGGATTTGGTAGCCCCAAATAGCATTATAAAAACTTGGGTGTACTGGCTGGTTTTGTATGTCAACTTGACACAAGTTAGGTTCATCAAAGAGGAAGGAGCCTCAGTTGAGGAAATACCTCTGTGAGATCCAGCTGTAAGGTATTTTCTCAATTAGTGATCAATGCAAGAGGGCCCATCATGGGCAGTGCCATCCTTGAGTTGTGGGTCCTGGATTTTGCAAGAAAGCAGCTGAGCAAGTCATGGGAGCAGCACCCCTCCGTGGCCTCTCATCAGCTCCTGCCTTCAGGTCCCATCCTGGTGTGAATTCCTGTCCTGACTTCCTCTAGTGATGGACTGCAGATCTGGAAATGTAAGCTGAGTAAACCCTTTCCTCCCCAACTTGCTTTCTTGGTTGTGGTATTTCATCACAGTAATAGAAACCTTGACTAAGACATCGGGGTTCTCCATTACATGGACTCAGGGTTGACAGCAAGGAAGGGACCGGATCTGATACCTTGTTTGAAGAGGTTGAGTCTGACTCTGGCTTAACAGTTAGCAAGATGGCAGCAAGGGAGTATTGGTTCCTGCTACCTTATAGATGAGACAGGCAAAGGTGGCCGTGGCTCGTGAGAGGTGTCCATTCAGGACACACTGTAGGCCTCTCAGCACTGCGTGGAGAGCTGTAGCCAGGCGCAGGTGTGGCAGCCTTCTCTGGCATCCTTCCCTTCCCCGGGGAGGAGTAGAACTTGGGTAATATTCGACTTTCTCCTTGGAATCTTCACTCCGGGTCACAGTCATGCTTTCCACAGTCTCTGCATCCGTCTTAGCCATTTTTGGGGGCTCTTTTTTTCCCACCATCTAATCTGGGCCCCTATCTTTCTTACCGAGTTCTTTCTTCACAAGGAAATGCGGTGAAAGTCCAACACGGCAGTCAGGACTTGCCCAAGAAACACCTGCTGTCTGTCCTTCATGCCGACCCTTCTATGGAGCAGGGACCTAGAAGCGCAGAGACAGCAACCACCTGCAGGGTGCCCACACTGAAAAGTCCCACCAGGAAACACAAAATACTTTGTTTTATGAGTTGCCTTGGTGTTTTGTCTTAGCACAGAAAAGTAAGACAGGGATGTCTCCCAGGGTGACATGAGCCTTACTAGAGCCTCACCCGGGACATTGGTCGCTCCTATTGCTGGCCTGCTAGTTGGCCAGGTGTGTGGTTGGGAACATGGATCCCTTTGGGGACCGTGTTTTCAACTTGCCCGTAAGTCCCAGCCAGCCGGATTTCAAAGACGATGTCATCTTTAACGTCTTACAATTCTAAGTGTCTAGTATGAATAAGAAATAAGGAACAGAGGTGGCAGATGAAACCCTCCATGCTCCCCTGGGAGGTTGCTGACAGTGGTGGCCCAGGTCTGAATTCCGAGCAGCTCCCGGGTTCCTGTAATCCTTCGTGTTCATCCATGTTTGATAAAAAGTCTGTACAACTGAGTGCAGTTGGAAAGATGAGCAAATTCAAGGCAGGGCTAAAGGAAGTAAGCCTCCGTTGGAGGAGACTCATTGCTGGTTATAGTGTGCTCTGCAAAGGATCCTAGTGTATCCGGCCAGTTCCTGTGTCTGGGTTGCTGTTTCGTATCTGATGGGAAATGACTGATTAATGAAGATGGACAGTTGCCCCCCCCACACACACACACACATGCTTTGCTCCCTCCAGCTCCAGCCTCTAACTTTTGGTCCACTCCTCCTATTCTCAATTACTCTTGCTTCGTCCCTCCAGGGCCTTTGATGTATAAGGTTTAACCGAGTAGGAAAATGGCTAGCTTCCAGAATGACAACCTTAGTCCAGTCTGGGGCTGAAGCCAGGTCAGATAAGCCTGATACCTTTCATCTTACCTGCAAGTTAACACCTTCTTCCCGGGTACTGCACGAGGGGAGACCCAAGCAGTCCAGCTTAGGGTTTCTTTCTCCTCTTAGCTTTGGTTTCCTACGATGACTAATAAATGTTGCTACGGAACCTTTCCATGTTTTAAAGGGACGGTGTTTTCCACAATGTATCCCTACCAAAGTGTGTGTGTGTGTGTGTGTGTGTGTGTGTGTGTGTTTGTCCATCCGTCTGTCCGTCCATCCATCCACACACGTGCTCTACACCAAGGCACGTTATTCTCTCTTAGCTTAATCTCTTCCTAGCAGGCTCTGAATCCAGATGTCTGTTATTGTTTGAACAATGATGTGACCGCTAGCGCTACCATTCATGCTGTGGCTGAAAGGACTGTCTTCCGGCAATTGTTTTCCTGCTGCAATTATGAGAAGTTGTCCCTGGCTCTGTTCCTGTTTGGAGCCCGCCATTGTCCTGGGTCTTTGTGTGACAGGTGTGTGAAGCATTAAGTACCCACCACCTTCAGTTCTGTCTGTACCAAGAGCACCATTGCCCTTGGTGAGCCATGGGAATGTTCTTACGCTTAAGTCTCTGGGTTTTGTCCTCAGAGCTGAGTTTAATCAGCTGAACCACTGAGCAGATGTCATATTCTTTAAGAAAAGAATTTTCTTGGCTCAGCCATTGGAAGTGGGTTACAGATCTCCAAGCATGGGGTACTAGAGAACTCTCCAGTACCCCAGCCCCCTGAGTCTAGACGTTTAGTTATTTGCAGTCAGCTTCAGTTAAAAATATTACATGGAAAATTCCAGAAATAAACCAACAATCATGTCTTAGATTGTATGCCATTCTGAGCAATGTTATGAAGCCTCATATTATCTCATTCTGAACGACTCTGGATGTGACATGTCCCTCTGTCCTGTCTTCAGCCCATATGACACTTAATTTATGAACTATGCCTTGTTATAGATACAATGTATTTTTTAGGGGAAAAAGGAACGCATGTATAGGGTTTGGTGCTGTTTTAGTCTCAGGAATCCACTGGGGGTATTGAGGTGGGCTCCCTGCCTCAGATAAGGGGCTCAGTGGATGAAAGGCAGAGTAAGCAGGACGGGAGGGAGAGGTGGAGGTGTTCACAGTGAGGGATGCTCTCAAGCAGTGTGTACTCGTCATGGAAAAGATGGAAGGAGGGAAGGACTGGCTTTTTTTTGTTTTGTTTTTTTGTTTTTCAACACCAAGTTTCTCTATGTCACTCTTATCCTGGAGCTCCGTTTGTAAACCAGGCTAGCCTCGAACTCAGCGATCCGCCTGCCTTTGCTCCTGCAACCCCACCAGTGCTGGGGTTAAAGGTGTGAGCTACCACACCCAGGCATGCGTGTGCATGTGCGCGTGCGTGCGCACGAGCACAGTCCCTAGAAATTCTTTCACGCAGCTTTTCCAGAGCGGGGAGTGGGCTAGACTGCTCTGAAGTGGAGGCCTTGTAGTGGGAGATAAAAACCTGCCCAGGAGCGTCTGGGATGAGCGAGCTCTTATCTCCTTTAAGAGCAGACAAGGCTGCTGTGGCAACCACACGGCAGATGGAAAACATCAGCCTGGTCTCGATGTGAGTCGCAGGAACCCAGCCATCCCATGCAGTTTACGGTGCCCTTTTTCTGCAGGCATCTTTGTGCCTTATAGTCCCCGAGGGGGGCCACTGCTCCTAGGTGTTCTGGGCAGAAAAACAGAACTACACGGAGCTCTGCAAAGGGGCCTGGTTTGCTTGGTAAACCCTCCCTCCCCCGAGGGGTTGTGTCATATCTGTCTAGTGGTTCTTTGTCCTTCCTGTGCTTGCTTTGTAACAGGCTCGTCAGGCAGCAAGCAAGCAGCCTAGGAGCTGGTCTGATGGTCCTGGAGCTGGTGGTGGGCGCATCCTTAGAGGATCAGTGCATGCTAATGTGGGGGTGTCTCCCTGTGTCAGTAAGGAGTACCCTCTCCTTTCTGGCTTACCTTACTGGGGGAGAGTAAAGGACTGGACCACACCCACCCCAGCAGGTCTTTATCCTGTAGGCATTATCTTTTAGCACGGATGTTTATTGGCTTTTCTTAGATCAGATCTTGCCTTTTGATTAGCCTAGAACAGGGAACATATGCTTGGTGCTTGTCACCATGGGTGCCAACTCTAGCTGTGCTCAAGTGCTGGGATGGCAGGAGAGAGAACGCAGACAAGTGACAACCAGTTGGTACCTAGTCCATGGTGTCTGGCCCTGGGCAGATGTTTAAGATAGACAGCTTCCCTCTCTTTCTTCCTGCTCCCTAAGACAACACAAAGGGTTGGACTGCCGTGCCAGGCGCTCCACCAAATACCGTGGCTAGTAATTTCAAAAGTGAGGGGAGCATCAGGCATGAAAAGCATATGAATCTTGGATGTAGAAATTTGAGACGCGTTGGTGACGCTCAGTAGAGTGGCAGAAATACGCGTTCAGCTGTCAGACCAGCTTTACGTGATCGTCTGGGTGAGCCTCTTTCTCAGGGTGGACGCCTTTGGACATCTCACGAACATAGTGTCACATGAGCAAACATGGCCATGATTGTCATCCTTGTAAACCTGCATAGTCCTCAAAAGCAGGCAGAACTCTCAATGGCTTCTCGGGTCTGGGTCTGATTATGTGTTTGTTCAAAGGAGCCATAACACTGTACCGCTTTTGCCCTGAGATTCCCACATGAAGCTTCATCTGACTCTCTCACTGGTGCTAGCCATAGAGAGGCTTAGTCCAAACCCCTTGGTAAGAAGGACGTATTGAGCTGTCCGTCCGCACTGGTGCCTGGCTCCTGTAGTAGACTCAGATAACACCTTTGTAAGGCCGGAGGTCCTGGAAGAAGGAATCTTTCTGATGGCGATGTGACTACATCAGGGCGATAATGACCACCACGTGTCCATTGGTCAGCACAGAAAGGAGGCAGGCCCAGCTGCCACCGGTGGATCCTGCCAGGGTTAAAATCGGCTTCTTTGTCTGGGACCTACTCCTGTTTGCCATTGCTCTGGGAAGCAGTAACAAGATGTGGGCTACATAGTACCTGTCTGCTGGGAGTCTCATGGATTCTTCCAGAAAGAACGTAAGGCTTCACCATGCAGTTGGGTCAGGGTTCCTGGTGATGCCAAAAGATTTCCCACTGTGTCCTTGAGTCTCTGCTTTGCTGACACAGCCAATGGACATGGGAACCTTGAAGGGGGAGGAGTCAGGGAAGACATGTTCTCAGGCCAGTGTTAGGAGTGGTTCTCTCCCTGAATCCCTTCTCCTTCCTCTTTAGCTGCTCTTCTCCCATCCAAACCGGCCAGGTCTACCCTGGTCTATCCCAGGAGCCTCATACGCCATTCTCCACTTCTTTCCTGCCAGCCGATTGGAGTGCTTGGTGCTGTTTCTTTACGATTGCTGTTGTAGGGATTTCCTAAATATTAGAGAGATACCCTTTCCTGAAAAAGTCAGATAACCCATTCGAGCGTAAAGGGTGAGCCTCGCATCGTTAGAGCAGAGTGCTACACCATTTAAAGTGCAGATTCCGACACAGCTTGCGACATTTATCTGAAGTTCAGGCATCTTGCTAGAAATGCCAAGGAAAATATTTTCAAGTCACTGGAGCTTGGGGGCTTCGTTTCTCCCGTTACCAGCCTGTCTAATGACCTCAGCTGGCAGTGAACTTTACCCCGCCACGCCACTTTCCAAATCCTGCCAGTTCAGAAAAAGCTGAAAGTCTCAGGGTAGGCTTTTGGAGAGGGAGAGCTGGGAGGACATGACATGTTGTCCAACCTTTTAACACTGTGATATGTGTGTCGGGACACATTCACAGCTCTCCTGGGATCCACTGGTTGGACATGTCTACTTTTACATGGTTTCAGAAATCCTACAGATTCTTCTGCTGGTCTCTTGCTTTCCCAAGTTCCATAACAGACTCATCTTCATTAAAGAGAAAAAAATTATATTCCCTTTACAATTGCTTCTGCCTGTAAATCTCTCCTATTTCTAGGGGTCACGGAGGAAGAAGTAACTGGAATCACAGTTTGAAAAAAAACCTAATGTGGGGTCCTTGATTCGGTGGTGGGATCTGGGGACTATAAATTTTCTCCTTCAAATTTGCTTGCATTGCTTAATTAAAAGAGAAAAAAAACTCAAACATGTCATTTCTTTACAAACAAACAAGGTTCCAAGATAAATAAATTTAGAAGCAACACACAGAGCTGCCTGAGGTTTCCTTTACAGGGTAGAGTCCTGAGAACAGTCAGCCGCGAAGTCTCTGAGGATGGAGGCCTGAGGGCTTTGCCGGGCGTCAGATTAGCTCCTGTGAGTATTAGGCCTTTTGTTTGCTTCTGGTTGGATCTTATCTCGACCCACTAGCCTACTTTCCTTTGGGGGTTCTTCTAGCTCCTTTCCAGGGTGGTTCTTCTCTCTGTCAGGCCACCGAGGCAGGTCCTTATAGGCCAACACAAATATTTAGAGGCTGTAAGCATTGGGCAGAAAAAACAAACCACAAACAAACAAAAACAAAAGGCGATTTCTGCTCTCAATTAATGTCGGTTTTAATTTACACTTGACATTCACAGGGAAGAACCAGAGAAGCCTTTGGCCTCCCCACCCAAGCTAAAGCACTTGTTATATTGTGCAGCAAATTTAATTAGTCAAAAGAAAACAATTGGAACTGGGTCCCGCCCTCAGCTGGAAGGGACATTGACCTCTGCCCGCCTCAGCCTGGCCCAAGGTTGCTTGTGGTAATGTTCCTGATCAGACAGCTATTTCTGGAGCTGAGGAGAGAGCCTGTCACTTCATACGGTGCTCTCCACGTGGAGGACAGATGCCACTTGACAGGGCTGCAGGCCACTCTCTTCTGTCGTGTTCAGTGGGGGAAGGGACTGTTTCTCACATACCTTTGGCAGCTTCAGAGATTTTTGGGGGGAGCCGAGCCAAGCATTCCTATCCTTTGGGAACTGGTCCAAGAGGAGAAATTCTATGAGCTGCAACTCATGGGTTGAACAATCTCCAAAAGTCAGCTGGATGAGCTTGGGGAGAGGAGTGGTAAGATCTAGCTAGAGTCAACCCCTGGCATCACCAGCTACCTTACACAAAGGGCTTGTGTTTGCAATTCTCTGCTGACGAAATCCAGTGGCTCGGACAAAGGCATCCAATGGAGTCCCATTGTAATGTCTCATCTTCTGCATCCACTTGACCTTGGTTCCCTTCTGTGTTTGCTCTAACCTCAGAGATGGGCAAAAGAGATGGCCTTTATACAAAAACCCAGTCTGGGCTCTGAAGGTTTGGATTCTAAGATAAGCTTTTACTCTCTTGGTCATTTTAACTGGGCAGGCCAAAGACACATCAAAGGCCTTGTTTTTAACATGAACCTTTATTCTTAATGCCAGAGTGGGTCTGGTCAAGGAGTACTGCTTTCATGGGTATAGCCCTGAAGTAGGAGGGAGGAGTAGAGAGAGTTGGGGGGAATGAGGAAGTCCATGAGGATGATACAGTCTTTGCAGCTAAGCAGTTAGGAAAGGAAGGCAACAAGAGTTAGAGTCTAGCTGTAGGCTGAAAGCCAGATGGTGGTGGCATCTATTTCTCTTCAGGAGACAAAATCCAGTGATACAATTTCAGTTCCCATGATGCAGACCCAAACCCACTTTCTCTCATACATTGCTGTCCCTTAGTAAGAGTATGGCGAGCAGCACCATAGCACTTGTGGTCACAATCCTGTCATGGTGCCCCACAATTCATAACAGGAAAAGCCTGTGGAGAGTTGCCCCATAGGACATTCCCATGTCACCCTTGCCACATGAACTTAGACCAGTGCTCGTTCTTGTTTATTGCAAGGGCATGTGGGAAATGTAGTTCATAGTGAAAATGAGCTGTTTTGTTATTGGAGAAGGGAATGGCTTCTGGGGGGGTGGGGGAATAGCCAGGGGTGGTAGGGATAGGGGTGTCTCTTCACCCGTCCCCATTTTCTGTAGTGAGACCTAAGTCAGGGCAGCCAACTGCAACAGATCTGTCAATGAAGTCTTTCCTGTGACCGACATCAATACATCTTCCTGAACCTCAGTTCTGGTATTTCCCCCTTTTCAGGGCAGCTGAACTTGGAAGAGGGCAGTCCGTAAAGCATCTTTATGCCTTTTATTTAACATCAAATAAGGATAGAAAAAGTATTCCTGGAAGCATGAATTTAAAACAAAGAGGGGTCTTTGCCTCCTCCCCCACCTTCTCCCTCTGCCCTCTCCTCTCCCCTTGCGGTCCACATAGGTTAGGATGGAGTTCTGCAGTCCTTGGAGGCATGGGGGTACCTGTTCTCTTGTGCTGTAAGGGCTTTGGAGAAGACAGGGGCCAGGGGAAAAGAATAGACGCCATGGGCCCTTACATAAGAACCGGCGCATGGGCCGTTCATTTTCCATTAGCTAGAGAGGCATTTTATTTCCACTAGAAATGGAGGCAGACAGGAAAGCAATTAGTGTTAGTGGGTTTATAGTGCGGTCCCTGGAGCCAGCAAAATCCAAGCACCAGATGTCTGTGCGAGAACATTCGGGGGTTCTTTCCACCCCTGCCCATCTCCACCTCCTGCCAAAAAGACCCAAAATATCACAGTTGGGAGAACAGGGTATGTCGGGAATAGCAGAACAGGAGGCCTGTTCTGTGGAGATTTAGAATGCTGCCTCAGAAGCTGGGGACGGGGACAGGGACGACAGGAGGCAGGCTTCCCAGTCCTCCCAGACTCCTGGGCCCAGGACCCTTGGGGCCTCTGATGACTGTGGAAGTGGAGGCAGCCTGGGAATGGCGGGCTTAAGCCCTATTGTCTACCTTCCTTTGTCTTCAGCTCTGTCCTCCATACTCTGGTTACTCGGAGACCAGGAATGAAAGAAGGAGGAACCTCAACAAGGACAAAATCCCCGACAGCCCTCTCCCTTCCCCACCTTCTAGGAAGGCAAGATAACCGTTATCTTGGTTGCCACAGAGATGACATGAGAAGAGCTTCTGGTGTGCTCTTCTTTTTCCTGAATCACCCTATCTCCCCCTTCAGGGTCACGTAGCACATGCCTGTACCCTTATCTGGGCTGTCCAGTGCGGGAGCCACTAAGCTATCGAGCACTTGAGCGGTCCACCTTCAGCGTGCAGTAAGTTTAAGCTAAACACGAGCTCTCCATGGCACACGTGGAACTCGAATGTCTCTATGGTTACATGCTCATAAAATTGGGGGATATATGGATTTAAGGGTGACTTATTATCAAAAGAAATGTCTGTTTGGCTGCCCTTTGGGGCTCAGGAAATTAAACCTCTTGTTTGGTCATAGCAAGAAAGCAGAAGCAAGGTTGAAGTCTGCATATTTTAGATGCCAGTGCTCTCATCGCAAGGGTTTTAAAAGCTTCCTTATATGCAGTCTGGCTGGTTCCTTACAGATGCCCTTGTGAAAGGCAGGGGGCTTGGACATGTCCCTCTGTCTTGATGGCTGTCTGGCTGTGATTTCTCTCCATTCCAAGAAGTGGAATATTTTCCGAGCTGGTGTGTTTGTGACTGCCTGGGTAGAAGGCAGGGCTAGCTTGCTGGTGGCACACATCCTCCCAAGCATTTGGAGTCAGGAGGATGGTACCTTTGAGGTCAATCTGGGCTTCATAGCTCTGTGTCCTCATCCTCCACCTCCAAAAGAAAATGTTATCCCTGAAAGGCGTTCTGCTCCTGAGGACCCCTCAGCTGATTCACAGAGTATCTCCCAAGGCCCTCCCCGCCCGGTGCAGTAAATGGTAGTCAGTATTTTATTCCACATTTCATTTAAAATTAGATTTTGGTGTCCAACTATTTTGTTTAGCCTCCTGCAACTTAAAAAAAATTTTTTTTAAAATATGGGACTTAGAGAGATGGGCCTGAACCCCAAGGGGTAGCCAAATGGATTTCTTTTGATAATGCACCGTCTTTAAGCCAGTATAGCCTCAACTTTGATGAACCGTAACTATATAAACCTTTGAGATCTATGCGTGTGTCATTCAAACCATCCCTTGGAGATCGGGTGTATGTTTTACACTAACTGCATACATGAAGGCGGACCACTCAGCTGGCTCCTCTTCCAGAGGAGCAGGGTTCAGTTCTGAGCATCCCCAGGGCCACTTACAACGCTTCCTAACTCCAGTTCCAGAGTATCCAGTGCCCTCTTCTGGCTTCTGTGAGCACTGCACAGACACGGTGCACACCAAGCAAAGCACTCATAAAATAAAAATAGATCTTTAAACGGTGTGAAAAATTCAAACATTTTGCCACATTATATCTGTAGCTTTCTGATTTCTCCCTCTGTCCCCTCAAATGAGTTTTCAATTTACAGCCATCACCATAATTTTACAATATTTTATCATCCTCCCCAAATAAAATCCCATATCAAGTATCAATTACTTTCTCAGATTCCCTCTACTGAAGTCCCAGGGAAATGCTAATTTCTTTCTGTTTCTACGGGTTTGCTGACTCTGGGAAATTCACATAAATGAAATCATACCACATGTGGGTTTGCGCGTGTGTTGGGCTTCGTACGAGCTATAACATTTCCAGAACTTACCCGTGCTGTAGCAAACATCAGGACTTCATTCCTTTCTGTGGCCGACTGCATTCCACTGTGTAGATAAACTCTATTTTGTTTATACATTCCTTAACTGATAGACACGGGGGTTGTTTCAAAAGCTGGCTCTGATAAATAGTGTGGCCGGGAACACTTGTGCAAGTGTGGGTTAGCCTACAACCTTAGGCTCCTTTGGCTATAAACCCAGGAATGCCATCAGTGGGTCATAGGGTCTCGTGATGGTTAACCTCTGGAGAGATGGCCAGACTGTTTTCCGAAGTGGGCACACCACCATCCGGTCCTGCCAGCGTGTGGGTATCCTACTTAGAGCCATGCCAGCACGTGCTGTTTTCTGGTTTGGGGGTTTGTTTTGGTTTTTGGTTGTTGTTGTTTTGGTCATCTTAGCCAATGTGAGTTCTTGACATCTTTTGATTTGCACTCCCCTAACGACTATTTGGGTTGAACCTCTTTCCGCAAATGTACTGGTTATTTTCAGGCATTTCTTAGAGATGTCTACTCGGGTCCTTTGCTCGATGAGTGTTCACTTGGTTTATCTTACTATTATTGAACTGTAAATGGATTTACATACTGTGGACACTTGTTTCCTTCTCAGATATATGATTTGCAAGTATTTTCTCCTATTGCTTTATGTTTTCTTGATGATGTCCCTCAAAGTACAAACTGCTTTCGTTGTAGAAGTCCAGTTTCCCTCTCTATTTCCTTTCTCTCTCTCCTCCCCCCCTTCCTCCCTCCCTCCCCCCTCCCCTCTCTCTCCCTTCCCCCCTCTCTCTGTTCCTTTGAATTTGCTGTCATATCTAAAAAGGTTTTCCTTCCCATGCTCTCACTGTTTACTTACTATGGTTTTCTCCAAGAGTTCGAAGCATCAACTCTAGTGTAGAGCTTGTTGATCCATCCAAAGCACCGTCTGCAGATAACGTGAGGAGGGGCCCAGGGTCCCTCTTCTACATGTAGCTCTCCAGTTTTCTTGGCACTGTATATTGAAAAGACTATTTTTTTTCTTGGCAGGCTTATTTGAAAAGTCAGTGATGAGTGTTGTAGAATTGGCTTGATAAAGGCTCCTGCCACCAAGCCTGATGTCCTGAGTTGTCTCCCCAGACCAAACATGGTGGAAAGAGAGAACCAATTCCCATTGGTTGTCCTCCGGCCTTTACACACACACACACACACACACACACACACACACACACACACACACACACACGCACACACACATGATGGCTTGTGCTTGTGCTCACCCACATGCATATACATGCGAAATAAATAAAATGAAAAAGGAAAGGAACATAAAAGCAAGGACTCCGTATACATTTATAGACCTAATTCTCGGAGTGGGTCTACCCTTCATCCGTGTGCCTGTATTACACCAGCTTTGTGCGTGCACTTTTTTTTTTTTTTTTTTTTTTTTAGGAGTGGGGGACTGAACCCAGGGCCTTGTGGTTGCTAGGCAAGCGCTCTACCACTGAGCCAAATCCCCAACCCCTTGTGTGTGCACTTTTATAGTAAGCTGTGAAACCACAGAACACTGGTTTTCTTTCTTTATTCTCTGTCAAGATTATTTTTCTTCCATTCCACGACTTTTGTATCTTCAGATGAATTTTAGAGCCATTTTAATCAATGTCTGCATAAAGTCAATTGGCAGGGAGGCCCTCCAGTGAATCTGTGGACCGGTTTGGGAACAGCCACCATATAACATTGTCTTCTGACCATTTTAGTTACTTCTTGTGCATTCCAATGATCACATTAATTTCTTTCAACGAAGTCTTTTTGTTTTCAGAATACAGACCTTGTTCCCTTTCCTTCTCTTTCTTAACCCACCACACAGTAAAGTTCCCATTTCTCTGATTAGCTCTGAAGATAACTCTACCCCTACCCCCCACCCCATCAGGATCTACCTTAGCCCACGCCTTCTACTCTAGAACAGCACTGTTCAATCTGCCTCCATTGTCTAGTAGTCTTTTTTGTTCTCTGCCATCCTTTGAGTGTTTAAATACCAATTGTTCGGGCGTAGTGGCCCGCATGCTCACAGAGTACACGGATGACACTGCAGTCTGATGACCTGGCGCTTTCCCTCCTTCATTCACGAGAAGAAACTCAACGGTTGGTTTATTTTCTCCCCTAGTACTTGGCCACTCGAGTGGGTGGCACTGTGAGTGACAAGCCACCACCTCCACACCTCCTGGGGAACACATAATCCTCACTGAAGGCGCTGGGCAGAGTTCTTCTGTCTCCCCTTCTCCACCCCCAGCGCTTGAGGGTCTGTGGGAGATTGTTGTAGAGCGCTGGGGAGAGACCTCACTCATCTCTGTTCTTTAACAGGGTGCTCACAGGGCGCGGCGAGACACCCTTCTGCCTTGTCCTGTGGAAGAGCTGTTCAGGATCTCTCTGTGTTCTTGCTTTCTGTTTCCTCTAACTCCAGATATTGCCCTTCCCGGATCCTCCACGACTCTTTTCCTTCATTGGAAACTTTGATCTGAAAGACAGACGCTAGTCTGCGGCTGGGGAGAAAGCAGGACTCAGAAATAGAGAAAGCTGAAGGCTTGGCTTCCTACTTTTATTACTTTTCTTCTTTGTGTGCCCCATTGATCACTGTCTGCTGAGGGTTAATCCTAGACTACTGTGTCTGTGGGCAATCCAAATGTTTCATCATCTGGTATTATCAGGCTCTACCCCACCAGAACTGGAGGTGGTTTTGGAGTCAGCTTTGCAATGAATGGAGTTTCGAGTGTAGATGTGGGGGAGATTCAGCTGTTTGAGGGCAGTGGCAGTTTCTCAATAGATAAGCACATATTTTATTTAATTTGTTTTCCCGTCTCTGGTGACTACCACAGTGAGCTGGTTGAGTTTGCCTAGTGTGTGTGTCTTAATGTGAGCTCCACTCTGTTCCCTAAAATCTCCACTCTCCTTCTAGTGGATCTAGTGGCCACGATACTCTTAAAAAAAAAAAAAAAAAAAAAAAAAAAAAAAAAAAAAAAAAGGGGGGGGGGCGGTGTCTGTGTGCAAATGTATGAGGTTAAAGTGTATGGGTGTAGTACCTGCAAAAGCCAGAAGAGGGCACTGGATGCTCCAGAACCGGCATTAGAATCGGTTGTGAGCTGCCTGGTGTGGGTGCTAGAGACTGAGCTGTGTCCTCTGCAGTATCAACTTTCACTCTTAACGCTGAGCCATCTCTCCAGCCCCAAAGGCCGTTCCTTTAAAAATGGTCAGTATTCCCATGAATTCACAGATGTGAACTCAGCTCTTCAGGGAACAAGTAGCCATTTGGAAGATAGGGAAGAGAGAAGATCCCTATTGACATCTCTGAAAGAGCAACTGTCAAGGCCATGGGCCAGCCCCTTCCTGCTTTCTTCTGTGAATATACATCTACGTCTTTGAGCCCTCTGGAGTACATCTGTGCATGGGAGTCGAGGACGGGGTCCAGTTTCATTCTTTGCATGTATGCCTCTACTTTTTGGAAAGTTATTCTTGTCCCGTTGGGTTGTCCTGGCACCCTTACTGCTAAAGAGAGCTCTCAGGAATGGAGTGCTTGCTGCACGAACGTGAGGACTTGAGTCCAGATCCTGACACCCAATAGCAAGCTGTGCATGCCTCGAGCGAGCCTGCGGCCCCTGCACCGAGACGGGCAGACAAAGCTAGGGCCCAGTGATTCCAGCCTAGAGAAGACAGCACAAGCTTCAGGGAGAGACCCCGCCTCAACGGAATAAGGATGACAGCAGTAGATGCTACTGGACATCGCCCTTTAACTCCATGGGCAAGTGTGGGCACACACACACGTTCACATAGCTTCAGGTGTGTTCATTCACCACGTGCACATAAACCACACTCACACAGAGACATAATACACGCACGATCATACACACATCACTCATACACACATCACCCTCAGACACATATGCATGTACACTTATATATATATCACACAGACGCATCACTCACATGTGTACACATGCACGTTTGTGGACATACTATGCTCAGACACAGACATGCACAGTCGCACATCATTACACCACACTACACTCAAAGACAAACACACATACCACACAGACAACCACAGAAGTGCTCTTACACACATGTCTACTTTATATACATTACTTTATATATATTTGGCTTTTTAAATTTTTTTATTTATTGTTATATTTAGAGTACACTGTAGCTGTCTTCAGACACACCAGAAGAGGGCATCAGATCTCATTATAGATGGTTGTGAGCCACCATGTGGTTGCTGGGAATTGAACTCAGGTCCTCTGGAAAAGCAGACAGTGCTCTTAACCACTGAGCCATCTCTCCAGCCCATATTTGGCTGTTTTGAGACAGGGTTTCTGCATGGTCCTGGCTGTCCTGGAACTAGTTCTATAGACCAGGCTAGCCTTTGCCTTCTGAGTGTTGGGATTGAAGGCATGTATCACCACGCAGCTAAAATGTATTTCTTGATAAACTTTGATAAAAACAGATACAGCTATGTAGCACTACATCAGTCTGAGGGTCTGGGTCTCCTGCCACAAAATCCCACCCTCCCAGCTCCTCCTCCACCAGCAGCCTGGGCAGGTAATGGTGCCTGTGCTTCCTCTTGTGATAGCTCGCTTCTGTCATCAGTTGTCTGTCCACAGAGGTGACTCCTCTGCTTCTCGCTTGGTGTCATGCTTCAGAGCGTCCCTGCCCCCACCTGTGTCAGTAGTTGACGCGTTATTTCTGAAGTCCGTTCTGTTTTGTGGGTCACAGTTGCTTCTCTCTCCAGCTGTTGACAGACGTTGGGCCGTCTCCAGTTTGGGGCGACTGTAACTGTGACTGCTGTGAACGCGTTTGGGTTGATGTATGCATTCGTTATGGTCAGAGAATCCCTAGGAGTGAAATTGACAAGCTTCCGGGTAGATACTTAGTATTCCTGGTGGCAACTGTGTCTAGTTTCCAAAGGGGATGTATAGTTAGCTGATATCTGTCTGTCTGTCTGTCTATCTTCTCTATCTGTCTGTCTGTCTGTCTGTCTGTCTACCTACCTACCTATTTATCTACTTACCTATCTGTCTGTCTGTCTGTCTGTCCACCTACCTACCTACCTGTGTGCGTATGTTCCTGTGTATGCGCTGTTCCTGTACGTGTGCTGTTCGTGTATGAGGAGACCTGAAAGTGATGCCAGGTGTTTTTGTTCATCAGCTTTCACCTTATTCTATTGAGTCAGAGCTTCCCACTGAACCCGGAGTTCATCGTTCTGGCTGCTCCAGCTAGCTCACTTGCCTTTCTGTCTCCCTACCCAGTGCTGAGATAACGGACGGCCGTGGTACCTATCCAGCTTTTTATGTGGGTTCTGGGGCTCTGAACTCTGGCTCCCAGTCACGTATGGCAAGCTGAGTCATTTCCACAGCCCCTACTTTACTTTTTTTTAAACGTTTTTATTTTTAAAAAACAGGGTCCTGCCTGATATGATATTCACTAAATAGCCCAGGCTAGCCTTCTTCAGTCCTCACAGCAATTCTCCTACCTTGGGTTCTGGAATGCAGGGGTATTAGTGTATAACCACCACACCTGGCTAGCACATCTCTTCCAAATGTGCAGGGTTCCTGAGGCTAGCCCTTCTGTGGCATGCTGGGAATAAAGATGTGTGGGTTCAGCTACACTCGAGATTCAGTCAGTCAGAGAAACAACCCTGTGTCTCTGGATGTCGCTTCAGGTCCTATCTGGGCATTACTCTGTGATAGCCAATGAACAGGAGGAGAGAGGAGCTGTGTGCATGCGTGTGTATATGTGTGTGCATGAGTGCATGAGTGGGGGGGTAGGGGGGATGCCTTGGCTCATTGCTCTATAGAACCTTGCTCGACCTCCAGGCACTGAGATTCTAAATGAGTTTTTTATGAGTCCAGGGAAGCCCATTAATCAAAACTTGACATCTGATGTGAGCTCCTTGGATGCTAAATTTGTGCGGTGACGAGGAACATTTGTGCTAAACATACAAAAAAGCATGTTTGAGAGCAAAGTCACTTCGCTGAGGCAAATTTACATACAGGGAAATATAGAGGCAGTAAGCACACAGCCTACGGGCTTTTATAAATACACATTCAAATAATAACTCTAGTTAAGATTTGGACAAATTTATACTTGGTGATGGGTAATTGTAATCCCAGTCACCTGGGATTGATCCCAGTCAATCTTGGAGGCTAAGGTGGGAAGATGGCTCTGAGTTCCAGGCCAGCCTGGGCTACAGTGTGAGACCTTGTCTCAAAAACAAACAAAATGTTAATATGTCAAAGGGATAACGTTGAAAGGAGGCCCCATGTAGACTCCAGGGCCACGTGCGTTTTCCTGATTCCTACCCATTCAGCCCCAGCTTAAAGGGGAGTGAGTCTGAGGTAGATCCAGACTTAGGCTTTACCTCAGGGTATTTAGGGTCCTGCTCTAGGGAGTGCAGTAGAGTAGATGTGACCGTAGAGCAGGTCACATAGGGTTTGTAGTTGTTTCCTGGTGCCATTCATTACAGTCTGTCAAGCAATAGCCTAATGCCGTGACTAGATGAACTTACTGGGACGACGGTTCTGACAGTAGTTTCCTATACTGTACTGTTATGGTGAAAATTTGAAAAAGCGGCTGAACCGGTCCCCAGGCGTTCTCACTCCACGCAGATCCTCAGGAGCCGCCTGCTCCAGCTGTTTCTCTGCCAGCCACTTCCACACACTGTCCCCTTGGCCCGGTAAATCAAAGTTCCAGAAACTTGTCATTTAGCAATTAGATGTACATGTTGATTTCTCAATCCACAATCCATCCACACAGTAAATTCACTGCCAATGAATAAAGATATAAACCGCCCACCTAGACAAGATAAATCGACCCAGTCCCCCTGGGTCCTGCCCCATCATCTCCATCATAACGACATCGTCCTACACTGTACAAGCATGAAGACCTGAGTTCAATCCCTAGCACGTGCTTAAAAAGCCAGATGTGGTGATATGATGGGAATGTAATCCCATCGATGGGAAATGAAGACAGGAAGACGTCTCTGGAGCTTGTTGAGCCCCAGTTCTGGGGAGAGACCCTGTGATTGATAGATAGATAGATAGATAGATAGATAGATAGATAGATAGATAGATAGATAGAGACCGACCGACCGACCGACGGACGGACGGACGGACGGACGGACAGACAGACTATAGATAGATAGACCAACCGACAGACAGACAGATGGACGGATGGACAGACTATAGATAGACAGATAGACCGACAGACAGACAAACAGACAGAGTAGATCAGAGAAGGGTAGGAAGAGGCAGGAAGGGAAGAAGGGAGAGACTGAGGAATGTCACCTGAGGTTCGTTAGCCTCTGGCCTGGGAGCAGGCACATTGATGTGGACATGAACAGACCCTGATGGGAGCAAATGCACGCATGCTCACACAACGAAAAGAGAGCATTACTGGCACAACTTTAAAAACGTGTTCACACCTAACTTAAAAATATTTTATTGCTTAGAGAGCGAGAGAGAGTGTGTGTGTGTGAGTGTGTGTATGTGTGTGTGAGTGTGTGCATGCGTGCGTGCCTAGGGCTGGAGAGAGCTCAGCAGGTTAATGGCAATTGCAACCAAGTATTATGATTTGAGTTTGACTCCTGGTACACATGTGCTGGGAGGAGACGATTTCCCTTTAGGTGTCCTCTGACCTCTGTACATGCTATAGCATGCATGCATGCAGACACAGGTGTACACACACACACATGTGCACACACACACACACACACTCTAAGTAAATACAGATTTTTTAAAATGTAAATCTCTTGGCCACATGAGGTGCTGGGAAGATGTCATGCATTTGGTCAATGACAGTCGCCCCACACCTTATAGAAACTGCAGCATCTGTGAGGGTCACAAGGCACATCTGCACTGGATCCCATTTGGCGCTCAGACGAGCTCTGTGAGGCCAGAGTTCCATTTCTCCTTTTAGAGGAGCAAAAAGAGCCGAACAAACTGGAACAGTGCTTAGCAGCCGAGCCTGCAGATGAACCTGGTTTGCACCCCAGCCTCTGTGCTCTGTTCCCTGAGTCCAGCTTCTTTTCACTTTCTTGTGCACACTTGTTAAGGACAGAGAAGACCTGTGTCCTTTGGAGGACTGAGCATGTCTGAGGGTAGGACTTAGAGTCAGACATTTCTCTTTTTAAAACTTAGTGCAGGGGCTAACACAGACACTGACGAGCTTGTTGCCCAAGCACAAGTTCAAAGCCAGTACCCATGTAAAGAGCCAGGCGCCACAGTATGGGCCTCCAATTCTAGCATCAGGCATGCAGAGGGTTCCCTGTGGCCTGCTGTCCAGCCAATGTACTTTAGTTGGCGAGCTCCAGGTTCAACTGAAAGATCCTTTCTTCAAAAAACAAGATGGGGTGACTAAGAGATGATTCTGCGGTTTAGAGCACTTACTGCTCAATTGTAAGAACCAGAGTTAGGATACTCGCAGCTATGTATCAATCTGGGCATCCTACAAAGGCCTGTGCACTCCAGTCCTGCAGGATCCAGTTGTCCTCGTCTGACCTCCATGCATGCAATGTTGTGTTTCCACATACAAGTAAATAAATCATAAAGACTAAAACTAAGGGCCTCTGAGTGGCTTCGGGCATAAGGGTACCTGCAGCCAATTCTGACAACCTGAGTTCGATCCCCAGCAGCCACATAATGGAAAGGTTGTTCTCTGACCTCTGTATATGTGCTGCGGAATGTGCCCACCACCTCCCCCAACTATAAATAAATAAGTGTAATAAAAGGATGAGATGGAAAGTGATAGAGGAAAGTGACATCAGCCTCTAACCTCTGCACACACATCTGCACACATCTGTACACATCTTCACATACATCTGCACAAACTTCTGTGCACATATCTATACATATTTCTGTGCACACACACCTGCACACATACATCTGGCACATCTGTACGCATCTGCACACACTTCTGTGCACACACACCTACACACACATCTGCACACACAGAGATACATACATATACCAAAAAAATAATCAATGCAAATTGCAGTATTCAGGAGGCTGAGGCAGGAGGACTGCTGTGAGTTTGAGGTCCGTCTAAGTTACACACCAGGGCCTGTCTCACAGCACCACGTGCTGACACTAAAACTGATGGCAGTGCAACACAGGAGTGTCCTCACAGACTTGTAGTCCTATCAGTTAGGAACTTGAGGCAGGGAGATTGAATTTAAAGGCTGGGTTGCACAGCGGGTTCCAGGGCAACCTGAGCAAAGTAATGGGATCCTGTCTCAAAAGCCCAATTGTAAAAATTAATGCAGAGCTTAGATCTAGTTCCAAATTCCAAAGGCACTTGGTTTCTTGTCATCTAAAACACGTTTATTAAAAAAACAAAACAAAACAACAACAACAACAAAAAAAAAAACCTGCCTCCCCTCTGTCCCCAAGCTCATCAGGTCAAGGGGCACTCTGCAGAGGTGCCTTTCTGCCACACCCCTACTGCGGGTCACCATTACGGGTTCGAGATTCCTGAGCCTTTGCTGGCCCTTGGCCAGATGTGCTTCCTGTTCCCACTCTGCCCCCCTAGTTGGCTTGGTTTCTAGCCAGAACCAGATGAGCCAGATGTTTACCCACCAGTTGGTTCCAGGGCCTCGGGCCTTCCCCACAGCTGTCTCTCCCTTCTATGATTTGCTACGGCTCCCAGACGTTCAGGATGTGGCCAAGGGCTGGAAGCGGAAGACGCAAAAAGCCACTCGGGAAGCTCAGGCTTCTCTCAGCAGCCACCGTCCTCAGATGGAGGGGCCGTGGTCCTGAGGCCTGGTGTTCCTTGTCCCTTTTTGGGAGATGCTCAGTGGGTCTGCTCCCCGCCCCTTCTCATCTTCTAGTCTAAGTGCCTAAGTGTCTTGGGTGCCATTGTCCCTCCCCTGGAGTGTTCTCTCTGTGGTGTTCTCACCCCTGGTCTCTCAGCCACTCTGCAGGTGTGGGTCTTTGAGGGATACCGCACCCTTGTGGTCAGTACTGCTCAGCTCCTTCTCAGCTCCTGGGATGTAAGTGCCCATCCCCTGATACAACACATCCCCATATACACCTATGCCTTTCCCCTAGCTGCTACCACCGGTGTAATGGCTTAAAACAATATTTATTTTTCATTTACTTATTTTTATTCTCTAGTCCAGCATACTGACAGAACCGGGCTCTCTCTGGGAACTTCTAGCAGCTGCCAGTACATCCTGGCTTGTGACCTCTGGGTAAGCTCATCCCAGCCTCTTGCTCTACAACCTGTGGTTACACACGCTGAACTCTCACCCACTTCTTAGGGAGAGCACCGTGATTACAATGGGCCAGCCGGCTGGCTAATCAGAGCTCATCAGGACCTTTCTCAGAGCTTTCTCAGGACCTTTGACTTACTGGAGCATCAGAAATGTCCCTTTTGTCCCCCACACAAAGGAACATTCACAGGTTCTGGGGATTAAGATATCGACACTTTTAAACCAGCAACTACCTCAAGACTATAGGGACAAAAAGGAGTTGTTCGCTTCTGTGTTACGGTTGTTACAATAAGACATCAGAGAAATCAGACACACAAATGTGTTACATGCATGGGGCAATGGCAAATGTTAATTATTTTTAGCCCAACATCACTTGGAAAACTACATACCCCTTTTCTGTAGGGAGGGGAGAGGCTGGGAAATGTCAGCAACTTTTAGGACAAGAGTAAGTGGTTTTTAGGGGAACCCAATGGACTTGGAGAATATTTAGTGACCTGAGAGAAAAATGTGTTGGGCCTGCAGAGGACAAACCGATTTGCAAATAGTTCTCTACAAAGTCAGGGAAGAAGATAACTGTATGTGGCAGAAGTCTGTCCAGGTGTGTGGACTGAGTCTGCTCTGTCTGTCTGCCGATGGGTCTAGTCTTCTGTGGTCACTCCCTTGAGTAAGAAGTCTTTTGGCCATTGCTTCTTCTCTTGGAGGATCCTGTCTCTAGGCAGACAAGGGAACTTGGAAGAAAGTTGATACCTGTCCCAGAAGCAGGGGGACCAAGGGAGGATGGGAAGGCCTTGGGTTCTGAGGTAGCTCAGAAGACTCTCAGTGTGCCAGCCCTCCAGTCTGTGAGGTATCTTTTGCTCACCCTCAGTAGGACTTAGAATCTTTGGCACCATCTCCCTGGGAACAGGTCCCCGTCCCTGACGGCGATGCTACTATGTAATTACCCACCTCCACCCCATCACTCAGGCCCAAGTTTAAATTCTGACCTGGCTGCCGTATTGGGTCTGTGAGGTGGCACAGGCGACTTACGTGAACTCTGAACTTCAACGGCCTCTTCCATAAAATGAAGGCAGTAATCTAGCTGCAGGGATGATCAAAGAAGAAACGTCTGGCACGGTGGTTGGCAGACAGTGCTCAATAAATAGCATCGACCACCGTTTCCTCCTCCCCTTGGTTTGTACTTGGACAGGATGTTTAAGCAAAGGAAGTTTCTTTGGTGGGAAGGAAGGTGAAGGGGGTCATGACATCTCCAATTTGGGCACTCTAAGCTCCTGAGCTCAAGGGAAAGGGGCTAGCATTTGTCACCAGTCTTGGGTTTGGTTATCTTTGTGAATTGGGATGTTACTATCCACACTTATCTAGGAGACGCTAGGAGCTGAAGCCACTCACTTCCTCATCTGCCTTCCCAGGGCAAAGTGCAGCTACTCTAATACCTGATCGTCAGGCTGACCCACCAATCTCCTGATCTCTGGCTATATTACAGGAAAGGAAAAGTGAGATACTCTCATAGAAGACAAATGTCACTGGCAGGGTGTGTGTGTGCCACTTAACCAGACCAGAACAAGTATAGAAAAAGATTAATTGGAGAAAATTTATTTAAGAAACTACTTAGGGAGACAGAGCAATAGAAGATGGGCAGAGAGAGATGGGGGTTTGGAGGTGTGGGGTGTAGGGGTAGGGGTGGAGTGAGATGGAGGTGAGGGTGGTGAGGTGGGGAGCGGTTGACTGGCTCTGGGAAAGAACAGGACTTCTTGTGTCACGGTTAAAGACGATATTTTATCACGTCTCACGCCAATTCTGTGGGGGTAGATAAGCTGGAATCTCCATATCTTATCAAGTAGTTAATTTTGTAGCCCTGTTGTCTACTAAGATTGATCAGTTCGGGTAAGGGTCATGAGTCTTTGGGAATAAGGCTCAAAAGAGTCCTGTAAGACATGAGTCATGGAGAGGTCAGCTTCCAAGTAGTCAGGCTCTGATTAAAGTGAGGGCCTTTCTGCCTTTAATTTTGCCTCCTTTTGTCTCTCCAGCAGGGCTGTGATAATTAATCAGGGGTTTATCCACTCTCCATTGTAGACCCAGTGCTTCCTAGTTGAGGACCATGCTGAAGGCCATGCCTGCCATCCTAATGGATATGTCCTTTTCCTGTTTATTCCACTTTGATAATTCCTTCTGAAAGCACAGGCCCTACCTTGGTCCATTTTGCATTGCTATAACACAATACCCGGGGCAGGACAGTGTATATGGTTTGGCTTATGGGATGGAGCCCAGTCATTGGGACATGTGCTCTTGACAGGGTTAGTGGGATAGACCCTAGCCCCTTCCCCTTTCGGGTCCTTTTGCTTCCCAGCCATGAGGTTAGCAGCCTTTCATCTCCTCCTGTCCCTGCCATCACGGGCTGCACAGGCTCAGAGAAACCTTCAAGACAGAGCCAAAGCAAACATTTCTCTTTGTAAGTTATTCAACTCTGCTCTTTGTTATGGAGACAGAGAGCTGCCAACATGGTGGTGCTGTTGTAGAATGTTTGCTTTTACTCTTCTCTGGAAGTGCTTCCACTCTCCGCCTGTGTTCTTTAGGATGTTGTTTTTTATTTTGTGGGAGAAGCTTGAGACCCAGGCTCGAGTAGCCCAGGCTGGCCTTGAACTCCCCTTGTAGCAGAGGATGACCTGATGCGCATTGTTCTTTAGAATTTAGGTTCTGGAAGTGGGGGTGGGGTGGGAGGGGCTTTGGGTTGCCCCTGTCTCAGACACTTTATTTTTGCTGACACCATACTTCTCCTACAGCCCTGTGTTTAATACTTGTGGGTTTTTAGCCTGCACACAACACGAGCAGTGAACTAGCTGGATGATCTGGCCAGTCAGTTCTCACAAATCCACTGGGGGGGGGGCGCAAAACAATCCTTCTCTGAGCTCAAGTGCAGGATAAGAGTCTTCTATAGACCTCATGTTCTTAACTTCCTGACCCCAGCTGCAAGGGATACAAACCACGAAGGTCTGGTGGTCTTTAAGGAAGTTTTTGTCGCCACCACTCTCCCGCTGTGAAGGACAGCCCTGGAGGATGTACCTGAGGTGTGTGGGGGACTGGGGGTTTGCTGGGGTGGGGTGGGGTGGGGGATATAAGTTTCCAGTGGTACTCTGAGCTTGCTGGGTTCCTTTACCTTTCCTTAAGGTGAGAGCGCAACCGGAGCAGCTGCCTGTGTAGAATTTCTCTTGCCTGTGCTCTCTAGAGATAACACTTGCCTGACACTAGACCATCAACCTTGCATCTAACACTCACCTTCTCTGCCCTCCCCTGGCATTGGGTTGCAACGGTTGCTAAGCAACCAGATTATCTGTAGCACTGCTGGGTTGGTCAGCAGATGCAGAAGGCAGACCAACACCACAATTCCTGTCAGAGAATCCCAGCCCTGAGATAGCCCCCAGGGATGGAATTTGAACTCTGCTGTCTCCAAGCAAATCTGACTGACCTCTATATCCTAGGGGATCTTTCTTCCCCTGGAGCTGGGGTCTGCCTTTTGAGTCTGGGAGAAATAACCTGGAGTTATAAAATGATAGATTCAAACTTCAACTATGTGGGCCGAGAAGCTTACTAATTCTAGAGGAGTTTAAGACGATTTATAACAAAATCTTCCATCTTCCTTTGTACATAAACCTGCACAAAAGACGGCTGACTATTTTACGTTGTACCAGAGGGCTCAGGAAACTACTTATTGTTAGGGTCAGGAAGGCACTAACCCCATTAGACTCCCACCTCAGGGGTCCTATGAGTTAGACAGTCATTGTTTTTCTTCTTTCTCACCCCTCACTGGAGCTATGCTCATCTCTAAGGTCTTCTCAGAGCCAAGTTCTGTCTTTTATTATAAATTACCAGGAAGTACTAAAGAGCCTTGGTGAAACTCAGGCATGATGGTAGTGGTAAACTGGTGTTGGCTGGTATAAAATGGCCTCCCTTCAAAGAATGTGTTACTATAGCTGGGGGTGGTGTGTACACAGAATATTCTAGAATACATATTCCTAGTCTCTGTTTACTGTGCCCTTTAATATGCCAATGATTTTTTTATTTAAATGAAGCTTCTAGGCCAAAAGAAAGACTCACAAACTTTGTTTAAGACATAATTAAGTCCAAATAACAATGTATCTGCTTCCTAACAACTTGGCACAGACTTAAAAGATAACACAGACATGTTAAGAGAGTAGAAATGTCTTCCATTTTATTCTTAAGTCATCAGGATGACGTTCAACAGGATGTGTGCCTGTTAGACACTGCTTAAGGTCTCAGGCTTGGACCACACAGCACACACCCCACCCTCATTTTTTTCCCATTTTCTTTTTTGCCTCGTGTGTGTGTGTGTGTGTGTGTGTGTGTATGTGTGTGTGTGTGTGTTGTTGTTGTTGTTGTTGTTGTTGTTGTTGTTGTTTCTAATCAGAGCAACTGCTAAGAGCTCGGCTTCACAGAAAAAGGCAGACAATGAAAGGTCTCCATGTTTAGACCACTCTGGAACAGTGGCCCCATGCCAGTCTCTATCATGGAGTCTACTACATGTTGAATATTACATTTCTCTCCAAATGTTATAATACAGTCCTGTGACACTCAGATGGAGAAAAGTTCCTGTAATTGAATTGTTTGGTGATTTGGTCATTTCTCAAAGATCAAAGAACTGTGAGCCCACACCAACCTAGGAAGTCTAGGTCAGTCCTTCAATGATGTGATCAGGAGATGTGAGGCAGGAGGGGTTAGAGAGAGGAAGCTGAGTTGGGGATACCCTTCTCACCTCCCATACCGAGGATCAGAGTGAACCAAGCCGGTGTTTCTCCACCTGACTGTCTGTATCTAGCACATCCTTAGGGACATCTGTTGGTCTAAGAGAGGAGCCGTGTTCCCATAGGCTTTGCCCGAGCCCTTGGGAAGTCTGATGAGAGACTTGCATCCCCAGCCAGCCTTCTCCCAGGATTGTATCCCTACAGCCTCTGTGTCAGTGAGGTCTTCCACGGAGGCGGGGTTAGATATGGGGGAGGGGCTATTACAGCCCTGCTGGGACTCTGCTCTCAGGGATGGAGCCGTTCTCTTTCTCTATCCTGGCTTCTTTTTAAGGGTCTCACAATATCATAGGGAAGAAAAAGTATTAAAATATCTATAGTAAGTTCCAAGACAGCCAGGACTATGTAAAAATGACCCTGTCTCAAAACAAAACACAAAACAGAACAAACAGATGACATTTCAGAGCCAGCAAGATGGCTGCCACGAGCTAAATTCCGTATCTAGAACCAACCTCTAAAAATGTCCTCTGACTTTCATTTGTGTTATATGGCATGCATGTGCGCTCACACACACACACACACACACAGTTAAAAGTATATCCCTTCCCCACTTCCGCATCTGCAGGTAGGGTCCTCCCTACCTGACACCATCATGAGGACCATGGACTGTTCTAGCTCTGAAGGAAGTGGCTGTGGCCATGTAAACCCAGGTACAGCAGCTCTCAGTCTTACGACACACTAAAAACAGTCTGCCTTGCTTGCAAATTTTTGCAAACAACCAGCCAGGCATTTCTCTAGCCAGTGAGGGGGCAATGATATCAGTCTCCCTTCCCCAGTGAGCAGTGCCTTCACTTTGGATGACTGGACTTGCCCAAGCCTTCTCCTCGGGTGGAAAACCAAGTGCTGTGCCTTCAAGAGAAAGGGCAATAGGAGAGAAGAAATTAGCTAGCCTCAGGCCTGCTGGGGGGCGGGGGGGGGCGGGTTTGGATCAGGAGCTTTGTAAACAGCCTCTCAGCATTCATTCCTCATCTTCAGTTGTTAAGGTGCTGAGCTCTACTGACAGGATATAATTACCATCAAGAGGATGGAAGCATCAATCCAAACATCAGCTGCAGCTGGAGATGTGGCCCAGTCTGTACAGTACCCTGTAGCATGCAGGAAGCCCCCAGCTTGACCTCCAATTCCAGAATTGTGGGTGTGTACCTATCTATTGTTGGTCTAAGCCCCAACCCCACAGCTACCTGGGAACAGGAGGTATGCTCTGCCCCACAGTTGTCTGGCAACAGCCAGCTACAAAGGGGCTGCTTGCCCTGCTCCTCTTCCTCTTGCTTTCTCATTGTTCTCGTCTCTTCCCTGCTCTTCCCCTCTTCCCTGTTCCTTCTCTCTAGCTACCCCTTCCCCTCCAATGTGCTCACGGCTGGCCTTTCCTCTCTTCTCCTCTTCTCTCATTAAATCTCTCCGTGTGGAACCATGTTGGCTTGGTGTGCTTTGTCCAGGCACGAGCCAAGATTTAAACCCCAACATTGATCCTAACACCTATAATCCCAGCACTTGGGAGGCGGAGACAGGAGGATCCTACACAGGGAGTTGAAGGCCAGCCAGACGGAACACTCCCCTCTCAAAACAAATTACCCCGTGGGCAGCAACCAACGTTGAGTTTTGTAATGTAGCCAGAGAATTTTTAATCGACAGCCTCTCGTAGCTAGCCAAGCCCTCTTCATCTACTAGAAGCAGCAAATGGGCAACCTTTGCCCTGCATTTGTCTAGCCTAGCCTCCCAGTGACCAATCCAGACAGGCAGCCATGCTTCCAAAGTCTCTGCCTGGGCTATGCATGGCATAAAGTGCATTTGGCATTGGTACCATGTGTACAGTCTTGGATGTGGCTCACTTCACTGTCTTCGCCCGCTTAGGCTTCTGCACCAGGAATTGGATTGGATTTACAGACCTGTCCCTGCCTCCTCCCACTGCTTTGTCACACACTTAGCTCAGCCAATGACTTGTTTTGAATTCCTGCAGTTAGAGCTGACTCATGCAGTTTTTATTTGCATGTTATTGACCTTAACGGACCTGGTTATGGTTGTGTTGTTTTTTTTTTTTTCCTGGCCTCGGGTCAGTTACTCCCGTTCTGTACTCACAGCAGCCCTTAGAAATGGGTGTAGCGACTTTAACTTTAGCAAGAACCAAGGTTTGTTCCTCTGTGTGGAGTGGCCAGGCTCACAGCGTTTATAAACCAGACCCATATCCCGTGGCCCTCACTCTTCTCTATCCAGTTAGTCTGCCTCCTGTTGGGTTCTTAATAGGTTTGCAGGGCTTCCTCTGTCCGGTTCTATCTCAGAGGCTGAGTCTAGAAAGCTAGGAAACCTGTGGTATCTGAGCGTATCAGTTGCCCACACAGAGGCCAGAGGGCTGATCTTAGCTGGTTGGGACGTTTTGGGAAACTCTGTTAATTCCTTTACAGTCATTTACAGGAGGCAGGGGAAATAGATCACTAGAATGACAGTCCCCAATGCGCCAGGGACCCCAGCCAGTATGGACAGACTTGGTGGCATGAAGTAATGTTTGCCTGGACCAGACAAACCTTTCTTAGCATCTCTGCTACCACAGTCTGCAAATGAGGTGTTATTATGACTGTCTCCTCACAACTCCCCCCACCCCCCGTCATCATGGCTCTCCAGCGTCCCTCTCCCCTCATGTATCAGGCTCAGGAGAGATCCAAGATTGGGCAAACCCATTGCCCAAACCCTGCAAAGGCTACTGGGACTGCAAACCACTATCTTGGCTTTACAGGGTACAGTGTATGAGGGGGCACAGTAATGAAACAGCCAACATGGCCGCTCCATGGTTATTAGGAGAGTTTCTACTGTACTAGGAGAGAGGAAATATTCAGGGGCATCTGGACAAAACCAGAGCAGAGAGAAAAGAAAGCAGACTGGACGAGGCTAGGGCCAAGGAAGCCAGAAAGAATCATGGTGACAGAAAGATAGCAAGAGATAAAGAATGGAGTGTAGGGAGGGAGGGGGAGAAAGAGACAGAAAGACAGAGGGAGACAGACAGAGCAAGAGATAGAGCAAAAAGATAGTATAGGGTGGATAAAACACGTGGATTAAAAGGAGGAAGAGTAGCGTTGGGAAGGCTGAGGGGCAAGGATGCTAGAGTGGACTTTGAATTGTTAACAGGAACCGGTGATGTTGAGGGAGCCTGGAGGCCGGTGTGGGCTCTGATGGTTCTGATGAGCGCCACAGGTATAAGTAGTCAGCTGGTGTGCAGTGTGTCCCTTCTGCCAGAGGTAAGGGAACGGACTTCTTTTGGGGAAATGAAAAACCTGTTTCACAAGTTCCTGAGGAATGCTAACCAGCATCAATCCTTCTACAGCACGAGCTCATTTCTGGATATTTGGACTCCCTGAGAGACCTAACAACTAGAAACTGCGCCCCTTAAGAAGACCCTTAGGTGGGGTACACCCCAGCACACCAACAAGATAGATGGGGCTGGGCAGGCTCCCCAAAACGCCTCTTCCTGGGTCTCCAAACATGGGCACTAGCCTTTGGGTTACCTGCTCTGTGATTGCACAGCGCCTGGTGACACTGTGGGTGAAGGTGCTCTAGGAAATGGCTTGTTGGTAATTATCCCCAGCTGTTACACGGAGCAGGCTCCGGTTTGCCTGAGGCTATGGGATGGGCCGGGGCTGTTTACTGGTTACACTGCTCTTTTGGTCGGAGGTTATAAATCTGCTGCAGTCCTCACTGTGTCTGCCGTCTGTCTGCCTGACTGGGAAGGGAAGATGGTTCTTCTTTGCTTCCTTGGGTAGGGTTTGGCCGCCCTGAGATGCTCTGGTGCCTGCAAGGGCCTGCAGCACTATGGATCTTGGGGCCCTGGGTGTCATGAGGCTGACCCCAAGATATTTTCCTGTGGTAGCTTGTCTTGAGGTAAAACCTCAGGCAGGTCCAAAGTCACACAGCACCTTTGGCCAAGATGGCCAGTGCTGGCTTGTGGAGGGCAGAGCCCATGGAGTATTTGCGTTTGGTTGAGGAACACAGTCACCACCATGACCCGTTCCTGCAGTCACCTTCTTCCCTGTTAGTCATCTTTCAGTTGATCTGACCGCTATATTGCCCCAGATATGGAGTAATCAGACAGCTGACCTCAAAAAGAGCAACAGCCCTCTTGACCTGTGGGCAACCTCTGTCCTTTCTTTCCTCCCTGCTCTTCAGACACCAGGTTCTGCTACCTTCATGGCCCCTCTACCATAAGCCAGTGTAAGCTTGCAGGGTAGGGGTTCAGGGGAAGGGAGGAAGACTAATTCCTGAACGATTTGGGAACCACTGAGGGTCAGGCTGTCTGTACAGGCCTTTCCCCATGCAGCCACTGTCTAGCCTGAAATGCTCAGTGGGTAAAGATGTCTGACACCAGCTCTGACAAATCCAAGTGGACTCGCACAGTAGGACAGCACCAATGGCTCATTATCCTCCGACCTCCACACATATGCCACGGCACACACCCGGCCCCCTAATAAATGACCAATGTAAATAAAGACTTTTTTTTTAATGGGAGGCATGGGCCTGGAGATCACAGCCCTGCCACGCGTCATGTACTTGGTATGTATTGCTGGTCTTAGACAGTTGGAATTGCTAAGCTTCAACTTCCCCATTTTGTCATGCCCGGGCCACATGGCACTGGTGTGGCACTTTGTGGGCACAGAACAGTTTGAGTCCTCTGTTCCTTCCCCTGCCCCACCCAACACCTGCTCCTGCTCTATAGAGAGAGCCCAAGTGGGGACCCAATCACCTTGGTAACGAGGAGACTAATAATAGGTTAATAATAGGTTCTTTTTAAAACCCTGGAGTACTTCACCGAGTCTATCTGCTGAAGCAACAACTGTTGAGAGAACTAGCGTCGGCAAGGTGGCGGTGCAGACACAGGGAGGGGCACTGCGATGAGAGATACTGAAGGCTCCTTGCCTCCTCTGATCCCCTCCATCCCCTCCTAGGAGCAGCTTTCTGGAGCTCCCGGCAGATGAGCGGGCTGGGAGGGAGTTACTGGTAGGCAGTGCCCTAAGATGACTTTGCTCGCCCCTCGGTAGCACTCCCTAGACTAGAGACGGAGACTGTGGGTGGTGGTATCTGATCTAACTGGAGCTCATCCAAGGCAGAACATCTCTCTGGCGAGTGCTACCGGAAGGAGGGAGGGAAGGAGGGAGGGAGTCAGATGGCCAGTGGGAGGAGCAGCTAGCTTCCAAAGCCTGTGCTTGGCAGGTAGGTGAGTGATGGCATTCGGGCAGGGATGCTGGATCCAGATGCTACTGCACTGTTGGTAGGAAAGCAGGGCCAGTTCCACCAACGCAAGAAACTGAACCTGGCCAACAGCTCAGTGTGCTTGGAGGCAGACTACTCCCCAGAATGGCTTTGTAGGCTCCTCTCGGGGACCCAGTTATGCTACTTGAACCTCTGACCTAGGGAAACAAGAGCTAGGGAAGCAGTGTCCTGCTTAGCAGTACAGCAACAAGAGAAGCCCACAGGGGCACCGGGAGGACTGCAGCTGCCACGTTGTGCTGGAGGCTCCGGGGAGACGATCAGTGTTTCTGCATCTTTCCATTTTTCAGGAGAGGCCAGAAACTTAGGCTGTGTAACATGTCTTGTTTTTAAAACAATGACTGAAACCCCAAACACCTTTGGAGTAAACAGTCTCAGATCCCTCCTCTAAAGTATACTCCTTAGAGGTGGCCACCTCTTTCTCCTTTTTCCCCTCCTCTCCCTCCCCCTCCTCTCCCCTCTTTGTTCAGAGTTGAGACAGGGGTCCTCTGATTTGTGACAATCTGCCTCCCAGGTACTGGGGTTACAGGTGTGAGCTGCCATTTCTGCCTTATTTTCTCTTCTCTCCTCCTCTTATTGTTTTTGTTTCAGTCCTGGGGATGGAGTGAAGGCCTTGTCTGTCCTAAGACCTGCTCTACCGCTGAGGTGCACCACCTTGTCTCCCTCTTTTGAAATGTTGCCTAATTTAAAGTCTCTGGTCTTTCTTACCCACAGAGAAGATAGCGTTTCTCTTGAAAACATTGGCTTCAAGCAGCAGGCAGTAAATTTGGGTTAAAGACTGAGTGAGGACCTTGGGAGGCATGTGATGAGAACTGAGACACTCCACTTAAGGAGTAAAAAAAAAATGTTCATTTCTGTATTCCTCTATAACTGGGCTAATAGCTGCTGTAAACCACCATCTTGAAAGGGGCCTAGGAAATGGAATTGTCTGGTCTAGTAATCTCATGGAACTCTGTGGGCCTGTCTACTGGAGATCCCTGGCCCGGTCAGGTCGGTGCGAGAGAACTGGAGCAGGGAGGGGGCGTCACCCCTGCTGCTCCACCTCCCTCTCCCCACTGCCCTTTAGTTGCTCGAGACATCAGCTGGAGGCCAGCAGAGCCAGTGAGGGGTGCAGGGGAGCTGCTGGGGGCATTTTCCCCCGAGAGCAGATCTCTTCCCCAAGTGATAGTGTTACAGCTCTTATGACAGAAACTCAGATGACAGAATAATTCTCGCACGCCTTTATTCCTTCTGGATAGGATTCTTATATACAGTTTTGGGGTGGGTCGGGGTCTGACAGTAGGTACTTCCATTGGCTTATCTACATGTGGGAGGGCTTGGGGTGCTGCTCCTAGGTGACTGATGACCCCAAACCTCTCTACAGTGGTCTGTGGGGGCTGTAGCTATGTGACAGAGGCCTAAAGCCCAGGAACAGGCAAAGACGCCTACCGTCCCTTTCAGGGTCACTGGGGTTTCAAACCTTAGCTCAACTGGGAACCAGAATACCTTTCACAGCCCACCCCACTGCCCCACAGAACTCTACCATTTGCGGTTTCCTTTTTAGTGACTCTGATGGGGCTAATGGTCGGGCGTTCTGCCTTCTGCCCCACCCTCCACCACCCAAGTGCTGGGGTTACACAGAAGTGACCACTTCTATGAAGAAATTATGGCTGCTATAGATCTTCTCTTCACTCCCAAGATCTAGTTGGTGGATCTCTGGGAATGGTGGTCAAGACTAAAGAGCGGTTACTCCCCAGAATCATGACAGCCAGCTGTGTCTGCTTCTGCCCCCAGGGAAGCCAGGCACCATTACACACTGGGCTGGAAAGAGAGCAGCTTAGCCGGGGTGGGTGGGTCACACAGGATCTCTGCCCGAATGAGTGCAGGAGAAACCGCCTTCTCCAGAGATGGTTTTCAGTGAAACAGCTCTCTTTTCCTGGGGATAACAAGGGCTATATAAACCGTGGGGAGTGGGGAAGGGTTTGGGGGGAGGGTAGTGTATGTCATTGGCCGGGGCTGAGGTGCTGGGAATGTTTCATTTGCATCAAGAGGCATTTCAGGGTGCTTGCTAGACATGTCCTTATAGGGAGAAGGGATGATTAACCTGTAATTTGGCTACCAAGCTACATGACTTCTTTTACGGTGGCAGAAATGTGGAGTCGTACTGGTTACATTGCATTGGGATGGGTAGGCCAGAGAAAGCAATCTGACTCCTGCCAGTCGCAGGATGAGATTTTCAGGGTTTGGCCACACATCTAGACCTCACTCTGGCTCTGGATTGGTTCTCCCAGTTGCACCACTTTCTGGCCCCACACGTGACAGCTGAGGCCAGTGGGCATCACCTGGCTTATTTATTTAGCGAGACTCAACTGCTAAGGGTTCACAGCCCTGGCTGTTCCCCTCCTCCATCTTCCCACTCCTCCACTCTAGTCCACATATACAACCCGAGAGCATGAAAAGCCGGCCGGATCCACCTACCTGGGGAGCTGGCCATTCGCTTAGCGCTTTGGCTCCCGCGGACACATCTCCTTCACCTCCCCTAGGCCAAAAGCAGAAACTCCTCTCCCTTCTGTGCATAGTTGCTTCTCCTCGCTCTGACCAAGTCCATGACAGAAGCAACTTCTAGGAGGTCTAGATTTGGTCCACAAAGGAAGGGAAGACATAGACAGCAGGAAGCACTGCAGGTGGGACCGGAAGTGGAATCTCGAGGCCTTCCGTGACCCACTTCCTCCAGCTAGGCCCTACTTACCAAAAGTTCCATAACCTTCCATGCAAACACCGTGAGCCTATGGGGAGGGGGGCACATTTCACATCTAAAAACAAAACATCTGGGGACGTCCAGGCTGGGAGGAACTAGCTGGCAACTTCCCCAGAACATATCTTCCCTGTTACTGTAGCCTCACAGAGATGTATGGTATTTGGGGTGTGATCCCTGCTGTTCATTCTGTGGTAGTTATGCTCACGAAGCAGCATACGGAAGATCCTACTTTTCATAGGGCTCCTGTGCGAAAGGGAACTGGGGCCAGGGACTAGAGTCACTGTGTTGATGGCCTGGAGACACAGCTTCGTGCTGCTACCAGCCGGACTGAGGAGTCCCGATTTAAGAAGCCTCGGCTTGGGTAAAGCCAGGACCTCGGCTTTGCTGAAGGAAAAGAATTTCAGTAAGGAGCGCAGCTGGAGTTTATTAGAAGACACGCTTAGCAAATGTAAGAAGCAGAGTTAGGAGAAAGGCATTATGGGATATAGGCGCAACGTTCAGGCGTGGGCTTTTGGGAGGAGCCTCACTTCTCTGTCGTCTTAACAGTTAGATGTCGGATTTAGGGTTAGAATCTTCCAGGGGTTGCTACGGAGTTTAAACAAGACCACAGAGAGGTTCCTGAGGGGCACCTGACAGGGTTAAACTCTGGATCACAGGGATGAGGTAGGCTAAGAAACTTCCACAGTAAACATGTTAATAGTCTTGCTAGTAAGGCATGGGGCCCTTAGGTTACCTCCATTTAGACTGCCAGCCTGGTTTATTGCCATTTTTACTTTCTTATTCAACAGTATTTCTACGTAAGAAATATTCTTTGTGTGTAGGTCACCTCCGTGAACTGTGCTGGAGAGGAATTTAAAGAGACTGGAGTAGAAGGGACCTTTGCCCCTTCCAATGAACCCATACAGTTTTCTGTCACTTCCTACCCTGCCTCTGTGGGGACAGTCTGTAAAGGAGACAGTGGGGCACCCGCTGGGCTTGGGGTGAGTCCCGTGTCTGCACGGTGACTTTACCAAGTTCACTTTCAGGTTCTGTCGCTGTCGGCCAGGCCCATTGCCTCTCATTAGTGGTGACCCTCTTTCCTGGCCCAGTGACAGCACCCGGGGCTGTGACAAAGGAGCTGAATATGGGTCACCCTGACCCACTTCCATCTCAAGATCAGAATTAGGGTGGAAACTTAATCAAGTTGCTCTGAGACTTGAAATGCCACCCAGCTGTGCATGAGGCTCCCCAGCCCCCTCTGCCCTGATTTCCGATGCTCACTCAGTACAGTTGCCTGCTCTTTTCCCAGCCTCCTTTGGGGCTGCATGCTGCAGACGCTCGCTGCCTGTGTGCACAAGCCCCCGCAATAGGCAGTAACAGGGAACACATAGCAGTCTACACTTGTGTGCAAGGAACCACTCCCCCCAACCTGAAGCTAGGGTTCTCAGAGAAGGGGGCCAGTTCAAGTCCCAGATAGGACTAGTGACCAAAGCAAGATGCTTGGCCACCTAAAGCCCTAGTTTCCATATCTCTTTATCAGTCTGGTTCCTGGGATTGCCAAAGGCTACACGGTAGACTGTGAATGTAAACCATCAAGCCTCCTCCTCTGGCAGAAAGTAATTACTTAAAACATGGCTTTAATAATTTAAAATATTTAAATTTTAAATTATGTGTGTTGGGGGTGAGAGGTGTGTGTGTGTGTGTGTGTGTGAGAGAGAGAGAGAGAGAGAGAGAGAGAGAGAGAGAGAGAGAGAGAGAGAGAGAGAACACAGGTCCCTGCAGAGGCCAGAGGCAGAGAGAGCCCATGGAGTTAATTATAGGCAGTCATAGGCTGCCCTATGTAGGTGCTAGGGACAGAGCTCAGGTCCTTTGCAAGAACAGCATGTGTCTTAGTCACTCAGCCACCTCCCCAGTCCCTTGTACTCACTAGTTGAAGTAGTGTCGTCATGCGTGTGTGCGCACACACGCACATGCACACGCACACACACACACACACACACACACACACACACACACACCGTGATCAGATGAGTCGTGTGAACTGAAACGTCGTTTCTGTCAGGATGCTCTGGCAATTGAAGACTTAGGGCCATGAGCAACGGGATTGGATGAGCCCTCCATGCTGATGCCACTACTTCTCGGAGTGAGTGTGTGTGTGTGTGTGTGTGTGTGTGTGTGTGTGTGTGTCTTTGGGGAGTAGAGCAGGGGCCAAAGTATAGGGAGTGAAGCTGGGGCAAGGAAGAGTTGGGAGAAGAGAAAGAGTGGACAGAGACAGGGCGAGCTGCTGTGAGTGAAGCTGGCTAAATGTTCCGGAGAGGATGGTGGCACCTGCTAGAGCTAGGCCTCTGGCTCTCAGCCCCGTTTGTTTCCTTCACTTGAAGATCCTGTTCTGCTTAACCTTTAGAAAGCAGAACAAAAAGATCTGACTTCAAATATCAGAGCTGGGTGTGATGCTGCATGCCTTTAGTCCCCCGAGCTCAGGAGGCAGAAGCAGGTGGATCTCTGTGGGTGTGAGGCCAGCCTGGTTTACAGAGCAAGTTCCAGGCCAGCCAGAGCTACATAGAAAGACCCTGAGTCTCAAACAAACAACTACATTTTATGTATCTCTGCATATAGTAGCCAGAAGCGGCAGGTTCCCTGGGGCTGGAGTCACAGGCTGTTGTGAGTCGCATGAAGCGGGTGCTGGGAACCAAACTCAGGTCCTCTGGAAGAGCAGTGCATTTGTCTTTCCCACTGAACCACATCTCTAGACTCACAGTTTAATTTTTTGAATGGTAGATTCTTTTATGAATCTAACGAGCCTAATCCAGAAAATTGCACTTCACAATAGACTTATACAATATTTTGTAAACCGTCCAGAGTCGGTGGCTTCTGGATCTCAAATTAAGTACCTTTGTTTTTATATCATTTTCTAAATGGAAGTCAACTGAGTGTTGAATAGGCAAACTCCTACACATGCTTCAGAACCCAGCTAAAATGTTACCTCTGAAGCGGAGCTTTCTCACTTGCCCAAAGCAGCTGTATTGCATTGTTTTTGCCTCCGCGCCTCTCTTGGATCTGCATCCTGTAGGCACTCGTAGCCTGGCTGGCTTCCTCTACTGATTGGATTGGGAGCTTCTATGCATCTTGTTGGTCCCAGAGTCTGGTAGTGTTGGAGGGTTAGACTAGTAAGCGGTTACCTGCAGAAAAGATCAAGGGTCAGGGTGTAAGTTAGGGTAACCTGCAGAAAGGGCTTCTCTTTATCCTCGGACAAGGGGGACCCTCTCTGATGGAATGTCTGTTGGGAGTTTTGCCAGTCTGCCGGGACAGCTGCCCAGAGCTTCCAGAGGATAAGGGACTGTCAGCACCAGTGGAGTGATCAGGAGGCGGTGTGGGAACCCGGCATGGCTCTTGAAGATTCCACCTAGATTAGATAAGGGAGTGTACAGCTGGAAACACGCCAGCAGGGAAGGATGCTTTGAAGATCCTGGCTGATTCTGTCTGGGATGGCCCTGGCCACTGGGTGACTGCCACCTCCTGCCTGCTCCACGGGAGGGCAGAGAGCGGGTGTCTTTCCTCAGTGTGTCCACAGGAGACTTCTCCCCTAGGCTCCCGGGATGCAGAAGCAATATTTGCATGGGAGAATCAGCCCATAGCAGTTCTGGTCTCTGGGAGGTCAAGACCTGGGCTGGGACTTGGTCACAACTTGAGAGACCCCGGGCTTGGAGGAAACGAAAGCAGCAGCTGTTTACAAGATGGCTTTGGTATCTCATAGTTGGAAACATCTTCCCTCTGTAGCATTGACTCCTTACGAAGGCCGCGGGCATTGAGCCCGGTGACAGAAAACACAGTGAGCGGGTTTGAAGAAACCTCAGGACGAGGAGAACAGCAGCCCTCCTCCCACAGCTGAGAGCATGTCCACCTCACGTGGCTCCCAGCCTCAGCTCCATGCAGAGGTGGGAAGGTCCCATCTTTCTCCTTAATAAACGGGGAGCTCTCACTTTATTTGTTGATGGGGGTCTCTTGGTGCTAAAAATGAAGTTAATTTACATACAGAGGGCTCGTGTCTGTCTTAAGATCTGGGTCCATGCAGAAGATGGTTAAGCCTTCTCTAGATGGCCCGACACAGTTCGACGTGTTCTCTACCATCCACTCTTGGTCACACAGGACCACATGGGCAGTGTCCCAAGACATTCATTTCGGGCACAGGGACAGGTCCCTTGGAGCAAGCTATAGTGTGATGGCTCCTGGTGGCTGAGGTGAAGTGGCAGAGTGACTGGTATCTGTCACAGCGGCGGTGGACGTGCACGATGCCTGCCCATTCTTATTGTTGTTAACAGCACTGGAGGACTCTGACAGAGCGTGCTCAGAGTTCAGGAAATGTCTGGGGCTCGCAAAAGGACAAATGGTTTTTCTCAGCCACTTTGCTTTCCATCTGCTTTGCCGTTACTGTGTGTGCAGAGATGGAACCCATGTGTTGTTCCGAGGGCCTTTGCTGAGTTTGCTGCAGTGGGGATGTTCTGGGAAATTGTTGGAAGTCCCAAAGCTTGGCGTCCTCTGCCTTTGAAGAAAGATACATTTCCCATGAAGATACTATACCATATCTCACGTGGTATATATACTGCCACGAGGCTATGGAATGGCAGCCAGGTCTCTCCCATCCTTTCTCTAGAGAGAAGGCACAGTCTGTCTCCTGAGGAGCTTTATCTCTCTAGTGGTACAGGTCTCTTATCCCTGCTACTAGGGAAGTTGAGGCAGGAGGATCCCAGTTTTCCACTCAGTGGGCCTTAAAATTCTACCTGTGTAACTTAGCCAAACCCTGCCCCCCCCATAAAAAAGAAGGGGGCTAGGGCAAGTAGGTCACTGGCTGAGGTCAAGCCCTTGCATTTCACCCACCAGTATCACATGCAAAGAGATTCTCACCACTGGAGCAGGAGGGGGGATCCACACAGCCTGAACCTCAGAAACCTACAGAGTTCAAAGTCAGCAGCATATTCACCAGCTCTTGTGGGGACAAGGACCAGAAGATTTCCAAGAGATAGAGGCCTTTCCCATTACCCTGAGTAGAGCCTCCTAAAGTCTCCCTGTCACCTTCAAACACTAAAACAACCTAGCATTTCTTCCTCTTCCCCCCCCCCCGATCATAGCATACTATGGAGACCATACACAAGTCTTTGGGGGTACTTTAGGTCAGTGAGAGGGGACCCATTAAGATTGTCAGGCCCCCCATTCAGGCCCTAGCACCACAAAAGAGGAGGAGAAAGATGAGACCCAACTGGACCGACCAGGAGCTAACCACTGTAAACAACAATGCAGTTTCCCTCCCACCACGTTTCTGTCTCTTTAAGGAGAGATGAAGTCATAGCCTGTCACGTACCACGGCATCCCAGTCATCTTGCTTGTCATTGAATGGCCTTTGTGGTGCCATCTCCTGTCATGACTCACTGTTAGTTTGGTTTGGTTTTCAGACAGAATTTCTCTGTGTAGCCTTGGGTGTCCTGAAACTCACCCTGTAGTCCAGTGTGGCCTCGAACTCACAGAGATTTGCCTGCCTCTGTGTCCAGACTGCTCACCATTCTGTTTGAAGGTTGCACTCTTTCTTACCCATTCTTGGCCATCTATACAATTCCCAGGTTTGTGTGTGTGCGTGCGCGTGTGTGTGCATGTGTGAGTGAGTGAGTGTGTGTGTGAAATAATATGTACAAAGCACCCTTGAGGCAGGAGCGGTTTGTGATATGCATTTTTTCTTTGATTTCTAGAGGTTGCTTATGGATTCAAGGATAGCGTATACAAGGACTGGTACCCAAGCCCATCTGCAAAGCATGACTGTCATAGGCTGTGGGCAGGGCAGTGGGACTGGGTATCCACACATGCAGGACACTCTGGCTCTGGGCATAAGGCTCACAACATCTAGTTCTTATCCTTGGGGAATAAGAACTTGAGGCTCTGAAACCCCAACATGCATCAGAACCTCGAAGGAAGAGACACTGCGTCCACCAGGTTCTGTCCGCAGATTTCAGGCTGGGGAAGGATTCTGTGTGTATTCATCCTCCGTTTCCTAGAGCGTCCATCAGACTCTCTTCATCTGCTGAGCTAACGAAGCTCACCCTTTTCACTGTTCATATTTGGGGTGTATGTGGTTAAGTGGATTGTTTTTCTTTCATCGTTTTCACAGTAGAGAAAATTCAAAAAGGCTCATTCACATGTCCAGTAGAGTACAACACTGAAGAGATGGCCGTTAGATTTGGGGGTTTCTGAGGTAGAGGATATATGGCATAGAGTGTAGCCAGAGCCCATAGTCCACAGGTGTAATACAGATGTTGGCTGTATTTGTCACACATCCTTGTAGGGATTATCTGTTTACAAGAACATCTGTCCTTGCCAGCATGGGCCTGTTGTCAGAGCATTCCGTGATAGGGGTGTATGTCATCTGGTGAAAAAACACATTTCTTCATTACCTGGCTTCTAGGAGTTGTTACAAAGGCTTCTTACTGTGCAGGTGTTGTCCTGAGAAGGGACAGCCAAACAGCCATGTTTCAGAACTGGCAAACAGATTCAGGCACTCTATGCTTTAGGCTATCACCGAGAGCTGCAACTAGGGGTGTGTGTGTGTAAGACCATGGGTATCTGTCGTGTTTCTTTTCTCCAGTTTGCAACAATCACTTCTCTTTGACTGACTTGTCCAATGGGAGAATCGAGAGGGCTCCTCTAGCGTGGTACTCCCTTGGTGGCCACAGCGCCCCCTAGCGCTCCCTCCACACCGGGCACTGACCTACTGTTCTTGCTCTTTCCAGGCATAGGCAAGAATGTCATCTGTGACCGTACCGCCACGCCGCTGGACGCCTTCCGCATGATGTCAGCTGCCCACTACTACCCCAAGCTCATGAGCATCATGGGCAACGTGCTGCGCTTCCTGCCAGCCTTCGTACGCATGAAGCAGCTGATTGAGGAGGGCTACGTGGGCGAGCTGCTGGTGTGCGAGGTGCAGGTGCACAGCGGTAGTTTGCTGGGCAAGAAGTACAACTGGAGCTGCGACGACCTGATGGGTGGCGGTGGCCTGCACTCCGTGGGCACCTACATCATCGATCTGCTCACCTTCCTCACGGGCCAGAAGGCTGTCAAAGTCCATGGGTTGCTCAAGACCTTTGTCAAGCAGACAGATCACATCAAGGGCATCCGTCAGATCACCAGCGATGACTTCTGCACCTTCCAGATGGTGCTGGAGGGTGGAGTGTGCTGCACCGTCACCCTGAACTTCAACGTGCCTGGAGAGTTCAAGCAGGACGTGACCGTGGTGGGCTCTGCTGGGCGGCTCCTGGCAGCGGGCACCGACCTCTATGGACAGCGTAATAGCGCCCCAGAGCAGGAGCTGCTGCTACAGGACACTACATCAGTGAGCAACTCCCTGCTGCCCGAGAAGGCATTCAGCGACATCCCCTCACCCTATCTGCGGGGCACCATGAAGATGATGCAGGCAGTGCGCCAGGCCTTCCAGGATCAAGATGACCGGCGCACATGGGACGGGCGGCCTCTTACCATGGCTGCCACCTTTGACGACTGCCTGTATGCTCTGTGCGTGGTAGACACCATCAAGAGGTCCAGCCAGACCGGAGAGTGGCAGAACATTGCCATCATGACCGAGGAGCCAGAGCTGAGCCCCGCCTACCTGATCAGTGAGGCCATGCGCAGAAGCAGGATGTCCCTTTACTGTTAGCACTGGGACCCGGTGGACTTGACCTGCTGCATGGGGCCAGTTAGGGGGAATTGCACTGTGGCGGTGGGTGGGGATTATGGAAGGGACAGCATGAATGCACAGCACATAAGGTGGGTCCCCATCCCAAGTAGAGGGGCCCAAGTCAAAGGTAGGGGTGGTGGGCCGACGTAATATTCAGAAGGGCGTGCCATCCTAATTGGGTATCTGATGAGAGGAAGAGAATTTAACTAGCACCTTTGCAGTCCATTACTGTGAGAAGCAAGGAGGGGCTGCCCCCTGCCCTACCTCATCCATCCACAGACCTTGGCCTTCTTTGCAAACCAAGGCTGTGTATCAGATGGCGAGCTCAGCCAGAGCCAGGCTCTCTGTCAGCGCCCCCCACTGGCAGGAGCGGCACACTTCATCAAATGCCTACATAGGGTTGTTTTTTTTTTTTTTTTTTTTGGTTTTTGGGGTTGTTTTTGGTGGAGGGAGGTAGAGGAGGTGGTGGGGCTTTTGAGAAAAAGTTGTAATTCCGGGAAGCCACTGTGTGTTTTACTTTAAGGATCTGAAGGAAAAGTGCACCGCTCCCGCGGTCGCTCTATCTTCGGGGAAGCGTTTTAGCTCTAGCTGGCTCGTTGCTGTGAGTGTGTGTGGTGCAGTGTACGGACAGCAAATGAGGCGGTAAGCTGTACCTCTGAGCTGACCAAGATGACAGGCAAGCTGCAATGAGCTACTTCAGAGCCCTCCTCAGCACGGTGGGACCAGTGTGAGTGGCGACCCAGTAGTCCTGCCAAGAGGCTCTCCAGGCAGCGCTGAGAACGCTACATGTGGCATGGGCCTGACTGCAGCTGCCTGCCTGGGTGGGGCGCCTGCAACCCTGGGTGTGGTAATAGGAGCGCCCCAAAAGAATGGAACACGAGGCCAGCCCCAGAGTTGCTGGAAGCTCCAACTGCCAAGCTGATGAAGGACATTTAGGACTCTGAGTGAGCTTTGTGGGCTTAAACAGGAAGCCAGTGGCTTCAGCCCATATAGAGTCCCTTTCCCTTAAGACTCAAGGCTCTTCCTTTGGCCTTGGCTCTTGGGATTCTGATAGCTGGAAACTACTGGATAGGTATTAAAAACAAAAAGCCAACAGGGAACATCACTCTCAGTGTTTCTAAAAGGGGGATTTAGAGCCTGGAGTGGGCCGTACATAGGTGGAGAAGGCTCAAGTTGGGGGGAAAAACTATCTTTTTCTTCCCCTCCTGGTCGCCTAGTCTTTTTATCCTCCATTTGAAACTAGAGATGGCCAAGTACTGGCTCACAGAGACAAGGGCACATAGATAGACACAACTTTGTAAATGTTTGCTGTCCTCGAGTATTACTAAAGCATTCAAGTCTAATCTGGAAAGAAAAGTCAAGTCACACACACTTTGAACATGGGGGTGTTGTCTTTTTCTTGGCTGGCTTTGCTATTCTTCACCAGGCCTGTGGCAGTTTTGAGGCTGGGTAGGTAGACTAGTGTCTAGTCCCTATAAGTAGTCTGCCCAGAGTCAGTGTTCCTGAGGCCCCGGTAATTCACAGAGACAGTCGTCATACTGGAGGCCACATGCCAGCAGAATCATGGTCATTTTCTCAGGTGTTGCCCTTTGAGGAACACCCCCCGCCCCAGCCCGTACCCCCTTAATACAGCATGGTAAAGTCAGTCAGCGAAACCGTCCACAGCTTGGGTTGCCACCCCTCATGGCGAGTGGTCCAGGTTTCCAGTAGTCAGATTGAAACCACACTCAGCACACAGCTGCCTCCTAGACATTTTTGGAGTCCCTCCTCTCCGAGGCAGTAATTCCCCCACCCCTGCTACCCTGAAAAGCTGTGACTAAGGATGAAATCAGGGGCATGGTGGATGGCTGTACGAAGTTCCTTTTTCCAAGTCATTTACCTACGTTAATGTGCTGTGGAGTTCAACTTTTGGTTTCTCTGCTCTCTCCAGGATATTTGAGAGCTCTCCTATGAGAGGCCTCTGGACTCTGTGATAAACATGCAGGGTGGAAACCAAAAACTCCCATTTGAGGGCAGGGGATGTAGAAAGAATGAATACGTATTCTTTGAAAGAAGCATGGGAGAGCAGTGAGTGTGCACACGGTAGAGGTACCAACAGGAGGGAGAGAGGGCCAGGCAGTTCTCTGAATGTAAAAATGGCAGGGCATGGGGTTAGGGGCTTCTTTAGTACTCCCTCAGCTCCTGCCTTTGCACGTGCAAATTCTTGATTGGCTACAGCAGTGTGAGGCCGAAATCCCAAGCTCTCGACAACATTCTGCAAAATAACTTGGATCGAAGTCCTGGCAACAACCCAGCTTACAGAGGCGGTTAGGAGCCTTTCCATTCAGTTTCCCCTTGTTGTGTGCTCCCACCATTTTATATATACTGCTGACGGTCTCTTCAAAAGTCCAGGTCTCCAGAGTTTAAAGCAGGTATATACATATATATAAAATGTATGTGTACGTACATATACATAAACACACATATATACACACAAGTGTTTGGGGATGCCCTGCAAAGTTTGGAGTCTAGGACTCCTCTGTGTTCCCTGTCAGTTCCTCTAAGACTTTGTCTCTCTCAGTGGTAAAGTTGCATCATGGGGTTCCTTCAAAGCACCTCAGTATTCCTGTGTCAGGTTGTGTCAGCAAGGTGTCACGTCACCCAGCTCACCCACCAAATGCAGAGTACGGTAGACTCATCTTATCATCTATAAAAATAGCATTAGGAACTGTCTCCTTTCCTCTATGGATATGTGAGCATAACGTGTCCAAAGCCACACCATGAGTACGCAAACCACTCTGTACTTGTTAAGGCTAGGAAGAGCATTCCTCATGGAGCCCTGTAGGGGGCGTGCTCCCACCTCAAGGAGCAACTGTAAGGGGAGTGGCCTGAGATCCCCAACAGCCTCCAGTTGAGCAGTTGACAGTTACAGCTGCAGAAAGGAGTAGCTAGTGTCTCCTCCCCTGCCCCAATGAAAATGTCACTTGGCTGCTTTTAAGATGACTGTCCCATGCTGATGTTACTGTAAGTGACTCAGCAGCCCTCTGCCCTGGGCACTTTCTAAGCATCCTTGGCTATCATAGGTGGCCTTGGACTTGGTTGTGGGGGCTAAGCTTAGCATAGGAAGGCAGCTTTTCCCAGGAAGGGCTGCAGACTCTGGGGTGTAGCTGTGCACTGTACCATCAGGCCCTTTCTCACTTCGCCTAGCTCACTTCTGCAGCTATGGAACGTGACCTGTGGGTTATGAATCAGGTTTCTGATCTGTCCTACTTTTCCAGTGGGCGCTGGAGGAAATCAGCTCCATTGCTGGAGGAGAAAGTCGACCCAACGGCACATGAAAGGACTTCAGGGTGTCATCTGTCAAACACCCCAGGGAGGAATGCAATGGCCATGGCCACTCACTTCTTTAGGGATAGATCTAGGGTTGGGGAGCCCATTTTTCCTGATTTGCAGTTTGTAACTGATGTATTGTACCTTCAGGGCTACCACACAGGGAGGGGAGGCTCATCCAGGTGATTAAGTTGCCCAGTTGATGAGCTCAGACCCGCACCACACCGCACCGGACAGTATTCACTGAACTGTGACAGGAAAACCCATATATTTACAAGTGTGTTATGTGTTAGGGATAGAAGCCCGGGCTTTGTGCATGCTAGGTAAGCGCTCTACCACTCAGCCACACCTCCAGCCTCAATTAGGTCTTGAAAGTATTCAGAAAACCCTGCGACTATGACAAAGGGTTAGCTCTAATTATGCATCTCTATGGAGGCTAGGGGACATAGAGTAAGGTGTTCACCCTGAGGCGGACCTGAGGCCCACTCTACTGTTGGCTGTTGTCCTACTGCTGGATGGAAATCGTCACTCTGACTAGCCTGTGACTCTTGCTTTGCCCACCAAACCCCAGGAGCTTGCAGGACAGGGTGGTGACACTGGGGCACCTGTCAGACAATCCTATTGGTTTCTTTGGGGCAAGGGAGGAAGAAAGGAGGTTGTCTGGAGTCTGCAGTATGGCTCTGGGGGCGTCTCCAGCACTCGTGGTGTTCTGCTGGCACACTCTGGTCAGCATCCAGCAGTAATGCTTTGAGTTTAACTGGGCCTTCTAGAACTTCTCTGCGGTGATATTAAGCCTTCCTGGGCTGCTTTAAGAGAGTTCGGTGGTCTCCTCGGAGTTTGTCAGTCTGAAGCTAGCAGACCCAACTGGCCTTTTCTCCCCTGCATCAGGGTCCTTATCTGCTGGCGCCCTTGAGGGGGCCCTGAAGCCTCGGGCTCACTCCCAGGCCACTGACACGTTGCACTACTGAGTACTCTCAAATCTGCTGCGGCCCCTCGTTTACACCAGCAGAGAACAGAGTGACAAGAAGAACATTCTAGCTGAGATGCTTGATGCCTAGTGCAGCAATCAAACCTTGCCTGAGCCAGTAGAGCCGGGAAATCATCATGGCCATGGAGTCACCATGTCACTGTTGTCTCCTGCGCCCTGCCCAGCTCTCTGCTGTCCCCCGCAGCCACCACAAGGGCTAGGCTGTTCAATGAGCCCCACAGCTTCTAAGAAATTCAGTGGCTTATTTGTAGTGTGCGTGATGTCCCAGGTGAAGAAGCAAACGCCTACGACCTGATCTGTTCCTTTACCCTGTGCCCTGTCCCTGGTTTAGGGGAGGGGGAACTTTCTAGCAATTATGGCTTTGTTTGCTGCCTGGTGCTTTTATAGTCTGTCATTTGTTCTCATTTCCTTTTTTAAAACCAAAATTGCATTGGTTTGGTTGTCCTTGTCTAGTGTATATTTATTGTTTTACAAACATGGGTATATATGTATGTATATGTATAAAACCAAACTTATATATAAAAAAAGTCAAGGCATGTATACTAGATATTTTAAAGTTATTTATCAAAGGGAAAAGATGTGTGTTATAAAGTAAAAGAGTCTATATTTTATATATAATGTAGATAGCAGAAAATAGCTTATAAATTATAGAAGGTTTTACTTTTTGTTTTCTATTATTAAACAAAAGAAATTTAAAAGCTAAAGGCCACCGTGACTGCAGCTGTGCTTGGTGTTCTCAAGGCAAAGTGCTACAGAGCTGGAGGTGGCTTGCCCCCCCCTGGGGATACGCAGTTTCAGGCTCCTGAGTGATGATGCCCCACTGGTGCCTGTGTGATGGATGCTCTGGGCCAGGGTAGACAAGCTCAACCAGCTGCTGGGCTGCTCCGACATCGCTTCCAGCTGTCCACGAATGGCTTTGATGGGTTGAGCGTTGGTGGGAGAAAGGATGAAAGGGGGAAATAAAGTCTTCAAAGAAGAGGTGATTCCAGCCTGGTCTTGTTTTTCTAGCCCAGGTGGCTCTTGATTTGGGGACTGCCCCAGTTTGTGAGCTCTGATGCTGCCCGGGGGGCTGCCCGGGGGCTTTGGGAGGAGGCTCTGTCAGTATCCATGAAGCTAAACAGGCGGGGAACCGCTGACTACGGACTCAAGAGATCTGCCTCCAACCATTCTTAAAATGTTGGAATAGATGGAGAGAACCTACATAAGGCTCTCTCTCTCGCTCTCTCTCTCTCTCTCTCTCTCTCTCTCTCTCTCTCTCTCTCTGTGTGTGTGTGTGTGTGTGTGTGTGTGTCTACATGCACGTAAGAGTCTGTGGCAAAGGAGAGAATAAAAACACAGCTTTTACATCAGAGGAGCAAATTTTAGAATTTTGTTTCAATATCATAAAGCTGGTTTGGTGGCACATGTCACCAAATGCTATTATTCCAGAAGTAGAGACAGGATCAGGAGTTTAAGTCCATCCTCAGCCACATAGCAAGTTTGAGGCCAGCCTGGGCTACATGAGATCCTGTCTTAAAACCCCCAAACCAACAAAAAGGCAGTTCCTGAAAACTTCCTTCTCAGCATCTCTGTTCATTCTGCTACAACACAGCAGAGGGAAAGCCAAGGCTAGAGAGACTCCATGGCATGCAAATTTAGTTAAGTGGAGCTTGGTCCAAAATGGCCACTCTCGAACACTGCTAAAACACAAACAAAGCCTGTCAGGAGGAGAACCTCATCGGTGCTAATCAAGGCAATGCAGACGAGAGTCACCTACCCAAATAGGGGAGAGCCCAGCACCCTCACTTCTCCCAGCAGGCTATCCTGGGAACCAAGGCTCAGTGCAAGCCACAAACCTAAGCTCTTCCAAATGTCTTTGATCCAGGAGCTGATTATTCTTTCTCATGCCATGGGCCTCCTGTGTGATGCTGACTGTTCCCAAGTTGGGATCATTTCTTGCTTCATAAACCAGAATCATAGAGGTTGAGAAATCTGAAACCCAAAGTGCTCCGAAATCTGAAACCCTCTGAGTGGCGACAAAATGGACTTGGCAGCATTTGGACTTTGGATTTTCAGATTAGAGATGCTCAACCATTAAACACGTATTCCAAACCCCCAAATGTCAACTCCAAGCCCCAAAACCAGCCAGTGAAGCTCTGGAATCAGAAACACACGGGGCCAGGTGTAGACGAGGCGTGCTCGGCCTGTTCTGCGTTGTGCGGAATCACCGATTGGGGTGGCTCCAGGCTCCTGACTACCGCTCAATGCAATGGCCAGTTTTCCAGACACCATCTAGGCTCCTCACGGCTCACGGGAACTCCATGTATCCTCCCATGTCAGTCAACCCATCCCAACCCTATAACAGACCCACTTTCTAGCTTCCCTTCATTTTTTTTTTTTTAAGGCAGGGTCTCTACATAGCCCTACCTGTCCTGAAACTCGCTCTGTAACCAAGTAAATTTACTTGCCTCTGCCTCTCAAGTCCTGGGATTAACCTTTGTGTTTCATTTTAAATCTCATGTATTTTAGTACCTATTGTGACAAGTCTGGTCGGCTCCATTTGAAAAATGAAACGACTGACATATTTTATGGCAAATTACTTGTAGTATACAAAGTATGTAGAAATCTTTATTAAGGCATGAGAAATACCATTGCCTTAATGTAAGTAACAAGGTCCCACTTACGGAGCCATATCAGCCTTGTTCTTGCCTGAGTGGGAAAGGTCCCTTTGCCTGGGGCTCCCCAGACTCTGTCTCCACTCCTGTTGAAAGACTGCTCAAGATATCTAGATGAGACAAAAAGGACACAACCTTCACGGGGTTGGCGCCAAGTCACAAACACAGCTTTGCTAGAACCAAAAACTGCTCTGAGAGAGCTTGTGCCGGTTAAAGCCCTTCAGACGCCTTTGCCTGCTCATTCAAGTCCGGGCTTCCTTTGACTCTTATCTCTCGCCTTGCATCTGCTGGGTAAATTCCTGAGGGGTGACTTCAGCGATGACTGAGGCTCAACCACAGGTCTGCAAGATAACGCCACAGAATCGGACCTGGTTGCTTGGGCTTCCTCTCAAATGTGGTACTAATTACAGAAATACCTTTATCTCCTAATTACATACAGATCAAACCACACTCTTTCCCTTCAGCCATCTGGAAATAGGAGGTTAAGTAACTCAAGGGAGGCTTTCTCAGGCAATTACAATTGTTCCTTAGTATCCAAGGGGAATTTGGTCCAGCGTCCATACATATGCCCAAGCCCACGGGTGCTCAGGTCCGCTCTGTAAGATGGTGTGGTATGTCACAGAACCTATACCATCCTCCCATGGACGTTAAATCATCTCTGGGTTATTATCCAACCCTGGGTGGGCAAGACAGCTCGATGGGTAAAGGTGCTTATTGCCAAGCCTGACGACCTGAGTTTGATCCCTGAGGGGTCATGGATGGAAGGAGGAGAAAGCCAGCTTTCAAGGGCTGTCCTCTGACCTCCATATGCACATGTGGCACATATACAGGTGTACATGTAACAAATGTTTTAAGATACCGGTTAGACTTAATGCTTGAGGAATAGCAACAAGAAAGTCTGTAATGTCCAGCCCCAATTTCCTGTTTTTACAAAACTCCAGTCAGAAACTCAAAACAGCAGTTTTTACGATCAAGAATTCTATTATAATACAACCCACAGATACACTAATTTGACATTTACACACTAAAGAATGATGGCAGGAGACATTAAAGTCTCTCTTTCTGTAACTAAATCACTGTGTTTCTATAAGACCAGAAATGTTTGCCCAATAAAAACAATGCAGTTCCCAACACTGGGCAGCCTTAACTCCAAGCTGAGGTGTCTCAGACAGCATTCTTTGGTAGCATGTAGCACGACAAATATGCTGTGTAAAGTGTATGTGTTGTAAAGTTACAAGATACCACATGGGCAAGTGCTTCCAAAACCACCTTGGTTCTGGTTTTGAATTGAGGTTTGGTGGTGACACATTAAAGAACCTTACTGCTGCTAATGTTTTGGTGACAGACACATTCTGTTATGTGACACCCATTAGCTGTCAATTCACAGTTTTACAAGCTGATATAGATTAATTTGTTCTTGGCCATCAATGGGACTCAGTTATAAAACCCACAATCTGTCTATCCCATTGTCTATATCCATTCCTTATTGGTCATCAGTGCACCAAGAGGGACCCTGTGTGGGATCAGGTGATGGGCAGTGTTTGTATACAAAGTTAAGTCTCAGTAAAAAAACACCCCAAGCCACTGATTCTTAGAAAGAAAGGGTCTCAATCAAGGATAGGTTAGGGTGTGGCTAGAGACCCTCTTGGGAAGGGTTAATCACTTCAAATACCCCACCAGCAATAGACCAAGCAGATCTATGACCTAGTGTCATGCTGACAGCCTACAGACCCACTATGTTCTTGGGTTGCATCTGGGACAAGTTCACCAACAGATGAGGTGGCTTTTCAGTGTGCTAAGCTGAGGAAGCTGAACTTGATACTCGGGTTCCTGGCAGGAGACAGAACTGGCCCTGAAATAGCAGCTGTGTAGAACTCCAGCTGTGAAGGGACAACACGGAGCAGGTCTTGTTCACAGAGAAGGCGGGAGGGAAAAAAGGGAGGGGCATGATGAGACGCCAAGGAGAGGAGAGGGCAGTAGCAAAATGATGGAACATGTCAAGGGTAAGAATAGATGAAAGGGAGAAAACAGATGAAAGGCCAGAGAGCTGGGCATTCGAGATACGGAAGGCTATGCAGATAGGCGAATTCACATGAGCTACGTGGGAGCTACGTGGGAGAGGAGCTCTTTGCAGATGACAGCCTTTAATCTGTGATTCGAGAACAGCTTGTGTGAGGACGGCAACGAGAAGGAATGGCGGAGGAGTTTCTGCAGGAAGTTTATGAAATCTGGCCGCCCAAAGCTAGCAAGCTGTGCAATTGCTGGGGGGAAAAAGTTCTCTATCTACCACTGGGTTTTAAGTAAGTGCCATCCATCTCTTGGGTCCCTCCTTTCTTGGTGCTTTTCCCATTTCCAAATTCCCCTGAACTTGGCAAAGATACAAAAGCTTCTACTTCACCCTCTCCTGTCACCTGTCCTGGGCTTCCGGTCCTTTACCCTTCAGTGTCTGCCATTTATCTTTTGGCATACATGGGGCCTCTTGGCCTTTCTCGGAATTCAGAGAATCTGCCCAGGAGCCTGTCACTCCGGTCTCCCTTCTCTCCCTACACTAGAGTGTTTCTCTTGAAGTTCCCGGTATAGCCGGCCTGACCAGCAGAGCAGGAAACTGAATGGGTGAATCTCCCTGGCTTCTTATCCCTAGGACTCCTAACCCGGTCTGTGGGTCAGATCTGGATCTCCAACCTTGCTGGGTTTCCTGTGACATCCAGGTTCTCCTTTATTTTCAAGCAACCTCTCTTACTTGCTCATATCCATCCATCCATCCATCCATCCATCCATCCATCCATCCATCCATCCATCCATCCATCCATCCATCCTGCCATCCATCCTGCCATGGACCCCACCATGCATCCAAACCATCCATGCAGACTGAGTGCTTCTTAGTCACTTCTGACCCATGCTGTATCCCCTTCATTTCATCTCCTATTGATGATGGTCTCCTTCCTAGCCTGCTTTGCCTCTTTCCCTATTCCCTGTCCCCTTGAAGACATGATTAGATATATAAGAAGAGAGGAATGCTAGTACACTAACTGTTGGAGACATATTTACCCACTTTCATCAACAGACTGATGAAAAATCCAACACTATTATTACATAAACCAACAAAGAAGGCTAGGGTTAAACTATACTATGGACTAAACAGACAGGCAGTCATTGACAGAACACTGCACTCTGCTGCTTCTCAGACATTTGCTTAAGACTGAGCATGGTACAACACATGATACCCAAGAGCTGTGGGTGTATATTCTTCTCAACGCACAGAGAACATTGTCCAGCACAAACTATTGTAGGCCACAAAGTAAGTCTCAATAATTAAACAAGTAAAATCTTATAACCAAAGTATATTAATACATGAAATATCACAAATAAATGTATAGGTTTATAATGTGCAATGTATGTAATGATGTGCAAATAATAACATATACATAAACACATTTAAGGCGAGGAAGAGGAGGATCGTGATGAGAAGCATATACTCCTCTGCTAGGAATAGTAGAGTATGCTTGGAACCAGTAAGGGGAACTCTAGCAACTACAGTTTCCTGCCGTAAGCCCTGTTGTATCACGGTGATGTTTAAGAATGCTGCCCCTCCCATATCTTTGAGCTAGTCAGTGTATGAATTTGTAATTTTATATATCTTCTCTATCAGTAATAGTAGAATACTACCTGAAACTGGTAACGAGGGGAACGTTAGAAACTGTACACAGGAATTAGGTATGGTCTCTTGAGTGGTTAATACAGCGATGAAGAAATCAAAAGGAAAACGTTCTATATAAACCAAGTATAAATAAAACAAGCTGGTAGAAAACAACCAATTGAGGCAGTAATAAATCCCCCTAAACCTTTCAAGCGAAGTTACCCCCAATGTTTGCCAAACTGTTCCTTAAACCAGAAGTAGAAGGGACGCCATCAAACCCATCCTATGGCACCAGAATTACCCTGATAGCAAAACTGGGTAAGGAAATAAGAAAGAAAACTAAATGCCAGTCTCTCCAGTGAATGGAGATGCAGAAATTCTCAATAAGACCCTGCGAGCCAAACGCAGTGAGACATTAAGATCGTGCACTCTGAGCAGGTGGCTTTGTTCCAGAGACGCAAGCCTGATCCAACATACACAGATCAGTAACTGAAACCCAGCACGGAAACAGGCTTAAGGTTAGAAATCAGCTGATCCTCTTCTGACAGAGTTCAACATCCCTCCCTAATAAAAGGCCTCCAAAGGGTCAGAGAGATGGCTCGGTAGTTAGGAGCACTGGCTGCTCTTCTAGGGACTTGGGTTTGATTCCCAGCACTGACATGGTGGCTCGTAATTGTTTCAGTCAGTAATTGTAATATATATATATATATATATATATAGATAGATAGATAGATAGATAGATAGATTAAAAATGGCTTCAAGAAACTAGGAATGAGACGAATATAACATAATAAAGGTCACAGATGACAAATCAATGGCCAACACTAATGGTAAATACAGAGCGGGTCCTCTAAACACTGGGAGAAAACAAGGGGGTCAGTCGTGCCGATCTTTAAACAGCACTCGAAGCCTTAGAGTGGTGGTACAAGAAATAAAAGGGATGCAAATGGGAAAGTAAGTCAAACTATCCCTATTAACAGATCACACAATTCTTATATTTCAAATACCCTACAGATTCTAAAATCCAACTCATGAATACCACAAGTGCTTTCAGCCAGGTGGTAAGATGCACAACCAACATTCAAGGAAAGTTAAGTTTTCTATAAAGCAAACTTGCTGAGAAAGGAATCAGGGAAAAAACTAACTAACTAACAAACAACAACAACAACAACAGAAAGAAAGAAAGAAAGAAAGAAAGAAAGAAAGAAAGAAAGAAAGAAAGAGAAAAGAAAATCACAAACCATTCAAACCTCTAGGAATAAATCTAACCAGAGACATAAAATTCTTTTTAAAATGTTTTTTAAAATGTATGTGTGTTGGTGTTTTCTCTGCATGTGTGTCTGTTCACCCTGTGCTTGATGCCTGCAGAGACCAGAAGATCGTGCTAGATCCCTTAGAACTAGAATTACAGGTGGCTGAAAGCCACCATGTTGGGGCTGGGAATTGGTCCTCTGGGAGTGCTCCAAACTGCTGAGCCACCTCCCAGCCCTGGCTGAGAAAGACTTTTGTATGGAGAACATAAAGACGCAGAAAAATAAATATTGGAGAAGAGACTTGGGAAAACCTCCCATGCCCACGGATTTGGCAGAAATAGTATTGTGAAAATTATTGTTATGTCAAAAGTAATCTCCATGAAAATCTTAATGACATAACTCATAGAAGTAGGAAAACTAACCCTAAAGATCGTAGGAAGTACAAGTGGTCCTGGCTAGCCAAAGAAATCCCAAGTAGAAAGAACAGGGCTGGAGGCATCACAATGCCTGATCTCAAAATATACTACAGAGCCATAGTAACAAAACACGGCGCTGGCATAAACACAGACATACAGATCCCTGGAATAGAACACAGTACCCAGAAATAAGCTCACACCATTGCAGCCATCGGATTCTTTTCAAAGCTGTCAAAAACAGTCATTGGAGGACCACCAAGCATGACCACCTGAATTTGATCCCTGGAACCCACGTGGTTGAAGGAGAGAACCAACTCGCTCCCTCCTACATGTTGTCCTCTGACCTCTGCATGCATGACATGCTGTGGCATACACGCCTACACACATGCACTCATAAAATAACCTAATATAGAGGTAAACATTTTTACAAAACAAAAGGAGCCTCTGAAACAAATGGTGCTAGGAAAATGGGTAGTGCAAGTCAAGGAATGAAACCAGACATGTGTGGTGGGTTTGAATAGGAACGTCCCCCAATAGATTCACGTGTTTAAATGCTTGGCCATAGGGAGTGGCACTATTAGGGGGTGTGGCCTTATTGGAGAAGGTGTGGCCTTGTTAGAGGAAGTGTGTCACTGGGGAGGTGGACTTTGAAATATATATGCTCAATCTATGTCCAGTGATACAGTTGCCTATTAGCTGCCTATCAAGATGTAGAACTCTCAGCTTCTCCAGCACCATGCCTGCCTGCAAGCTGCCATGCTTCCCGCCATGATGATAATGGACTGAACCTCTGAAACTGTAAGCCAGCCCCAGTGAAATGTTCTCCTTTATAAGAGTTGCTGTGGTTATGGTGTCTCCTCACAGCAATGAAACCCTAACTAAGACACAGGGATCTCTCACCTTGCACACAAATTCATTCACAATTGACCAAAGGTCTTAATGTAAGACCCAAGATGTTGAAAATAGCTAGAGGAGTAGAATTGGGAAATACTTAAAGACATAGGCAATGGCCAGGATTTTCTGAAAGGGACTCTATAGGAAAGGAAGCAGTGCCAACAATTAACAGATGGTATTTATGAAATTAAAAGGATTTCACATAGTAAAGGAACCTTCCAGAAGAGAGAGCCTACAGAATGGGAAGAAAATCTTTCTCAACTATACATCAGACAAGGAATTAATATCTAGGATATGTAAAAAGCTGCAAAAGTTCAACAGAACCATCTGGTCAATAAATAAATAAAGCTAAGGAAACAGCTCTCAAAAGAAGAACTAGCGGGCTGGAGAGATGGCTCAGTGATTAAGAGCACTGACTGCTCTTCCAGAGGTCCTGAGTTCAATTCCCAGCAACCACATGGTGGCTCACAACCATCTGTAGTGAGATCTGATGTCCTCTTCTGGTGTGTGTGAAGACAGTGACAGTACACTTATATATGTGCAATAAATAAAAAATCATAGGGGTTAAAAAAGAAGAAAAATTAGCAATGGTCAACAGATACTCTTTAAAGTGGTCAATGCCCTCAGCAATCAGGGAAATAAACTGAGACTGCTCTGAGAGTCCATCCCAGCCCAGTCAGAATGACTAAACTATCAAATGACAACAAATATCGAGGAGGACACGGAGAAGGGGAGCCCTTATAGCCTGCTGGTAGCATGTAAGCTTGCACAGCCATTGTGGAGATAATGGGGTTCTCAAAAAACTGAAAACAGAAGGACCATATGATGCATCTGTACCCAGAGGACTCTAAGTCAACACAGCTCAGAGATACTCCAACATCCATGCTCCCTGCTGCACTGCTCACAGTCGTAAGGAAATGGTGCCAGTCAATAGCTGATTGGATAAAAACCGTGGTACTTACACACAACAAGATGTTATGTGCCTGTAAGGGAAACTCTAATCACGGCATCTGCTGAAAAATGGATGGAAATGGGCATCAGTGTTTTAAGAGAAACAACCCAGGCTCAGAAGGATGGATGCCATGTTTCCTTTTCTGCATAGACTCTAGATTTACAATTATCCGTGTTGGTGTTGGTAGGTGTGCATGTTGTGTATGGGTGTGAATATGCATGTGTGTGTATAGGTCACAAAACTAGAAAGAGGATTACAAAATGAGAGGAAGAGATCTTTTAAAAAACTGGGGAGCGGGTGACCTGGGATATGTTATATTTTTATGTGCATGGGTGTTTTGCCTGTATGTAGGTCTGGGCACCACAAGCATGCAGTGCTCCAGGAGGCTAGATGAAGCGTTGGTTCTCCTTGAGACTGGAGTTATGGAAGATTATGAGTTACCGTGTGTGCTGGAAATCCAACCGGAGGTCCTCTCAAAGAGCAGCCAGTGCTCTTAACTGCTTAAGCCATCTTTCCAGGAAGAGAACTTAAGGGAGGTAGGGAACAGGAATAGAGGGTAAACAAAATACATGTAATAAGAAAGCAAGAGGGGCTGGAGAGATGGCTCGGCGGTTAAGACCACTGACTGCTCTTCCAGAGGTCCTGAGTTCAATTCCCAGCAACCACATGGTGGCTCACAACCATCTGTAATGGGATCTGATGCCCTCTTCTGCTGTGTCAGAAGATAGGAACGGTGTACTCACATGCATAAAATTAATAAATCTTAAAAAAAGAAAGAGGCCCCAATCACTGAGCCACCACCGTGGACTCAGCTGCCTCCCCCTTGACAACCCTCACGCCTGCCTTCTCCCAGCCAGTTCCACAAGGAAAAGGAATCGTATCTATATCCGCTATCCAGAACCTCCACTCTTTCGACCCTTTTGCTGATGCAAGTAAGGGTGATGACCTGCTTCCTGCTGGCACCGAGGATTATATCCATGTAAGAATTCAACCAAGAAACGGTAGAACGACCCTTACAACTGTCCGATAAAAGAAACTAGTGAAGGCGTTTGAGAAGACATTTGCCTGCAATGGTGCTGTAATTGAGCATCCAGAATATGGAGAAGTAATTCAGCTACAGGGTGGCCAGCCCGGGAACATAAGCCAGTTCCTGATAGAGACTGGACTGCCTAAGGACGGTCAGCTGAAGGTTCATGGGTTTTAAATGCTTGTCGCTCTTTGAAGCTTAAGTGAGGATTTCCTTGCAATGAGTAGAATTTCCCTTCTGTCCCTTGTCACAAGTTTCAAAACCTCACAGCTTGTATAATGTAATCATTTGGGGTCTGCTTTTAACTTGGACTAGTGTAACTCCTTCATGCAATAAACTGAAAAGAGCCAAAAAAAGAAAAGAAAAGAAAAAGAAAAAGAGAAAAAGGAAGGAAGGAAGGAAGGAAGGAAGGAAAAAAGAAAGAAAGCAGAAGGAGAAACTAATGGGGGAAGAAAGGAACTCAGCTGGAGTGTGAGCGGGACAGGGGAATAGGGAACAAATGAGAACTAAATATAATGACACAGACATATGAAGGTATTATGATGAAACCCACGGTACCATATGCTAACCTAAAAACTCAGTGAAAAACAAGATGTCCTTGCATCAATGGACTCTGGCAACTGCTACCGAAATACCACAGAAACAGAAGAAAACATTCTTAGAATTTGTATGGAATGACAGAGATTTGAAACAAAGCAAATCTCAGTAAAGGGAAGAAACCTGGAGGCATCGCAATGTCCATCTTCAAAACAAACTACAGGTCATGTCAACCGAAGACTCAGGGCACCCACATACAAAGAGACCACAGGTCAATGAGAAGCAGAGAACACAGAAACGGATCCACACATTTTCAGCCGTGTTTGGAGCAAGTCTGAAGGAACATACATTAAAGGAAAATCTCTTCAAGTAATTGTGCTGGGGAAACGAGATACCCACATATAGAAGAAAACAGATGCGAACCTCTCATTAAAAATCGACTCAAGCTGGGGAGTTCACGCCTTTAATCCCAGAAAAGTAGCAAAACCAAAAGAGCCGAGATCTGATTTAAAAAAACGGACCAATGACCTGAGTAGACATTGGTCAACAGAAGATACTTAAAAAGGCCAACAGGCAGGTACCTGACGAAATGCTATGTACTTACTGTATCCACCCTAAGTCACCTCAGCCCATTAGGAGGATCACAGGTGGTGATGGGGAGGGAGGTCATGGGGAGGGAGGTGAGGTGAAGGCTCACACAGTGTGGGGATGTAAACTAGTACCGTGACCACAGAGACCACTGCGGGCTCTGCAGGGAAGCAGAGCAGAACTGCCTGTCCACCTTCGTGCAGATGAAGTCAGTGCTCTGGCTTCCTACAATTGTGACAAATGGCTGAGGTGGCAAGTTTATAAAGAGGTGAGCCATCCCTGGGGAGATGTCACAGATCCCGACTCTTTCTACCAGGATGTCAAAGCAGCAGCTCCACTTACACCCATGGCAGCGCCATTTGCAATAGATGAGATGGGATGAACCTAGAACTCCATCACGGTTGTATTCTACAGATACAGAAACGATGTAGTGTTCATATATAATAGTATTATTCAGATCGAGATTCTATCATTTGAGGCAACATGGGTAGAACTAGAAGGCATGACATGAAACAGGCCAGGCACTGAAGTGGGGTGGGACAGAGACAGAGATGGTTCATGGGTAAGCAGATGGATAAGAAGGTAACTTCTGATGTTAAATGGTATGGGTGTGTGTGTGTGTGTGTGTGTGTGTGTGTGTGTGTAACTGAGTATTTCAAAACAGAGTATTTTTAAAGTTCCAACTACAACAAAATATTAAATATCTGAGATAGTGGCCTTATCTTTACACACTTGCACAATTATCTGTTCATTAAAAATAAAAACACTGGTGCTGGAGAGATGGCTCAGAAGTTAAGAGCACTGACTGCTCTTCCAGAGGACTTGGAGTTCAACTCCCAGCACCCACATTATGGCTCTGCCTCAGTGTTCTCTTCCTGTGAAGAGACCTCAGGACCACAGTTAACTACAGTTTCAGAGGTTTAGTCCATTATCTTCATGTGGGGAGCAGGTGGGGAGCAGGCACATGGGATGGCTGAGGGTTCTACATCCAGATCAGCGGGCACCAGGAAGAGAGAGCCATTGGGCCTGGCTGGCTTGGGCTCTTGAAATACCAAAGCCCTCTCCCATTGGTACACTTGCTCCAACAAGGCCACACCTCCTAATCCTTCAAACAGTGCTATTTCCCGGTGACTAAGCATTCAAATATATGAGCCTAAGAGAGTCATTCTTATTCAAACCACTGCAGGCTCCTAATTGGCTGTAATTCCAGTCCCAAGGGATCCATTGTTGCCTTCTGCCCCCCCCCCCCAGGACAGTGCTCTCATGGGGTGCTTAGATATTCGTGTAGACAAAACACTCATATACATAAAATACAAAATAACAATAAAATACTGCTTTTCCCTGGCGATCCTAAATGGAACAGACTTGCAGGAGTGGATGCATGTTGAAAATTCAGCTTTACCTATAACCTACCACCATGGCCAAGAAGGGCACTGCTGCTGGAGAGGCAATGGATGTGCTAACAACAGTTTCAAGAGGAGGGAGAGACTGCCCTTAGGCAGGATGGTTCCTCGAATGTGGAATTCTGGACCCTGCCAAGCCCACCTCTGTGTGATGAACCTGTGTATGTCAGTTTGGCCTGTGGGGCTGAGTACGAAATCAACCTGCTTCAGGTATTGACACCAAGAAACTAGGAGGATCCTGTCCTCTGCAAAACTGACCTGCCATTATGTGGCTGTCTGCAGCTGTGTAACAGTTAAGGACCATGGCAAAGGGTCTCAGGCCAAGGCTATCACCAAAATGCACTTCAGATGTGAGGAATTAGCAACGATAACAGCAAAACCAAAACTGACTCACTAAAAAAACAAAGTTCTGAACTTGCCAGTGGTAACCACATGCCTTTAATCCCAGCACTCAGGAGGCAGAGGCGGGTGGATCTCTGTGAGGTTCAAGGCTTGCCTGGTCTACAAAGTGAGTTCCAGGACAGTCAGGGCTATACAGGGAAACCCTGTCTCAACACACGCACACACACACACGCACTCATAAAATTCTGGAGATATCTCAGCCATGACTGCAAAGTTATATGAATTAGTAAATGACACTGAACAATAAACTTAAAAATAATTAAAACTTTTGTTATGCATATTTTACTGCACTAAAAGAGACACAAATGTGAAAGCATCTCAGGCAGTTGAACCACAGCGCCACCTTCTGGCCTTGGCCAGGGAAGCCAGCCTAACATTGGGGAACAGATATTCTCATTTTGTCCCTTCTGCCACCATTGTGAACCCTCTTACCCTGGAGAGCCTCAAAGCAAAAAGGTCATTTGTAGTTCTTTAGGGCCACAAATCCTCATACCGGTGGCTGCTAACACAGGTGCAGTACATGAAAAGCTCTCTCCAAGCCTGGCAGAGGGCTGCAGACAGCTCATTAGCACTGAAATAGCAACGCCAGACAGGACTCTTTCCAGCTCTGGACTGCCTTTCATCCGCCACGCTGAAAGCTGCAGGAAGGAGACCAGGGCTTGTAGAGCCATTTGAGGCTCGCCACAGACCCGGAGTCTGCAGCAGCTGAGTCTTGTTCCCCTATCTGTGAAGAGCCTCCTTGTACTTCGTGATTCAGCGTCCTTGACCCAGATAAAGGGCTTACAAAAAGCTCTTTCACAAGTGATGTGTTCAGATAAGTTAAATCCCCTGTGATGCACTGCTCACAACTCTGTTGAGTTCTGTAGAGCTCTACTGACCCACAGACTGGGGAGCAGGTCAGGACACAGGAAGAGTGCTGGTTCAGACACACCACTGAAATCCACTCCCAGGTAGGTTTTCTCTGCCCAGATCCAGAGAGCAGTGCTGCCGCCAGTATCGCTCAGGTTACAGAGGCCACTGAGTCACACATTTGCCAAGGGAGCTTTGGTGACCTGGACAAGTCAAGGCAAACACCCGGATTTATACCTGTCTGGCAAGGAGTCACCGAATCTACAGGGTCAGTAGGGTCCTGCTGGGGAGATTTTGGGCCATCTGGAATCTCCATTGTTTTGCCGTTCCTCAGAGTGTTGGCTATGCCCCTATGTACCCCAACACCTCAGCATTTCAGGGACACATTTTGAGGTTTGTTGACGGTGTGGTCCTAAGCAGGAGTTATCTGCTGGCGGCTCTTGATCGTCTCCATGCTTCCTGAATCTCTCTGCTGAACCTCACACATCAGTCAGGATCTAACCAGGAGACAGACACCACACAGTCATTTGGACAGGGACGCTTTCTTAGAATTATTATGGGGACTGGAGTGGTAGACAGTTGGCTATCGGTGGATAAAGACTGATGAATAGAGGAACGGCAGATTGCAAGAGCAGCCATTACTCTAGAGCTGAGATGGGGCAAGCATGGAAGATACATATCAGGGAGCAGCTTCCTCTCCTCATACCCTAGGGCTGAGTTAAGGGTACAGCTGTAACCTGTAGGATGCCGGGCCACTGCCTTGATTGGACTCAGTGAGAATGGTCCCTTTGAACAATGGCGAAAACGAGGTTGGTTGACGCTTCACTTAAGAACTTGTACAAAACTACACAAGAGGCTTTGAGAAAGCTACCCCCAAGATCCTCTGGAGACACTGTGCACTGCAGACGCTGTACTGCAGGGTTCTGCCAGGAGACACTAATGGGAATGTATCCCCCTTGCCGTGTCTCTCCCTCCAACACATTTTGCTAATAAACTAGGTGAGCAAATGAAAACCTCTTCAGGAGCTGCTACTGTAGCAGACAGTGAAGGCGAGCTCACAACTGGACGTGACCAATAAGCTGTACTCTCTAGACTAATGACAAACCAAATCCATAGACAGCCATTTTGAACCAATATTCCAAAACATTCTTCTTCTGCAATGTTTCCTGTTTTTTTCCCAGTTGCTCTGGCCCAACTCTAGACAGTGCTGTTGGCTCAAATATTTCTTTCACATTTCACATCAAACTGGAAATTCAGCTGACCTTACCTAAAAGTATATCTAGGAGTTGGGGACACGAGGGCCTGAGTTTCATGCCCAGCACTCATGCAAAAGCAAGGCAGAGACACACAGGCCTGTTTTCCCGGTGTGGGGGAGATGGAGACAGGAAATCTGTGGTACTTGCTGGTCACCCAGCCTAGCTAATCAGTGAGCTTCAGGACCAGTGAGTGGCACTGTCTCAAAAACTCCAATGGAGAGTGATTGAGGACGCCGCCGGACTCAACCTCTGCCTCTACACGCACATACAAGCACATGGACATGTGCAGACATGTATGCATACCCACACATGTATACACAGGGAGAGAAGTATATCTATGACTTCACCTCCTGTCACCCTCCCCCTTGGGATTTACTTGGTCCAAGTCATTACCATTATTATCGTCCTTTGCCCAGGTATCCATGGAGTGGCAGGGATGTATCAAGTACCCTTGAGGTCTGTTCTCAGTGTAGCCGCCAATGCAGTCTCTGGTACACAAAAGTCAGCTGAGAAGCGTTCCCATTTCACTCAAGGAGTGGCCGAGTCCTCATGGGGACTGAACTGGCCTGCCCTCCCCTTGTCTTGTTTTATGACTTGTGTGTATGAGTGTTTTGCCTGTTTGTATGTGCACCTCATGCATGTCTGGTGCCCACAGAGATCAGAAAAGGGTGTTCGATCCCAGAGAACCAGACTTATGGGTGTTTTTAAATCACCACGTGGGTGATGGAAATCAAATCAGGTTTTTGTACAAGACCAAGCGCTGACTGATGAGCCATCCCTCCAACCCCGTTGTCCTTCTTTAGGCAGATATACGATGCTCAATCGAAATCCTCCTTACCTACATTTCTTTTCTGAAAAAAAAAAAAGTACTCATCTGTCATGTCTCATTGTCTGCTTGCTACAATGAACTGCCAGCTTGACTGAAGTCTACCCTGAACATGGATGGCACCATTCCATGGAAGACCAGAAGGAATAAAATGTAAAGGGAGGGAGGAAGAAGCCCGTTGAATGACAGTATCCACCAATTGCGCTGCCTGACTGCAGAAGCGGTGCGACCAGCTGCCTCTCACTGCCGTGACTTCGCTGAGAGCCAGAGGAAACACTTCCTCCCGTAAGTTGTTTTGTGTCAGGTACCTAGTCTTAGCAAGGAGGGAAAGTCCCCAGAAGACAGTGGGAGCTAAAGAAACATTCTTTGATGAGCTGTACGCCCTCAACAGAAGGCGCTACCTTGTGGCTATTTCCTGCCAGTTCGCTGCACCAGAATCAAGAGAGAAATTTTCCATTTGGTCAAAGGCTTGTGTTTGAAGGTGGAGATGTTAGTCGGAGAGCACTTGCTTGGCATGTGAGAGGCCCTAGGGCCATGTCCTCAGATGCCACACACACCATGCACACATATTCTCTCCATCTCTGGTGGTTTAAAATGAGCATGGCTCTCAGAGGCTCCGCTATTCACACGTTCATCCCAGTTGGTGAACTGCTAAGGAAGGACTAAGAGGTGTGGCCTTGTTGGAGAAAGAGTGTCACCAGCAGTGGAATCTGAGGTTTCAAAGCCCATGCCAGCCCAGCCTCTGCTCTCTGCTCGTTGCCTGCAGATCGGGGTGCAAAGCTCTCAGGAACTGCTCCAGCGCCATGCCTTATCTGCTCCCTGTCATGATGATGATGGACTAATCCTATAAAACTGGAGGTAACCATGCTTCACTCCTTCTTTAAAAGGGGAACAAGAATACCCTTGGCAGGGAATAGGGAGGCAAAGTTTAGTACAGAGGCAGAAGGAACACCCATTCAGAGCCTGCCCCACATGTGGCCCATACATATACAGCCACCAAACTAGATAAGATGGATGAAGCAAAGAAGTGCAGGCTGACAGGAGCCGGATGTAGATCTCTCCTGAGAGACACAGCCAGAATACAGCAAATACAGAGGCGAATGCCAGCAGCAAACCACTAAACTGAGAACGGAACCCCGGTTGAAGGAATCTTAGAAAGGACTGAAAGAGCTTGAAGGGGCTCGAGACCCCATATGAACAACAATGCCAACCAACCAGAGCTTCCAGGACTAAGCCACTACCCAAAGACTATACATGGACTGACCCTGGGCTCCAACCTCATAGGTAGCAATGAATAGCCTAGTAAGAGCACCAGTGGAAGGAGAAGCCCTTGGTCCTGCCAAGACTGAATCCCCAATGAACGTGATTGTTGGGGGGAGGGTGGTAATGGGGGGGAGGATTGGGAGGGGAACACGACAGAGAAGGGAGGGAGGGTTAGGGGATGTTGGTCTCGAAACCGGGAAGGGAATAACAATCGAAATGTAAATAAGAAATACTCAAGTTAATAAAGATGAAAACAAAACAAAAACAAAAACAAAAACTGTAGGCAACCTAAAGTTCAATGCTTTCTTTTCTAAGAGTTGTTTTGGTCTTGGAGTCTGTTCACAGCAATGGGACAGTGCCCACCCTCATCTCTCTCTTAGGAGGAGCAACCCTGTGACGGGGCTCCCATTTCCTTCTGTGTACTATGCAGGTGCACAGATGCTGACCCCTCTGCTCCCCTGCTAAACCCTCCAACTCTTATGCACAGATGACAGAGAGGGCCTTGTTCATCAAACTACTGGTGTAGCTATAATGCTTTAGTTGTGAAAGTAACCATAAGAGCTTCATGGGTTCATTCTCTTCAGTCCCCACAATAAACCAATGTGGCATACAGTTCTCCCAACCCCATTTTACAGAGAAGTCCAATGAGAAGTTCTTTGCCTAACTATCAGCTCGAGAAGCCTTACTGTCTGTGCCCTGTTGTCAGAGACAGTTTTATATCATGAAAATGACAAGGAATGATTTGGAGACAGCTAAACCTGACTTGAACTTAAATTTAAAATTGAATTTGAGCTAAATCATAGAGACATGGAAATCAAAATGTAATCTTTCTAAAGCAAATTACCCTTAATTGGGCTTAATAGACTCACAGGGGAACCAAATTGGAATGGCAAGACATCGTCCTGGGATACATGTTCACCATGCCAAGGCCCACGTGCAGCACCCACATGCCTGTACCAGCAGGCCATGATATTTTCCCCCAGTGGCTTCCCATGCCCTTGAAACAGACTCCTTGTGTACACAGTAGTAAATTAACTCCTTCATTTTCTGGGACCCCACCAGGGAGTCTCCTCTGACCTGACAGAACCACCTGCTCCATTTGATCTTAGTCCATTTCCTGTGGGGTAGCTGAATACCATAGAGGGAGAAATCCACAAGGAAAGGTGACTTGGCTCATGGTTCTGAAGCCTTGCAAGTTTAAACTTGGATGGTAGCTTTGGGGGGAGGTACTTCCTTGTTGCTGGGGGCTCCTTGTTGTAGAGCTCTGAGGTGTTTTGGGGCCTTGCATGCTGAAAAGGACAGTGTCTTTGCTGAGGTCTTCCCTTTTATAAAGCCACCATCCCATTAGATTGGTGTGTCTTCCGCCCCCTTTACGGCCTCATTTAACCTTAATTTCCTTCCAAAGGTCCCACCTGTAGAAAAAATGCCTTACATGATCAATCCCTACCCTCAGAGAAGTGATGGAACTTGAAAATGAATTTTCTGAGGAAATTCAAACCATGGCAACTGGGGTTTCTGTCAGCATGCTGTAAGCTTCCAAGGCTAAGGGTGCAGACCAGATGTCCCAGTCTGGTACTTGACGCAAACAGGACTCAAATGTTTGTTGAAGAAGGAATGGCTATTTGCAGCTCCCTCCTGCCAAATCCAGACCCACTCTTCCCATCAGACCATGTTATCGGAGGGAGAGTCTGATAACCCCCTATAGATGATCAAAATGGCTGAACGCACTGATCTTTCCAGTGCTTTTTATTATAGAGTCTTGTGCTAAGGAAGCGGCACTTCACACAGATGAGGAGCAGAGAAGGGAGAGTTGGACCTGGGGAACATCCCCAGGCCAAGGGTATTATGTAGCTGGATGCTTCTGCTCGCTCGGAAAACCACAACAGCTGTTTGCTTTCCAGCTGATTTCCCTCCCAAAATCAAAGGTGCTGTATCTCTCCCTCTCTGTTCTGTGTCTCCCTCTCTGTTCTGTGTCTCCCTCTCTGTTCTGTGTCTCCCTCTCTGTTCTGTGTCTCCCTCTCTGTTCTGTGTCTCCTCTGTTCTGTGTCCCCTCTGTTCTGTGTCTCCTCTGTTCTGTGTCTCCCTCTGTTTGTGTCTCCCTCTGTTCTGTGTCTCCCTCTGTTCTGTGTCTTCCTCTGTTCTGTGTCCCCTCTGTTCTGTGTCTACTTCTCTGTTCTGTGTCTCCCTCTGTTCTGTGTCTCCTCTCTGTTCTGTGTCTCCCCTCTGTGTCTCCCTCTGTGTCTCCCTCTCTGTTCTGTGTCTCTCTGTTCTGTGTCTCCCTCTCTGTTCTGTGTGTCTCCCTCTCTGTTCTGTGTCTCCCTCTCTGTTTGTGTCTCCCTCTCTGTTCTGTGTCTCCCTCTCTGTTCTGTGTCTCCCTCTCTGTTCTGTGTCTCCCTCTCTGTTTGTGTCTCCCTCTCTGTTCTGTGTCTCCCTCTCTGTTCTGTGTCTCCCTCTCTGTTCTGTGTCTCCCTCTCTGTGTCTCCCTTGTCTCCCTCTCTGTTCTGTGTCTCCCTCTCTGTTCTGTGTCTCCCTCTGTTCTGTGTCTCCCTCTGTTCTTCTGTGTCTCCCTCTGTTTGTGTCTCCCTCTGTTCTGTGTCTCCCCTCTGTTCTGTGTCCCCTCTGTTCTGTGTCTCCCCTCTGTGTCTCCCCCTCTGTGTCTCCCTCTCTGTTCTGTGTCTTCCTCTCTGTTCTGTGTCTCCCTCTCTGTTCTGTGTCTCCCTCTCTGTTCTGTGTCTCCCTCTCTGTTCTGTGTCTCCCTCTCTGTTCTGTGTCTCCCTCTCTGTTCTGTGTCTCCCTCTCTGTTCTGTGTCTCCCTCTCTGTTCTGTGTCTCCCTCTCTGTTCTGTGTCTCCCTCTCTGTTCTGTGTCTACTTCTCTGTTCTGTGTCTCCCTCGCAAAACTTAGCTCACGTCCTCTTCATAAATGCAGTCTTTCTAAATCTCCATTCCATATCCCCTAAATAACAACATCTGCAAAAAACAGAAACAGTCTTACCTGAATTCCCTATGTGGCGTAGGCTGCCCTTAACCCGAGAAAACGGTTGCTTGCCTCCTGAGTGCGGACTCCTCTGACTGCATTTTAATTTTGATGATCTCGAGACTCAACTAAGAAGCTCTTCTGTGTTCGTGGGACTGCGCTGGGCTGCAGGTGAGCTCTGTGGTAGAGTGCTTGGCTAACATGCACCAGGCCTCGGATTCCAGAACTGAAAACCAACCAATCGTTTGTTTTTGTGTTTTGAGGCAGGGTTTTTCTGTGTAGCCTTGGATGTCCTGGAACTCACTTTGTAGACCAGGCTGGCCTCAAACTCAGAGATCTAATTTCCTTTGCCTACCAGGTGCTGGGGTTAAAGATGTAGGCTATCAGTCCCCTCAAACGACCAATTGTGATAGGTTAATTTTTCCATGAAAGAAGCATTATATATAAATATATATGTGTATATGTATGTATATATTATATATGCATATATTACATACATGTATAAATGTATATTGTATATGTATGTTATATAATATATAACATATTTGCAAGCAGTGTAATATACGCAATATAGTATATAGTATTATAATTTATGTATACTATAATTATGTATACCCATATATGTATGTATATGTGCATGTGTGTATCTCCTATGAATTTTTACTTCCCTGTACACTCTCTACAGCAGGGCTTTTTGTCTGATCCTGTGACCAATGATGAGCTATCTATCACCTACTAGAAAACTGAAATAATAAAGAGACACACAAAACCTAAAGTCCCAATTTTGGTTACTATATATGTTAACAGACATCAAGTAATTGTCAAACTGCTATAAAGGGACCTCTGTGCCTGCTCTGAAAGGCCATGCTTCCTCACGGACTGGTTCATGGACCACACTTTAAGTACCACTGGGCTGGGCCCTCAGCAGTAAATACAGCCTTGAACTACACGACAGGGCCGTAATGGCGGCGTACATGACAACGGTCCCATGGGATTGTATGTGTGGTGCGTGCTCACAATCCTGACGCTTGGAAGGCGGAGACGGAGCAATCAGTCTGAGGCTGCCTGGTCTACAGAGTAACCTGCTTAGAAGAACAGATTATGCGGCCCAGTTACATCTTATTTAATTTAATGTCCTCTATGTTTTTCCAACTTCAAAATGCCTGTTGAGTCATTCCTCAGAGTGTACTTCGGTTAACCAACACGAACCGCGCCTTACGTAGTTCAGTTTAAAAGAGCGAACACCTGTCTCTACCCTACCTCCAATCTCAAAAATCCTCTCTGCGTCACAGGCTCCGCCTTTCCAGGTCTGAAACCTCCCCTAGACCATACCACCAACCGTGGGGTAAACATCCAAACACACGAGCCTCGGGGGGACACGATGTGTCCTTCCTGCTTGGTGAATAGAGGTCCTTTTTGCTTTGTCTGGGAACTTCTACCTGCAAGGTGAAAATTACGGACCTGTGACCTACTCGGTCTTTTCTTCAACATCTGGAAACATCCACTGCTGGTTGGTGGAGACAAAAATCCCCAGCCTGCCTTGGCAGTTTGGTTTTTCCCTTTATCTGAACTCACTGCCGTTGCTGCCCTCTGCAGTTTCTATTGAGAATTACAGTGAGCTGAATTCCTGGGGCGGCCTGGCTGGTAAAATCCTACGTTTGTGGAGGGGACCCCTGATATGCACTCTGCTTAAAATTTGATTACGCATCCTAGAATTCACTTTTGTGGCACCGCACACTTCTGCCCCTCACTTTGACGAGGGCATACAATCCGAAGCTGCTTCTGAGTGCTGCTTGCAAATGCTAGCACACAGAGCTCAGTCTTCCCACAACTGAACGTAAAGGGTCAATCCTCAAATCTGCCTTCTTTCTTTCTCCTTTTGTTTGTGCCCCCATGACATGCCCAGACTGGAGTCTCAAATATGCTATGATTTCCATTTCATACGCACGTGTCCAGGCAGTCATTTCCTGCCTTAATGATTTAGTGAGTACTTTAAAAGTGGCACTGTGGCTTGAACCCAGCAGGCTGTCTCTGGGTCTCTATTGCTGTGATGAAACACCATGACCAAAAGCAATTGGGGAGGAAAGGGTTTATTTGACTTACACTTCCACAGCACTGTCCACTGACTGAAGGAAGTCAGGACAGGAAGTTAAACAGGGCAGGAACTAGAGGTAGGAGGTGGTGCAGAGGCCATGGAGGGGTGCTGCTTACTGGTTTGCTCCCCATGACTTGCTCAGCCTGCTTTCTTATGGAACCCAGGACCAATCAGTGCAGGCATAACACTCCCCGAAATGGGCTGGACCCTCCCTCATCAATCCCTAATTAAGAAAATGCCCTACAGCTGGATCTTATGGAGGCGTCTTCTCCTCTTCTAGTTTGAGGCCCCTCCTTTCAGATAACTCTAGCTGGTGTCAAGTTGACCTAAAACTTGCCGGCACCGCATGAGATTTCATCACTAGTCGCACTCACTCGCAGCCTTAAAAATTCTTTACTATGCAGCCCAGTTACTGCTTTCTCTGCCATGCTTTCCCAGCCACTCAAGGAGACAGTGCCTCACTGACGCTGTGTTTAGCTCTGTCTTGTTACTGTGATAAAAATACCTGACAAGACCTTGAGGGAGGAAGGGCTTGCTTTGGCTTACAAGTTGAGTGAAGACAGACCCCATCATGTTAAGATAGTTTGGTGGCAGGAGAGGTGCTGGTCACATTAGATCCACAAACAGCAGCATTAGTTGGGGACCAAGTATTCAAATACATGAAGGGAGGAGTTTCCCATTTAAACCACGGCATCAATCTGGAACACTGGCCCACGGAATGGGATAAGTCTTCCTGCCTCAGTTAACCTAACGTAGACACTCTTACAGAGAGGGCAGGGGTTAGTCTCCTAGGTTACCTAGATCCTGTCCAGTTGACAAGTTAACCTTCATGATGAAGTGTAACATCCACAGGGTGAGCCAGGCACAGGATCTGCAAGCTCTGTAAGCAACAGTCCCATGGAAGAACACTGGCTCTGTGCCCGGAAGAATTTCCATATTTACAGTGGCAGGCTGCTTCTGCCAATTTGGCTGAGTTAAGCCAGATCCGCAGATCCAGTTTTCTGGCAAACGACAAAAATGAAGGGTGAAAATGAGCCTTTGTGACCATCCAGGACCAAGTGTCTTGGGATGGTGGAGGTGAGGCTTGACTTACAAAAGATCTGAATTTACAGTCACCAAGTGTGTTGGCGGTTTTCTGATAGTGCAGTGAGGACATGAGATAAATGAACTTTTTGAAAGAGGAATGGCTTGTTTTAGCTTAAGTTTGGTTCAGTTACTTTTGGGCCACAGTTACCATGGAGGAGACACCTCAGTAACTTAAAACTCCTGCTAGGTCCAGCCTTTAAAAGATCCCAGCACCTGCCAATAGCAGCAAGAAGGGAACCAAGACTTTAACGCACTCATCTCCAGAGAACAGCCTTAATTTAAACTATAATAGCAACCCTCATGTTTTGATATTTTATATTAATTTTAGTTGCTACTCAGAAATGTATTTTTTATTCCAGTTAAATTCTACAAAATGTATTGCCTGTCTGTTTTGTCACATTAAAGGTAACTTGTTCCTTTCATGATGCTTTCCACTTGACAGCTTCCCTGATGGCATCTAAACTATAAACATGGGTTTAGATGCGTAAATATAGCTCAAGTGAACCGTCTCTAAAGGATCGCTTAAGCCTGTGTTGTAATAGGCGTGAGAAGACTAGCAATGACTTTTAACAGCTCATGGCCAAAATATATGACTCTAATGAAGAGTGACCTCCCATTCATTGTGTGGGATCCCTTTTGGTCACTAAGCATTCATAGTAAACACTTACAGAGTGCCAGGCCCTGTTCACTGGATGCTTTCATTAGGCAAGCACACATACCTGACCTTGTGGGGCTGTTATTCTGCCTGGAAGAGACAGCCTAATAAGTCAAACAGTGTTAGAAGAGTTGTGGGAAACAGTGTTATGAGAGCTGTGGAAGAAAATCAGACATGGGTACAGGAAGACTTGGATGAGGACAGCAGGGTTAGGGAGCACCTCAGGGTGGGGACATCCAAACAAGACTGAGTAATGAGACAGATTGGAGGTTTCTGAAATTGTCTGGGACAAAGGAAATAATGAGGAAGACCTAAAGCAGCATCACCAGTAACCAAAGGGATGGAGCCTAGAGGGTGGACCAAGGAAAACATCAGATGCCCGTGTGTGGGGGTTTGGTGCCTAGTTTTGAGTAAAAGGTAGATTGATGTTATGAGGCTTTTGTAAACAGTCATCTTGCAAAAACAGAAGTTTATCTCCTCTAGAGGCTTCCAAATACCAGGTCACCAGCTCATCAAAAACGACAGTGATAGGCAGTTTGCTGCCACCACCTTTGTCCCCCTTGGGCTGCACCTCTCACCAACCTTACCAACACTTTTATGGTGACTGCATCACTAAGAGCTCTGTGTCAGAGGTAAGAAGGAGATTGCCTAAGTTATGGCTTGCCCTAGGTTTAGATGGAGTAAATACAGCTGGAGTAGCCACCCCAAAGGACTGCTTAAGCAAGACTGAGTACCCTAGTAAGGAGGAAGACAGGATGGTGGTGGCAGGCGGGTTGGTGGTGGAATGGCTGTGTGATCCAAACACTGCATGTTCCTCTATTTTAAAATTCAACACCCATCTTACCCACAGTGCACCTCAGTTGTATATCTGATTTTGGTTTCTAACTTTCCTGTAACCTTTAATGTCGTGACAAGTAAAGCAGATGGGCAATGCATTTTGTGGAATTTAACTGAAATAAAAAGTACTTTTTTTGAGGAGCAACTAAAGTTAATATAATAAAATGTCATCAAAACATGAGTCTGCCAGTCTGTTAAGTTTTGGGCTCTTAAGGAGCCAGGGCACATCCCTGAACCATTCATCTTTTCTCTGGAAGATTGCTTTTAAAACATAGTAGTTTAAATCTTCCCAGGCATTGCTATAGACTTGTGAAATAAACAGTACGTACTAATTCGTTTTACTGTTTAAAGAGTATTCTATCTGTTAAATCCCAAGATGAGCTCAAGTGTGTAGTCAGTGTATTATTAACTTCACTTTCTTCTTATATCCATATATATTTACATTAAAATATTTTTTATTTGTATGGGTGTTTTGCTTGCACATGCATTTGTGTGCCACATATGTGCCTGGTGTCCAAGGAAGCTAAAGGGCATCCCATCCTTCATAACTAGGTTCTTAGATTTGAACCTAAGTACTCTGGAAGAGCAACCAGTGCTCTTCACCATTTAACTGTCCCTTCAGCTCTCATTTTTCTATTTTAATGGAGAAGCTGACTACACGAAGCCTGGCCATATGTAAAATACAATGTGACTCACAACTTGCACAGAAAAATAGCTCCCTTTTCTAAAACATTCTAGGAAGCCAGACTGTGACTAACAATCCAAGACAAGAATCACTAGTCTGTCCCAAACAGCTAGATCTTCCTAATAGCTCCCTAATTTAGTCCTTGCTTCCAACTCAGTGCCACCTGGGGATGGCCAAAGACAAATCACACAGGATGCACAGCTTCCCCAAGCAAGCAGCTTAAAATGGCTGCACGCTTGGCATTCTACTAGCTCTGACTGAGTAGCTGCCAAAAGTCAAGGGGCAGCAACTGCCCCCTTGCACAGTAAGGGATGAACAAATGGTTTTGCTTATCCTTCCTTGGTCAGAGGGAACACTTTTTAATTTTTAAATATTTTGTATAAATGTTTTGTCTGCGTGCGAATACATCATGCACGTGCCCGGTATTGGCAGAAATCAGGAGGATGATTTTGGATCTCCTGGAACTGTTATTGACGGTTGTGCGCTACCTTGAGTGCCGGGACTTGAACCCGAGTTCTGTACAACAGCAGCAAGTGCTCTTAACTGCCTAGCCATCTCTCCTGCCCATCACTCAGTTTTTAATTGCTGAAAACTCACTGATTTGTTTTCTCATGGTCACTTTGAACGTTTGGGAGAAGCAGTGCAGCCCAATCAATAAGCAAAGGCTGGTTTCCGTTTTTCCATTCAGCGAGCTGGAAGAAACACTGTCTGAGGGAATCCCGGTTTACACTGGGCAGAGTATGGTTGCCGGAGAAGAGGGCCATAAGCAGGGACACCCGAACGGAGAGGGAGACGATCACCAGGTGAGAGGGGCAGACATTGTTACATAAGGACTGACGGTCTCTCGGCGGCCTGCTACTACGGTACAGCGCCTCCAGCTTTACCGCTTTAACGTCCGCGTGTGGGTTGGGCTTCCCGCAGATGTCCTCTGCGCACGCGCACTCGGCGCGACGTCACGTCCGGCGGCGGGAGTTAGCGGCGGAGAGGGCCCGGGGCCGGTGTCTTGCAGCGTCGATCCCCTCGCTCGCTCGGCCCTGACGCTTATGGTTCCGCCTGCCCGCCGGTAGCACAGCGTTCCCGGCCTGCTCTCCGCTGCCTCCCGGAACTCTTAGTCTGAACCGGGTGTGTTTGCTCTACTAGAGGTGAAGCGTGCATAGCCGGGAGAGCGGGGCCTGGGGCTTCACCGGGTGCGGGCATCTTTCCCGCAGGTGGAATCACCTGGGCAGGATTTGTCTTTCAGGGCGACGCCTTTGCCATCAGAGTGTAGTCTTAGGAATGCTGTCCTCAGACAACAGGAGCAGCGAATGCTTAACAAAACAAAAAACAAAAAAGCAAAACCCCAAACTACAGATTGCATTTTAATCTTTGAGTTCTTAAAAACGGCTATGATTCTAAGTCGCCTCTTCTCAAAAATGAATTATTAATCTTTTTCGTAACAAACTGTTCAGATATCTAACTTCCAACAAGAAGTTCAACCTTCCCTAGTTATCTGGGGACGTCTCGGGGGCTTTTAGTAGCCGAAGACTTTATTCTTTGGAAGAATGTTTGCATCTTTAGTGTCTGATTCAGTAACCTAGTTTGATCATTTCTTTTGGTTTACCATTAATACCACAAAGATTGTTTTGAAAGAATGGTGTGCCTCTGAGATGTTTTGAGTGCTCTTGCAAGGTTTTAACCGTCTTCTGGTTATACTTCAATGCTGTTTTTCTGTTGGAGTTTTGTATTTTGATAATTATATTTGGCAGAATTGTGTTTACAGGAAGAAAAGTAAGGGCAGGACTTAGGGTGTTTTTTTCCTCTTAATGTCTCCAAATGCCCATTTTCGAGAGCACAGCTAAGCAAAACAAAGGAAATTAAAGTCACCTATAATCTTACTAATTGAATAAACTTGTTAATATTTCAGATGTCCTTTTATTTTTAAAAACATACCTATCTTGGACTAGGAGTGGTTGTCCACACTTTTTATCCCACCACCCAGGAGACAGCGGTGAAGATCTCTGATTTGAGGCCAGCCTGGGCTACTTAGTGAGACCTGAGTTGTAAAACTGGAAGCAGAATTAGTATATACCACTGGTTAGCCCCATCTATATAATATAACTTGCCTGCTTTTCTAATCCATCTTTTTGTTCAATAGTTCACAATGAGTACAAGGTATTTCATTGTGCTAAGGATTTGCATAAGTAAATAACGAACCTGAGAGCCTCCCTTCTGTGCCACCTACTTTAGTAGCTTGGAGGGCGGTTGACCTATATCTTCACATCTATATCTTTGGCCAAGATGCATAAGGAAGATGGGATAGGGTTGTGTGAACTCAAAGATTTCATGCTCCTTGCTCAGGGGCAGGCATTTTATCGTATTTGATTTATTGAAAAGGCAGAGACAAATTCACTTAATGTCTTTCCAATTCTTCTTTCTTTGGTTTTAGGCTCACTTAAAAAAAAAACAAATTCCCTCCAAGGATGAAACATGACTGACGACTCTCAGAGGAACTTCCGTTCAGTCTACTACGAGAAAGTCGGCTTTCGTGGAGTTGAAGAGAAGAAATCACTGGAAATCCTCCTGAAAGATGACCGGTTGGGTGAGTCTCATCTGCTTAAGTTCATGGGTTCGAAATTACCAGGTAAATATTACCATAAAGGATTCAAAGCAGTACATGGCTGGTGTGTGTGTGTGTGTGTGTGTGTGTGTGTGTGTGGTGTGTGATCAGAGTGGTGTAGTTTGAGAAAAGTTGAAGATTTTTTCAAATTCATTGAGAAGCAGAAGTTTTTTTTTTTTAAACTTCTTAAAAACTATACAGTGCTTAGTGTGGTGGTGCCAAACATTGATCCTGGCAGTCTGGAGGCAGAGGCAGTGGGATCTTTGAGTCCAAGGGCAACCTGGTCCACATGGAGAGTTCTAGGACAGCCAGGGGATAACTAGTAAGACACCTTTGCCTTTAAAAAGGCAAAGAAAAGAAATCAACTTTTAAAAATTAAGCTTATATCTTCCCTCTCAATTTCTAGACATAGCATCATGGTTTCTAGGTAAACTGTAAGAAACCGGGTTATGGTTTTCTTTTGTGGAAGGTAACCCTTCAGTATACATTTATATTTAATTTAAGTCACAATGATAAAGACCAGTTTTATAGTAAAACAGAACCATAGTCTAAAAACAAACCTAAGTGCTTCTTGTTGCTGGAGGGGCTGGGAATGGAACCCGGGGCCTAGCAAATGCTAAGGCATGCTCCACCACTGAGCCATACCGTGTTCCCCCACCCAGCTCTGTGTTTAGTGAGTAATGCTAGTGTTAGAGGGAATGCAGTAATAGATGCAAAAAAAAAAAAAAGGGACATTTCTAATGTTCTCTTTCTTCCCCTAGACATCGAGAAGCTTTGCACATTCAGCCAGAGGTTCCCTCTCCCATCCATGTACCGTGCGTTGGTGTGGAAGGTGCTGCTAGGTATGAGACCCAGGAGTCGGGGGGCTTCGTTTCAAATGTATCGGATGGGACCCTTTGCCATCTTATAGACACAGAAGGAACATTTGCTCAGACTCTTGGCTGGCTATTCGGTCTTCCCCAGGAGGCCCAATTACTGCTCCCTGTAAAAGCCTTTCGGTTGGTGACTTCAAGCAGCAATATATTAACGATTACTCTTGGAGCGTCTGCTCATTAGTGGAGAAGACAGTATTTGTTCCTGAAACAAAGCCTTGGTAAACTCAGGTATCTGGTGGGTCTCCGTGGTCACCATCTTCAAAAGCAGTGACAACTATTTTAGGTCTACCCCCCACCCGTAACATTTTTTTCTTTCTTAAATCTTACACGAAGATTTTGTAGCCATCAAAATCAGTTCCATCCAGGCACACGTTTTAGGTGGTCACGTCAGCGGGCATGAGACCCTGGGGTGGTAGAAAGGAGAACTGGTTGTCTTTGCTGTCAGCTGGGTAGCCAGGAGGAAGACCAGGCTGGGCTCCAGTTTTGCATCTGTCCAGAGGCGTCTTGATCTAAATTAGTTTTAGGTTTCAGTCCTTAGGGCATTGTATTCTGTGACTCTCGGTGGTAGAGGATGTTCTGATGCTAAGGAACTAGCCAGGCTTAGTAGCAAATGCCTGGATGATCTCTAGCCTTCGAGGGTCATTTAGAGCTTGAAGCCCTGGGCTGAACTGTGAGTCTCAGGAAAGCCCTGTCCCCACAAGAGGAACCATATTGATAAAGGGTTGAAGAATGTGATTTCTTTGAGCGCGCCTGAGTGTAGCGAGTGAAATGATCAGAGAGCGAGCATAGAGCAGCTTCCTCTGTGGTGTTCTGCTTGCACCGCCGAGCCGTGTTTATTCACTGGCAGTGCCACAGTTAATCGAATCAGTCCCTTACTGAGGTACATAAATGCCCCTTTATCCTTTGAAGTAAAAATGATATGGCAGATTTAAAAACAAAACAAAAAGCAAAGAATGGGATCAGAGTTTTTCTCTGCCTACAAGTATGGGCGGATTTCAGAGCTGGGTGGCCACGTAAGAGGGAGAGCTGGCTCGGTGTTTGCCATAGCAGCTGGCAGCATCCCTTTGAGCCCTGGATTTTCCTCATCCTTGCTGAGCTTGCTGAAGCATCTAATCCCCACTCATTATCATCTTCCGTTTCTTTCTTACACAGCTGGGCTTTACTAACTGTGAGGGGGTGAGGATGGAGCTTTGTGAGGAACATGAACTCCCTCTGTGTATGGGCATTGGGGGGTTCCATCGCTAACTTAAATAGTTTACGTAAATTACGTGCAGCAGTTCTAGAATGGTCCTGAGGGAAGTCTTACTATCCTAGAAGGACACAGACTCTGGAGGCCTAAAATACTTGCCCAAGGCCCGTGACAGACAAAGATTTAAAACTTATATTTGTAGAACTCACTTGAAGGGTTCTGTTGAGGGGCTGAGCTAGGTAATAGAGCTCATGCTCTGTAATAAATTTCAGAACCTGAGAAATCTGCAGTCTTCAGTGTGGTCATGCAACATGGCGGCCACAAGGAAAGGCAAGCCATTCTAGAAACCACTTCATGATGGCTGTTGTTTTTGTTGTTGTTGTTGTTGTTGTTGAGCATCTTGGTAACTTTGGTGCACTCATTTCTGTCTGGTTTGGTGTGTGTGGTGACCATCTACAGAAGTCATGATAACCGTTTAAATTTTCCTTAGAGAGTTTTTTTTCTCCTTGAATTTTATATGAAGACTCTGTAGTCATCAAAATAAATTCCTTCTAAGGGTACATTTTAGGCAGTTATCAGTGTCCATTTCCTATGGGAAATCCTGTGTATCTTATTAATGGGAAACATTATATTGTGCCTGTAATACTTCCTGGTCACCAAGGCCCAACTGTTTTGGTTTTTGTTTCTTTTATTTCAATTTTTCTTACCTTTTTTTTTTTTAAGATTTATTTATTTTATATATGTGAGTACACTGTAGCTGTCTTCAGACACACCAGAAGAGGGCATTAGACCTCATTACAAATGGTTGTGAGCCACCATGTGGTTGCTAGGATTTGAACTCAGGACCTCTGGAAGAGCAGTCAGTGCTCTTAACCACTGAGCCACCTCTCCAGCCCCTCTTTCTTACCTTCTTTATCACCTAAGCCACTGTTGTTTCTCTCCCATAGTTAGAGGCACTGGACATGCAGAGCTCTCACAGGATAAAGGGCTCCTTGGTATCTGGGTTTCATTGCTTTGGGCTCTATAGATGCTGCCTCTCTCATACCATTGTAGGTCATTGTCAGAGAGCGTTTGGGATGAACTCTTAGACACAGGTCTAATACCGCTGCCTATGGTCGGCTCAACTACAGCTCTTCAGTAGAGAACCTGGTGCAGAACCCCTCAGACACTGAGTTTGTGTCAGGAAAGGACACTTAAGCGTGTTTTATGCATGCACAGTGTTGAGCTTGTCTAACTGCTATTTCCCAGAATGTTCTTTAGAATAATTAGTCTGTGGGGTTTTGCACCAAAGGGGAATCACAGTCAAATGAGCTGCCTGACATACATGTGCCAGAGCACTGTCTCGAGTGCTTTTTGAATTTGCCTCTATGTCACAACAACTCATGGGTTTGGATATTCTTATCTCTGATTTTCAGATGGGAAGAAGACGAGGCACAGGAAACAGAAGGAATAGCTGAGGATGTTCAAGTTGTCGAATTGTAGTTCGACTTCAAACCCAAGAATCTTGGCCCCAGAGTCTCTGACTCTGCTCAGCCTCACTACATTAATGAGGCTGCAATAAATAAAATGAAAACATTGTTTATATCAGAAACCGAGCCCTAACAACATACTGTTACCTCTCTACACTCCATTTCCTTAGCCACTGCTTGGGGCCCTACCACACAGGGAGGTCATGAGATGAGGCCCTGAGCGACAGTGCTTGCTGCACGAGCCCAGCAACATATACACACGCGCGCGCGCACACACACACACACACACAGTTTTATGCAGGCAGCTTAGTTAAGTAACAACCACAAAGTGTCATAGAAATACAATGTGTGTTGACTTTGTTGATGAGGACCGTGGACTTTCACCCCAGTGATGATGGACTGTTTTATAGATAAGCTTTAACTATGGAGAATAAACTGAGGAAAAGGATTCAACAAACTGTTCTGAGATGTAGGAGGCCAAGTGCTCCAGGAGCTAAAGGTGCCCTCAGCTGCTACCCAGGAACCCAGTTAAACCATCATTACAGCTGATGTGGTTGTTGCCTTGAAATTATGTCACGCGCTTGTTTAAAGGCTTCTATGGTGCCACGCCATTTCTCTCTAACATCAGCCGTGCACCGTCTAGCAAAGCTCTTAACATGTCAGATCGTCGGCGTGAGACTTTATAAAAGGAAGTCTATGTGGCCATTGTGTGAATCTCAACTGTGAGGCTGCTTCTCACGGGATTCTTCTCACTAGAGGAGGAATTTGGGTGGGCGTCTCACGTTTGTCCTTCTCCTGTCCTGTCTCTGTAGGCATCTTGCCTCCACACCATGACTCTCATGCCCAGGTGATGGCCTATCGCAAAGACCAGTACAGTGACGTCCTCCATGCCCTCACAGTAGTCCGCTTCGTCAGTGACGCCACACCGCAGGGCGAGGTGTATCTCCGCATGTATCAGCTTGAGTCGGGGAGGTTGCCTCGAAGTCCTTCTTTCCCTCTGGTGAGTGCTCATTCTCTCTTGACAGTCAGCTCCATCCCTTTTCTGAGAATTACTTTTTACTTAGTCTGTTAATGTGTTTGCAGAGGCGTGGATCAAACGTAGGTCCTCGTGAATGCTAGGCCAGCACTCTACCACTGAGCCACGCCACTAAGACTTTAATTTTTGGACTCCATTTTTATTATTATTAATTATTATTATTACTTTATTTTTTTTTAATAGTGCAGTCATTGCCCTTTTCTCTGTTTACCCTCTCACAACCACAGATGGTTGTGAGCCGCCATGTGGTTGCTGGGAACTGAACTCAGGACCTCCGGAAGAGCAGTCAGTGCTCTTAACCTCTGAGCCGTCTCCCAGCCCCTGGCTTCTGGTTTCCCATTGCTGGTAGGATGAAAAGTGAAAGCAGCAGTTTCACGTGGGATTCGTGGTCCTGCACGATCAATGTCAGTTATTTTAAAGCACGTTTTGGTTTCCGCAGTCACACATTTCTTAACGATGGGCATGGGTTCTGAGAACCATGTCGTCAGACATTTGTTCATTCGCAAACACACATGTATTTATATTTTGCTCCAATGCAGATGACTGTGATGTTGCTAGACACTTTCATCACAATCACTAGCTTCTGAGAGGTCACTGGCTGACTTCCGCTTTATTATGGATGCATGACTGCAATCTCAAACCCGAAGAAAGGGCACAGAAATACTAACCACGAATTTCCATATCTTTTTGCTGAAATTTCCAGCTGTTAACATTTAATGACATCTGCTTCGCCATTCTCCTTATGTGTGCCCTTCTCTCTCCTCATTCCTCCTTCCCTCTCTTTAAGATGTTTTAAAAATTGTAAATGTATGGGTGTTTGGCCTACATTTGCCTGTGTACCACTTAACATGCCGTCTGCTTTCCTGGAACTGGAGTTACAGACGGTTGTGAACTCCCATGTGGCTGCTGGGAACCAAACCACACCCTTGTCTCTGAAAGAGCAGCCAGGGCCATCTCTCCAACCCCAGTTCTTTCCTTTAGAGAAGAAGTCTCCCTATGTATGTAGTACAGGCCAGCTTCCAGCTCGGTATCCTCCTGCCTCTGCCTCCTGAGTGCTGGGATCATAGGCGTGCACCCCTGCTTCTGGCTGTGCACATGTATTTCTTTGTGTAGGTCAAAGGAGAGCGGGATTCAGTCACTCCTTCTGTGTGCTCCTTGTGGAGACAAGGCTCCTCTGTGTGTGAGTACGACATGGTTCTGCAGTCAGGAGTCAGCACGGTGACAGTACTCAATGTCACCGACAGGCTCCTTCCTTGGGCGCCCAGTTCTAGGGATGCCCTCCATCACAAATAAGCAAAAAGATTGGCAGAAGACTGACTTTGGACTGTGGATTGCACTGAGTCACCACGTTGCTGAGGACACCTGTGATTTGGACTGGGCCCTTTGTCTTTCTCCTTCATCCCTTGGACACTTTTGACAGGGTTGGTCAGTGATTTTACAGACAGCCCCTCACTTCAGGTCCAGTGGGTGTTCCCTCTTGGTGTGATAGCGGCTGTCTCGTGGCAGGCATCCCCATGGGGGATGTGCCCTCAGTGTACTGTTGGGAGGCTCAGTGAGGCCTTGACAGCGTGGGAGTGGGGTTCTTTCTCCCCACTTTTCCCTGAACACACAGCCCCTCCTATGCTGTTAGGAAGTAAGAGCTTGTGAGGGCTCAGCTTGAGCACATCTGGGCGAAGCGCGCTAGTCTTCCTCACCTGGCCAGAGTGACCAGGAGCAGCTGGTGACTGCCACCTGCAGAGTCACTCAGACCAGGCCTAGGTCCGTGTGGAAGCCTTGGAGAGGAAGATTTCCTCTCCTTCTCGCTCCTTTCGTATTCTCCAATACTGTAGTAAGGTGTTTAGAAGAATAATTTCTTAGGATTCTTACATTCTGTGGATCTTAGCAAGCTAAAAGAAAGTCTAAGAATGAAGTACTTTCTATTAAAACAGGAATTGTCATTTAATTTGGGGCTTCTCAGGGGAATAGAAGGGTATTTTTTTAATGTCCTTTTATATATATTTATATGAGTACACTGTAGCTGTCTTCAGACATACCAGAAGAGGGCATCAGATCCCATTACAGATGGTTGTGAGCCACCATGTGGTTGCTGGGAATTGAACTCAGGACCTCTGGAAGAGCAGTCAGTGCTCTTAACCGCTGAGCCATCTCTCCAGCCCTCTTAATGTCTTTTTAATCTTAAAAATTTCAAACTATGAAAGCCTAGATGAAAATGTAAGTTGTTTTTGGTTTGTTTGTTTGCTTGTTTTTAGTGTTGATGGCAATATTTGAAAACAAAATAACTTTCCAAATAGGGTTTCAGTTTTTATAAGATTCCTCTGTTGAAAATTTCTTGAGGATTTATTTTCATTTTTGAATATCTGAGAAATGTTATTCTTCAGCTTCCTAAAATTCTGGTTTCAGGTGGAAATTCAGGCTTTTAGGTGGAACAGCATTCTAAAGGTGTGTGTGGAAGCTTCGATGTAAATCAGATGTTTTGTGAGCTTATTTGGAGTCCCTCAGTATTCATCATGTTATGTTCTGACACATTCCAAAGTGGCTTGTGGCCTCACATCCCTCTGAAGGAACCTGGTCTCGCATGGGGACTGGCTGGGTGGAGAGACCCTGCCTGGCCTGCGCTTGCAGCCGACCACACACAAAAGCCCCTGATTCCCACAGATCTCTGGAGCTGCTCACCATTCCTTCCTGCTGCTTCCCCTCACTGACATACTCTGCCTTCTGATCCCGCTATGATTTATTAATGTGCAGGGGGCAGTGTTAGGTTTTCAGTAAAGAAATACATCTTCCCGTCTGCTGCCTCCCTCTTGAGAGTTATTATTAATCTTCCAGGAACCAGAGGATGAAGTCTTTCTCGCCATTGCTAAAGCCATGGCAGAGATGGTGGAAGACAGCGTGGACTGTTACTGGATCACCCGATGCTTCGTGAAGCAGTTCAATAACAAGTACCGGGACGCTTTACCTCAGCTGGTGAGATTTCCTTTGGCTTCTTTGTTTTGAGGGGAGTGTAATTGGGAAATAAGCAGTGTCAGAGAACATTCTTACCCCAGCGGCTGCTGCCGTGAGGAGTGCACCCTCTCTAGTGGTCCCTGAAGATGTTTTCTGCAAAAGGCAAGAAAGTATTTTCCATGGAATGGGCCCTATTTCTCCTTTGCACCCACTTGGATTGGCTGTTGGAGGACAAAGGCGACCTGGGACTGTGGAGTCTCCCCGGGGTGGACTCACCGGCAGGCCCACCTGCTCCAGAGGAGTCCTGATCCTGGTCCGGCTTCTCTAGAATGGCCCCTCTGTGATAGGGTTTCTGTCTGCCCGCGTGCCTATTGGCAGGAGCTTGTCTCTTCTCACATAGCCTCTAGGCCAGAGTCAGGGAGGGGACTTGGCTCCTGTCATCTTGTTCCAGCATGCACATATGCACATGCATGAACATGTGAACATGTGGGTCCTACCATTGTTGTGTGTTCATCTGCAGCTCAATACTTGGAGAATTTCTAGGCTCATTCAGATAAACTGTTGCTTTTAGTTCTGACTTCCTGTTAGTACTCAGAGGGTTGAAAATTTCTCATTACCTTTCCTCAATTAAATCCTAGTCTCTCTCAGTGTGGGGCCTAGAATTAGAATGTCTCAAAGCCTTAGGCAGTTGTGATTGTAGCTGGGATTGACAGCTTCTCATTTAGAATCACTTTTCCTACCTAATTTACTCTGTGTTTCCTCCTACGAATTTGCTGTAATTAAGTCTAATAGCCCCACACCGACAGTAAACAGGCCCCTGCTCTTTATATGTGCGCACGCGTGCCTGAGCGTCCCCTGGGGATGCTCGAGCAGTATCTGGGGTGTTATACTTAAAATCTCCTTAGTTTGGGAAGATTGACATTTTAACCTGGCATGTAGGTCCTGAACTTGCCAGCGCTCCACTCTGCTGCACAGTGTCGAGTCTCATTATCAGGCAGTGACCATGCCCTCTTATTCCGTCTCACAACTCTGAGGGTCAGAGAAGTTGGTGCATCAGATTTGCAAATCTCTGTTGTTTTTTTGCTTTTGTGTGTGTGTGTGTGTGTGTGTGTGTGTGTGTGTGTGTGTGTGTGTGTGTTTGAGGCAGGGGTTACATGTGGCCCAGGCTGGCCTTGAACTTGCTATGCAGATGAGGATGACCGTCCGCTCCTGATCCTCCCAGCATGCTCTGCCAGAGTAAGTGACTTTTTCTCTGTGAGAGTCATCAATACATTCTGCATATATACACTCTGCATATTATCCTCAGTGTATTAAGATGCCGATCACGCGTTCTCCCTGTTTGTTGTTTAAAGGTTGTAAGCGTCATACGTGGGGCCTGTCAACGTTTTCTTTTTTCATGTTTTCTGTATCCCCTTACCAACTCCACAATTGATAAAACATATTTCTTTAGTTGGATGTGGTGACATATACCCATAATCCCATCACTCAGGAGACCAAGGCAGAGGATCAGGAATACAAGGCCAGCCTGCTGGGGCCATATGCAACCCTAACTGAAAGAAAAGCCCCACCCCTCCACCATATTTTACCCCTTGACTCTTGAAAATGCTCTAGCCATGTAAGCTTAGCTCTGACTTGTCCGCCTTGCTCTTTGGGGTCAGACATGGTGGACCTTAGACCCTGGCATGTGTCTGCAACAGCATGGCTTCTAGCAGCCAGCTCTCCTCTGCATCTAGCTTAGTGTGTCAGGACCACACAGTCTGACTTGTAATGAGTTTAGACACATAACTCCGTGTTTGCAGAGGAGGGCACTGCGCCTCAGGGAGGTTAAGTCACCTGCTGAAGGTGACACAGTGGCTGCTCTATTCCCATTCCTGTCATTCACCATCAGTAGGAGTAAGAGTTACACGGTTATTTACTGGTTCACCCCCTCCCCCAGACCCATACCCAGGGGTCTTGGGAAGGAATCGTCACACCTCTTATGCTTAGGAAGAGAGCTCTACTACTGAGCTGTATCCCAGCGCTTTCTTTTGTGTGCGGAGAGCAGGAATGGAGGCCGTGGTAGGGATGGGGAGAAGGCACTGGAGGGGAAGACCAGGGCTCTGCCTTGACCTTAGCTCTTTTTCTCTCCTTTTTCTTTCGAGACCAAGTCCTGCCAAGTAGCCCAAGCGAACTTGAGATCTCCTTGCCTCAGCCTCCACCACAAAGCAAAGGATCTTGTTATAGCCAAGACTTTATAACCTTGGTCTGACATCTTTTATACTTTCATGACTTTCCTTAACAATCTGTTCCCATGAAGTATAGGCTGCCGCTTTAGGGTTAGAGGGGAGAGTGCCGGAGGCTGGGGCGGAAGCCAGCAGGAGACCGCCCGCCTAGCCCGCAGACTGCCCGCCTAGCCCGCAGACCCCCGCCTAGCCCGCAGACCGCCCGCCTAGCCTGCACACTGCCCCCTAGCCCGCAGACTGCCTGCCTAGCTTGCAGACCGCCCGCCATCTCCAGCTCAGCCAGAAAAAGGGAGAGGGGGCTGGAAGAGAGGGCTCAGCAGTTAAGAGCGCTCGGTCTGGCATAAGAGAGGGATTTGATTCCCAGTACCCGCACAGCAGCTCACAACTGTCTGTAGCACCAGCTACCCACTTTTGACATACGTGCAGGCAAAACACTCACACACATAAAATAAAGTAAGTAACTCTCAGGGCTGGAGAGATGGCTTCACGGTTAAGAGCACTGACCGCTCTTCCAGAGGTCCTGAGTTCAGTTACCAGCAACCACATGGTGGCTCACAACCATCTGTCATGGGATTCGGTTCCCTCTTCTGGTGTCTGAGGACAGCCACAGTGTACTCATATACATAAAATAAATAAGACAATAAATCCTTTAAACACAAGTAAATCTTAAAGCATTAAAATAAATAATTAAAAAATTAAAGAATGAGAGAAAAAGCAGTGCTCCTGATCATCTGAACGCTGTGCTGTAGTGTGCTGTAGTGTGCTGTAGTGTGAAGTCTGGGACATCATAGCTTCTTCCAGACTTCCCAGAGTCCAGCCACGTGACAATGTCTCTCACTGCCAGGGAGCACAGAAGCTAGCTCTATTCTCTTCACTAAGAATCCAGAGTTTGGGGTGGGACTGGAGATGGCTCAGTGGTGAAGGGCACTTGTTGCTCTTGCAGAGGTCCTGCATTTGACTCCCAGCACCCAGATGACAGCCCACGGTCAGCTATAGCTTCAGTTCCAGGGAATCTTATGGTTTTTGTGGGTACCAGGCATACACATGCTACACAGACATACATGTAGGTGAACACACACACACACAGAGAGAGAGAGAGAGAGACAGACAGACAGACAGACAGACAGACATAGAAAGACAGAGAGAGCAGGTGGAAAGCTCAGTGTGCAAAGCTCCTGCCAGTAAGCTAAAAAAATGTGGCCAACCCAATGAAAAAGTGCCTTTCCTTAAGTAACTCGGAGGGTGGGCCTGAGAGGAGGCGCCACCCCCGTGCCGTACTGCCGACGTGGCTGCACCTCCCATTTATACTTGTCTTTGATGAGAGACGCTACTGGACAGCCCAGCTGCTGTGTCCAGGCGCAGCTGCTTCTCTCTTCCAAGGCGTTCCCACCCGTATTGACACTGGGTGCAGAGTTTGCTTCCTCTGGTCCTCCCTGATGTCTCAGCCTCCTTGGCACTGGAGGGCATGCAGAACAGTCATGTGTGGTCAGTGTGTGTGTGTGTGTGTGTGTGTGTGTGTGTGTGTGTGTGTGTGTGTGTGTGTGTGTGTGTGTGTAGGCCATTAGAGGGGGTTGGGTGTCCTCTATTTTTTTCTACCTATTCCCTTGATATGGCCTTTCTTCCTGGACTTGAACTTGTGTTTTCTTGGCTAGGCTGGAAGCCAGCAAGCCCCTGAGACCCTCCCATCTCTGCCTCTCTGGGGTCTGGGGTTACAGGAATGCAGGATGCCAAGTTGGTTACATGGGTGCTGAGATCTGAACTCTAGTTCCCATGATTGTGTGGCAAGTTCTCTTAACCTCAGAGGAGCGGTGTCTTTAGCCTGCCCTTTTGGCTTGAGATAGGATCTCCTATGTAGCCCAGGCTGGCCTCAGACACCACTGTTGTACCTCAGTGTGTTGAATGCTGAGATGAGAGGTTTGTGGCTTTCCCTTTTCATCTCCTTATATGATTGGCTGCCCCAGATCACCCAGCATTGTCACAGACCCTTCATAGCTGTCTGTAATAACTGAGTGTTGCTTTGGACTCTGCTGTAGCTGTTGGTTCTGGTTAGTCCAGTATCAGGGTGACAGCCATTCATTTGCCTGGTTACTCTCCTGTGGGTTGTGCACAGAGAGCCCTGCATCCCGAGGAAGCCGTCAGTTCCAGTGTGGTCACTCTTGTCAGTACTGACCAGACGCTTGTGTTAGGACTGACCTGATGGTCCTCACGCTTTCTAGCACTTTCTCTCACTCCGCATGTGCACCTTTTCATCATAGGTTGCAGCATGAAGTGACATTCTTGCCACAGGAAGCGAGTAACCACTTTTGCTGTGTAATCTTTAGCCCAAGGCTTTCGAACAGTACTTGAATCTGGAAGACAGTAGGCTGCTGAGTCATCTGAAGACGTGTTCTGCGGTGTCCAAACTTCCTTATGACCTCTGGTTCAAAAGGTGCTTCGCGGGATGCCTGCCCGAGTCCAGTTTACAGAGGTATGCATTTCCCCCATTGTACACCGGGAGCTGGGAGTCAGAAGGGATCATGGCCCTTAGGTGATCATCCCCCAGAACTGGAGTTTTCTCCAGAACAAGAGGGTGACTCAAAGCTACCTTCCCTAGCAGTTTCTCTAAGTGTAGAATGATGGTTCTCCTTATTGTAGACTACACACCTCGGAAGACTGTGGGCCTGTGTGTGGATACATAGGGCAGTCGTAGATGAAGTTGTACGGCAGCTGGAGTGCTGCTTTTCTAGGCAGAGGGTGGGTCCTAGCAGGCCCAGACACCTTGCGTTTCATGACAAAAGAGCGGAAGCCTGTCAGACACAAGCTTTGCTTCTCCAGTCACGTTAGATCCATGCCAGGGCAGCGGTTCTCAACCTGTGGGGTCAAATGACCCTTTCATAGTGGTCACCTAAGACCATTAGCAAAAACAGATATTTACATTATGATTCATAACAGTAGACAATTAGAGTTACGAGGCAGCAGTAAAAGTGATTTTATGGTTGTGAGTCACCACAGCTGAGGAAATATATCAGAGGGTCCCGGCGTTAGGAAGGCTGAGAACCACTGGGTTAGGGGTGTTTCTCAGTCTCTACCCCACAACTCCAGGTCTTTGTCGTGTTGTTTTGAAGAAAAGAAGCCAGCACAGAGAAAGCGTTAGGGGCAAATGTGTAACTTAGCATAAAGGCTGTAGGACCAACTTCAACAGTTACTGGAGTTATCAAGAAGTATTTTAGAGTGATAGTAGGTCAGGAACTGGCTCCCGGGTCCTGAAGGTACCTCAGCGGGTACAGTGACTTTATAAAGATGCTAACCCAATCCTAGCACCCATGTAAAAGGCCAGGTATGATGCGTGTGCCTGTAAACCTAGCACTGGCAGGGGTGTGCGCCGAGACAGACAGGCCCCTGAGCTCACTAGACAGCCAGTCCACCCAACTGCTGAGCCCGAGGCTCCGGGAGAGACTCTATCTTGAAAAAGAAAGTGGAACACAGTAGACGAAGACATCCTCCATCAACTTCCACCTTCACACACAGCTACACATGTGTGCACCTATACAAGGCATGTGCACACATACGTTCATAAAGAGCCCTTGGAGATGTTTAGAGAACTGGTGCGGGATCACTGGCAGTGAAATTACTTCACCTGACATTTTGTTTGCTGCTTTGTTGTCCCGTGATATGATATGATATGACATGATATGATATGATATGACATGACATGACATGACATGATGTGCAGTAATCATCTCAGTAGCAGGGCACACTCCAGTTTAAGACTTCCTTCTCTCCAATATCAAGGTCCCAGCATGCATTCGGAGCACTGAGCACAGCAGTAACTTTGGGCAAGCGCCTTTTCTCCCTTCTCTCCTATCTAGAATCTGCTCAGTGGCTCGTCTGTCATGTGCTTGATACTGAGCTTTTCACAGTTGTTCTCTGAAGCCTGGACTTGAAATGAGTGTAATTCGATTTTATTTTATAATCTGAGATGTCTGGGTAGCATCAGTTTTACAGTTCTCTAATTTGGTGATCTCTCTGTTTTGTAGGGTCTGGGATAAAGTCGTAAGTGGATCCTGTAAGATCCTGGTTTTTGTAGCCGTAGAAATATTATTAACCTTTAAAATAAAGGTCATGGCGTTGAACAGTGCAGAGAAGATAACAAAGTTCCTGGAAAACGTGAGTGCTTTGTCTCTTTGGGTTTGGAACCTGGAAATGGAGGCAGCAGTGTGGCAAACCAGAATATCCTATTGTGTTCTATTATTTCAGAGAAATAATATAGTTTACTTTTACTCTACTAAAGGATTTATTGGTGGTGGTTTGAGCTGGAGACCTGTGCTATAACCCGTGCTGGCCTGGAACTCTCTCTGTACCCCAGGCTGGCCTCCAGTTTTGGTAATCCTCCTGCCTCAGCCTTCTGAGTGCTGGGATGATAAGTCAAGCACCCGCTCCTGGCAAGGAGAAATAGTTATTTTTCCTTAACAGTATTGGCGTCCCCTCTTCTCTTTTGGGGACGTTCGTCTGCATGGCGAGCCCCTTGCTCAGGTGTGCCTCCTGAGGGTGGAGTCTCATTCCAGTGAGCAAAGCAGGAACCAGAGCAGTGGGAACAGCAGCGCGGGGTTCTTCAGGCTTTCCTTGCCTTAACAACTCTGGTATAATCCCAGCTGGGTTGGTTAATGTGCCTAAGTATCATGTTAGAGCTTGCTGGGAAAGGACGCCATGAATCAGCCTTTCCCTCTGAAACATTCTCTCCTGGGCAAACAGTAATGAGGCTGTGCCTGCACAGAGTATGTCATGGAGCAGACTCCCAGTACCGAATCCCCGCCCACTCCCTGTGTAATTAGGCCACTTTAACACAGGAAGTGTGGCCTGGTCAGTAGTCAGAGCTAAGCGAGTGTGAGTGTGTTCATTTTAAGTGAAGCATCATCATTGCACTAATTAGTGGCCAGCAGTGCCGGGCGTGTGCCAAGCAAGGGCTACCTTCGGTCATCCTGTGAACAGCTCTGTGAATTTGGGATGTTGTTCCCCTGTTTAGACATCAGTGCTGGACTTTAGACAGCTGAGGACTTGCCCAGAGCTGAGCGGTGAGTGGCAATGAAGATTGCCTGGCACCAGAGCTACCAGTGTGTGTGTCCCCAGGAGCATTAGAGCATTCCTCATCTGCTCTCACCTTCCAAAACCAGAGAAAGCTCCCGTGGAAACAGGTCCGCCACAGAAAATGAGGAAGAGCCCGCAGTAACAAACACAGATTTCACACGTACTCCTTTGTTCTTCACAGATTCCTCAGGACAGCTCAGATGCCATCGTGAGCAAGGCCATCGACTTGTGGCACAAACACTGTGGGACCCCAGTCCACTCAGCCTGACAGCTCGTGACTTCATGGACAGCCTGCAGGCCCTCCCTGAGCACTTTGTTCATGTCACTTGGCCTACTGACTGGTTAGAAATAAGTCTTGCTGTGGTGCTCCAAATGCAACACCCCTCCCCCAGTCAGTAAAGTAATTTAATCAAGATGCCTGGCCTGGCCACGTTGTGAAGCCGCGTCCCTTAGTGACACCGATGGCAACTCTGGGCTAGTATGGGCAAGGGTGACTAGGAAATCCCTCCGGGTCTGGGCAGCTCTGTCAGGGCACCCGGGCACTCCTGCGGATGGTAAGAGCGAAGCCCTGCCCCTCTGATGACCACCAAGACACACAGTTACTTAGGAAGGCCTGGTTCTGGAAGAAGAGCAGCTTTCTTTTCCCGGCCTCTCCAATTTGGCTTTAGCCTTCTGCTGCCCTAGGACGTGTGTAAGTGTGAGCTGACTGCTGTCTCATGCCCTGCCTGGCTAAACTGGCTTAAAGACAGTCCCTGCATTTCCTTACGTGTTCCCTCCTTTGTGCCAGCTGGAATGGAGTCTTGTCTTTTCCTTCCTGAGACAAAGCTTCATTCTGTACCTCACCTTTCCGGAGCTCTTTATGTAGCTGGCCTTGAACTCCTAGCTGTCCTCCTGCCTCCGCCTCCTGAGTGCTGGGATTTTATTAAATAAAATACCTCTAAATGTACCTTCTAGGAGAAGGAGAGAGCACTTGCTTGGTCTTTGTGGGTCTCTTGGTGTTTTCTAACAAATCACTCAATGTCAGGTGCACTTCCCTCAGCCCTGTGCTACAGGATGGGGCGGGGTGGAGGTCAGGGTTAATAGCTGATGATCCTCCGGCCAAACTCTGTCACACAATGGTCACCCTTCATGAAGCATTTGATGACTCTGAGACTGAAATGGGACCCTTGTTTCAGGCTTACTCACACACAGTCCTGTAGGAATGAGGAGAGTAAATCGGAGGTTTTGTGCCATCCCCCTCTGCATAGAATGGGGAGATGCTGAAGTGGAGTTATGCTTCTGAGACCCCAACCTCTCCTCAAAGTGTGAAGGCCACAAAGAGCTGAGGAGGAATGAAAGTATTGAGCCCAGCCGGTCAGTCTGCAGAGTACCAAAGGAAGTCTTTAAAAATGGCCAGGAACTGCACTCAGAAGAAAACCTTCCTAAAACAAATTGCCGGGGGTTGGGGGGTGGGGTATGGGATGTGGAACAATCACGGGGTGGGGGTGGGGAGGTGGACCAAGAGGGGAATAAAGTCTGGAGTGTAAAAATTAATTAATTAATAAAAAAACCCCAAATTACTACCTGCAGTTAATATTTTAAGAAACGATTCTCTGCCAACCGTTTATTTAGTAACTACTCCAGTACCCTGAAGAACTTTGGGGACATAGAGAAAACACATATGTAAAGGAAACTTCTCTAGTTGTGTTCGTCCTAGTGATCGTAGAGAATCAGTGAAATTCACAGAGACTTGATAAAAGACGTGTTCCTTCCCTGTGTGTGTGTGTGTGTGTGTGTGTGTGTGTGTGTGTGTGTGTGTGTGTGTGTGCACGTGTGTCTGTCTGTCCGTTCATCTGTGTGTGCAGGTGGGACTGTCCTTGGGTACATGTGTAGAGGACAAAGCCCACCTCTGGTGTCCCTCAGGGTAGTCATCCACCTTGTTTTGTGACACAGGACCTTTGAGACGGGGACCTTGCTGGTGTGTTAGCTAGGCTCCATGGGTTGTAGGCATCAGGGACCCTCCCGTCTCGCCTCACCAGCCTGGAGATCACAGCACATGCTACCGTGTTCAGCTTTCTATTTGTGTGCTGGGGGTGGGACTTGTGTCCTCAGGCTTGCACAGCAAAAGATGAACCGCGCCATCTCCCCAACACAGGTTCCTTGCTTTAGTCCGTCTGTATCATTTGAACACATTTCTTAGTGAAATAGATGTGTTGAAGTCCACTGGTGTTGGTGAATCCTAGTCCCAGGAGATATCAAAGAACCTCTAAACTGGAGGAGAATTGGAAAATCCGCACCCTGGATGCTGGGAGCTGGGCTGCCCTGAGTGCACGTGGGGGGCCAGACAGGAGCCCTGCAGCTGAGGGCTGCAGCCTCGGAGGCCGCAGCTGTTCTTCCAAGGACTCCTGCTGTACTGTCATGAACCCAGACCACACCTTGCATGTGTGCACTGTCAAACCCCGTCTGGTGAAACCTTCGTCCACAAAGTGACTCAGTGCGATACCATGCATATTTTTCTCATTAGAAACTAAACAGCCAAGGGCTCTTTGAGAATTCCAGCACACAGGGACCCAGTATTTCATGGCAGAACTATCTGGAGAGAGCTCAGTGTTTAGCTTCTGCCTCCTGCCACCCTCCCCCTCTGATAAAAGCGCCTGTGTTCTGTTTCTCCAGAACATTGTCAAGATGTAGGGGGATGTTGGCTACGTAAAGCCCTGGGTGCTAGTCACGGCTAGTGCTGGAGTTGTAATGTGGATTCTCCTGCTTGATAAAGCGGGGACAGTTCTGTCTCTTCTGGAGTCTTTAAACACCAATGACAGAAGCTCTAAGTCTACTAGGACTGAAAACACAAAGGAAAGGAATGTATGAGTGTGTATGTTGGGGAGACTCTGTGTGTGTGTGTGTGTGTGTGTGTGTGTGTGTGTGTGTGTGTGAGTGAGTGAATATGTCAAAGGGAACTGGTATCTATGAGGTGAGAGTGTGTGAACAGGTGTGCGTGTAGAGTATGTAGGGAGTAAGTGTGTGGCATGTGTCTGTGTGTTGGATATATGTACATGCGGAATGTATGCTAGTTGTACAATTGTTGTGTGTAAGTATGCCTCGTGTATGTGGGGGTCTGACTGTGCGTTGGAACGTGTGTGGCTTTGCCCTCACGGCAGTTGGCACTTTTGAGGGAGGCAGGTATGGAGCAGGGACTTTGAATGATCTGCTCTTAAATGCTACCCCTACCTCTTGGTATCTGACTCCTCAGTCTCCCCATCGTGACTTAAATGTGAGCTTATTTCTATGTATGAGTCAGTGCTGAACTGAGCGCTGGGTTGCTGGAGAGGACGCCTGGGGCCTTCCCACTGAGGGCTGATTACACAATAGAATGTAAGCAGTGACCACATCTGCTTCCTTCCAGAAGCTGAGAGCACCTTTCACCTCCTGAGCTAGTGACTGGAATGGGAGGAGAGCTGTCAGGATTGCCTTTGGATAAGGGAGCCGGGCTCTGCAGCTGGCCCTGATTCTGTGCTCCAAGCCCATCACTCGGTTTTCCTTCCTTAGCCTCATGCTTGGACTCTTACCCACATCCTATCGCATGCAGATTGGTGCGCATCACGTGTGGTCTCTGGGAACACCAGATCACAGCGAGATGTGGTGGATCCCAGGTATGCTCCCACCTCCTTGGATGTGAGGATAATGAGTTCAGAGCCAACCTGGGCTACGTGAGACCCTGTCTCATAACAAACAAAAATGAAGTAAAACTCTCCCCACAAAAGCAAAAGCCCCCCCAGAGCACTGTGGAATGGGAATTCCTGTAGCCCTATGGTTAGCCAAGAAGAGTGTGGCTGTTGATCCATTTTATCCTTCAAGATCTATCTCAGCTTCCTGCTCAGGAGAGGCCCTTGCAAACTTCTGGGCTGAAAGCACACTTCATTTCCTCTTTGCCTCTAGCGTTTAAGAAATCATCCAGTTTGCAGGACTGGTTTGGGCTATCTGAGACTCTCGTCTGTCCTTCCTTCCTTTCTGTCCGTCCTTCCTTCCTTCCTTCCTTCCTTCCTTCCTTCCTTCCTTCCTTCCTTCCTTTCCCTCCTCCTCCTCCTCCTCCTCCCCCTCCTCCTCTTCCTCTTCTTCATTGTTTGATGGCTTCGGATGGAACCCAGGGCCTTGTGCTTGCTGAGCAAATGATGTCACAAATCCCCACCCTAGAACATACAGAAATAAATGTGTCCTTTGTGTACGTGTGATGTATGCGTGCGTTGGGAGGTGCGTGTGTACACATAGGTGGAAGTCAGAGAACAGCCTCAGGTAGTGGTCCTCTCCTCTCACCTTGTTTGAGACAGGCAAGGACTCTTGTTTGCCACACCATACACCAAGCTAGCGAGTCCTCAAGCTTCTGGAGTTCTCCTATGTCCCATCTTGCTGTAGGGGTGCTGGGATCACAGACACACAGGATTGTATCCGGTTTACATGGGTTCTAGGGATCTGAACTCGGGTCTTCACGCTTGCTCTATCCATTATACTGCCTCCCCATTCCTTACATATATCTGTAAATGAATACAACGGCACTTGTGCATGTTTGTGGGATGTGAGAACATTTCAGGGTATGCATACACTGCGTGGCCACTGTATGAGGATCATTGGCATAGTTATTACCTTAGACGCTTATGTGCCAGGAACATTCTAAACCCTCTCTACTCTTTAATTGTGGGTTACAGTTATCTTGTGCCATAGAACATTAGCAGCAATCTCTTTCGCCCAGCAGCACCCTGGTACCTATCAGGCACCTCTACCCACTTGGTGTGATTAAACTTCCCATATCATCACCAAGACCAAGGCTTGTTAATGGCTATGCCCGGCACCATTTCATCCAGTGTAGTTCTCAGTGGCCTCCCCCTGATGCCCACCTTAGACATACTGTCTTTGCCTTGAGCCATACCCCTTCTACCCCATGGAAGGCGCTGTCTTTCTGTCTCTAAGGCTCAAGTCAGATGTTGGGTGGGAGAGCTGAATGCTTCTGTCTCTGGTTCTCAGAGACACTACGTTTCTATGGTGCATATATTTGAGCCAGTCTCTTGGCTTGATTCTCAAATTTGTGGATCCGGTTCAGCCATGGACCAACCAGTAGCCCCAGGGCCACTGGTGAGCATGCATCAACACAAGAGTGCATTTTCCTTGTGGCAAGGACACCCCAGAAGCCTTGCACTCCGTTCAGCCTGAGTACTTATCAGAAACCTGCCTTGCAGGGCTGAGGGATTGGGACACCTGCCCAGCTATGTCTGAGTGCCCTGCTCTGCACCATTTACTTGTAATTTCTGCCAACTGCTATAGCGGGACAGCCCTTTCATGGGGTGGGAGGTGGTGGGAGGGCACACAGAAAGGGAAGCATCACACTGATACACCCAGCAAACCATTTCCACGGTCGGGTCTTTCCTGCGAGCATTCATACCAAGTCTGATCCAACCCACAAGTCTACTGGAAGCTGGCTTTGCCTGGCTTCCTCCTGGGAGGTGGAAGACTAGAGGCAGGCAGAAGTTGGGTTTATCTCTGACTACATCGGGGGAGTGGGGATTAGGGTGCTTAATATCTGGTCTCTATAGCTGAACTGAGGTTGTCAGATCATGTGACGGTTGAGTGAACCCAAGTCAGAGAGAGCAATTAGAGTCTGTGGCTGCTAAGGCTGACCGATCACAGGATCACAGAGAAGGCATGCCTCAGCCTGAGGAATGTCAGAACCCAAGGGAGCCTGCAAAAGGAGCCTGCTGGTCAGCCAGCAGGGAGATAAGAGACAGGAAGTTCCGGGTGCACGCCAGGTGAAAGAGGTCACCACCTTAGATGAGTAAGCCAGACCCTGGGTTCCAGCTGCCTGGCTAGAAGGCACTCACTACCTCTCCTCTAAGTCTAAAAACTCTATGTGGTTGGGAGATGTAGTTCAGTGATAGTCCTACCTAGGACACGCAAGCAAGCACAAAGACCAGAGTTCCGTCTTTGCAGAATCCACATCTAAACAATAACTGGGCATGGTGGTAGAATTTACTTGTAATCCCACAGCTGTGGGCTCAATGGTCTCCCCCGTCTAGCCAACTTGGGGAGTTCAAGGCTAGTGAAGAACGTGTCTCAAAAAACAAGGTGGGCTATGAACTCCCAGAGACTGTGGCAGTCTGAACAGGGCCTGTGTAGGTTCGAATCCGATGGGGTCCCAGCCCTGAGACGGGGAATAGGGGAGATGTGGGCTCCCACTCCCGACCAACAAGCTTGATACCCACTTGCAAAGGAAAACATGGCTTTCTTCACTGGAGTCTCGAAGAGTTCAAGCACAGCATCTAAGGGCAGATTCCATGGCCCTCAGTAGATGACCGATACAAAACCAACTCAATGGTATTGTAGAGTTTTTGTCTCATATTGCTTTCTGAGTGGTTTTTTTTTTTTTGTCTTATTGGTTTTTTTTGCTTGTATTTTATGGTTTCTGATTTTGTGTTTTTGTGTTTCTTGTGTGTTTTTATGTGTGACTTTTTTTTTTATTGGGAGGAACTTATAGGAGTTAGGGGAGGAGAAAGTGTGACCAGAATATTTTGTATGAAAAAAATTCCAGTTAAGCATAAAATATTAACCCCTCTACCCCTCAAGAACAACAACAACAACAACAACAACAACAAAAAACCAAAAAAACCAATAATGGATAATCCTCCACCCCCATCCCCCCAAAAAAAAGAGAAAAATAAAAGAAAAACTGTATGGGTAAAGTACTTTCTGTCTGGTAGCTGGATACAATGCCTCCCTGAGAAGCACGTTTAGGGAAACAGATATCCATCCTACATTCTGTAAGACACTGCAGGGAAACCAGTGTTAGGAACCACACACATTTCAGAACCAGGTGCTCCCCAGCCTGCTTTCAGCAACTCAGGGCCAACAGCCATGCTGTCACCAGCTGCCAAATGCCACACCAGCCCCCTTTCAAAGGTTCCTGCCATTACAGCCTACTCTCTCTTACTCTCTGCTTTCACCTGTCTCTCTCTGCCCCCACTCTCGTCCCTGCCCTGAGGGCTCCTTCCCCCAATAAGTGTTGCAGGGTTTGACTTTCCATGACCTGCAAAGTTACTCCTTCTGCCACCCAAACCCTAACAGCAGGGGTCTCAGGTTTGCGCATGGAATCTCCTGGACTTCACTGATGCTGAGTTCACACTGAAGGTCTGGGGGGATCGGGGGATTGATCTATGTTTCCCCTGAGGTACCTGACAAGGCTCCCAATATCAGAAGCCACTGTTTGCATAGCAAGGACTGAGGACCTGTAGATTTTAGCTAAGGCAAGACTTAACTCTGCTGGGTAAAGGGTTAGAACAGAGATGCAACTTGCCAGAGCTGTTTTCGAATTTTAAACAGTGAGGCTAGGTGTGGTGGGTGGTTCATGCCTCAAAGCCTAGCATGTGGGAGATTGAAGCAGGAGGATCAGGAGATCAAGGTCATCATCCGCTACAAAGTGAGTTTAAGGCTAGCCTGGTCTATAGGAGATCCTGACAGACAGACGATAGATATGATGGACAGACAGACAGGTAGACAGATGACTAGCCTGAGCTTATTCCTAAAGCATTGCTAAAAGCATATGAAGGGCTTCCAACCAGGAATAGTTCGGTCATGTTCTCTTTAGGCTTCTTTCTCCCCTCCAGATCATGGGAAGTGGTTTAATGGCGATAACTTATCACAGATCTCATCACCAAGGATTGCTGTTGGGAACTGACCCACGACCTGATGGCCCTTTAACCAGTACCCGCCTTCCCCTTCTTTCTTAATAGACAGATCTGTTTTCCAGGCTTTCCCAGGGTCTTTTGTTGGCAGGGGTAGAAGGTGACCACAGGCCTTTCAGAATAATTTGTGAAAGAGGACTTACTAGGTTGGGGAGATGGATCAGTTGGTAAAGTGCTTGTCTCCCAAGCATGAGGACCTGAGTTTGGGTCCCCAGAACCCATGGGCAAAGTGGGGGCATAGTGGTGTGTGTCTGTGATGGCAGAGAAGGCAAAATGGGAGACAGAGATGGGTACGTCCATAGAAGGCTGCAGGACAGACCAGGGACAGAGTTTCAGGCCAGTGAGAGACCTGTCTCAGAGCATGGACGCCATGGCCCTCTGCCCCTAAAATGGACGGTGCATGTATGCATCCCTGTCCTCTCTCGAAGGCACAGGGAGGATTTACTCAGATGGCAGATGATCTTGCCTCTCTCTTCCAGGCTAGAACCCATTAGTAATGGCTGGAACTTTAGAGGTCATCTTGGACCATCAGGTAACCTTACGGGTAAAAGTCACATTATAAAGGTTAGGGAGGGCAGAGAAATGGATCCACGATGCACGGCGTCATGGAAACATCATGCAAGCCCTTCCTAGCTACCTCCAGACTTCTTTGACATTAAAAACAGATTCCAGTTTGCTTTAGTGTTGAGCTTCCAGCTGCTGCTGTCGTGACCCTAGCAAAGCGGTTGCACCTTATCGCCGGTTTAAGCCAGGCGAGGTGTCACAGACTGAGACTGAGGTAGAAGAACGGCAAGTTTGAGATCCGCCGGTTCTAGAGACTGAGTTCAGGGCAGCTTGGCCTACTGAGCTCCTGTCTTTGTTTTGTTTTGACACAGACTTTCTCGTGTAGCCCTGGCTGTCCCGGAACTCATCCTGTAGAGCAGCCTCTGCCCCCCAAGTGCTGGACTCAAAGGTGTGCTCCAGCACTGCCTACCCTTACCTCCTCTCCTGTCTTAGACAATAAAAGGAAGGGCCAGTTCTGTGGCTCAGAGGTAGAGAACTTCCCTAGGATTGACCTAGACTCAATATCCAGTCAGAAGGACCTGGGTTCAATCCTCAATACTGAGCAAAAGGCCGTAAGTTCAATCCCCACGAACTGAAGGAAAGGGTCCAGTCCAGTCCTCAACACTGATTAAATGTCCTAACACTGAAGGAAGAGAATGTGTCTCCAGCTGTCACCTTCCTGATTGTCCTTTGTAGGTCATTAGGGATCGGGGAGACAGGAGCTGGACTGGGTGAGGAGGCTGGAGTTCATGTAGCTCTGCTGTCCTGTGTCCTGTCAGCTTATGAAATGAGGACCAAGGAGAGAGGTGATCAGCACAGTGTCCCAGCACAGAGCTTCACACAGGGCCCCATTAGACTTTACCTCAAGGGGGAAACAAAAGAGCCACGCCTCCTTCCTGACAAAGGGCTGGTGAGGCTAAAACAGACCCAGCCATGAAAACCTCATACTGCGTGGTCCAGTGGGTCCCTGCTTAGAACAGCTTCGGTGTGGCCTGAAGCCTGCTTGCTTTTTCTTCTTGTGGCCTGAGCTTGGATTTCAATTTGTGATAGGATTGAAGTCATGCCAGTATGGGCACCAAGACCTCCAAGTCTAAAATGGAAACTAGTGTGATGTGCACTCGCTTCTGGGTTTTGTTTGTTTGTTTGGTTTTGGTAATATTAAAGATGAAACCCAGGGCCTCTCACAGGTAAAACCCACTGAGCTCTCTCCCCAGGCTGGGTTTTACCTTTTATTTGGGAACAATGTTTCAGTCAGTTACACGGGTTAGCCTTGAACTCATGCTGTTGCCCAGGCAAGCCTTGACTTGTGATCCCTTTCCTTCAGGTTCCCCATTAGCCATAGTTTCCCTGTGTTCTTAATGGAGAGAGGAATGTGCATAGCAGGGAGAAATGGCCACCGGTATAGCTGTTCTGGCAATGGCTGATTGGCTCTTCCCCACACGTTGTCCCAGTTCCCCTCTTCAGAGCCACTTCCGTTGTCACAAAGCAAGCACTTTATTGAGGGGGGTCTGTCCTGCTGTCTCTGTGCCTGTCACTGAGCCAGGGAGACAGAAGTGAGGAATGCCCACAATAGCTAAACTAACACAAGGGACACTTGTCCCTATGAAAGTACGGATGGGGAGCCGTGGGCTGAGGGCGGGGCCTTGAGCTGGCAAAAGCGATGGCTGGTATTTTAAGAGTGCCGTGGAGTCAGGTGTGGTGGCACCCAGCTTTAATTCTAGCACTCAGAGGCAAAGACAAGTGGATCTCTATGAGTCTGAGGCTAGCCTGAACTACACAGTGAGTTCCAGGCCAGCCAGGCATATGTAAAAAGATCCTGTGTCAAACAACGACAAAAAGACCACCCCCCAGTGGTTTGGAAAGGGAGTCCCTACCCCTTAGCACCAAAGGCTAAGTACACAGTTGGCCAAGGCTGGCTTCCTGCTCTGGCCTGCTTGCTTGAATCCTAAGCTGTGTAGAGCCAGCACACTGGGAGCCTCTGAGCCTTCTGGAAGGTTCTAGTGCCGAGTAGAAAGGCCCAAGTGTGCTCTCATGGCAGGCACAACTGGTCTCCCAGAGCTCTTCTGAGAACTGGCTGTGGGGCAGCTGAGGGAGAACATCCTTGCCCTGATGGTGCCATGATGGCAACTTCTGCCGGCCCAGCTGACTGGATTACGACTTCATCCTGCAGCTTGCTGCTCTCTCCCGCTGTTGATAGGACTCTCAGCAGGACTCACGCTACACCTGACCTTGGTCAGCATTCTTCTCTTTACGCGTCATAAATATCACCAGCTGTCACACCTGTGAGGCATCTCCATGGATAAGAACCTCATCTTTATTTCAGCCAGGCAGAGCGCCGGGGGTGTGGAGGAATGGGAAGGCGGAGAGACTACCTTTCCCAACCCCTGGTGTCTAGCGATAGCTGCACAGAGGGACACTGCTGAAGCGAGCATGACGATTACTGGGCATCGGCAGAGAGCGAGCCTGAAGGGGTTACACTCTGGATGAATAGTTGTGTTGAAGTTGCCTCTTTGCTGCCAGGCGAGGTATGTTTTAGGCACTACAAGAGCAACATCCTACGAGGGTAGCCCTCCAGGCCCCTCCATGGCGGATGGGGACAGAAGACCGATGCTGGTATTTGCAAGTAACCTGAGAGTCCCTGAGGGACCTGGCAAAAGTTTCCTTTTCTCGGGACTCACGTGGGTTCAGGTCTATAATCCCAGCACCCAAGCGAGGATTAGCCACGATCCACAGTGACTTCTAGACCATTCACATTTCCAGAGGAAGACCATGTGTCAAACCAAACACCCCTCAAAACCTCACACCACCCCGAGATCTGACTCTCTAAGCGTGTTTGAGAATTTAGGCTGAGGAGACCGCTCAGTGGGTAAAGTGCTTGCTGTGCACACTCGGGGGACCCGGATTTGGATCTCTAGAACCCACACACGGTCAGGTGTGATTTGTCAGTAATTCCAGCATTTCTACAGTGAGATGGGAGGTGGAGGCACGGGGGTGGGGGTGGGGATGCTTCAAGGACCTGACACGTACAGCAGCCAGCCAACAACAGACCCTAAAAAGGAGGCGTGTGAGGACGGACACTCAAGGTTGACCTCTGACCTCCGCTCATGCTCATTGTGTGTACAAGCAAGCCTACTCATATCCACACGATAAAAAAGAACATGTACGTCAAAGGCCTCACTTTGAAAGATGAGGAAACAGAGGAATGGAGAAGTTAGGTAGCACGGGCCAGCACTGATACCACTTTAGGGGAATGGAACGGTGGCACCAGGCCATTTCTGCTTGACCGGAACACATAACCAGACCCTTCATTCTCATCCCGACCATTTTTTCTTCTCTCCTGCCAGGAAAGGCTTCTTTGGCACTCTTTAGAAAGATTTACTTCCCACCCCTTTATGTCCACAGAAAACTGCAGCCAGGGAAGACGGATCGAAAGCTAGGGACCTCCGGAAAGGACCCCCGTAAACCACTCACTGTGCCGCCCGCCTGTAGCCACTCCTCTGCGTGGTTCTCTGCCTTCCTGGGGAGACGTGGAGATGGGAGCTTTACTGCTGTCTCCCAGCAGCTCATGCCATCCATGTAGCCACTCACGAGTCCCAGACACAGCAAGTGGCCTGGTCTCTGTGGCCTGTGCCTGAAGAGTGGCTCCTAGCTCAGCTGTGGCACAGGCCCTGGGAGATTGCCCAACGCAGGACTCCAGCTGCATCCAGACTTACTGAGTACTTGAGAGTGAAGAAACATCTCAGGTGAATCCTCTAAAAGCTCAACGCAGGCAGTCCCTTCCTGTGCTCCCCCTGCCCCAGAGCCGCCTTCTTACATCACTGGGTCAAGAACAGGAGACCCATCTGCTTCCCTCATGTAAACGGCAGCCCTCTGCTTCCTTAGCACCTTCAAAAAGACAGCCTGGTAAAACCAGAAGGTCATGTGACAGAATGCTTGCTCTTGTAGACAGAGACCAAGTTCTCAAGAACCAGGCGCGGATATGCAGTTAGTTGTCTGTCTGTGGAATTCTAGGGCCATTCCCGTCTCAGATCGGGGGCTGCTCGAGTCCCTGGTATAAAACCATCACATCATTTACCTGGGATTGTTGGACATCTTCCCTTACGCGTGAAATCTTAGTACCTAATGCTGTGTATTTGTGGGGTCAGTAGGCATCGTATCATATGATATACACATATGTATGATAAGTGTGCATTCAGAACAGATGCAATCTCCCCCATAGTTTCAAAGGCCTCTGAGTGATTACCTAAACGCTAATTTATATTCGCTCTCCCCAGATTGTTCAGGGACAGATGTTTGGGAGATTTTCGAAGCGTCCAAAATGGTTGAAGATACAAACGTTCTAGAAAGTTAACCTATGTGCACCAGTGCCGCCCCCAACCCCGAATGCTGCCACAAACATGAGCTTGCTGGTCTCCCCAGAAACTGGTGACCTTCCGCCTTCCCCTTTGCCAACCCTTCCCCAGTCCAACTATTTTTAGTGGTCCCTGCTGACGGTCGATAAAACAACACAGTAGTCAAAGCTTTTTTTTTTTTTTTTTTAAACTTTTTTTTTTTTTGGTTTGGTTTGTTTTTAAAGAAACTGCATACATCATCAGAGAGAAACAATAATTTAAACACCATGCAGTTTCTGTATGTACAAAACCTAGGCCACAGAGATCCAGTTTAATTTATATTCTATGTACAGCATCTTCCTCGTATAGCCGTCGTCTGTTAAGTTAGAACCCCGGGAGGGCACGGGATCGACGGTCACCACAATCACTCCTATACAAAGACGAACTATGTACAGACACCAGGAAGCAACTGGAGAAAGCAACCTGCTGGGGAGGAACAAACTCAAGGGAGGAAGAAGTCACCAAAGGTGACATCTGCCCACTGGCTGTGCACAGGGAGAACCTGGGATCCCATTCATCGAAGCAACACACTACGATGCTCATTCCAAAAGTACAAAGACGTGTTCATAAGCAGGAGAAAAAGAAACTCGGAGCGTCTCCTCACACTGACCCTTGAGTGGTTTGGTTTCTCTACTGGTGGAAAGGCTCGCAGTTTAAAAACCTGGCAGGGCTTCGAGGGGGTCTGGGGAATGAAGTGATCCGGATTTTGGAAAAGCCAGTTTATTAGCGGTGGGCTCTTCTGTCAGGAGAGTGGACTGGGATGGGGGTTCAGCAATGCCTCTTTTGAGAGAAAAACCTAAGGTCTGACACATTTCATTTTCTCCTTTCCTGCTAACCCAAAGTCTACAGGGCTCAGATGGGGACTGCGCAGGCTCAGGATGAACTCGCTTGCAAACCGCAGCTTTTTCCAGAAAGGGATGTTTTAAGCCGTCTAGCTTGCGTTTTATTCCCCCCTGTAATTAATGTCAAATTGTCAACTTTGGGAACAATTCGAGTCACTTCAGTTGTCCTAACAAAGTGGGGGAAACGTGTGGTTACAGCTCCCTGAAGACTGAGTCCGGGCTTTCAGGAGAGCGGAAGTACCGGAAGTACCACCCTACAGCGGGGGAAGCTGCTGAGCCTGGGTAAGAACCATCCCCGAAGGCTGTGACCTTTTAGGCGAGGCACTCCCCTAACTCTGAGCAAGTGACTTCTGCAAATGTTCCCTGAAGGAAGCAATGTGGACATTCTGTCCGGTTTCTTCCGTATGTAAAGAGAAGGGCCATCTCAGGGCGCGCCAAGGGGATGGGGAACAACGAAGGCTGCTGACTAGCAGCAGAGAGTAGGTGAGTTTGGGATTTCTGTTCCCAGGCAGTCAGAAGGGCCCTAGAACCAAGGCCAGCAGGGAAGCCATGGGCCTTTGTGGGAGGAGTTCCTCAGGACTCTTCCTGGCTGGGGAAGGCCTGTCAGGCTCGGCCACCACAGCAGCCTGAAGTACAGCTGCTGATTTAGTTAGAGGAAGTACAGCCCTCAGGCCTGGCCAGGCAGGGACCTCTACCCAGAACATGTGCCTATCTCCACCCTAGGGAAGTTCAGGGAAAGATTTCTGCATCTTTCCTTCTACCATGTACACATTCAAAAGTCAGTAAGCCTTTTGGGAAGACCGTGTGTACGGCCATGCTAAAATCCCCACTACATTTTCCCTGAATACCTCTCTGGACATTCAAATAATAATAATAATAATAATAATAATAATAATAATAATAATAATAATAATAATACCCAGTAATGGTGTTGTCTTTGCTCTGGATAGAGGTGTACTCCATCCAGACGGTGCCAGGAGAGCAGCAGCCCTACCTGTAGGGCTGCTCTAAGCTTTCCTCTAACTCTGCTTCCTGGGTTAGCAACTGACCGTTAACGCTCCAGAGAACTGAATGACCTCACTTAGGCTGTATCCTAAGAGTAACACGGTCCCAACTGGTTTGACAAGGGGATAACTCTTTTGTGGTTGGCCAGCCTGGCCATCTGGCATCTTTCTAAATGCCAGGTGGGTTAGGGAGTAAGCCATCACCTAGTGACACCGTGGTGACTCTGAAAGCTGGACACACCCCCGGGGGGGTTGGGGCAGAACTTTGCACCCAAGGGTCTGTGAGCTTAGTTCGGAAGAAAAACAGTGTTGCAGAGGACTCCTTAGGGTCTAGGGTGCCCTCCCCTCAGTGCATACCCAATCCTTCAGGGGTCCTGTCAACAGGGCAACTGGAGGCATATTCTGAGAGGGGAGGCAGGGACAAGGTCTCTCTGGATAAGTGGAGCAGTCAGGGACACCATAGACAGTCATGGCTGGCAACGTTTTGCCCAGTGCTAACCCTGCTGAGATGTGGATCTCTCTGCAGAAACTCTTCAGTGCAAAGACAGAAGAGTGGAAGGCTCTGGAATGGCAGTGGGATGTTGGTCCCCTGCACTGGCCTCCGTGCATTGGCACTCAGAAGCTATTAACTGCCAAGCCACATCACCACTGTCCTAGGTGTGTTTCCAGGGCCAAAGAAAAACGTGGGCCGTGGAGTTTATGACCCTAGCCCCTGGTCAGTTCATACTCATGAATATCACAGGGAGTCTCAGCAGGGGCATTTAAGCATTAGATCACCCCATGGCCCTGGGCTTTCTGAACATAAGCCGGTCAATGAATGTGAACTGAGCAGACAGCCACTATCCCTATCAGAGTCTTCTGGAAGGCAGTTCTGTTTGGGCTGGGAGTCAGAGTCCATGTTCAGGTTTAGCCTCCTCTGCCCACAACACATAGACTTATATCAAAGTTCCAGCACAGGCTGCCCCAGGACACAGCTGAAGAAAAAGCACGTGTGTTTGTGTGTACACATGTTCATTCCTGTGTGTGCCTGTGCATGTGTGTGTGAGTCAGGGGGGTGGGGGCTGAGAGGTCATCCCCCCCTTCCCAGCATCCCCCTCTCAAGGGGCCCCCAAAGTTGACGCCCCATCTGGAGCCCACATATCTGGTGGAATCTAGAAGGGCAGCTGGATTGTGACTTTCGCCTAGCCATTCCCACGCCAAGCCCTTGGCTTCTTTGGACTCTGGCCAACAGTCCCTTGTGAGGAAGCGGTTCACCGAAGACTGAACCAATGTGGTGCTTGCTGAGTCTGGACAGAGGGGATGAAGCAGTTTCTGGATAATCCTCAGGTTGTCCTGACGGGGGCTGGGACACCTCTCTGTAGCAGAAGTGGTGCCAGCAACTCTGAGGAGCGCTCACCATGGTGTTCCTGCACACAGAATCCTGGTTGTATTTCCTTTCGTTCCTTCTTCTTCTTCTTCTTCTTTCTTTTCTCTCTTTTTTTCTTTCCTTCTTTCTTTTTTCTTTTTTTTTTTTTTTAAAAAAGGCAGTTCGGATTTACATGGTGACGGGGAAGTGGACAGACGTCAGCACTTATGGTTCTTAGAAATTTATGTTTTGAAGACAGCAGAGCACTCAAGAGTAATCCCACTGTTAAGGTCGATGAAACCTGGGAAACAAGGAACTTTGTCAAGGCCCAGGGGATGGCGGAGGCCCAGATCCCACAACAGTGTCTTTCCCTCCTCAGATACCCTGGCTGTAACAGTGACGCTGTAGTGACCTTCCACCCACGACACAAACACAGAGCGGCACCCAAGCCCTTGAACTCCACAGAACTCATCTAGAGCCCTAAGAGGGGAGTCTTGGAAGTCCAAAAACTGGGGTGTCGGGGGGTTGTTACACTAGGACTCCTGAATGTAAGCAAGATGGAGGTCCTAATGGTGTGTCTGAGTCCGGCAGTAGGTACATTGATAAAGTCCTGTTTCTTTCTGCACATGGTCTCCAAAGGAGTGGTTAGCAAAGCCAGAAGCTTAGTTACTAATACCCCACGTAGCTAATTCCTTCTGCGGCTCATTTTTCCCAAGTGACATTAGACAAGACTGCTTGGTAGAAGAGCCCAGGGTGACAGAGTGCTCTTTGGTGGCCCTGTGAGCTACTTTGGTGTTCTGCCCACACTCGGTCTCTGCTGCTGTATGTTGGGAGCGCCCTTATCGGTTTTTATAAAAACCCACTTTGGGGTCACCCAACACTTGTCAGAGTTTACACTGGAGTGAACTAAAAGGCAGAGGGTGACTCTTCGCCTGGGCCTTTAACATTTTTTAACATTCTTTACCTGAGGATTTGTTTTTTTTTTTCAAAACCTCTTTTGTTGTTTTGTTTTTGTTTTGTTGCATTGGGTGGAGCCCTGGCAGGCTTGCAATTCACTACGTAGACCAGGCTGGCCACAAACTCAACCGAGATCTGTCTAACTCTTCCTCCCCAGTGCTGGAAGTAGGCTCACTGCTCTCATTCTAGTAACTTCAAAGTAGGACTTGATGTCCTTCTCTCTTATCTTCTCCCATCTTAGCCACAAAACCCACTTGGTGATCCAGGACAAAAAAAAGATCATTTGCTTGAGAGTAAATATTGACATAACTGGGCATGGTGTCACACACCTGCAAGGCTAGCACCCCAGGAGGCTGAGGCTGGAGGATTGCTTTAAGTTCCTGGGCAGTCTGGGCTATGTAGTGAGAGCCAGGTCAGCTGTGTCTCAAACAAAAATCAAGTAAGGTCAAGAAACGGGAAAACAAGGGTCGTTCTGTGGTGCTGGGATGTGCGAGCCGGTGCCATCAGTACTAACCTGGTTAGGTGTCTACTTAACTCGTGGACTTCCATTTCGGTACTTTTAAACTCATTGAGTTCCTTCCGAATGGCGGCCTGGAAGAATAGCAGCTGGTCAGTATGCTGAAGAGGCGGGAGGGCATCTCTGTTTGTCAGGTCTAACAGTACTTTTGTTCTCCCGCACTATTGGGTACAAAATACTTGTCACCTGGGGTGTTCTGTCAAAGCTTCCAGGACTTCCCTTCTTTGGGAATGCCATGAGGGTCTAATGGAGCTGGCTGTGCTTTATGAGGTCTCTGCACCCTATGTATCCTGTGGGGTTACAGACGGCCTGCATAGTGACTTTGATGTCACCTCCCTTTTGCAATTCTCCCACTGGATGCCCGGAGAGGTGTCAGGACACACAGAGCCAGTGAGTGATAAGGCTGTGGGCTCATGTTAAGAATGGCTCTGGGCCTGGTCCTGGGTTATTCTGTCTTTCTGGGCACAGTCCCCTGACATGCTATGGGGCAGGGGAACTGAAGAATCTTGGGTCAAACCTCTATTTCTCAATGCCACCGTGTGGAGCAGTGGTAGAGCCTCTCAGGGGTAATCGGTTGTTAAGAGGGACCGTGCCTTTATCAGAAGACAGGATCAGTTAAAGGAGGATGGAATGGCTACAAAGTAAGGCTACTTGCTATGTTTTCTCTCTGGCACGTGTCCTTCCTCCTGATTTATGTCCCATCGTGTAGCTGAGTGAGGTTCTCACCAGATGAGGCTGCCTGACCTTGAGCTTTCTAGATCCCAGAGTCTTTAAATGACCTCTCTGTACAAAATTATCAGGCCTCAAATATTCTGTCACAGCCACAGCAAAGAGAGCGAGATACTGTCCTTCCTTTCTCCCAGGAAGTAAACGCACTATTGTGCCTGTTCTGTGTTCTCCAAATGAAGAACAGACTGGGAGACTTTGGAACAGGTCACCCGATGGCTCCTGTGAGCAGCTTAGAGGATGCAGCGGTTTTAGGGTACGGCGGAGGCGGGGCTACTGCCCTCCCCACAGATAACGATCTCCTTTTTCTCACAGCCTCTGCTTACTTTGTCTGCAGCGGTGAGGCGGGTCCATGGCTTGTCTGCCCTTCGGTCATAGTCTTGGGCGTCTGCCACCTCCACATAGTCACTGAAACGAATAAGGATCTTCCTCTCCCGGAGTTCTTCCACCGTGGGTCTTTGGCTGAGCTGCAGGGAGGGAGAAAGGTGGGGCCCAGTCAACGGAGGACTTTAGACCATGGTTCCATGCACAGACTCGTCAATGTGGAAAATGAGCCCAGGAAGACAAGTGATGTGTTAGACAGCAAGATGGAGAGGGGGTCAGAACCCTGCGTGCCTAGCTCTGGGATTCTGGGAGTCTTTATTGTCTCTTTCAACTACCCAACAGCCTGTCTTTCTTAATCCATCTTGGCTGTCCGTGTAGCTGCGGGTGCCTGCTGTAGATTTTCTCTGTCTGTCCTCCACCCAGTGGGAGACAGGCACCTTAAGCAAGGATTCTGTCTAAACTTGGATTGGCAAGTCGACATCTCTGTCTTGAATTAAGCGCAGTCTGCAGAATGGGTTTATAACACATATGTGTGTGCGCACATACGCGTTATGTAGACACAGATACCCACGTGTGTCTACAGATGCATATGTGCCTGTGTGTTTTAGGCACACAGACAAGCATTTGCGAATAGTAGAAGCCTCTGGCCTGAGGGGATGGGGTATGTTAGGAGTTTTGAGGGTTTCTTCCAGAAGGTCACCTGTAAGGCTGGTGAGCCGACATAGAGTTGAATGATGCCACATTTATACCGTGGAGAACGAACTTTGTGAGGAAGGAGGAGACTGAAAATCATGTTCAGTTAGCTGTCTCCTGGCATTCCCCCTCTGAGCACCCTTCCTCTGTCCTTTAGCGACAGAAAGCTGACATTTCTATTATCTTTCCCTGTCACTGGCTTATTTCTTCTGGAGCAACACGGCCAACCGCTCCCTTTACGATGCTGTCAACGCATGTTCAACCAATGTTATTTAAAAACAATCTCTCCTCCGAGTCCTAGACTGTTGACTGCTATTAATAGAAGAGGGCAGTCAGATAGAGTCTTACGGCTCTGGCCTATTAAAACAAACAACAAATTCCAATTATTCCGGCCGTTCTGACTGCCACGCAGCTCTCTGCTGGATGCCCTTGGCTGGCACTGGAATGTTGCGGCGTGCTGCTGCCGTGGCCCAGTGGGGTGACAGCCTGCGACCATTATACAGGGAAGTGCCTGGTGATGAGAGCAAAGGCAGGGCCGGGCAAGCCTGTGGCTGCCTCATGGCTAGAAGAGGAAGCGCCAGGGAGGCCCCGTGATGATGGAACTGGCTCATGTGTAGACCCTGGTAGGGCTTGTAGTCTGTCCAGAGGCCCCGGGGGTTTCTGTGGGCTGTGTGTCACAGGAGAAGAGTTTCCTAAGTTGTGAGGCCATGATTGCTAGAAGTTGAAATGATGCCCGCCTTGGCATCAAAGTGTTCTCTTTGAAATAAGAGAGCTAACAGAATTTGTCCTGAGGTTTAAAAAAAAAAAAAAACAAAAGCCAACCAACCACACACTGGGCTAGCTGGGTGGAGTGTTTCACACCTTCAGTCTCAGCACTCAAGAGCTTAAGGCCAGAGGATCTAGAGTTCAAGGCCAGCCTGAACTACGTACATGGTGAATCCAGGGCTAGTTTGTGCTACCCTAGCAAGAGTCTATCTGATCTCCCCTCCCCAATCCACCAGCTCAAGAAGAGGAAATGAATAAATAAACTGGTCTGGTTTTTACCAGCTGCCTGGCTATCGGCAGAATCTGAGAGAACAGTGGACATGATGATAGAAGTCTTCAAGGGGGGTTGGGGATTTAGCTGAGTGGTAGAGTGCTTGCCTAGCAAGCCAAGGCCCCTGGTTTGGTCCCCAGCTCAAAAAAAAAAAAAAAAAAAAAAAAAAAAAAAGGGGGGGGGGGGTTTTGGCGCAGGGGGAGGGGTTGCCCAGGAAGGGAAAGGCCCGGGGTTCGGCCCCCCCCCCCAAAAAAAAAAAAAAAAAAAAAAAAAAAAAAAAAAAAAAAAAAAAAGTCTTCAAGGACAGGGGCGCTTTCTATGTCCCAATGCTCCACCACCATCACATTCTATCAAATAAACATAGTATCATGCTTATGTTCTGGGAGGGGACACATATGGACAGTACAGATTGTGGTCCAGGGGGTCTTGCGTGTGAATCCGACACTAGCCAGACTCTTCCAGAACTCTCTTCAATGAGCACATAGCCCTCCACACCCAAAGCCCGAGGTCCTCCCTAGATACCGAGGAGACAATCTTTGTGACCAAAGTCCATTTTTCTGAAGAACTTGGATTGGGAGAAGGGAGAAAGAGTGGCATTTGTGTAAATCGTGCCAGCTGTAATCACGTGTGACCACAAAACGTGAAAAAAAGGCACCAATGAACTGAGACCCAAAGTCTACAGAAATACAACCCAAACCCCAAGTGTACCCCTGCCCTTCCCCAACTTGTCCCTTCCTCCCATCATGTAGGCTTTCAATGAGGGAGCTGCCGTTTCTTGGGTTGTAGTGGGGGGACGGATCCCAGGGCTGGCTCATGGTAGGTAAACATTCTGTCATTCCAACTCTAAATTCTAATTTTTGGGAGGAGGGAGCCAGGCATTTATTTTTAGCATATAACTTTTATGTTTTCAATTTAGTTACCGAAAATTACTTGGTCTGTTGGTATCAACACCAGCCCCTGGGTCTTATTTTTATTTTTATTTTTTCACTAGCATATTAAAATTCAATAGGATTTTATTAAAGGAATCTGAGGGCCGAGGCTATAAGCAGTCACCGGCTCTGGCATCTGGTTTTGGTATGATAAAGATTCCCGGGAAGAGCCTTTGCCCAGAGCCAGGGTGAGCTGTGTTCCCCATCTGCATTCTGGCCCGGCAGGTGGGCACAGTGTTCTGCAGACCCAGAGAAATATGAAACCAATTTCCGGATTCCACATTCCCTCTGTCTCCTGGAACATTCATTCCTGTTCCTCAAGGTCACTAGTTTTGACTCTGCATGGAAGCCTTTGAGGACTGGAAATGCTGGAATTACAAGGTGATTGCCCTTGTGGGAGTGGGACTGACACGGGCAGGTGGGGGAGACAATGACGGTAACTGCAAAATCTAGGGGCTATTAGTGAATAAGGTTGCAGGTGTCATCATCATCCTGGGGGACAGAAGTGTGAGAAGCAAAACTCCTGCTCCCTCCACTACAAGACTATGCAGTTACCGTCAAAGTTTTGACATACAACCTTTCCTTAAGAGATAAGAATTGGATAGCTGTTTAAATAATCCTCTTTTTTGAGACAAGGTATTACCATGTAACCTGGGTTGGTCTGAAACTTGTTATTATACCCCAGGTTGACCTCACACTCACAGCAATGCCCCTGCCTTAGAATTCCAGAGTGGGAGAAGAGGCATGAGCCACCATGCTCTCCTGATGTCTGAGTTATTTGCCATAACTACCTTTTATCAAACCATCTCACGCTTTGGGAAAATCTGTGTGTGTTGTGTGTGTGTGTTGCGGGGGGTGGGGGGTGTTCAGCCATCAGTTCCAATGAACTCAATAAACCGGATTTGAGCTGTTTTCTCAATGTCTTTGACTTTCTTAGAACAAATGAATGTATTCCCTCCCTCACCTCCTACCCCTTACCCAGGCTCACCAGTGAATGCACCTTTCCACCAAAGACAGGGGTGGGGGTAGGGTGGGGTGTGGGGTGGTGGTGGTGGGGGTTGGGAGGTTGGGGGTGGTGGGGAGTGGGGGTTAGGAGGTGGGGGGGGTTTAGAACAACTGGCCAAAGTGAGGCCATTCAGCTCCTGTTCTCCTCCCCTCAGTGTGGTGCCACCCTGTCAGCCAGGCCTTTGTTTATTCCCTTCCTTTAATTAGCTTGGCATTTGGCTTGCCTCCAGTGTTTGGGCTGGTTTTGGGGAGAGAGGGTGTTGAGAAACCCAAATTACCTCCTGCATAAGTGGCGTGGCCTCTCAGGACCTCGGCATCTCGCCCTTTATGTAATGTTCCCGGGGAAGAGGAGTCACTAAAGTGCATCTCTAGAATTCATCTTAATGGGTCTCTTCACCATCTTTAAGACGAGTACTCTTTTTTTCAAGATGGCCACTGCAGGGGGCTGATTGAAAACACTTCAGGGAGATGCAGGGAGTGTTACATCCTGTGTGCTATCAATGAGTTCAACCTTCAACAGGACCCAAGAATACTTTCACGTTTATTATTCAAGTTGTTTTTTTTTTTTTTCTCAAAAGAAAGATCTGTGGGTTTATACAGCACGGCAATAGCCTCTGTTTGAGGGGTTGAAAATGTAGCAAAGCTCCAGCTGTAAGGAGTTTGGAGTATTTTCCAAACATCTTAACTCAATGGATCAGTGCTTTTTATATTTTTCCTGATCCAGTAATTCCAACTGAATTTAGCAGAAGACATTCAAATCGTTTTTTCAATTTCAACAGGTAGTAATGGGGGAAAGGAGAAAGTAACAACTCCTTAAAACAATAGCAAAGGACAGTATTGTATTTAAACTACCTTTAAAAAATATTCTTCTTCTTTCTTTTCTTTTCTTTTTTTTTTTTTTTTTTTTTGACAAAATACAGTTCATTACGTGTGGCTCAGGCTAGCTTTGAACTCGGGGTAATCTCAGCCTTTGGAGTGCTGAGGTTATAGGCATTAGTCATTGTGTCCATATTGAACTACTACATTTTCCCCTCCCTCTCCCCTCTTCCACCCCTCCCTCCTTCCCTTCTTTCCCTCTTTCCACAGGGTTGCAACTATGTAACTCTCGATGACCCGGAACTCATTCTGACTAGCCTGGAACTCACAGAAACCCTCCTGCTTTCACAATGAGTTCCTAGTGGTGTGGTGGAGTTAAAATATACGAATCTGCTTTTCTTAAGATTAGTTTTTTTTATTCATTTACTTCTAGGTATATGGGTGTATTGTCTGCAGATGTGTCTGTATACCATGTGTTCTTGGTGCCCACCAATGCCTAAGGAGTTGGATACCCAGAGACTAAGTTAGAGGCGAGTTGACCATTATCCCCAAGAACGGTGTGAGCGAGTCTGAGGACTGTGGTCAAGGGGCTTCAAAGTCTGCAAGGCTGCTAGAAGTCAAGGTATGGTGAGCGGCTTTGGGGAAGGGGGACCGGCTTACCTTGCGAGTCAGCCTCCTCTTTATTTCCCGCTTCTCCTCCTGCTCCTCTTGTTCATTCCGAGCTGAAAATATATGGAAGATGTTCCTGATTACGGTGCATGGTGTCACCCACACCCAGGCTCTGGTCCAAGCACTCAGATCCCCTCCCCTAGTTATCCTTATGCCTGCAGGGTCCTGGCTTCATCTTCCTGCATCCTTGGAGCCCAGGCAGGGATGCTGGGATGAGCAATGTAAGTCATGGAGCATGTTTCAGAAGTGTGGGGGCACTGTTGGCAGTGACAGACATTTGGGGAAGATCAAGGACGCCATCTTTGAAAAAGGTGTAGACCTTGTGCCTGCCCTTTAGAGCTTCTAAGAGGCTGAAAGGGCTTGTTGTGTGTGGCCCTAGAGTCTGGAGCCCTGTAGGGCAGGAGAGAAGACATGACTCGACCTGTTTGCTGTAGGAATGACACCCGACAGAGGCAACCGCAACCCGAAAGGCTGCTTGTACTGACTTCAGAACTCTCCCCTCTCACAAGCCCTGATTCCGTTAATTCTTTAAATCTTCTGAGAAGTCCACAGAACATGTGTGAGGCCGGGGTGTGGACCGTACTTGCCTGCATTTGGACTTGCACACTTCACAGACCAAATGTTCCCAGATCAATATATTGGCAACTGGCCTGTCAGAGTTTAAAGAGCTATAGTAAGGGTCCAGGGAAGGGAGCAGGAAGAAGGGCAGGGACCTTAGGCCTTTTCTCTGTCTGAGCTGAGGGACGATAAGCAGACTGCCTTGGAAGGGTTCCTTGGTCTCTGTGGAGGCAGAGTCATCAACATGGTACCCTCTGATTTGAAAAATACCACGAATGCCAACTAGTGTCACAGAAGGTGTAAGATCCTCACCCATGGGAGATTTGGCGAGCATCAGCAAAAGTAAACTATGGGTTGGTTTGGGCACAGTGTCCGTGAAGCTTGCCTGGGATACCTGCGTTCCCATTTTGTAATCATGGCTGTCAGATAATGTTTCTGCAACTCCACTGTTTTGTTAAAATCCTGCTGTGGCTTCTAGAGGTCTCAGCACAGCGTGGGTCTTTCAAGGAAGAACATCTCAGTGCACAGAAACCGAGATGGGGAGGGTATGATTAAAGTCCCACCTCCCCCTCTTGCCACCCCAGGAAGTCAGCAACAGACAGTTCTAGTGAGTTGTAACCAAGGTGGCCGTGGCTTTTTCTGGCGACAAATGGTGGCAATTCAGAACAGGACTAAGAGCCATGAGTGACACCCCCAGGGTACAGTTTTCGGTCCCCACTTGCCTGTGGGAATCAGGACCTTGTGCGGGCAGCACGGGAAGTACCCACTCTTCCTGCGGAATGGGCTACCAGAGCTTCCACAGTGCTAGTACCTACCACAAATGTCCCTTCCTCTGGATTTAACTGCCCTGTTTTCTTCCCAGTGTTTCCTTACACACACACACACACACACACACACACACACACACACACACACACACACACACACACACACACACACACACACCCTCTGCTAAAAACCTATAATAGCCATTACTATCGCAGTATGAAATAACCTAGCACAGGTAAGTTGGGAAGCAGAGAGCAATACTCAGAAGATGGGAAACCCAAAGGCTGACATTTAAAAAAAAAAAAAAAAGTAAATTACTCTGTGTTAAAATCTGGGAAACAAGCCAGCCATTAACATCTTAGCATGAATCAATCCACCGGGGACTTAATTTGGAGGCAGACTCCAGGCAGTCAGCTACACTTATATGGGGTTGGAGTGGAGTGGGGTGGGAAGGAAGGATAGAAGAAAGGTGGCCTTGTAGTCCACCCTAGAGGAAGCTTGGGTGTCATGTTGAAACTTAGAGACCATGTAAGCTACCATTCTGGGTTTCCAAATGAAGTCATGAAAGCTCCAGAGAGAGAAGCCACCAGCCACCAGTCACCCGTGATACGGCTCACCAGTCAAATAGTTCAGACCTTTGGTTTTTCCTGTTGTCACAAGTTGTTTCAGGCTGGTCCTCCTTCTCATTACTGGGTCTGACCTCACTCCTCACCTACAGGCCCCTTCCGAGCCATGGGGGTGGGTGTTTCGTGTTGGAGATGACCCAGAGTGGGAGCCTTCATCTCTTAAGTAGATTCTCAGAAGGGCGGGTCATAAACTATCACCTATGGTGTCCATATCATTAGCTCAAAGTGATTTACAAACCCAGTGTCATGAATTCTCAGGTAGAGGATACCAAGGTAATCCCACTAGGCAACTGAGAAGAGAGGCCAGGAAAGTCCAGTGATGTCATCGTCATGGTGCCCACTCCCAGAATTCATTATGTGCTCAGATGCACACGGGGCCCTAGTGGCTACTTAACAAAGAGAGGGCTTGCTTATGAGGCTGGGCAGGGTGGGACTGCAGACCAAGCCGGGCCTCTTCCAGCTCCTCTTCCAGTTCAAAGCCCAGAAGGTAAGTTCTAGAACTGATTATTGGGGGGGGGGATATTTGCAAATACCTCTTGACATTTCTTATGTAAGAATTAAATAGGTGCGGGGTGTGGTGACATATGCAATCCCAGCATGTTTCGGGTAGAAGCAGGGAATGTGGGTTCAAAGGCATCTTTGGATATTTACCAAGTTTAAGGCCAAGCCTGGGGCTACAGGTGACCAACAGAAAACCAAAACTAAAACCAAGACGACAAAAACAAAACAGCTCTCCCCCAAATAAGAAGAAGACCGATAAACCCTCGACTCAAGTAGATTAAACAATAAACCCAGAAAACAAATTTTGAAAAATAAAGGTCCAGCATGCAGGGAAAACAGGTGCCTCTCTGAAAGGTTTTGAAACTGAGAGATGGTCAGTCTGTTTTAATTTGGTTAAGTGGTGCCTGAATTTGTAGCTATTTGACATGGGAAAGGCGGAGAAATTTGTTAAAACTCAGTAACAGTCACACAAATTCCCCTGTTAGGTCTCCCGGGGCTGGTTAGATTCAAGGAACCAACAATAAAACAAAAGCCATCAAACCAACAAGCAAACAGTGCTGGGCTGGCTTTGATCCCTTAGCATCTGGGCAGACTAGAGGTGAGAGCCAGATGTGGGAGGGGGATGGGAGGGGGTGTGGGGGTGGGGAACCCTCTTTCCCTAAGCCTCACTGCTTCCCAGGGAAACTATTTACAGTGACACAAGCCAGGGCCAGCCGGTGTGCTGTGGTGTGCTGTGGAGGTTAGGTGCTCAGGACAGCTGGGAGGGGTGGAGGAAGCACTCACTCAGCACGGAGGAAGGTATGGAGGAAACAGGATTATCTGATTTCTGATTTGAGGAATCAGATTTCTCTTCCTTACTTTTCTCTTCTCATCAACAATAGAAACTTTATAATGGAGCAGGTGTCTGCATGGGGCAAAAAGGAAACACCTCAAAGACCCAGGACTTGCCCAACTGTAGGAATCTCTGACAAAGTTGTAGGCTATTTAATCGTACAGAAAGTATATTTAGAAACTTTTGCTTTGAGACAGGGTCTTGCTATATTATAGCCTAGGCTGACTAGAACTCACACTCTACCTACTTTCCACACAGTCTTCCGGTGCTGGGATTACTGGTCTGTGGCACCACACTTGGGCAAACTTAGACATTTTGAAGGGCGCTCACAGGTTTAAAAATAAACTAGGGCTGGTGAGATGACTCAGTGCGTAAAGGTGCCACTAAACCTGACAACCCAAGTTTGATCCCGTGGATTCACTTGGCAGAGTGACCCCGCCCCCCCAATGAGTGCTATGGGCATATGCTCTCCCAACCAATGAATTAAATAAATGCAAGAGAAAGAGCTTGACACACAGAGCCCTGGACACCTCACTATTCTGTAAGGATTGCTCCAAACCTTGGAAAACTGTTAATGGGTGCCTTGGAGAAAGGATAAGGCAGACAAGCAGGTGGGTACCTAACAGGGGCTGCAGAGCCCATCCCAGTCTGCCCAGGCAAAAATGCAAACGTCCTCCCTCAGCAAATCACTGACTGCTGGCCAGGTCACGAGACCATCGGGGGAAGGGGTAGAAAGTGCAATCAGAAACAACATCATTTAAGTGGCTTTTTTTTCCAGTCACCTAGAGCAACGGCTCAGGTGATTGCGTGTAAGTGCCCTCACACGTTTGTAAGTTACTTTCTGATGTCCAGCTTTCTTCTGGATAGGAATTAGAATGGCTTTTGGGGGCTGGGAAATTAGACTAAACATATTATTTGTTGGTTGTGACGAGAAAACTATGGCTAAGGACGACAGGAAGGGTCTGGTGGGCTTTGATCGATGAAAACTAAAAATGACTAAACTGAGGCATATTGGGGGGGGGGTCCATGGAAGGCTGGTTTCTTTCATGATTTTGCATTTTTAAATAGTTTTAGTACCAAGTAGATTCTCTGTACAAACTCACTCGGTGTCCTGAGCTGAACAAGGGGTCTGCTTTCCCCGTCTACAGCCTCCTCACAGCCTGCTTTCTCTGAATGAGAGCATCCTGTAAGCATGCCGATGGCCAGGCCAGGCCAGTCTTAGGAGGACAAGAGCAAAGCTCGCTCAGCAAGGCTTTCTCCCGCTGTGAAGCTGGTGCTCAGGGGACTGAGGGGTTCCCCCAACAGCCCCTGGCTTTCCTAGTTCATATTTTTAAAGTTCCCTTACACTTGTCATTAAAGCCAAGTCACGTTTAAAAGGCCGGTCTGGGTGTGAAGGTGAATCTGGTTCTCTTTATGAATCACCCTTTTCTAGTAAATGCCTCTGTTGGATTATTAGCTTTTCTCTTAGCTCAGGGTGGGCTCTGGCTTCAGCCGGGGGATGTTCCTAACCCACAACAGGGAAGCCAGTGGCATAGGTCGTCCTCAGCTATGAAGAGGGTTCATCCTTGGTGTCTATGAGACCTCCCGCAGGAGAGGTTTTCCGAGCTTCCATGGACCCTGCGAGAGACCCAGTGAGCCACTACACACCCAGGAAGGCTGCCCTGAGGGTCTGGTCACCCTGGGCTTAACCAACTTACGTTTCAGAATGTTCCTCTGCTCCAGTTCCTCTGCAGTGGGTCTTTGGCTTAGCCGCCTACGAAAAAAATCCAAGAAAAGTTTTTGGACCATGTCATATCCTTCCGGGGCCGGTGATCTCCACGGCCCTAGCAGATACATCAGGCAGGGTCAGCAGCTGGAGCCCTCTGTCCATTCTGTGTTCTGAGACACTGACTCCCTGCCGGTGCCTCCTCGGTTCCTCAATTTCAAGGCCCAGGAAGGGCACCCTGCGTCAGGTCACGCAAAGCTGCCCTCCCTCCCTCTGCAGGCCCCTCCCCAGCCCTGTTCCTCCAGTGCCCCCAGGCCAGGAGACCGAAACTTAGCCCAGGCCTTTCCTCTTAACAGAAGTCCCTTTCTTTCCTTGTAGCCTATTGACTGCAGGGCTGTGAGGCCTTTTGCCTTTCCCTCTCTGCCTCCAGGATATCGCTTGCTTCTTGCTACCTTTGTGCACACGCCCAGAGCACAGAGGCTACAGGCCTGGAGGACGTGCAAGAGAGGGTGTCTGTCTGCAGAGAACAATGGCTACTCTTCTTCCTGTCTCCACCCATCTCCACCAGAGCCTTATTAGACATGGAATGCCAGATGAAGAGGCACAGAAATGACCCTTATTACCGGGCGCATAATTAAGTCATAGAGAGTGCAGCATCATAGCAGAGGCAGGAAATTCTGGTGGTGCCATGTGGAGAAGCAGGGACAGACACAGGTGACAAGTAGTGCCAGAAGTTACAAGAGAATGGAGAATGGCTCACAAGGAGAGAACCGAGTGCTTGGACACTTACATAAAGTCGCAGGTGGGTGGATGCCACACAGAGTGGATATCGGTGGGAAAAGGGACATTTGTAATTTTCAACCCTCTGACAGTCCCTGACAAGCCTGCAGTTATTCAGCATCTGGGTTCCGCCCACTAGGTACTGATAAGGTGTGTGTGGGATGACTGTAGTGGAAGGAATTCTAGGCTCCCCAGAGGCCTCTACTGGGACACGGAGGGTGGGAAGGCACACGTTCCTAACCAAACAGCTGGACTCCCTTTCCAAACTTCCGAAAGGTCTGTAGTGGGCAAGATGTTTACAGCACATCTCTAGAGAGAGAGAGATCCGGGATGTGAGAACGTCATAAGGCTCAAGATGGAGTTGCTTTGGCCAGGCAGTAGGGACAAGTCTTGATCAATTAAATCGAGCCTGGCTTCTATGGAGACAGCAAAAATCACAACTGCATACAAAGGTAGCAGAGAGAGCTGTAAGGACGTTTGCCCAACTGTGTTCAGTATCAGACCAGACAAGCTTGCTATCTATTCTCATATTAGCTAAAGCTTATCTGTTTAAAGCACATCAACCAACACTCACTTTTGCCTTTGATCTTTCCCCTGTCTTGATTCCCTCGAATGCTCATAACTCAGCACGCATGTTTTCACCGTAGTGTTTTGCTGTGCCCAGGTAAACATGTTATTGTTCTCCAGCTTGAAAAGTGAAACTATCAAGTCCAGGGAGCCCCAAAGTATAACCATCTCAAATTCGAGTCTTGTTATTGCAAAGCTGATGGCACCTTGAAACCGTTGGAAACTGTATTCCAAGGTGTTGTAAAGTTTGTAAGAACATTTTCACATTTATCATTCCTTTTACTTTGTAAAACATTTCTGTAACATACTCTGAAAGAGATATGGTCTTTGATCCTCTTTCCTACCTAGGAGTACCTGAATCCTCAGGGACTTCCAGTATTCCACAAGAGTCTCTTCAGACTACATCAGCCTTTATGCTAATGAGATGCTAATGAGATGAGGTCCTGTGGGTCCCCTAGGTAGCCTCTGGAGGGGACTGGCCCCTGAAAGTCCCATGTAGTTGGAGGGTCAAGGCTCACAGAAACTTGAACAATGAGATCTGATGAGCTTCCAGGGTGCTGAACTCCTGGAGGAAGCGTCTAAGCCCTTCCTGACCAACCTCTCCAGTTAGCTGTGCACCCAGATCCCATTTTTTTTCCTCATTATCAACTGGTCAATATAAGTATGGTGTTTCTGAGTTCTCTAAGCCATTCTAGAACACTAATCAAACACATGCAGTAAATAAATAAAATGTTACAAAAGAACTGCTTATAGAAACAATGTTTTACTTTTCAAGACTTACCTCAAACAAGACAGGTAAAAACAGTAGATGAACTTTGGCTGCTTGGTGCCAGAATGCTTGCGTCTTTTGTGTTAGTAAAGTCTGTCAGCATTTGTCTTTCACCCCTAAACCTGAACAAGGCGCCTCCTAAAAGCACCTTACAGTTTCAGTTACAGATGGGAAGTTCTTAGAGAGAAATATGTAACCCGGTTCATATTTTTATGCTTAATTTTTAAACTTATATTTCATTTTTTAACTGGCTGTAAATGATAGCCTTTTTGAAAACCCGCAGGATCGAACACCTCTCCTTTTTCTCTTTTTATTCATTGCGTTTCTCTCCTCTGCTCTCTCTCTCTCTCTCTCTCTCTCTCTCTCTCTCACACACACACACACACACACACACACAGACAGACACACACACACACAGACATACACACACAGACAAACCCAGACTCATGAACACACACAGACACACCCAAACACACACCCAGTCTCACAAAGACACATAGATACACACACACACACACACACACACACACACACACACACACATGCACTTAAATCTAACATCTAATTTTCTACTTAATAAACACGCTGACTTCCCTGTACTTTGGCTCATCTCGAAATTCTTTCCTGTATATTCAAGAACCAGCTTCATGGGGTGAAGGCCCCTGAAAAGAATCGCTCTGGCTTCTGATAGAATTATTCCAATACCCCTGAGATGGGTCACACATTGAGCAACACGAGTTGGGGTAGAAATGGGAACAGCACTTTCCCCCTCAGTTCTCTGGCTCTATTTCCTGGTTCCAACAACAACACAGCCTCCCTTGCAGAACTCACTCTTGTCAAGGCTGTTTCTTAGAAGTGCACATTGTGTATAGAGCTGAGATGGTGAATACTGACTGTCTATTTACCAGGAACTAGAATCACCTGGGAGACTTGCCTGGTGAAGGGTTATCTAGATTAGATTAGCCTCTGGGTATGCCGGTGAGGGATTAGCTAATTAGGTTAATTGAAGTGGGAAGATCCACTTTAGCTGTGGGTGGTACTACTCCTTGGGCTGGGGTCTTGGACTGAATAAAAATGGAGGAAAGTGAACTGAGCTAGCAGTTTCTCTCTACTTCCTGACGCAGATGCAATGTGACCAGCTCCCCCAGACTCTTATAACCATGAATTAATTTCCTGACATGACAGACTGACTGTACCTCAAACTGAGCCCAAGTAAGAGCACTGAGACAGGTAACCAATATATCCATCCCTCCATATCCACAGGAGATATAGCCCAAAGCTCCCAGGGGATAGCAGAAGCTGGGAAAGGTCTGGACGTGGAGTATACTGTGTTTTCCTGTGCATGTCTGTCTGTCTATTATACAGCTTAATGCATTTATTAGCTACTCTAAGAAACTAACAGTGATTGCTAATAGAGCAATTGTAACAATGTACTATAACACATGTTAAGTGAATATGATCTTTCCTTCTCAGAACGCTTCATTTGACTGTAAGGTTTAGGGCTGATTTTGGTTAACAGGAGCCATGCAGAGTCAAATTGTGGTTGAAGGGGATTATTAAACCCCAGGGTGAGAACTCCAAGACTCTTCCTGAATACCCTGTATTTTCTTTAGCCTCAACTTTGCTGGTAGATTTAACTAATTGTATCTGATTTAGACTCACATTAAATAAAAGAAAGAAATTCCCTGCCTATATCTGGATGTTTATACGGTAGGTGGCAAGGGAAGTGATCAAAGCTAAAGTCTCTCGTGACATGAATCACCCAGAATTAAATGCTTAGGATGCTTTCAAGCGATCTTAAATAGCTTTGCTATCAGCATACACGTGACTCTGGCTTAGAAAATATCTCTGAGCTGCAGAAACTGTTTCCACAACCCAGAGGTTTCCTTCCTGGGCCATGGCTAAATGATTCACCTTGACCACGAGCTGACATGAGTTCCAGCTTACATGTCTTTATGTCATCAGACAGCAGCAGCGAGTCTCCTGTTTTCTTTGAAAATGTAAAACTGTACCTTGTCTTTCTCCAGTCTGAAGATCTTATCAACGAAGGACCGGAAGAAAAATAATCAACTTAATGTACGTTTTCCAGTTGGTGGGAAGAGACTCCAGCCATGGAAACGAAAACCCACCTTTCCACTCCCCAAAGAAAAACCCCAAATGGCCGAAAGAGATGACAGGAAGATGCTTTAAATAGTGAAGGACAGGGAATACCAGCTTTCTGAGTCACAGCCTCTAGCTGGAGAGGTGAGAAACCCTTGCGGGTTCAGGCTCCAAGAGCATTTACAGCTGCTTCTTGTTGGGAGAGCCCTGATTCTCAGGCTCAGGTCTGGATCACGGAAGCTGTGTCTGCACCTCATCACTAGAGGGAGGCCATCACATTTCAGTCAGAGGGAAAGAAGAAATACAGAGGGAGCCCAGGAGACAACAGAGGCAAGGTGCTCCCTCCCAGATGGAAGTGGCAGTATTTCCTAATGCTGCTGCTATAATAAAATACCGGAGGCTGGGTATTTTATTAAGGAGAAAGAGCTTACTTAGCTCTGGAGGCTGAAAGCACAGAGATCACATGATTCCATAGGAATGGTGGGAATGTATGTGGACAAGATCACATCTGGAATCCAGAAGCTAGAGAAATCTAAGGAGCAGAAAGTGTTCTTTTTGAAAGAACTTAATCTTATGGGACCTGATTTAGGTCCCAGGAGAACTTTAGTCCCCTAAGCCTGAGGCCTAACGAACTTCTGCTAGGCTCCAACTTTTAAAGGTCCCACCGCCACCCAACATGGATGGCCGACGCATGGAACTTCTAGTACACAAACCAACCTCTAGGGGAAGGAGCTGAGTCAAATCCAACTCAAAGCAGTGAGAGGCTAAGCAAATGGAGATAGCACAGAGGGGTCAGGGAGAAGCATGAGTTGCATCTCCTTCCTCCACGGGTCCTATAGGGGCTGAGTTCTTCCTGGTCTCGGTCAACACCCACTCTCTGGTCTCTAAGTCAGCATGGCAAACACAGTTTACTCTCTTAATAGCGATTTGACACAGATCCATCCATCCTGAGGCTGCCACCCACTCTTTGGTCTCATGTAACACGCCTGGCTTCAACTTCTTTCAGAACGCTGGGGACCCCGAGTTTTAACCTACCTGTCACAGAGTTCCTGCCCTCTTCCAACTGTCTTCTTGTACTCAGTAGCTCACTACATTTAAAGGGCTCCTAGGGAATAATTCACCTCTACCTTCTCTGGATAAACTGCTCTCCAAATAGTCTTCTATCCCATTCCCAGGGAGCGTCCTACCCAGGACCCCTTCTCTGAGTTTCACTTGCAAAGACCACCTTGCTTACTGCTGTCAGGACTAGGATCTCAAGCTGGTAAATTCTACAGATGCTTACTTAGCCCACAGTCCTGAGGCATTGCATCAGCAGCCCCTGGTGAGGGTCTTCCTGTTGGATCATGGCATACGTGCAAGCATCATGTGGCCGGACAGAGAAACGTGCTAACCTCAGGCTCCTATGGAGCCACTTACGTCATGGAAGGCTCACTCTGATGGCCTTATCTAGTCTTAGTTACTGCCAAGGGCGCCATCTGCAAAGGCCTCTAGCATATGGCTTTGGAGATCCAGTTTTGGCCTGAGTTTTGGCGGGAACGAACACCCGGATGCAAACCATAGCTAGTCAAACACCGATCCTCCACCCTCCGTCTTTCTTCTGATCACCGTGCGAAGGCAGGCCACCAGCGTCTCTCCTCTTGCCAGGCCACTGTCCCCATCTCCCTTAGCCCAGATGTAACGTGAGGAAGCAAATCTGATGACATCATTCCCCGCTTGACTGCTATGCCTGCTTCCCCATCACCCACAGGACAGAGTTAGTTGGGTTGAGGTTCTGTAAGAGTTTCATGATCTGGCCACTGGCTGAAAATCCCCCCTTCCCATCCTTTCGTATAACCACCCTCTCGGCTCTTTTCAGAATTCCCTTTCTCACAACCTTCTCTCCTTTTCTCCTTGTCTGTGTAATTAACAACAATCCCTGAGGTAAAGCGGTTCCTCATGTCTGCTAGCCTTCTGGCTAAGATGGCTCTCTCACATTCTGCTCTTGCGATGGCTTCCTGCTATTGCCTGCCTTATCCTCTGGCCCTTAGAGTCTAACCTCTGTGTTCCAGGGGCTGCATTCACTACCATGCCTGGCCTCCTAGACAGAGGTGATGAGCTTCTCCAGCGGGGCATCTGCCATGCCCTCGCCTCGACCTAGAAGAGCCCTGTGCTTCACAATTTGATGCTTTGCTTCCTCTTGGAACTCAAGATACACTGGTGTGCATAGGTGTGTACATGCACTCATGCATACGGTGCCAGGGATCAAATCTTGTGCACGTTAAGTATGGGCTGGGCCACTCAGCCACCCCTCTAGTTCCTTATCGTATTATTTACGCATTTAACTTACGTTTCTATGAGTATGAGTGCTTTGTCTGGAAGTGTGTAGGCCATGTACCGTACTCATGGAGGCCAGAAAAGGGCACCAGAACCTCTGGACTGGAGTTCATAGTTGCTATGAGGCACCATGTGGGCACTGGGAACTAAACCCAGGTTCTCGGCGAGAGCTGCCCAGCTCGCACTTGCTGAGTCATTTGCTTGCCCTCCAGCCCCTCGTTTTAAAATAAGCAACTTGGCATTTATTCCCCATGGCATTTGTGAAGCCCCATGTCCCTAATGCTTGTGGGATAGACAGCTGCTGCGCCCTGACTAGATCACGAACCTTCCCTCTTTTCTAGTTCTTTCTGGAAGATGGATGGATACGCTCTTCTTCAGAAATGAAACACAGCAAGACAACCATCACAGAAGTTGTCCTCACTCCCCTCCTCCAGCTCCCACTACCTGCCTGCCGTTGGCTGCCTGAGGCCTCCTGACAGGGTGCACCCCATCTGAGGCCACTACGACCCATCAACGGCCCAGTTTCAGTCCCTACCCCTCTGCCGCGCCGGTTCTCAATCAGGGTTGATTTTGTCTCCTAGGCCACATTCCCGGAAGTTATTTTTGGTTTCCGTGATTGGCAGCGACCCTTGGTATCTAGTAGGAGAAGGGCAAACTGCTGTAAATCTTTATCTCATAAGCATTATCTTCATCCCACAATAACCAGTAAGTCTACCCATAAAGTTACCCAGTCCAAAGCATGGCAGTCCCATGGCTGAGAAACCCTGCTCTGTTGCAGATCTTAACTGAGTGCAGGGGTCTTGAGAATGTGGCCAGGGTAAAAGGTTTCTAAAAACACATCGATCAGAAATCCATTGGAAATCAAATGTGTAGCCAGGTGGTGGTGGAGTGCATCTTTAATCCCAGAGGCAGGTAAGTCTCTGAATTTAAGGCCAGCCTGGTCCAGGCCAGCCAGGGCTACACAGAAAAATCCCTGTATCTCAAGAAAAACAAACAAACAAACAAACAAACAAACAAGCAAGCAAGCAAAAATAGGTCAAATGTGTAATGAACACCCTTGATATGTTTCTGGCACTGTCCAACCTGTTGATCCTCCATCAGCCTTGCAACCCTGGCTCTGAACACACACACTACACATGTCACATGGTGCACCTTGCCACACCTCTCAACACTAACAGTCACTGCCCGGAATACTTTAGCTTAGATTCGGCCCTATGGCACGCTCTGAGGGGCGGTGTCTTTTTTATAATACATGTGATGCTGCCCTTATAGAAACATTGTTTCCTTGCAGAGAATAAAGCTTTCAATATCTTCCCATCACCACTCCTTAGCATGTAAACATCAAGTCACTACATCCCTGGATTTTATTCTATCAGACAGACAAGCACGCCCATCTCATTAGTACGCAAATTTGCTTCCCTTTAAATAAGTGGTAAATTATATGCACGCTGAAGGATTGTTTTGAAATACACTTCCTTATGATTATAAATTCTTTGGGAACTGATTTCATATACCAATATACCTGGGGTTGCATACAAATTTTTTGGGTAAAAAGGCATCGGGACGGAAAACCCTTGAAAGGTCCCAATCTATTGAATCAGCTCATAGTGATTCACTGCTGACTTTACTGCTTCATCCCGGGCCCTACTCTCCCTTCTTCATGCAACACCTCTGACCAGAGAGGCTTCTGTGCAGCTACTCTCCTCCCCCAGCCTCCAGGAGACTCCAGCCTTCCTCTTCCAATGCTTCATTCCTGCTCTTCTTGCAGACAAGATGGCACCTTCGCCTTCAAGGGCAGAGCTGTGCACACCCATGAGCTGCTTGGGTTTCCTCCTTATCATGGACAGAGCCTGGATAAACTGCTCTTCCTCTCTAGGCCTTAATCTGTCCCTCTCTGCAATGGAGCCAAGCATCTTGCCAGTTTTGATCAGACTGAGAATGGGCAGAGGAGGAGCTAGGGGAGAGAGGCTACGGTGTCTCCTTCCTCTGCAAACAGCCTGCCACGGACTGATACTGCATTAATAATTAAAAGCAAACTCATTCCAGCCATGCCCTGCAACCTCAGTGTACTGTGGCCCCAATACCCCGGCTTTTTCCTTTCCACGTCTACTGTGAGGTAACCTGGTCACAAATCCAAGGTTTAGGAAGCCTGAGATGTCTCTGATCCTTTGAGTAGGACATAGTTTCTCTGCCATGCTGTTGGGTTTTTAAAGGCAACCTTATCTGTCCTGCGGAGGGTTTACGGGAGTATGTCTGCATGACGAACTCCTCAGTGACACAAAAGACATGTATGTGTTCACAGCATTGGGTATAGTCTCTGGCATACAGTAGGGCTTGGCAGACTTTTAAAGATGATATAAGTCATAAGCATCTAAGTTCTGGGGGTTTCGGTTACAGGGCTGATCATGAACTCCGGGTTTGTAGGGAGGCCTTCAGGGTGCAGAAGGGTTACTCTGGGAAGGTGAAATGATAGTTTTTCTTTTTACCTCAGAAGTATTCCTCTTTGCCTCTTCTCTCAGCAGACAAGGTAGAATAGAATCTCTAACTTTAATTATCACTGTGTGTGTGTGTGTGTGTGTGTGATATGTGCGTACAAGTGCATGGGTGTGCCGTGTACATGAGGGTAGGTGAGAGGACCGCCTTCAGGCCTCTGCTCTCTCCTTCCCCCAAGGGATTGAAGTCACTGGAGTCATTGAAGATGGCCCAATGTGTCAGGTTCACACAGCTGATGCTCTTACTACACGTTGGGCCACCTTCCTGGCTTAGCACCGTAATTTACTATCCTTGCCTCTGACACCCCATGCTGTCATTTTCAGTTTTCTCTCACACTGCCATTCTCTCAAGCTAAGACCTATTAGCCTGGTTGCCAGTGAGAGGGAGGGCTGCTGTGAAGATGGACAGGCACCAGGCGTCCTCACCTGCTCCCACCGCTCATAGCCATCAGCGGGGACACAAGCCAGTCACGTGCGTCCTTGACTACCTTCCACATGGGAGTGTCTCCCTGAGGCACTGGTATAGCAAGATGGAGTCTACCTGCTGTGAAGGGTCTTGGGAATGGCCTATGAAAGACGCTTTTAACTAGCAACAATAAAGCATGAAATATTTTTGGGAAGTAGGAAAAGGCCCCTCACTTAAAGAGATTAAATAGGTTACAGTTAAGAGAGTATTTTTGGCTGACTGCTCTGGGAGCCATGACCCCGGGAGGGGCAGGAGAGGGCGGGGGGAGACGGGACCTCAGCCTGAAGTCCTATAATGCACTCTGAGACAGTAACCAGGAGAAACAGTGTACAAACGCCACTGGTGTTGAATGGAAATTTGTTCTGGAATAATTATACAGCTGGGTATGTTTCTAGGCATCAACCCATGAAAAAACAAAACAGAACAGAAAGAAAGTTGTTTTGATAGCCTGCATAGTGGACACTTCCAGAGTTCTTAGGGCCATTGGACCGAGTAGCTCATAAACAGGTAGGTGGGTGTCTCTCTGAAGGAGCATTTGAGTTGTTAAAACAGAAACTTAGCTAGTTAATACGGTTACACACAGAACACACTGATTTAAGTAAGGCTTTTCTTTTGTTTTGTTTTTGAGGCAGGGTCTCTTTTTGTAGCCCTGGTTGTCCTGGAACTTGCTTTGCAGATCATGGTAGCCTTGAACTTGCAGAAATTCAGCTACCTCTGCCTCCTGAGTGCTTGGATTAAGACTATGCACCGCCACATCTGGACTGACAAAGCTGTTCTTAGTGCAGTCAGTCAAGGTGAAGGCAAGGGTAGAAGGCAGGCACAGATGTCTATATTTCTGTGTGTATATGATGTTAAGGATGGAGCAGAGGGTCTTGTGCATGCTGGGCACACATGCTACCATCAAGCTGCACCCCAGTTCAACGGTCGTACAGTGTGATGGATGGAATTTATTTTTGTCTACTTGACATCTGGAAGAGGGAATCTTAACTGTGAGATGGCCTCCATTCAATTGCCTGCAGGCAAGTCTGTTGTGTTTTATAAAAATAAAGAAGGAATATGTTTGGTGGATGTGTAGTCAGATGTGGGGTAAGGGGGTGCCTCTGCAGGCCCATGCTGAGGTATCCCTTCCCCCTGAGGGACCAGCTACATGACTATAGTATAAAAGAGAGTTTATTCAGGGCATGGGGAAGGGAGGTGAGAGGGTAGTAGAGAGAGAGAGAGAGAGAGAGAGAGAGAGAGAGAGAGAGAGAGAGAGAACGAGACCTCAGGCCTGCCATGAGGAGAGAGGAGAGAGAGTGGAGGAGAATGAGGGGAGAGCAGCAGTGGGACGAGACAGAGCTAGAGCAAGAAGGAAAGAGAGCCCAAATGCTCAAATTACCCAAGATGCACAGACCACATGAAACTCAAGAAGGATAACCAAAATGCGGATGCTTCACTCCTTCTTTAAAAGGGGAACAAGAATACCTTTGGCAGGGAATAGGGAGGCAAAGTTTAGAACAGAGACTGAAGGAACGGCCATTCAGAGTCTGACCCACATGTGGCTCATACATATACAGCCACCAAACTAAAGATGGATGAAGCAAAGAAGTGCAGGCTGACAGGAACAGGATGTAGATCTCTCCTGAGAGACACAGCCAGAATACAGCAAATACAGAGGCGGATGCCAGCAGCAGACCACGGAACTGAGAACAGGACCCTCGTTGAAGGAATCAGAGAAAGGACTGAAAGAGCTTGAAGGGGCTCGAGACCCCATATGAACAACAATGCCAAGCAACCAGAGCTTCCAGGGACTAAGCCACTACCTAAAGATTATACATGGACTGACCCTGGGCTCCAACCTCATAGGTAGCAATGAATAGCCTAGTAAGAGCACCAGTGGAAGGGGAAGCCCTTGGTCCTGCCAAGGCTGGACTCCCAGTGAATGGGAATGTTGCGGGGGGAGGGCGGTAATGGGAGGATGGGGAGGGGAACACCTATATAGAAGGGGAAGGGAAGGGGTTAGGGGGATGTTGGTCTGGAAACCGGGAAAGGGAATAACATTTGAAATGTGAATAAGAAATACCCAATTTAATAAAGGGGGTGGGGAAAGAAGGCAAGAGAGCAAGAGGAGGGGCCCAGCAGCCCCTTTTACAGTGAGTCAGGCCCACCTGGCTGTTGCCAGGTAACTATGGGGCGGAGCCTAGAGAAAATGCTAACAAAGACTGTGAGGTACTTTCCCTTATAAATTAACGTTTGATATAGAAGGGTCCATCCCAGGGTTGGGGATGGGCATGCCACCTCTGGGCAAGTGGTCTTGGGTAGTATAAGAAAGCTGAGAACGCCATGAGGAATAAGCCAGTAGGCAGCATCCCTCCGTGGCCTCTGCGTAAGCGCTTCCTGCCTCCGGGCTTCTGTTTCAGTTCCTGCTTTGACGTCCCTCAAGATGGACTGTTAAGATGGTAAGATGAAATAAACCCTTTCTTCCCTGAGTTGCTTTTGGTCGCTGTGTTTACCACAGAAATAGAAAGCAAGCTGGGACAGACAGTTTTTAAAAAGCTTCCCAAGTAATTCGGACCCGTGCTTCTCCAAATGTAATCCTGGGGCTGGCAGCACTGGCACCCTTGGGAATTCTTAGCCTCAGATCTATTACATCAGCCCCCCCGCCAACCCCCGTTTCAACAGGTTTTTCCGGGAGAACCACACACAGCTACAGGTAGAGAGCACTGTAATCTCTTTGCATAAAACATAGGAAGCTCGACCGGTAGGCGAGCGGAGAAGAGGCGAGCGGTTTAGAGAGCACCACAGGATTTGGAGCTAGCTTGTATCTTCTGATGGAGGGTGAGCCAGCATGAACTCTATGGTAAGGAGGCAGGTCATGAGCATCGAGCAAGAGAGCCAAGTGGTAAGGCAGAAAAAGGAGCTTGGCCTTTCATCTTAGAGTCAAGAAGTTTCTGAAGGGGCCAGGAAGCCATAATTTGGATCAATGGGTTAATCACTTACCTAATATTTATGCTGACATTATTAAAAATATTATTTTAGGAGCTGTGTCTATTGATTGTTCTCCTTCGGTAGAGCTGTTGGATGGATGGGAATTCAATGACAATGAACGGTGACAGATGTGTTAGCCTCCTGGCTTTGGGGGTGAAGGTGGGTCTTTCCCAGGCTGGAATTTACTGTCTCTCTTAATCTCTCACACATGAACACGCCTCCCCCCAACTCCTGCCTACGTCTTCATGTGGGAACAGACAAGCAGACCATTGCTTTCCTGGTGCTGACAGAACACAGGACTAACCAGAACGCCCATGCTTCTCAATCCAAAAGAGGTTCCTCTCAGTTGTCAGACCCGGGTGTTTGAGAAAAGCTGCCTGGAGCTGTGTACGTTAGGAAGGATCTGGAAGCCTGTCCTCACCTAAGCCATTAGTCCTCTTGCAAACAAACCTCTAGTTTGAGAAGGAAGCGATCCGTCTGTTCCTGTCGAAACCCTAGGAGTCGGGGAAAGCACTGTGGAGAATCTCCTTTCTGACGAAGGTGCTTGCCCGTGAGACAAGGAGAACACCATGTGATGGGGCGGGGAAGACAGTGGCCTCCATGGTCAAACAGCAATGCCAGGTCTAGTTACGGTTTTATGCTTATCAGTAACCGAACATGCAGATGATTAAAGCCAGATGTATTATGGGAAGCACACGAGCAGTAGGAAAATGAATATACGACCTAAGGTATCAATCAGAATGGAGATCCCCTCCAACTTTGCCCCTTACAAGCTTCTCTTTCGGTTAGACCCAATAAGAAGTGAACACAGGCTGTGACCCAGGCTGTGACCCGGGGCCCTTGAGTTCCCTCTCTCACGTGGCCGCTGTCCCTCTTGACAGGGCATCCTTTCCTACTTGGTACTACTGCTTCGCTCCTGTAGAGGTCACCTTGTCACTGATGCACAGCCATGTGGCCCATTGTCTTAGCTTCTTAGGATATGAGGCCGAGAAGCCGACGCGGCCGGGCCGGCTGGCGCAGACCCTGGCGGTTGTCAGGGTTTGGGAATCCATAGTTCTGCTGCTGCTTTCTGCAATGGCGGCCCAGAAAGTCTGATTACCCTCTGCTCTTCTGATCCTTGGATCCCCAATTTTAGACTTTCATTTTTAATGAAGCAGTAACTTTGCTGCCCCAAAGTCCAAATGCTCTTCCAGAAAATACATGACATATATGTTCTATGAGAAAAAAAAAAAAAACCCACAAACCCTCTCTCCAAGTTTTTTTTTTTTTTAAGTGGGGGGTGGTGCAGTGAGGACCATGGGAGCTTTCGGGAATGTCTAACTAATCTGAGCTTGCATTTCCCATCCTTTTGAAAATGTATTTCTTAGCTAAGCATGGTGTTACATACTTGTAATCCAACACGTGGGAGCAGGAGGAAGATGAGTTTAAAGCCTGCTCAGGCTATCCTGTGAGAACCTGTCTGAAAACCAAGGCATGCTAAACCGGCTTTCTTAATCCCGGGAAGCACGGGAGAGAGTGTTGATAAATCGAGCCTATTCAATCACAACTGGACAGGACCGATTCACATGGGAAAGAAACCGAGGGAAAAGAAAGGAAAAATGAAACTTCACAGAGGGGGGGTGCCTGTAATCTCAGCACTCTGGAGGAAGAGGCAGGAGGATCAGGGCTTCAAGGATATCCTTTGCTACATAATGAAATTGAGGCTATGTGGGATCCCGTCATTAAACCAAAACCAACCAAACCAAAACAAACAAGAAAACATGAAGTGTATTTGGGAAGCTTTCAGAGAGACCTCATTCATAAGGAAAATGTAAGTGACATGTTTGAAGACACTATAATGAAACCCGTTACTGTTTTTGCTAACTTTAAAATGAATAAAAATAAAAACAGGAACTGTAAAGAGCTTCCCTCAGACTTACTAAGTTTATCCAATGGACCGCGAGATTCCTTGAGGGTTTCTGCCACAGACAGGGTTGTTAGCCTGCAGGCCTCCTTCCTTCCCTTTTCATTTCCTCACGCTGTGCTCGCATCAAATATAACACACATGTCACACACACCCTTACTCTCTCCCACGAGCACTTTAGCCCTTGAGGCCAGATGGAATGCCAGACCGGAGCAGCTGAACCACCCCAGTGAGAGGCAAGGGAAAACTTGATCAGATTCCATTAGCAGCCCTGTGCCTGTGCCTGTCACATCCTTCACGGGATGTGCCAGCAGTGCCAATTCCTGTGGTGTGACAAATACACACCTCCTTCCCAAAGATGCTGTCACACTGCCCTCAATCAGGGCAGCCATCTCAGTGATGATCAGAGGCCCCCCCAGACTCCCCTGCCCCTGCTGACCTACCATGTCCTTAAGAGAGGTCACAGAGAGGCTGAGACGAGGTGGCAATCAGACTCCTACACACAGCAGACAGGAAATGCATAACCACTCGACCCTTCCCAGCTGGCCACCATCCACGGAGAGACTTGTGTACTGAAGGAGACTATCCTCAGGGTTTAATTTATCTGGCTCAGACAGGGTGTGTGTGTGTGTGTGTGTGTGTGTGCGTGCGCGCACACACGTGTGCATGTGCACACGCCCCGTGCATAACCTGCATGGTTAAAACAATCATTTTCCGTCATACAGGAAGTGCCGGCCATTTCTATGTCTCATGGGCTTTATGTGCATCTACATTGCTGTCTAGGCTTTGAGATTAACTGGCCACAGCTGTTGCTAGCATCTCCCGTCACATCTGCGGGGCATCCGGTTTATGTATCACCTGTCCACAGATTAGAGTCCTTGAAGGAGCTTTTCTAACTACATAGGCAATAAAAACCAAACCAAAACCAAACCCAGACTCAGTTCCTCCTTCCCATAATTTCTGTGCTTACATGGTGTTTTGCAGATAGGTTTGGACTGGTGAGTTAAGATGAAGGAGAGAGTTCTGACGATCAGAGAAAAGAGCACAAAGGAAATTCACACGCATGTGGTGATAATAAGTAGAATTTTCTCCTTTAACGCTGTTAGTCATTTAAGTGGATTCATTGCTTAAATGGACCCAATATGAACACTGAAGTGGAAACTTCTAGGTTCTTTGGAAAGTCATTTACAAATGGTGGTTTGCCGGGGCACACAGGTGGAAGGAGATCTTGTTAAAGCAGACAGAAGATAAAAATGTGTTCCTGAGGAAGACGGTGAAAGGAGGCTTGATAAGGGAGTACAAATACGACCCCACAGACAGTGGGAGACGACCACGGAGCTGTGGTTTGGTTTGCTCCGTCTTGCTATTCTTTGCTAATGACTCCCACATATTGGTTTGCCTTACATAGCGTTGTTGAGCTGGACTTGGGCTAACACCACCATTGAGAGAAGCTCGCCCAAGAACTGCTCATGAGGTTCCCGCAGCAGCCTGCCCCTTCTGAGGTCTATCCTCAGGCTGACTGGCGAGCCTGGTGGTTTCTTCAGGACTGAACTATAGCTGCTGGTTCACGCTTGGTGTTTGCCTGCTGAAAGAACTAGGCTGTAGCTGCCGGTTCATCTGTGGTTTCTGCCCACAGAGAGAACTGGTCAGCAGCTGCTGCCATGGCACTGAACTGTTAAGAAGATGGAGCTTGCTCCCAAAGAACCACGGCTGAACAGGTCCACTCCTTGCATATTCTAATAACTTCTCTCTTCCACTACCTCTGCTGGGCTAGAGGAGAGGTTGAACCCTTACTAAAAGTAGGTTGCAAAAACCTTATGCCTACAGAACACTGCGAGATCAAGGCCAGTTACTCTCAATGTCTTTAATTTACATCCTTAATGGTGCCATCTCTCTCTCCTTCAAAGGGCCAGATGCTTCCAGCTTGGTAGACCATGTGGTCTCTGGTGCACCTACTCCATCTGCTACTATAATGTGAAGGCAGACACAGATAGAATGGAAATCAAATATTCCAGTAAAGATTTATTGACAAAGGCAGTGTGGTGGAATGGATCTGGGGCTGTAATTTGTGAGCTCTCCATGTCCGAGGATGACACAAAGCCTGTAACCTGTCTCCCCGAAGCCTTGGCTATGGAGAGGAACCACAAAAACCACGACAGCCTACTTGATGCTAATTATTTTGGTTCCCCAATACGAAGTGAGGTGAATGATTGCTTAGCAGTTATGGCCGTGGTTTCTAAACTTCATAAAAGGTGCCCCTTTCTGCGTCCTTCACATTGGATTCAGAAGGCCAAGCCTGGGCAGCAGGTGACAAGGGCCAACAGTAGTTGTGCAAGCCTTTCCCAATCGCACAGTCATAGTGACAAGACAGGATAGAAAGCTTGGTTTGTATCCTCCTCAGTCATCATCCCATGGAGAGAACATCTGGAAGATGCCATGTCTCTCACGCACTGGCTTTTCTTGTTCTGTACACTCTTGGATTACACTCACACTCTGGGTTGGGCATCATTTTCCATAGTCCAGTCTTCTTGCACAGCAGTCAGCTGGAAGATTAGCTCTCTCTCTCTCTCTCTCTCTCTCTCTCTCTCTCTCTCTCTCTCTCTGCATATTCTAATAACTTCTTTCTTCCACTACCTCTGCTGGGTGGTGGGCTAGAGGAGAGGTTGAACCCTTACTAAAAAAAGTAGGTTGCAAAAACCTTATGCCTACAGAACACTGTAGTCTCTCTCTCTCTCTCTCTCTCTCTCTCTGTGTGTGTGTGTGTGTGTGAGAGAGAGAGAGAGAGAGAGAGAGAGAGAGAGAGAGAGAGGCAGAGAGACACACATAGAAAGACAGAGACAGACAGACAGGCAGAGACAGAGAAACAGAGAGAGAATATGTTTACCCCACAAGAATGCTACTGCCCAAGGAGACCGGAAGAGGATGTTGTTCCCCAGGAGCTGGAGGTCCAACAATGTGTGCTTCCTGATGTGGGTGCTGGATATGTCAGGTCCTCTGGAAGCACCCTCACCACTAAGCAGACTCTCTAGTCCAGCCTTTTTATTATACAGTGTTGGTTTGTTTTGACTTCAACAAACAGGCTTATTGTATTTTTGCTCCGATGAAGTTTTCACACATTTGCAGTTCCCTTCAGGGGACTATCTGAGCACAGCCCAGGACACTGTTCTTGAACCATGTGTCACCAGCGTGATGGTGTGAGGAGAATCAGATCTCACAGGCAGTGGCTCCTGATGGCATTGCGAACTGTGCACTGAGAAAGCAAGCAGAGGGAGGGCAGGGACAGGTGCCTCTGGGAGCTGCTGCCAGGGCAGGCTGCTATGACAGAGTGGGCTTTAGAACCAAATTATCACTCTGTTTCCACTAAGCCAGGGCACTGTTAACTAATCTAAGTCTTGAAGCAGGGAGCTAACCAGGCTTCTCAGGGAAGAATGTATAGCTGGCAGATTCATGGGTTCAGTGTGGCACATTGGAAGACCCATGGATCATCTTGGCATCTTCTAAGAGAGAACATGATGACTTACCAAACACGGACGATTATATAACAGACAAAGGGAGGAAAGGCTCTATGGAGGGGAAGCTTCTTTTTCACTACGCTGATTACCTGTCAACCACCACAATGTACCTGCCTGCCCAGTTCCTTTCAAAGGAGCTACGGGGACTTTGCATTTGAAAAAAACTATTGTTTTAAGGACTCAGTGGGCACAGATCATCAAATTTTCATGATCACATGTCCTAAAATAGAAGTGTGCTCACTTAGATTTCAAAGGATTCGCTTTTTAGAACCTCGGAGAAAACAATTTCCCATCATTTTAATCTCTGGATACCTTTCCATCCCTCTTATTGGTAATTTCCCCCCCCTAAACATTGCTATTTAGTGTGGCACATATTACGTTGGAGGTTATTATGAAAATCCTGGCACTCTAAGAGGAGTAAAATGAATATAATGAAGACAGATAAAATGAATTTCCCCTATTAGCATCTTGTGTGAGATTTAGGTATTTTGCCAGGGAACAGAAATGTACAGCGATAGATGAGAAACAGCTTAGGTGCCAAAATTCAGTTGTATCCGGTTCTTCCATTTAAACCTTCAGGGTTATATGCGAGCTCTATTGCCGGAGCATGGAAGACTCACATCCCACTAAACTCAAAGCCAGGTTTGGTGAGTGAGGGAGAAGGAAAGGCCACTACACACTCTGGAAGTGACTGTGGACAGGAAACGCACTCCCCCAAGCCTCCAGCAAAGATTTCTGCTTCTTCGTTTCAGGTTTTTGATACAACGTGTTACTATGTAGCTTTGGCCGTCCTGGAATTTGCTATGTGGACCAGGCTGGTTTCAAACTCACCGGGGCGGGGGTTGGGGGGTTGGGGGAGTGGGGGGTGGGGGGGTCACCTTGAAGGTGTGTACCACTGGTCTGGACAGCCAAGGATGCTTAATATATTAAAATGATTAGTTGTTACTTATCCAATAGGTGTCAGAATCACTAGAACAGGGCAAGTCAAATAAAGGCACCAGCCAAAGAATCTTTTAACGACCTTCTTAGTCTTTAAAGATATTACTGTGCTTTTTTTCTTTCTGAGGTGTTGGGGATTGAACCCAAGGCTTCGGGCATGCCGGATAACCACTCTCTCATTAAACTGAACATTTGGCTCCGGCCTTCACAAGCACTTTTAAAAATGATTTTTAATTATGTGTCTCTGTGAGGGTGTGTGCACATGACCGCTGGTGTCCGTGGGGGCTAAATAAAGGTTCCTACAGGTGGTTGTGAGATGTTTAATGTAGGTGCTGAGATTTGAACTTGGTTCTCTGCAAGAGCTACAACATCCTGCCTGCATGTCTGCAGACCAAAGAAGGGACCAGATCTCATTACAGATGGTTGTGAGCCACCATGTGGTTGCTGGAAATTGCACTCAGGACCTCTGAAAGAGCAGTCAGTACTCTTAACCTCTGAGCCATCTCTCCAGCTGGCCTTTACAACTGTTAAGACCTTACTCAGCGGAGATGACCCTCTAGCAATCTCCACAAGGAGATGTTGTTCACGCATGTATTCAATTACATGTTTCAGCTAAGTGGGATCTAAGAGGGTAAATGTGCCCATGAAAAGCTACTCTATGAGGAGTTGAAGGAATTCTTTTTAAAAATGCTTTTTGATTACTGGAAGTATTTTTCCTCTCCTCCCATCTTCCCTCCTCCCTCCCTCCCTCCCTCCCTCCTCCCTCCCTCCCTCCCTCCCTCTCTCCTTTTTGAAACATGGTCTCATGTAGCCCAGGCTGCTCTCACGCTTTTACTGTGTGCAGCCAAGGCTGGTCTTGAACTTCTGATTCTCTTCTTTCTACCTCCTAAGAGCTGGGAATATAGGTATAAACCACAACACTTGACTTTGACATATTTCTTAAAGATCTAATCCAAAACTCCTATTTTAAGCCATTTATTTTGTTTCTTGAAATCAATCTTGATTCTTTTTTTTTTTTTTTAAAGATTTATTTATTATATATAAGTACACTGTAGCTGTCTTCAGACACCAGAAGAGGGCATTAGATTCCATTACAGATGGTTGTGAGCCACCATGTGGTTATTGGGGATTGAACTCAGGACCTCTGGAAGAGCAGTTGGTGCTCTTAACCCCTGAGCCATCTCTCCAGCCCAACTTTCTTGATTCTTTTTACTTTGAGAAAAGCAACTAAGGAATGTGACTTGTCGTGTGTACTAGCAAATGACTGGCCTGTTCTTCCAGTGGGAAGCAAGTGCTTCCCTCGTCCCGTTTGTGTGCACGTGAGCATGAATGCGGGAGACTGAACCCAGGGCTGTGTATGTTCATGCCACATACACATTCTGCCACCTGCTACATGTCTAGCACCCCTAACCCCCTTTGAGGGATATTAATTTACAGCATTTGACAGAGTCTAGGGACTTTCCACCCTCATTCATAGATTATTACTACTATAATAAGTAATAAAATCAAAGTGTGAACTTGATTGGAAGCTCGACCTATACGAGCCTCAGTTTTACCTGTAAAATGGTGGGTGTTAGGCACAGTAGCCAGCATTAATTTTAAAATGCCAGCCATATCCTATCAGATACTGAAGAAGCCACTATAAAGAAATTTACCAGTTGTCACCTACAACGCATAGGCACAGCCTCACAGAGGCAGACTTCTCAGAATGAGCCGATCTGGGTAGAGCTTTGTGGGTCTCGGCACTTGGGAGGTGGAGGCACCAGAGTCTTGAGTTCAAGACCAGCCTAGGAAGTCAGTTTTGATAAGAGTGCAGGTAGTCAAGAGAAGAGAGACTGTTCAAGGTCGGGTCCAGCTCCCACGCCTTTGACTGACTTTCCCAGCGGTTGCTGCATCCTTCCTGCTTTAGGGTGTATTAGAATCGCTAACGTTTTAACAATGGGTAAAATGCACATTTTGGATCCGCCTTTGAATTTCTGACTCTAATTTTGGGGTAAGCCTGAGACTGCTCGTTTCTATCACGTTCTCAGGGAAGGCTGATGTCACTGGTCCAAGGAGCATGACACTGGACATTTTCCTGTATTACGCAGGCACACGTGACTTAACTGAGCCCCACTCTTAGGACGCTGGAGCTTCCTGTGTATTAAGGACAGCGTTACTCAAAATACTGCAAAGTTCAGTGAAGCACTGGAGGAAACATGATCCTCTGTTTTCCTTTTTCTCTGTGCCTCACTCCTCTTTCCTAAGCTCCACACCCCACCGAGTACATATTAAGCCACAGATGCCTGAGAGGGAAATTCTGCTCAGCATAAAACAAAAGGAAACTATCAATTTCTCCAAACAGATATGTCAGAAAATGGGGGAGATTCTGGATTGGGGAGGCACTTTTCTTCACCACAGATGGTATCTAAGACCCATTATCTCAACTTCCTCCCATACAAAGTGAGAGTTCTGGTGTCAGCCACCTTGCAGGGCTGTGATAAGGACGATTAGAGAAGATCCTGATTGGAACTGTAACAACAGCAAAAGGTTCCACGCCATACAGCTTCAGAACCAGAGTTTCAAGAGTTGTTGTCTCTGCACACGGTTGGGGTGACCCCACTTTTATTTTGCTAAGTAGTCGAAGAGTCAGAGGCTTGCTTTTGGCCATGTGCTAAGGTGAAGAGTAACTAGGAGAGATCACTGAAGATCTGCTCAACGAGGTTTAGGAGAAATGACTTGAGAACTGACCAGTCTAGGAAGAGTCCCCTTAACCCAACTCTAGAGAAGTCTTGACAGCGTAACCAGAAAAGCAGTTCAGAGGAGTCTATTGGTCCATTTACTCTGCAGTCAAATGTACTTGTGTCCCCTTCAACCTATGCACCCCAAATTTGAAATGTGGCTGAAATAATCAGGTATTTAAAAAAATGCCATGATTTTGAAAAACAGAAGACCCACAATCTCCAGGGAAAGTCCCATTCTTCTGAAGAGAAAAAAAAAAAAAAACCTTGTAATTTGAAAACACAGTTCAGTCTGTTCTCACTGGCCCGAGACGGTGAACCTTACACTGACTACATCACTGAAAAATGCTTGAGCTTCTGGGGCAGCTGTGAACACAGATGCAGAGCTCAAGTGCTTGACAGAGATGTGGCTTTGTTCCCCACATTCTGGGCGTGTCTTGCAGACTGATGTCCTTTGCCCCTGAGACATAGGCACACCACACACACACACACACACACACACACACACACACACACACACACACACACACACAAGCATGTGTGCACATATACACATGTACACTCAGGCAGTCAAGAATCCATTATATCGACATCCACCAGCTTAGTTTTTACTTCTCAGTAAGGGGCTGTGCCATCACCAGTCCTGGGAGAGGAGTTACCAACTCCCCATGCTAGAATTCCTATGGGCTGGCTGGTTTTTGTCAACTTGAGTTAGAGTTACTAGGGAAGTAGGAACCTTGATTGGAATTGTCCCCCTTAGATTGGCCTCTGGGCATGACTGTGGGAGCATTTTCTTGATAAACGATTAATGTGAGAAGGACCAGTCTACTGTGGGAGGTGCCACTCCTGGGCAGGTGGGCCTGGGTTATATAAGAAAGCAGACTGAGCGAGCCATGAGGAACAAGCCAGTAAGCAGTTTTCCTCCGATATCTGCCTCAGTTCCTGCCTGTAGGTTCCTGCCTTGAGTTTTTACCCCGGCTTCCCTAGACAATGCACTGTTACACTTGGACATATAAGATGAAATAACCCTTTCCTTCCCAATTTAGTTTTGCCCAGTGTTTTATTACAGTGATGGAACTAGAATACTCAAATATGTGCTCCCCCTACCCTCTCCCTAAGCCCCTCACCCACACCTTTCTTTAGGGACTCCCTTTCCATTGAACAATAACAAGAAGAAACCAGTGGGCACTTGGCTGCATCCTAAGGAAAGGTAAGCATCCTTCAGGGGATTCAGGTTTCTTGAAGAGCTTACAAAAACAGTTCTTTGTGCAGTGAGTTCATAAATGATGTGGACGATAAAAAAATTATCTTCTGTCCTCAAAGGATCACTGTGTGTGTTTTTAAAAGATTTGTTTATTTTTATTTCATGTGTTTGAATGGTTTCCCTGCGCATCTGTATGTGCACTACATGCATGCAATGCTCATGGAGGCCAGAAGAGGGCACCACAGATCTACGAACTGGTGTTATGGATGGTTGTGAATTGTCATGTGAGTGCTGGGAACTGAATCCTGGTCCTCTACAACTTAACCACTGAGCCATGTCTCCAGGCTTAGATCCCTGTGTTGCTAATGAAAACGCAACACGACAAAACACTGCACTCAAGCCAGGCTCATCCTGACATGCGCCCCTCAGGAAGAGTCAGTCAGCTTGGGGACTGGTCTCTCCTCTCAGTGTCATAAGAGGTCTCAGAATCCATGGGCAATGTCTACCCGGTGCAAGCCAGTCTCACCCAGGCTGTGTGGATCTAAAGACAGGCACATCACAGCTCCCCTCCCATTCCTCTCTTGCTCCTCAAAGCATATCCTCTTTCATGCTACCTCCACAGCCCAAGTAACCATGGCAACGGTGATAACAATGATGATGACGTCAACAACGATAAAGAGGATGCGAAGGGAATGATCTGGGTGTGTAAGGAATTAGGAATCTATTGTTCCTCCCTTCTTCCTCCCAAGTGGGACTCTCAGCGATGTGTACCCAGGGATTCTAAGTTCAGGTCGTATAGAATTCATAAATCTCTGATTGGTTATTTGTATTTTTGGAAAGTGTTTCTGCCAAAGAAGAAATTATCTAGCCTAGGGTGACACCTGCTTACACCTAGCACTCACCCTCAGCCCCCAGGGGACACGGTGTTTGCCACTTCGCAGGTGCCAGAGTGTCAGATTTGTAGCATCCATCTTACCAAACAATAAACACCATGAATGTTGCATTAGAAGTTGAGATTGCTGTATTTCATTGCCTGGGCTATGAGCATAAAAAATGAGATTCATTTTTTTTTCCTCCCTTGAGTGCTGCATTATGACTTAAAGGCAAACACCGCTTGGTATATATTATTTTATATGCTGCTTACTGTAATGGTTTGGCGGGCTGTTTGGAGCACCCAGTAGAGATCCAAATGCCTTTTGGATACGGTATTAGTCAATCTTAAATAAGGGAGAAATAGTGAAGTTTCATGGGGAAGATTAGACAACTATCCCACCTCCCATAACTGGTTCACCAGGCTCTTTGCGAACACAGAGAGGGTAGCTCCTCAGGTCACGACACTGAGCTTAGTGATATTGGTAGCAGGAAGAAATGAATGTTTTAAAACAGGGAGCTACGTCTGGCCCAGCCCTTAGTGCTCGGTGCTGGTTTCCATGGCTTCGGTAGCGCTCTAAGCTGTCACCATCGGGAGCAGCTTGAGCTCCAGCTCCTAATTCCCAGGCTGGTGAGTTGTAAGGATCAGAGAGCAGTGCAGCTCTGTGAACCAACGTCTTTATGTAATCCACACTCCTCTGGTGACACCTGTCACTATTTGGAGAGCCGCCGGGCTAAATCCCCAAAGCGCAGCAAGTTAGAAGCAAGACTGTTTGCAGAAATGTGGACTGACACTCTCTGGGTCCTGTCTAACAAGAAAGCACATTCAGCCCGGTCTGTGCCCTCCACGTGTTAACTCTTAAGGTGCTGCGGATGCATGCACACATGAGCATGCCCGTGCTTGCTTTCCTGACACACAGGCTGTTCCTGTATAGTCACCTCAGCAGTGTGGCAGTGCACTCACACGTCTCATGGATACTGTGTAAACACGATAGATGACACCTGTCACATCCAAGACTGAAACCAGGTGGTTCAGGGCTGAGATGGGGGCCTTGGGTTAAGTTCAGTCTTCAAACGTATCAGTTGGTTTATAAATAGCCCTGGTTTGGATGAATGTCTATCACCAGCCATGTGCTAAGCATTTGATACCCAGCCGATGGTATTTTTGGAAATACTGATAGGTATAGGCACCTCTGAGATGGGAGGTCCTTAAGTCAATCAGGGTGGCCTTTAAAGGGAATTATGGGATGGTTTCTTTCTCTGCTCCATGGCTTCTATGATCAGAGAAACGTTGCTTTTCCATGTGCTTCCTATCATGACGTGCTGCTGCCTCTGCACAGAGCTGCTGGGCCAATCGATCAGTTTGAAAACTCTAAACATGTGAACCAAAGCAAATCCTTTGTTTGTTTGTTATTTGATTATCTCAGGTATTTTTTTTTTATAGCAATGGAAAAGTGACTGAAACCAGGAATTTTTCTTTTAATAGTTCGATTTTTTTTCTTCAGGAGAGACAACAAAATGGTCTTTCATTTCTTCCTAACAATGGCAGTCTTGCTCTCAGACTGCCAGTCTCAGGGATGGTGGCTCCTTAGTGTAAGGGGCTTTTCATCCCACCCTAGTTGCCAAGTTTCCCTGGTAACAATCTTGTAACTGCCGGATTCTCTTCTATACAATCTTGTTCTGTCCTCTCATGTACTCGAGGTCACAGTCCCTCCTCTAGAGCCATTGGATGTGCCCCTAAATACCCCTGAGACAAATTCTGTATTCTACCAACTTATATGTTAAAGCATCAACCCTCAGAACCTTTGAGAATGGAGGCAGGATCTTCGTAGAGGCAACCAATTCCAAATGAGACCTTTAAGATGGGTTCTAGCCCAACACAGCTGCTGCCCCTTTATAATGAGAACCCACATAGGGAGAAAGCCATGTGAACCCGAAGGCAGACTTTGATATAAACACAAAGTCAAGAAAAGGCTCCAAAATTTCAGCAGGATGTAGGGCTGGGGTTGGGGAGAGACGAACGCTATAGCCTCCAGAGCCACGGGTCTGCCTTACCCTGCTGTCAGCCTCTGGAAGTCAGTCCGATGACATCTTGCTCTCAGACTGCCAGTCTCCAGAGCAATATGTTTCTATTGTGGGAACTACTCAACTCATGAAACTTTCTCACAGCATCTCAAGCAAACAAATGCTCCAGATGGCTTCGATTGACCTGGCAACTTCTTTTGATCACAGGGAAGAAAAATAGGTAAAGGTCTTAAATAACATGGGCCATGTTTGGTGTAGGGCAAGGATCCCACAGAGAAAGTCCCATTCTAAACTCAGACGTCCCCACTTCCCATAACTTCTAACACAGCTATGTCCAGCTGCAAGTGCAGCCTCTGTCTTCTGTGGCTCCAGTGGGAGCTGAAAAACTTCTAGCCAACCTTGAGGACAAAGGAGCTGATCTCTGAAGGGGAGGTGGCATTTTTAGTTGTTAAAATTTTATTTATTATGTGTGCACAGGCGTGTGTGTGCATGCATGTGTGTGTGCGTGTGTGTGTGTGTGTGTGTTTGTGTGAGATGGGTGGGGTATATGCCATGCTATGTGCAAGGAGATCAGAGAGCAATTTTGTGGGAGACACTCTCCCCTTCCATGATGTGGGTCTTTGGGATTAAACTTAAGCTGTCAAACTTGGTGACAATCACCTTTGTGGTTGGAGCTGTTCCCCTGGCCTGGAGGTAGTATTTTAACAAAGGAGAGAGAGACAGGCTGCTTTAACCTTCACCTACTGCCAAGCCGGATGTGGAGTAGAAGGTCCTGTGGCTAATGTGAGGCAGTTCTGCTTTTTTATCTCTTCCTAAGTTTTTCTCCCTACCTGATCCAAATGGCCCATGGGAGAGACTAAGTCTGAGGATCCTCCGTTGGCAAGGTTGGAATGCTGGTTGTCCCCTAGGGAGCACTGGGTCTTTGTGGTCACGATCAGGACATGCTTGGGTCTTTTGGCTGCTTTGTTCCTGATGACCCCACTTGCAGTGGTCCTGAATAGCCATTTACCAATAAATCAGCATCTCCAACTAGACGTAGATGGGAAGAAGCATGCTCTCCCTTTCTCGGGAGGCCACTCTGACAGTGCACCCTACTTTGGAAATCACTGCTCCACTGCCCCCTCTCTCCTTTTCCCTAAGTGTTAAATTCAATTGGAAATAAGAAAAGGAGTCAGGTGGGTGGAACATCATGTAAGGGAGGAGATGAAGGGAAAACTTGGTTCCTGAAGAGAACCAGACCTCTAAGATTCTATTGTCAAGGTGACCCCTTCTTAGGGATCAAGTTCAAAGCTCCCTAGAGGACCCAGAGAGAATGTAGCATGGACTTGCACAGTGGGGTCTTGGTTGGAATGAGGAAATGTCCTGAAGTCTCTATATCTCCCTTGACTAGGGGATACTGGGGAGAAAAACATTGTTCACATGGCTTAGATAAGGGATCCTTAGACCAAGGGACTCTAGGCATTCTCATCAATAAGAATCTCAGCATGCTCCCAACATATACCATCTATCCATCTATCCATCCATCTATCTATCTATCTATCTATCTATCTATCTATCTATCTATCTATCTATCTATCTATCTATCTATCTATCTATCCATCCATCCATCCATCCATCCATCCATCCATCCATCCATCCATCCATCCATCCATCCATCCATCCATCCATCTATCTATCTATCTATCTATCTATCTATCTATCTCATCTGTCTGCCTATCTATCATCTATATACAGGGTCAAGTGTAGCATAGGCTGGATTTGAACTTGCTGTATATAGCCAGCAAGACTCGGAACTTCTGATCCTCCTGCCTCCTTTTCTACTTTCTAAGACAAGGAATTTCAAGTGTGTGACACCATACACAGCTGTGTGCTATTCATTTGTGGCTAATACATAAATAAATAAATAAATGAATAAATAAATAAATAAATTAATTAATAGGAACTATTAAGGATGTGCCAGCACATTTTAATGGAGTATAAATAAGGAAATTAAAACCTAAAAGAGAAGTTCTGTAGTATCTGTCCCACTCCCTGGGGGACAGACTTGCTCATTCCTGTGCTATGACTATTGTATTCTGAAATACTGGGTCTGTATACATAGGAGTGGTAACAATGCATCACCTCCAGTCCATGGTCCCATCTTTAATTAGGGCACTCCTTACCTCCCCAGCCATGGCTGACTGACAAGGTCACTCCTTACCTCTCCAGCCATGGCTGACTGATCCAACCATCTGTTATAAAGAATCCCGATGGTTTCTTGACTGAGAGTCAGGAATGTCTACACCCAAGCATCTGCAAGGCGATGCTAAAGCGAGTTGCACTGGTGACTTTTCTCAGCCGTGTGATGTGAGATACCTTAGTGGAGCAGCTAAGGGGTGGGAGGGCTTCACTGACTCCCAGTTACAGGCAGAGAAACATAGCTGAGGTCATGGCAGAGTGGCCCCATCTGTACGACTTCCCATCTCAGTGGAGCAGGAAGCAGAGAGCTGTAGCTCAAAGGAGAAGCTATAACCCTTAGCACCCCATTCCCTCCAGCTAGGCCCCACCTACCCAAAGGTTTCTGCAACCCTCTTAAATGGCACTGCCATCTGGATACCAAGTGTTCAAACACTCAAGTCCACAGGGAAGACTTTACGCTCAAACCCTCGCTGAAGAACAGTAAATTATGCTTTTTAGTAGAAACCCTATTTTCATGCTGGAAGGTCCTGCAGAAATTCTCACTGCACTTGGCTCACGGGCCCTCACCGTGATTATTCTTGGATTGTTGCATCCCCCCTCCCCCCCTCATGTTATTAAAACCATCAGGCAAAAGTGCAGCTTTCTTTCTTGCTCACTCCATGAGGACCACAGACCCGGCTGGAGGGTTCCAGGGAGCTTACGATTTCCAGTGTATGTCTGCCATCGCGCAGATTGCCACAGCCTGACAAGCTCTCAGACAGACTGCTGCATTCTTCTTACCACACTGCTTGTAAGAACAAAGCCCCGGAGGGTGTATGTACACAGTGATCAGAATTTTAGCCAGGGGGTTTTATAGGAGGTGTCAGGGGTGTGTGTGGGGGGGGATGACTGAGGAAACAGAGCCCGAAGTTAGGCTTTTTTGATCTGAAACACCTTGGTCACCCTCTGGTCCAGACTTTCTGCCCTGGTTCCAGAATCAGTCACAGGCTGGTGGGATAGAGCTGGGCTCTCATTCTGAAGAGAACGGTCTTTAAAACCGAGTGTGATTTCATGGCTATAAGGATGGCTATGCAATGCAGATGTGATTTCTCCACCTGAATTATGAAATGCTGGAAAACCCTGATGTTCCCCCTCTGGGTTCAGGCCGCATAGCCTGACTACAGCACCAAAGGTCTTATCATAGGAAAGAAAGATTCTAGCTGAACAAAGGAAGGGCCTTGACTGATGGACCCCTCCACTGTTGTCTCCAGCTTTGGTTGTTACCTTCCTCTAGACACCATGAAAGATGGCTGGGGACAGACAAACACCATGGTTGGTCCCCAGTAGCTCTTACAGACCCCCAGCAGGATTTATGTGTTGATAAACAGAAAGTATTTATGTGTTGGTGAGAGGCAGGATTTCTTGGTCAAAGGGTTGAACACAGAACTTCTCCAAACATGGACAGGATGGCCATGACTCTTTCCCGTCTGAGTTTGGTCATGGCTGCCAGAGTGTTATGGAGGTAGGATATGGTTGTGTGTTGAGAGTCTGGAAGCATTTTTGATTTGGGAAGAATGCTAGAGAACAAAAATATTCTCTTCTACTTATTAGTTAATGCCAGGGTGGGCAGGACGGACTCCCTTCTGCATCTCTCTTCTCTCCCTTTTCTTATTTCTCACTTTTATTCTGTTTGTCATTTTCCACCACAGTGTTACATTAGGCAACCAGATGCGCTGGCATGTATCTTACTGTATCCATAGAGAAGCCTCTCACTGGGCCTCTGTCTACTACAGGCTCTGTTTGTTCTATAGGAAAGTCTGGGAAATGGGAGGTGAGGAAAAACATCTGTAATAAAAGATATTTACATGCATGGGTGTAGCTGAACTGTGGGAAGGACCAGGTCCAAGCCTTTCCTTTACCCCAGGCCTGACCCCACCTAAGGATAGCCTCATCTGAACTACGTTTATACTAGAACACTCTGGGTCAGGAGTCAGTTCAAAACCGTGTACAGCCCTACCTCCAGGTCTGGTTCTATGTTGCCTGAGGGACTAGGTCTGGGGATACCTAGGGCATTGTTACGTCCAACAAGACAGAGAGTGGATTATTACCTGTACTCTAAACACGGATGACTGTGCGTGCTTTGAGCAGCTGAAGAAAGGAGAGGTCAAGATCAATGGATGAGAATTCATGGAGGTTAAGCTTAGTAGAAAGATGTCTGTTTAATTGTCATGGTGTCTAAGTGGCTTGGACTTTCTAGAGAGTTGTAACTATCGCTGGCCAATATAGATAACCATACTGGTAGCCACACCATACACACACACACACACACACACACACACACACACACACACACACACACCACACACACACACACACACCACACACACACACACACACACACACACCACACACACACACACACATACCACACACACATACCACACACACACAACACACACACACACACACACCATACACACACACACACAGAACATACACACACACACCCCACACACATACACAAAAAAAACACACACACAGCATACACACACACACCACACACACACACACACACACACACACACACACACACACACACACACACACACACACAAGCAAGTGCATGAGAAAATGTACATATGGGTGATTCTGATATTTTTGTTTCCCTCATTTGAAGACCACGTTACACAATGCTAAATCATTATCAGTGTTGATCACATCACACAGCCCTGTACCATTACCACAACATTCTCCAGGAAGAAACCAATTTAATTATGAAAGAATCTATCTATAGTAATATGCGATACCAGACAAGTAACTAAGATTAATTAAAGTTCTCTAAGTCTGATGTCCTCAACTTTAAATTGAGCATTAACATGCCTACCTTACAGGAAATTCAAATGAGAAATGAATATATATATATATATATATATATATATATATATATATATATATATATTAAAATGCTTAGGAACATGCCCTTATAGCAGGTGTTCAATAATGTTACCTGATACAATGACTTACACTTAGATGGCAAACACACAGTCTTTAAAACATCACCACAACACAAAGCTATGCCTATGCCTTTAGTAACCACACATACACCATTCAAAAGCATCTCAGAGTAGCAATGAGGCATCACTACCAAATTCTTGACTACACAGTGGAAAGCGTGCTTGATTGTCTCTATAGTTAACCAAACCATGATTCATTTACATACAGGATCTTCAATCCTAACCCTTGAATCAAGTGAAATCTCCAAGACTTGGCTTAGTGAGGGAGGGGGGCTGTACGAGCAAACTTAGGGACAAACCAAGTTGCTATCCACTGGCTCTGTGTGCAGTAAGTTGCTAAGAAACACAAAGAAAGAGGTTGGACATGGAGACCACATGCTTCCACAGTAGCCACAGAGACTGTCCTGGGGTCAGAAGGGCTTTCCTACCTGGTGAGCTTGGTGCCGATCTGTTGTCTGAGTTCCAGCCGTTCCTCGTCCGTCTGCCTGGGAAGGATATTCTTTTCCTCTAGCTCTCGCTTGGAGGGCCTGTTGCTCAGTTTGATGGCTAAGGAGTCCTTCCTGCAGACCTTCATGGCCAGTGAGCCTGTAGGAGGGAAAAGTTAGTCCGTTAACAGAGACACCTATCTGCCTGAGTACCCGTGAGGCCAGCCGAGGGTGGGTTATAAAGCGACAGGCAGGAAGACAGACAGACACAAAGGCGTAATACCCAAGAACACTATGGTCCAGACTCTTAGTGTGGCTGGCATTACCAGGCTTACACAACTCACAAGGGACATACTGGGAGGAAAGGGGAGCCTATGACTGGATCTCTCCCTTCAGGAATCCTCAGCGTGAGAGAGGGGACAGGAACAGACAAGAGAGAGGTCTTGGCAGCTAGGAAAGGCTCCGCAAAAGGGGGCTGCCGCCAGGAGAGTGGGTACTCCCACAGGCAGCAGGCTCATGGGAATCCACATCTGCCTATGTTCAGTGGTAACACGGATGCTGGGAACCGTCAGGAGGCAGACAAGAGCAGATCCCTGGAAGTCAGGGCATACAAAGGGGAGATAATATGATGCTGTGTGGTCAGCGTGGGACCATGTGGGGTGAGGGCAGAGTCAAGGACTGAAATGAGCAATGTTCTGGGATTGCTCTTTTGAACGCACAGGTTCCTTAGCATCCCGGACTGCAATAAACCCCCGGCTTTAAGCAGAGTTGATTTTGCTCTTTAGAGAGCAGCTGGGAGATGTCTAGAGGCCTTTGCGTTGTTGAAGGTTAGGTGGCAGTCAGAAGGTTGGTCCTGCCATCTAGCTGGTGGCTACCCTTGGAGGCCATGCTCACCGTCACCTTCATAACAGAGAATAATCTGGCTCTGAAGGGCCAGCACATTAATGTGAGACACCCCCGGCACAGAGGCTTCAACTCTCAGGTGCCACCTGACCCACAGGCCCAGCAGTGGTCCCTTCCACTCCTGGGTCACTGCAGCCTCTGACTGTACCTCCCTGGTTCTTTCTCCCACATCACTTTCAGTCTTCCTTCTCCGTTATCTCCGTTTACCAGGAAAATGGACCACGCGGATGCCCTAAATGTTTTAAGGTACAGCTATGGGAACACAGTCTTAGCTCATTGTTGGGAAGACACTATCCAGGCAACAAATGGCTGCTGCTATAATAAATTCACTTATTAAACAATTGCCTCAAGTCAGCTATAGCTATCCTCGAACCATTAAACCCTACTTATTCATGGTCAGAGTGACAGATTACCCAATACACTCTATTTCTTCATATAGTTAAAGGTTTTCAATGGAGAATTTGAATGCGGGTTTTCTAAAGCTGACGAGCTTTACTCATCATCATGTTCACACTTGAATGTGAACATATTGCATATACAGTTGCTAGGTTTGCACAAATGCAACACTCTCACGCTCTCCTTCTCCTGACCCCTTGTTGTTTGAAAAGGAGGGTTACATTTCAGAAAGCATCCAAGGTATAGGTAGGGGAGTGATAAAATAGCTGTGTAATGTTTATAGCTACGATGCTGTATAGATGAGATTCATGCTCTCTTATTACTGCTTAAGGAGCCTGGAGAAGTCATCTGTGACTTCTGTCCTATGACCTAAGGCCCTCTTCAGGCAGCTGTTCTGTGCTGTTTCTACAGTCCCACACCTCCCTCCGTCATAGGAAGTCTGCCCGCACGTACTGGTGTACAAGGAGGCGTCGTCATCTTCGTCCTCCTCCTCTTCCTCCTCTTCCCGTGCATACAGGCAGGACGAGTCTTCATAGTCGGGTTCATGAGGCACATTTTCCTTATTGTCGTCACATTCAATCACAACAGTTGGCACTTGTCTTATTTCCGGAAGGCCCAAGGGTCCTGCTTTTGTGACGCCGTCACTTGAGTGCAAACCAGAGCTGTGGTAAGAAGTAGAGCAGGGGACGCGTTGCTCGGAGCTACAGAAAAAGAACAGGAAGAGGAAGTCCACCTTAGTTGTCCCAATCTCAGAGACAGAGGTCACCCAGGCCGTGTGACACATTGCTTATCCAACAGCTTGTCCTTTTAAGGCAGTACTTCCCTGGTGGAGGTGGTAACTTGGGATACATAAGGATCCTAGATGCATGGTGGTGATGGGTGCACAGCAACATCTAGTCACTAGATGGCACACTTTGAACCAGTCAAGAGGGGGAGGGGCTCTTCTGGTGTAAGGATTTACTTGATCTCAGATAAGAGGCTAGTAAGTGAGGTTCTAGTTTTCAAAAGCTATGCAGAGCAGCAGCAGGAATGGAGAGTGAGGATAGTTGGACATGATCTGGGTGGAGACACAGAGGAAGAGGAGAGCTGAATCCTGTGCTTAGACATCAAGGTGGACATGGCCGTGAACCACCTACAGGAAGTACTCTTCCAAGGATGGTGTCAGGGTTGAGCAGGCGATCACCATAACCTAACTCCCTGCCTCACAGTATTGGTCAGTTCTGTGAGAATGATGCCCTCGAAGCCAATGCTGATTTAATATATTTTCAATTAAAACTACAAACAGTTATGGTTTCCTAATAAAGCCTATGTGAAGATCTCATAGCAACGCAGAGTCCTCTTGTGTGAAGTCAAAGACACCACAAGAACAGGGCCCATAGGATCAACCGACCAGAACTCATGTGGGCTCACAGAGATCAGGGAGCCTCTATGGGTCTGACCTAGGTCCTCTGCAAACATGTTATAATTGTGTAACTTAGTGTTCTTGTGGGATTCCTCACAGTGTGAGAAGAGGCTGTCTCTGATTCTTTGGTCTGTCTTTGGAACCCTTTTCCTCCTACTGAGTTGCCTCATTCAGCCTTGATGTGAGAATATGGGCCGGGTCTTATTGTAACTTGCTATGCCATATTTAGTTGACGTCCTGCTCTTTCCTGAGTGGGGGTGAAGGGGGAATGGATTGGGGAGAGAAGTTAGGGGGAAGAACTGGGGGGAGGGGAGGAAGGGAAAAACTCCTAGTTGGAATGCAATATATGAGAGAAGAAAAATACAAAGGAAAAACAAAAACAATCAATGTATTATAATATTAAACATTATACTAAAAAATAATGGGAATATGGAGCCAGAAACAAGTCATTGTTTCCTTCCCTCTTTTCTCCCCTTTCCCCCTTCCCTCTTCCCTCCCTCCCTCCTCCCCTTCATCCTCTTTTTTCAGTGCTGGGGATTGAACCCAAGGCCTCACATATGCTGGTCAAGTGCTCCACTAGACATACATCTTCAGATTGGATAATATTTTTAGTCCTTTTCAGAATCATCAAAAATAGAGTTTATATCCTTATTTAAAGACTTCTGAACACAGAAAACTCAATGTCAAAAAGTGTTCGACATTCATAAACAAGGGGATTGTGAAGGTATATATCAGAGCTTTAGACTAAAATATTTTATCCTAAAAGAATCTTACTACGCTATATGAAAGAAAACATGAGTTTCCTTTGATGCTTTCAATTATGTTCTGAGTTATTGCTGTGTCTAATTTAAATTCAATTAACTTTCTTCCTTTCACTGTTTCCAAGGGGTTGCTTTTCTCTTTGTGTTATCCACATAACTCTTCAATGACACAAATGGGAAATCCAGTTAACACCATATGAGCTATGTGATTCAAGGCAATGAACTAAATCAACTTAAAAACAACAATTACTGAATAGGACCAAATCATGGATTTACAACAATGCAGCGTTTTATTAGAGATTAGTGGTTGGAGATGGCCCATTTCCCAGCTAATTGCACAGACACAGCAATGGGAGCAACGGGTAGGTAGACCAGTAGGCAGAACACACGATGGATGGTCTCTAGGGTGACAAATTCAATGTTTAACCATAAATTGGGCTGAGTGGGTGCCTTTCTGCTTTGCCCTTCAAGTCTGCCCTTTCTATGGAGCAAAGATAGCCACAACATTCTAGCTATGCCTAGACATCTTCCTTGGGTATCATGGAAAGTACATGTGTATGGAAGAGACACAAATGTGATTTCATGGCTTGTGTTTTGTTCCAGACTTGCCTTCTCCCCTCTCTACCTTCATAATTTAATTAGCATGCTCTCTAAAAGGCACAGAGCTTAGAGTAGACACCTGGGAGTTAGGGATGGGAAGCAGATAACAGGTTTTCTTGTTTGCTGTAAAGAAATGTTGGGAGCTAGAAAACAAGAATGCCTTAGGGCAGGAAGCCCCAAAGTTGATCCAAAAAGAAGAGAGGGGATGAAGGAGATACAAACCCAACCTTACAGGTGGCATGGTGGTTTGAATGATAGACCCCATAGGTTGTAAATTTGAATACTTGGCCCCTAGTTGGTAGAGCTGTTTGGAAGAAGTAGGGGCTATGATTTCGTTGGAGGCGGGCCTTAAAGTTTCTAAAGACTACACCATTCCTAGTTAGAGAGCTCTCGTGCGCTCTCGCTCTCTCTCTCTCTCTCTCTCTCTCTCTCTCTCTCTCTCTCTCTCTCTCTCTCTCCCTCCCTCTCTTTCTCTCTGCCTCCAATGTGTAGATAATAACATAAGCTCTCAGCTCTTGTTCCAGTGCCATGCCCCCTTGCCTCCTCGCCCACTGCCATGCCTTCTGCCATGATGGGTCATAGACTGTAACCCTCTGGGACGGTAAGTCCCAGTTATAAGTGTCCACAGCAATAGAAAAGTCACTAAGACAGATGATCTATGATTTAAAAAAAAAGGAGTCTGTGATTTTTCTCCTCAAAGATAAGAGTATGATGTCGGGAGCAGAACAGGATTCCACAGGAGGGAACCTAGCCACTTTGACAGATATAAAGCACCTGCCATCGCCAGCATTGAAAAATGAGGCCCCCCACATAGGTGGCTAACAACTGCCTCGTAGGGACATTATAAACACAGCTGCAGACTGACACTGGCGGGTCACTTCCTGACGTGTCAATCTACCATGTGTCAGAATGCCTCAGTTTGTATGAGCAGGAAATGGTGTCTTCCAGGAATGTATGTAAACCCATCAAAATGTCGGAACCTACTTCCCTAATCAATATTGAAGCTGGGGGTGGTGCAACTAGGATCTTAGCACCTGGGAAGCGGAGGCAAGGAGGATTGTCCTGAGCACTGTGGACCGTCAAGTATTGTCTTTGGCCTCTATCCAGTAGCCCTTTTGGGATTCTTAAGAGGATTAAAAGAGGAAGGGCGTTCCAAAGAGAATATACTGTGCTCACTTTAGCAGGCATTCTGCCCTGTGCCAATGTTTTATTGTTTATTCTTTGATTTTCTTCAAGACTATCTCAACACACACACATATATACACATACATGTATACATGTACCCTCATAATACACACTTGTGCACAGAAATGATGCTCCCACCCATGCACACCCCCACACCCTTGCCCCCAGTAACACTCCACTAATGGATATATCACAATCACTAGCATTTCATAACCTGCTGGTGTTTCTGTGGATTGCTAGACAGCCATCACCAGCATCATATATAACAGCACCAGCCTCTCCCTTTGACTTTGCAGCAGCCCACAAGGTCAGACAGCATCTCTACCCATTTAACTGGGGAGGAATTGGAGACCAGGAGGTCCAGCTAGTGATTGGCCCACAGTCTTCCTGGCCTCATGTCCTGGCTTTTAGTACCATCCCTGTTGGTCACTCAGTCAAGCACAACCTAGGACATTTCCAGATACTAAAAGACAAAATCAGGTCTGAACACTATGACTGATTTCACCATCAGAAATGGAGAGTGCTGGGAAGGGGTACAGTATTGGGTCAGCCTGTGTATTGTATAAGTTGGTACTCATTACGCTGAGGCATTGAAGACTGTCAAATCCTAGACAGTTTCAGAAATATGGGTCATTGGTCCCTAGAGGGATGGAGAACAGGCGGGAAAATGAGTTCATTTAAACCATTGAAACTTCTGGAGAAAGGAACTCGAAGTAAAACCCCTACTCAGGAAGGCTGAGTACCCTAGCCTATTTAGGGAACAGCACAGCTTCCTGCTGACTAAAGTCCAAGGGAGAAACAAATGTTCTAATGGTGTGCTTCTTATCTTAGCAGGCTAATCCTGGGCCACTGGACAGTGTGTGCCTGCTTTCTTAAAGCGAAGCCGATGAACTGTTTTCTTGGGCTTCGGTGGTTATTTCTGACATTTTCAGCCTCAGGCTCTGCAATTTGTAGCATAATTTCTCACACGTTTTTGATCTCCGAGAGGAAAAGGGCCGGTTGCTCTCTCTCTCTCTCCTCTGAAAACTCTCTTTGGAACGCACGGGGATGAAATTACAGCTCATTCTGGCTGGAACTTAATTTCATTTTCCATGTCGTATCTGTGGGTAATAAATGTTCTCTATCCTTTGGGGGACATGAACATCTTCTTGGTCCATTTTAACCACAGATGTGGGCCAGAAAGCATCATTCGTTAGGAATGATGGTAGAGTTATCCTCAAAAACTTTTAAGGAGATTAACGATTTAAAATAGTGACTTCTTTTGATGTGTGCACCCATGTCTTTGCGCAGGTGCATGTATGTGCATGCGGGTGTGGAGAGGCCACAACCTTCGCTACTGTTCCTCAGGGGTTGTCCAGTTTGCTTTCTGTTTGACAGAGATTTTCAGTGGGCTGACCAAATAGGCTAGAACGACCTCCTAGGAATCCCCAGGGACATGCCTGACTCACATTGCCAGCACTGGAATTCTAACATAGACTATGCTTTATTCATTGTCACCTGAATTCAGGTCCCCGTGCATGCTAGGCAAGGACTGAATTGACCCAGCTGTCTTCCCAGCCCATGATGGTGACGTTTAATTTCTCAACTTGCCCAGTTCTTTATGTGTGCTGTAGAGCTGTTCATTAGGGGGTAATTCCCCACTCATGGGTGGTGGGCCAGAGGGCTTTCTCCACACCAGCTTATTACCATTTGATGGAGACAAAATGATATCTGGATGCTCTCTTGAAAGGGGACCTTCTCACGAATGACTGCAACTGCTTTCTGATATTTCCGCATTCATTTCTTTATGATTTTTTTTAAAAATAGGCTCTGTGTCTTAGCTCTTTCGGTACATAATATGGACAACCAGTCTCTTAATTTTCAGAGACTAGAGAGTGATTTTTTTTGAATGGTAGGAAAGTGAACACCAGCACTCTACTCTCCTGTTTTGTCATTTTGCAAGTGTATTCGGTAGGGTACATGCCCATGTTCATATGTGTGTGCATGGATGCATATGTACACACGTGTGGAGGGCAGAGGTTGACATTAGGTATCTTTATTTTTCTTCACTCTATTTTTAGAGACAAGATCTCTTGCTGAGCCCAGAGCGCATGGGTTCTGTTAGGACTGGCCAATGCGTTCCAAGGGGCTTCCTGCCTCCCATCATGCCCCAGTGCTGGACTTACAGACATGCACTGTGGCATCTAGCTTTTACATGGGTGCTGGGGATCTGAACTCAGATCCTCGCACTTGACTGGCAAGCACTTCAGCCCCTGAGCCAGCTCTCCAGTCCCTGTTATTTTGTTTTGCAGATGAGGTTTCACTCCATAGCATTGGGCCGCCTTGAACTTGGCATCCTCTTGCCTGAGCCTTCCTGCTACCGGGATTACAGGGTTGCTTCCTCCCTGTATTCTTTATCTGTATCCTACTTGATTGACAGCCGAGACAAAGAAGAGAGGCGATAGCGTTTTCTTCCCCATTGAGACAGGAGGACACAATAAAGGGTGTTCTACACAAGGGCCTCTCATCAAAATAGGACCATTTTATACTTTTGCTTTCCAAATGCCTCTGCATCTAGGATTTAGTTAGTGAACATCAGGCCTCCCATTTTGGGCAAACTCTCTTTGTGCATTGATTTTTCACAGAGGTTCTCAGGCTGTTCTAGCTTCTAGGCAGACTCCAAGGGCAAATCAAATCATTGTCCTTGTGAGTTTAATTGTCATTGAGAAACCAGATGATGAACCAATCGATAATTAACACGTAAAGCAGGGGCAGGACACTGGGGAAAATAGAGCAGGACAGTGGGAAGAGAATGATGGTGACATTTTGTCACCCAAGGCTAGAGCATGAAGTGGGTAATCTTCCTTCCATCTTTATCCTGTTCTCTCTGCACACCTCCCCACCCACAACCATGTGCTATACTCATCCAAATTACCCCAAAACAGTTGTATCCCTGAAGTCTAGGATCCAAACCCACCTGTATGTTTCCTAATAAACTCTCATTCTGGTGTTCTTCCCAGCAAAATTCACTCCAAAGGATATGTGGGTTGTAGGAACATCTGCCCTTCTTGCTCTCCATTATCAAAGCACACTGTTGTGAACTTGTTGTATAAATTGTATCTCGTACCCAGCCTGCTTGTAGGAGGGACAATTCAGACTGGGTGTTAGGGAAAATAATGGGCTTCCTTCGCTTTCAGAGAGAAGGTAGACACACGGTTAGTAGAAAAACTCAAGACCTGGGGTAAGAAGGGCCAGGTTCATACCTTTGTCAACACTGAAAGCTTTGAAAATGTTTATTTATTTGTGTGTCTGTGTGTCCATGCCTCTGCGCCTGGGTGGAGGTCAGAGGACAGCTTTCAGGTGTCCTCTCCGTCCACTATGTAGGTCCCAGGGAATGAACTCGGGTCATCAGGCTTGGCGGCAAGCACCTTTATCTCTAGAGTCAGCTCACTGGCCTGCTCTGCATGTTGGCGGGAAGACGGACCAAGATCTCAAACTGATGGCATGGTTTCATGAGACACATGGAGCACCCACCCATGTTAGCTGTGACGGTCGGTGTGTTGAAAGATGTTCCATAGCAGACTTAAATAGAACTGTGAAACTGTTTGCTGTGCTTATGTCTGTGAGGGTATTTGGAGCTCCTCAGATTTCCTCAGGAAATCCACTTTTCCTCTGGGAGGCTAAGGCCTATGGTGTCTGATTAAATAGCTCATGAGATTTAGAAACCTGATTGTGAGATTCAGGCCCTACAGTCCTACTCCCCGAGTCTATAATGCTTGTTTCCCTCTAGTTCTATGACCTTGGACAAACACCTTGGGTTTTCCATTTTGACAGTGGGGGAAAAAATCATCACACTGTTTCTACCCCTTTAGTATTCTGCAGCACAGTCAGGGTCATTTAAACGTATTAACATTTATCACTATCTTCTATAGTCCACCGAGAATTCACAAAAGCCCCACCCAGGAGGCTTGGATGGAGTGCTTTATGCTTATCTATGGCTTTTACAGTTACTCAGCCAATGGGAAGAGGGCCAGTGACCACAAACCATGATCTAGAAATTACTAAGGGCTAAATGTTAAAAAGTTCTGAAGTGAATGGTTTAAGACAGATCGGATGCCTCACAGGTCTGTCCTCAGGGAGATTAGTAGGAACTAGGGTGACCCTTTGGGTGACTAGTGCTGTTCAGTAAACCATGGATCAGGGCAACATAATGAGAAAGACTCAAGAGCTAGGGTAGGACCCACAGATCAGCGGATAACCTCTCCGGAACTAAAGGAGGAGTGCCAATAGCTCACCACATAGAACCGGTATTAACATGAATATGCTTTCAGAATGCCGGTCTGAGACTCTGCAAATCAGGACTCTACACGATAGATCTAGGTGAGTCCTTGCCATACGTGGGCCACTGAAAATTTCTGGGCATCATACTGAAGTTGATTTTGAAGAGACTCACAGAGTACCACCCGGAACAAGCCATCATACATACTCCAGGCCAGTGGTTCCCAACCCAGAGCCATCTTGTCATTCAGAGGTACTTTTAGTTTCACAACTGGAAGAGATGATGCTGAGTTCATGAGAGTTGACTTATTTCAATTTTCTGCCAGCTGTCTGGCTTGTCCATTATGCTCATGATGAGATCACCTTGCCTTGAGTCCATATGAATTCCCTTTCAGCAACTAAAGCTGAAGGACACCATGTGTAGGTAGCACTTCAGCGTAAGTCTATACCCTGAGATCGGAGAACTAACCTAAGATAGGAGGTTGGTAGATCTAGCTTCTAAGAAGCAAGGAGCAAACATTGAGTCAGAAATGCATGGGATTTTGAGGTTGTCATATATGGACAGTGGACACTTTCTCCCAGAAACCCATCGCATGCAATGACATACGCCCTTCACTGTGCTATGAACAAAATACAACTTCAAACCAATGCCAATTTATCAGGGAGTCACACGGAGACATTGGGAGTATCATTTTGCTAGGTCAATGAGTCGCGTCTGCTCTTCACCGAGGGACGTTCTGATTTGATGGGGGAAACATTACAAACGGAAGTTAATGCAGTCAATGTGCCATGCTGGCAAGGCTGAGAGGAACTGTGGGACTGCCAGGTTCAGGACCAAGTATCATTCTTTAGAATTCCCTGTGACCTTGAGATCATGGGAAGGAACATAACCAATACCGCGAATTGGATCTGCTCTAAGGCTATAAGTTGCACTGGGCTCTTTGAAAGCTTCAGAAATAATCATGAGGTCATAGAATTGTAGAGGCTGTAGGGACTTTTTCAGGGGGGTATGTTACAGACTTCAGTTTCATGTGTCCAATTTAAACATCACGATCCTTTTCTGTTATTCTCAACAAGTCATAATTTCACCCTTAGCTAGCATGTAAATACAAAAACAGATTGCATAAACAAATGATAAGTTATATTTCAACCAAAATATTACGTCTTTTGAGACAAGTTTCCATGTAGCTCAGGCTATTGTGGAGCTAGCTATGAAGCTGAGGACAACCTTGAACTAACATTTTTTGGTTCTACTTCTGAAGGCTGTGATTATAAACTGTTCCCTGTTTCATGGAGGGCTGGGGATTGAACCCAGGTCTTTGTTCATGCTAGGTAACCACTCTTCCCACAGAGCTAGATGCCTAGCTTCTGTTTGATTCCTGTGTGTCTGTCACAATGATGGGCATTCAGTGCTCGGTAGGTGCTACCAGGAATTGCAGACAATTTTAGGACCTTAGCTGAGGAAGAGCTATTCAATTTCTAACAACTTCCATGTCAGTGACTAACGTACTTCAATACACAGAGTGGGGTTACAGACTGATACAGGCCTGTAGAATAGTCCATGACTTATATGGTTTTCCTCTGTGTAGGATTGTTGCTGATGGCAGGATAGTTTGTACTCCCCTCCTCTTAGAGGTTTTACTGTGTGGTCCAGGCTGGATTTGAACTTGCAATCTTCTTACCCTGCCTCCTGACTTTGGGTCTTATAGGGACACACCATTTCTGCTCTCCAAGCTTTTTTTTTTTTTTTTTAAACAGGTCTCTAAGTGTCCTCACCAATGGCTTGGAGGTCGCTATATGTGATGATGATCTTCTACCATTTCTCCTTTACTCCTGCTTTCTATGATCAACCTTCTACAAACGTGGAGTCTAACTGCCAACTGTGGACCACTTCATATGAAAAGTCTCATTCACCCCATTGGAGAGAGTGTTCTGCTCCTTCCTCTGAAATCACTAGGATGTTCTCTCACTCCCCCTTGTCTTAGTTAGGGTTTCCATTGCTGTGAAGAGGCACCATGACCAAGGCAACTCTTAGAAAGGATAATATTTCCTTGGGGCTGGCTTACAGGTTCAGTCCATTATGATCATGGCAGGAAGCATGGCAGCATCCAGGCGGGCATGGCACTGCAGGAGCTGAGAGCTCTACATCTGGATCTGAAGGCTGCTAGAAGACTTCCAGGCAGCTAGGAGGAGGGTCAAAGCCCACCCTCACAGTGGCACACCTACTCTAACAAGGCCACACCCACTCCAACAAGGCCACTCCTCTCAATAGTGCCACTCCCTGGGTCAAGCATATTCAAACCACCACACTGGTTATCTGGCCACACTTTTCTTTTAGCTGTCAGAGAATATGACCCTGAGGTGCCTTCTCCCTTCAAGAACTGATTGTCCTGCTGTAAGGGCTCCTCCCACCCTATCCCCGTCACAGATGATGAGCTCCTTCAGTCTGACCTCTCAGGAGTTTCAAGGCTCTGCTAAGAAGAGACCTCTCTTGTCTTTGCTATTCTCTCCCCAGCACCAGACACAAAACCTGCTCCACAACAGCTATTCAGCCAAGAATGGTTGATGGATCTTCCCACGATCCGGACTACGATTAGAATATGCTCTCCCAAATCCATGCATTAGAAACCTAACCCCCAGTGCAGCTGTGCTGAGATGTGGTTAGGTCATGAAGACCCTGCTTTCATGAGTAAATTACCATTATCAAGGTGGTGGGGTCCTTGTCATGAGAGTGTATCCATTATAAAAGCAGATATGACCCCATTTCTCATGCTCGACCACTCTTACCCCCTCCTTTTCCACCTTAGGAAGACACAGAGGGACCACACCATGATCTTGGACTTTCGGCTTCTGGAGTTAGAAGAGGCTATGCCTGTGTTGCTTGGATCACCCGGTTTGGGTACTCTAAGGGCAGCCCCTGGCAAACATGTATATGAACTACTGAGTGGACCACACTGTCTCTCTGAGCACTGTGCTGGGGAGGGGGGGAAGGGGCAGGTGCTGGGGTAAGGGAGGCCTGCAGCAGCACAGGTGAAGACAATAGGCAGATGAGAGTGGAGCATCAGGAGCCGGGACAGAGCTGCTGATGCAGACCTCTCTATGCTGCAGAATGGAGAGGATTTGCTGACAGTCAGGTGCGGGGCTTCCCGTGGATGGCCCTGGGTTCCTGTGTGAGCAACTTCAGGTAAGAACCTGCCTTTAATTAAGGAAGAAAAGACTTCTTTAAAAGCATAGGTCCCTTGAGGATCTTTCTAGAATCCCTTCATATCCCACTTCATTTTGCCCACAGGAAATGAGAGTGCTGAGCGCACACGGAACGGATTGACCTCAGAAAGAGTGAGCGGTTGGGATCGAAAAGTCCAAGTGCTAGGATGGATGCCAATTAGACTTTGGATCTTACTGCAGAGATTAAACACAAGAAACTCAGAGTAATATTTAAAGTGGTAAAACGTCACTTTTCAAGAAGATACGGATCACCCATGGAGAGAAATAAAGACCATGTAATTCAAGGAAACACACATTCTCTCTCTCTCTCTCTCTCTCTCTCTCTCTCTCTCTCTCTCTCTCTCTCTCTCTCTCTCTCTCTCTCTCTCTCTCTCTCTCTCTCTCTCTCTCTCTCTCTCTCTCTAATAAGACCAGATCAAATCCATTTGCCATTTGCCTTTTAGAGGCACTGAAGAAAAATTGTATGTCCTATATAATCTTGCTTAACGCTCACCGTCATTTATTGAACATTTATGGTGTGTTGTGTAATGAACTGACTGATTAGGACTGATTAAACCATTTGATCTTCATGAAGACCCCAATGAGGCTGCTCTGTTAGCGTTATCCTTGTTTTATGGATATGAAATGAAAGCCCACTGAGGCTATGCAACACACTTCCGGTCACACTGCAAATAATCGGTGTGTCTGAGATTCAAACCCTGATTCTGGAACGCACTCACTTGACCATGAGGGGAGATAAATACGAGGCCTCTTTGTGGCTGTGGGTAAATTCAGACCCTGGGCGTTTCTTGTTCCTGTGCCTCTATGCCCCTCCCCTAAGCCTGGTGAACCCACACCATAAATAAACTACATGGCAGGGTCAGATGGGTAAAAATCTGAAAAGCTATAAGGTCATCTCAGAGGAATACGTTTCAGGAGGTCTAGTGAAGCCCTGAGGCAAAGAACGCCATAGCTATCTTCAAAGACTTGAGAGTGTTTCCTAAGAAAGGAAGACCAGCATGGAGGCCAAGGAAGTCCGACTTATAACAGGGAGAGCTTCGTAACTTCCTCGAACCAGTCCCAGAATGAGAGGATCATCTCGGAACTCATGGAGATTAGAGGACAAACAGGAATGCGTTATGGATGGGGATGCGTTAGCTACGTGTAGCCTCCCTTTCATAGCAAGACAAGATGATACAAAAGTATGTGTCAAAATCCAGGGCTGTCTAATTTGCCATTTGATTTCACGCTGCTACATCTGGATCAGATTACACACAATTCCGGCATGATGCTCTCCAGGCGACTTCCCAGTAGGTCTCAGGGGACAATGATGATACTAATGTGGGATGGCTCATGGCTCTTCACAAGCATGGCGCTGTCGCATTCAGTAATATGTCTTCTTGCAGCGCCCTTTGGGGTCCCTGGAAACTGTCAGGTAGAGCAGGAAATCATACCTTTTCCCGTGAGACTCGGACAGTGAAGGCTGATAGCATGCTGGAGGGTGAGGACCATTGCTTCAGATAACAGTTCTCCCTCTACAGGATAAAGTGACCTATGACCTCAATCTGCTCTTAGATTCTTTGCCAGTGCCCAGCGGACAATGTGGATACTTAGAAAAATCTCTCCGATTTGTATTTATGTGGGAAGAAGATTTTCTCTCTCAGGAGGAGTGATCTTGTCAAAGTAATGTACGTGTTGATTCTCTTTGCCCTGATGCTGTATGAGGGGAGCCTATGTCTTGGCCTGGGTGACAGTTGGGGTGGCACAAGGTGAGGACAGTGTCCAGGGTGGTACAAAGGATGCAGACAGTCAACTGCCAACACCATGCTGTGTCCCCTCTCCTCTCTCCCAACCCTTCTGTCCTGGTCCTCTCCATGTTTGATTCATTTTATTAAAGCACCCAATCCAGTGAAGAACTTCCAGAGCTATGCCATTGCTCTAAACCGAACTGAATCATGCCACAGACCCCTACATACAGTGAAATGGCATGTTTGAAGCGAAAATATGTTTAGTAATATCACGACATGCTGTCTCTGGTATTTTTGTTTAGATAATCAAAATTCATCTGAGACATAAGAAAGCATCTATGAGAGAGAGAGGGAGAGAGAGAAGAGAGAGAGAGGAGAGAGGGAGAGAGAGAGAGAGAGAGAGAGAGAGAGAGAGAGAGAGAGAGAGAGAGAGAGAAGAGAGAGAGAGAGAAAGAAAGAAGAGAGAGAGGGGAGAGAGAGAGAGAGAAAGAAAGAAGAGAGAGAGGGGGGAGAGAGAGAGAGGTGGGGGAGGGGGAGAAAGAAAGAGACACACAGAGAGAGAGACACACACAGAGAGAAAGACAGACAGAGAGTGAGTTAGGGGCTTGGGGCAGAAAGACCGAGGCTTAAAGGTGCTTTCCTAGCCTTCTATAAGGGTAGTGCTTTTGAAACACACACACGGAAACAACGGTTCTTTGAAGAGCCACTCTTAATGTGTATGAGTGTTTTCTTGCATGTATGTGCAGCACACGCACGCCTGGTGTCACAGAGGACAGAAGAAAGCACCAAATTCCCTAAAACCGGAGTTACAAACAGTCGTGAGCAGCCGTGTGGGTGCTGGGGACCAAACCCAGGTCCTCTGCAAGAGCCTCCAGATACCACAGAGCCATCACGCCAGCCCTCCACCCCGAAGTAACAGTTCTTATATATCTTTCTTTTAATTTTCAATCTGTCACAAACGGACACTTCATAAAATGATATGTGTGTTTCTTCCTCCCTTTCTTTTTTAAATGAAGCCTTTTAAGACTCAACAAGTGTGCGAGCAGGCAAGCACACAAACAAAAGGATTCTAATTGCTCTAACAGTATTGAAAGATGTGTTCTCTACTTCTGCAGTGTGGGTGCCGATGGGTAATGAGCGGTTTGGGGCCGTCCTTTGAGTAGGTGACATTGGGGATCTCACTCAATCTACCCTAGCTTCTTTACTTAGGTTCCCTAGGTGGTGTGAACATGAGTACATCCCTGATGACCACGACGATGGTGTGTTTGTATGGTATGTGTCGTGGTGTCACTGAAAGCTGAAGGTACTACTGCCCTCCTTCAGGACACCGGTAGGGGGAGCCAAGGGGCCAAGTTAAAGTTGGTACTTTCCTTGGGCAACAATGGTGAATTAACAGAAAGCAACTAGGGCAGAACTGTCAGAGGCAACAGCTTCCCTTGGAGGTAACTATTTCCCAACATACATCTCTTGGCTGCAAGGCAGCTATGGTAACTGTGTTTGGTTCTCTACTGTAGCCTTCCAGACCACACCTTTTCTGTCTGTCTGTGTCAGTAGAGCCATCTGGCCCTTGGCGATATACCCCCTTACTTTGGATGAAAACATTTTCACCCTGTCCTTAGGGAGCTTGGTTAAACTGTGCTTTGGAGTCACTCTGAGAAACCCCAGACATGGCTTAGGCTCAGCTGAGGTACTGCCATAGCCTGTCAGAAACAGTGTCCAGGATGAAGGCTCTCCCTTAGTGAAGTCAGACCGCAGACCTGGGTGGGGGAGAGTATTCTTTGCAGGCCTCCCAGAAATGCACCCAGAGGCAGTTTCTGGTGAAGGATGGGGTTCTTCGGGTGGCTTTCAGATACCAATGGCTCACATGTGTCTCACCCAACTCCATTGCTTCCAGTCTTCTGGTCTGCTTGTCCTGCGATTCCCTCCTCGCCTGCTCTCATCACTTTTTGTGGCATTTAAGCTGTTTCCAACGATCAATCAATGATCCACGTAATATGGAATGTAAGATTATCCTCTCTCTGTTTCCCCACATCGGGGCAGGGGAGCTCACTCTGAATAACCACACGTGCACAGCATTCTCAAAATGGCAATGTTTAGAGGAAAAATAGGGCTTAATATGGATTTACACTCCCGTGTGTGTGTGTGTGTGTGTGTGTGTGTGTGTGTGTGTGTGTGTGTGTGTGTATGATTGCAGGGACATGTACACACGTGTGAGAAGGTCAGGCATGCCATTTCTCTGGCACCTCCCACCTTGCTTTTTGAGACAGGCTGTCACTGGCTTGGGAATTAGTCAAGTAAGTTAGGCTGGCTGGCTAGTGAATCCCCAGAGAACTGTCTGCCTCTGTTTTTGTTTTCATTTTTAAATTAATTTTTAATTTTTAGTTTTTGTGAGCCTGCGAGCATGCCCCATCATGCCTGGCTTTTTTACATGGACTCTGGGGATTGAACTTGGGTCCTCATGCTCCCAAGGTTGTTCCTTACCCACTCTCCACCATTTTTTTTTTTCCCGGGCTGGGGATCGAACCCAGGACCTTGCCCTTCCTAGGCAAGCGCTCTACCACTGAGCCGAATCCCAACCCCTTCACCATTTTTTTAAAGTAAACGTGATTACTCAGTAGTTTGACAATGGAAACATACCATTCCCCTCTACGGCCCTTAAAGCTCAGGTTTGATATGGCTTTACTCTCAAGCCTCCTTACGTTCCTCAGGGGGAGAGGAATGAGGCGTCACACTCTAAAATCCCCAGCCTGCGCCTGTCTCAAGCGAGCCCCTCACCACGGTTACCTTTCCAGCCTCTGCATGGTCATAGCAAGTGTCTTGTTCAGCTCATCGATCATCCTGCAGCCCGAGGGGTGCATGGGTAAGGTGCCGGTGGAGGACGGGAGATGCTGGCCGTGGCTGCCATACTGCAGCTGGTGCTGCATCTGGGATGGCAGGACGGTGTGGTGGTGCTGGGCCACAGCCTGCTGGCTGCTCTTCTGGGCTGCGTAGGATGCCAGGGAGAGCTCTGGGCCCCCTACAGGCATGCAGATCAGGACTTTCTTTGGAGGTAGCGGAGGCGACAGTTTCACTGGCAGACAAGGCAATTTCACGGGGGCGCCAGGATCTGCGGCAGAAGGAGGGCGAGAAGCACATGTGAGTTGAAGAACCCAGAATATCATGTGTGTCCACCTTGGGACAGCAGCCACGGAAAGAGGACTCCTGGATACAGTGCATCGATCTAACGTCTCAGCACCGTGTGGATGCTGTTCAGTACACATTTACCAAGTCGTTTCTTGACTAGAGTGTTCTGGAACCTGGGTGGCATGAGAGATGGGTCTCAGGACCCATTAACCAAGGCATCTCAGCAGCCCGGTAGGATGGCGTCAAGAAAGTATACGCCATGGAGTCATGAGCTCATAAAGAAATCTTTCACCGGACCTGCCACGATTACCACAGATTTGCCATTGTTAAAGAAACACGTTCTTTCAACTGACAGGGTCCAACTCACCTACACTGACGTAGGAGAGAATGCAGTACTATGGCCAAGGCCCTCCCCATGAGGGGCCGTTCGCCAGCCACAGTTCCTTACCTGTCACTGAGGCGTGGCTTTGTGGGACTCAGTGGTGGCAGAACGTGACTTTGGCACACCAAGGAGCAGGGGTGAGGGCTGAGCATTGCTGCTGGGCTGACGGGTCCACTCACGACCAAATGTATCGCGTGAGTCAGAGTTTTTTGGAGGGATCTTCAAGGTACTCAGTAGTTTATCACGTAACTCACACACACAACTAAAGGACTTATATATTTTCCCAATAGCTTTGTTCACGGAAAAAAAAAAGGTCATGCAAAGCAAACCACCAGAAGGTGACGTATCTGGCTAGGCACGGGTTTATAATCTGGGCATTTGGAGAAAGCTGAGGGAGGAAGACTGAAGGCGAATCCATCCTGGGCTACAGAGTAAGAGCCTGTCTCAAACACCCAAGAACTTGGAGACTTGGAAAGATGATTACTGTATTTGTTATCTCATACGTGAAGCCTGGATTTTAATTTTTATATATGTGTGAGTCTGTATGTGTTTGAGTGTGGTAGGTAAGTACATAAATGAATGCATGTCTGTGTCTGTGTCTGTGTGTGTGTGAGTGTGTGAGTGTGTGAGTGTGTGCGAGAGTGTGTGAGAGTGTGTGTGTGAGAGTGTGTGTGAGTGTGTGTGTGAGTGTGTGTGTGAGAGTGTGTGAGTGTGTGTGTGAGTGTGTGTGTGTGCATGCGCACATGCATGACTGTGTTTGTGGGCATGAGCGTGCATTTGTGAGTGTGTACAGGTGTGTGCGTGTGTTTTATGAAACAAGAAAGGGGATCATGAGAGGGGAAAACCCTTTTGGGGTGAATAAGGAGACATCATGATATGATGATGATGATGATGATGATGATGATGGTAATGCAGTATATGATATATGATATATGATATGGAAACAAAAGGGAGGTTACCAGGAGGGGGCAGGAGAACTGGGAGTGAGTGAGAGGAGGTCAAAGAATCAAAGAATAGTTGAAAATACAATGCAACCCTATATGCTAGTGTTAAAAAACCTATACAAAAGCAGCAGCAACAATAAAACCCCAGTAACCCTTGCCCTCCCAAAGGCTGGAGATGTGGTTCATTAGCTCTGGGTTCCACACCAAGACAGCAAAACCAAACACCGAAGAGAATCACTGGTCTCATCTGCTGGCGCTCAAGACTTAAATGCATTCCGTTATATAGCGTGTTTAGTTCTCTCCTGTAGCAGTCTGTCAAGCCCTTGGCTCTGTGACAGTGTCATTAACGCTCCCTAGACGTGGTTCACATTAAGAGGAATCATGATGCGACCAGCTCTCAGAGAGCATTCTGGAAAAGACCTTAGAGTTCTCCTACCTAGCATTCCTTAAACTCACCTGGCCAGGAGAAGGGGAGGGGCTCAACGTGTATTAGGTTTCAAGCTTGTCTAGGAGAGCCATGTTCAGGATGGAGTGCTACTGAGGAGCACGGTGTCCGCTCGTCACACTCAGTGCCCCTTGTCAGGAAGCACCGCCTTCATGGTTTTGGACCATTGATCTTTGGAGTCTGAGATTTCCCGCCACCTGCCTGTTTCTGTCCCTCGACCTAGCTCGTGTCAGAACTGCTCCTCAGTTAAAACTCATCCAAGACCTCCCACAGACTATCTGCTGCTTGGTTCAGGTCTTCAGGCCCACACTTTTAGTGGTTTGCTCTGACCCCTGTCATGGGAAAGAATACTTTCTAGGCCACCCAGAGAGCCTCTGGGCAGAGTTTCCTCCATGACACTCCTATACTCCAATATCCTCCTTCACTTGGTATCACACAAGTTCAGGTCTCCACTCACAGCTTGGTCTGCCAAGGTGGCTTATGACCAAGCCACACTCATGACCTCCATGCACGCTGCTGAGGTCTTCCTCAGCTTCTTCCGGGTTTCTTTCCCTCAGCACATTATTTGCTGTGAGGAACTGAAGTGCTTAAGGCTCCCCTCCTCACCTTGGAACCCAGTGATCTACCCTTAGCAAACCTCCCTCACATACCCTCCATTCCCAACTGCTGGTGTCCACACCCTGGACTGTGGTGTATCTCTTCCCTACTTTCTCTTCCAGCTCTAGCGTACAAAGAAGCCTCTCCCAATCTTTCTTTGCTTGTTATAGCCTGTCTTCCACACCACACAGAGAATATACATCAAGTTAGCAGTAAGAGTAACAGCGGCAGTCACAGTGACAGGCATTTGGATCAAGGGCAGATCAAGTCTCTCTTAATTGAAATGGTGGAAGCGTTAATGTTACACATTCTAGATGGTTCCAAATCTTAGAATATGAATACACATATGTAATGGGGACGGGGCCCAAACACAAACGCAAAATTCATTTATGTGTCATATATATCTTCAAATACATAACAGAAAATTAATCTTGTAAGTTTTTTTTATAAAGATTTGTTGTAAGCTTATGCGTGTCTCTGTGTAGGCTAGGTGCGTGTGTGTGCAGGTGCCCTCTGAGGCCTTGGGTCCCCCCTGTTGCAGAGGTGGCTCTGAGTACATCTGACAGGGATGGAGGGACTCTGTCTTGTGTTCTCTCTAAGGGCGGTGTGCTCTTGTAAATGAAGAGCCATCCCTTCATCCTAGTTTCAGAGATTTTAAGAAAAATTGTCCATGAAGCAAGGTTTCTACACGAATGAACCATCAGGAAGGATCATGGCCTCACATCTGTACTGGAAAATGCTGAATGTTCAAACATCTCAGATTCTGGAGGTTTAGATGAAGAATGTCTCACCTATGCCGTGCTTGCTAACCACATGCCAGACAGGAAAATCTAAGTGATTTTCATAAATCACCAATTTAGTCTCCACTTCCTGTTTGTAACTGTCTCGTGGTCCAGAAACCAGCAAATAGCTTTAATTTACAGCATCCTTATCGTCTTGTTCAATGCTCTGCTTGAATGAAAACAGGGGCGAAACCCAGTTTTCTGTGTATTTTTGTTGTTAATTAAGATCACGGACACCCCTTTTAAAGTTAAAACTCTATTTGCATTTATTATGTTGATTATTGTAATTTATGATTATTATGATTTTATTACGTGTGTGTGTATATGTGTGGGTGTATGTGTGTGCATGTGTGTACATGTACGTATGCATGTGTGTACGTGTGTGTGTGCATGTGTATGTGTGTGTGTGTATCTGTGTGCATTGTCTACGTAATTGATTTTCTTTCATTTCCTTTCTTTTCTCTCTGAGTCACAAAGAGTTAACTAGTTCCCAGCCTCTTGCCTGACCAGTGAGAGGTCCTTAAGCTAGAGGGAAAAGAGAAACCAGTGCTTATTAGCACAAACAGTAAGAGAGAGTTACAGAGCCAAGGATCATTAGACTTTGGCTTTTGTCCAATGTTGTGCCCTGCCTCAGTACCATTCATTCTAAAGATTGGGGCAGGCCCCTGGCACTAATCGAAGTGTAATTTATATCAAAATGGGCCTGAGATACACCCACTAAGACACTTTCTTTCCCAATTGTGTCCCTGTACAGGTAAAGGGAGACTACCCCAAGACTTCTCTAGGACTTAGCTAGCTGCTACTCTCAGAGCACCCAGTTGGCTGCTTCTGGAGGTTTCTGCTACAGGCTGTGGGTGGAGTCAATCACTACTGGCACGACATGCAGAAGAGCGGAGCTCTAATTCTAGTTCTGCCACCAAGGACTCTGCCCAAAGCATTCAATGTTTCCCAGCCTCAGTCTTCTCATCTGTGGAAAGGCTATATGTTTGTCATATAGTTTTATTGCCAGGAGCAAATAGGTTAACATCTATCTATCTATCTATCTATCTATCTATCTATCTATCTATCTATCTATATATCATATATGTATATATCATATATATGTCTATCTATCTCTATCTATCTATCTATCTATCTATCTATCTATCTATCTATCTATATCCATCTATCTATCTATCTATCTATCTATCTATCTATCTATCTATCTATATCCTTCCATCTATATCCTTCCATCTATCTATCTATCTATCTATCTATCTATCTATCTATCTATCTATCTATCTATCTATCTATCTATCTCATATATGTATATATCATATATATGTATGTCTGACAGTCTATCTATCTATCTATCTATCTATCTATCTATCTATATCCTTCCATCTATCTGTCTATCTATCTCTCTCTATCCTTCCATCTATCTATCTATCTATCTATCTATCTATCTATCTATCTATCTCATATATGTATATATCATATATATATGTATGTCTGACTATCTGTCTATCTGAAATTAGCCAAAAGGCCAAGAAGCGATGGTTAATACATACACACATGCATGCATACATACAAACATATGTATGTATATATTCTTACTATTGGGCACAGAGGGAACAAGAGTGCCACAGTATAGTCTGAGACCTGAGCTGGCATATGACTGAGTCACCTTCTGTAAGAGGAGCATCTCCATGGGCAGCTTTGTCTAATTCCACCAGGTCTCCATACCGCTGAGCAGAGGGTCTATAGTAAGGGACCCCCAGTGAAGTCTTTGGGGTGCCAGAAGAGTTCACCAGTGGAGACCTGGCTTTGCAGTAAACACAACAGCACATTCCCTGCCTCACCCTCAGCCTGCTTTGACGTTCAGATACTGTATGACCTTGCTCTGGGAAATGTATCATTCACAGTGTTATTACGAGGGACTCTTGTCATGCTTCTGAAAATCCACCGGTGTTGATGCTTCGCAGCCTGAGGTGGGATAATGGGGGTCGGGTAGGCCTCTGAGGGTACAGTGTGTTCTGGCATTACTCTATACAGCAAGTGGGAGAGAACGTCTTGGTGGTGACTGCCAAGAAGAGCTGTCATCCATGATCCGGCGTGTGCCTCTGATGTACCCTGCACCTTGTGCTATAAAAAGCTAGTGGAGCAGAATTAGGAACTGGGAGTTTGAACTTAAGTCTCATTAGCTGGGAAAACTGAGGGATAAAATTGCTTCTCGTATCTGCATAGGGCCCAAGTGAATCAAACCCTTTGCATCTACTAATATGCGACATTCATCCATTTTTGCTGGAGGACACACTCTGCCTCTGGCATTTATGATGATGGATCTGAGGCTGCTGGGAGAGATGTAGCACCGTTTGCTTCCTGATTTCCGAAGCCAGACTGATTGAGATGCAGCGTGCTGTACTGATGGAGTAGAAGAGGCGAAAATGACCAGTTCCAGGAATAGAAAAAAATCAACCCAAACTGGGAGTGTCACAGAGCCTTCAATCCCGAGAGGGCTGGCCTTCCCACACTACAGCTCTGGCCTTCCCACAGAATAGCTCTGGCTTATGGTTTTAGACAAAGGAATGAAAATGCGAGCTTATTTCTGCCATTCATTCTCTTGATGGAGGACTGCCGGCCATGAATCTCAATCAGTAGAAGTTAAATAAACCACAAGGAGCATCCTACTCTGAAAGCCTTAGCCACTCATGCACCTGAAATATTCCACACATGAGCTCATGTGATGGATCAAAGTGAAAAGGCATGTTCGCTGAAAACACAGTATACAATTACCTTCAGACTATGCACACAAAGTATATAATGGGATAAATGAACTTTGCGATCCTGAGTTCCATCACCAAGATGTCTCATTACATGAAACTATGAAAATACAACAAAACTTCAAACAATCCCCAAGGATGAAGCATGTCTGGTCCCAAGTGTTTCAAAGAAAGGGCATCCAAACCATCTCCTTAAAGCCTCTTTTCCTACAGCTACCAAGGAACTTTTAAATTGGCACCTCTTCCAGGAGCTTACATAACTACTAAAATGTGAACAGTGCTCATCATGGCTAGTAGCTCTTGGTCCCTTATGCACCAAGGTGTTGGAAGAATTTCTCGGTCATTTGTCACATGGTTCCAGCATGTTAGATGCCCCAAGGTCTAAAAGACCCATAAGACCCATACTTAGGACTTAAATTAGAGCACGACATCAGAGTCCCCTTGCCTGAAGAAGGGAGTTAACAAGAATATCACTAGTTCCTTCAGCATGTTAGCTTGAGGTCTTGCTTTGCTCAAAAGATGTTCTGACCTTTCTGAGGGCCAGTGATGCAGAGGGAAGTAAGGGGGAGTAAGGGGAGGTAATGCCCCATGTCAGGCTGGGTGTGGTAGCTATGACATGCAGCAGGCATTCCAGAATCCTGAAATCGAAGGCCATCCTAGATGACACCAAACACAGCAGATGAATTTGGTTTGAACAACCACCCCCCTTCCCCTTCTATGAGCAAGCACTTTCATTCTCAAATTTACTTTCCCCAGTTGAAAGGGTGACAATGAGGACTATGTCTCATTGAAAAGAACTATTGGGCAGTGGATGAGGGCCACTCACCTGCTGAGCTCCTTGGGCATGTCACCCTGGCAGGACATGGGATTCAATTAGATTCTTTGTAATAGAGTTACATGTGACAGCCTAGTGACTCATCTCCAAGAATTACTACTGAAATAAAGGCAGCCATGCCAACAAACGCACGTCGAGAAGGCGTGTGACTCTTGCTAGACATGACAAGTCACCGACATAAAGACATGTGCTGTTGTTATTAATAATGGATGAGGGCTATCATGGGCAGGGAAGAGTTTGTTATCCCTTCTAGCCTTCCCCAGGACAGGCAAATATCATGGAAGAAGTCCAGAGATGAATAGATGGAAGAGAAGGGGAATTCTTCATGGTGGGCCACTGAAGGCTGGTATATGTGAAACAGATAAGAACAGAGAGGGGATTGGATGAAAATCACAGTCATCGGGACGAGCAAACCATTCCTGTCTCTGCATAGAACACTAGAACCAGAGGATGCAGCCACGGGATCAAAGCTTTAAGTTTAGAACAGATAGAAGAAAAGTACTGCATAGGAAATACAGAGATCTGCTATCAGGGAGGATAGGCATGGTTAAGGTATAAATGAGTTCAAACTAGGGTGTGAAAAGGGATTCTATGTTTAAAAAAAGAATAAGTCTTGACTCTGAGATTTAGTATACTGACTCCTGAAAAGCCTTGACAATGGGGTCTCCTTGTGAGCATCCATTGGACAGGGCAGGAACCACAGCAAATTGAATTCTCACCCTCATGAAACCTACCTCTTGGATAGTTTACAAAAATGTCCAAGAGAGCTGAGGAGCACAGAGCTGCAGGTTTGGGGGGACTTCGCCTACTAAAATGGTCAGGGTCTTCCTCGATCAGATCTGTTTTTCTGTACAAATTGTTGTGGGCTCCCCATCAACCTTTCAGAACTCAGCTCTGCTTGGTTCACGGGCACCATGGGTAGAACCTGTCTTCTTACCAAGGTAGTTTAACTTGCAGCACAGGGGAATTCAAGGTTATGCTTACTGGCTGCTATGGTGATTTGACATGTGAGCAAACACTGCAACAGCAAACTGGGGGAGCATCTGTGAATTGCTATGGAAGACAGCTGACGTTTTAAGGAGAGTCGTGTGATCCTGGGACGTGTTCTAGTTTGAGCGAGTGAAGGCTTTGAGGAGCAGGTACCACTTACAACTCTTGAAGAAAGAAGATGAGACCACCTTTGCCAGTTCTCCTTCGCCAAAAACAAAAATCTACTTACATTGCCCTGTCACCAGACCAACAGATTCGAATTATGGACTACGGAATAAGAGGTTTCAAGAATCTAAGAGGAAAACTTTCTCTTTTTAAAATGATGCTTCTTTTCCTCCCACCGCCGTTTGTAGTGAGAATAAGACGAAGGTGGTTTCTCCCTATGTGTACACTAATTCAGAAGGGTTGGCGCAGCTACATGGTGGATTACGTGAGGGGAAAAATGGGGCCATAAGCGTGAAAAGATGTTTTTCATGGGAATTTTGAGTACAGCCTATATCAGTAGCATGGCCATAAAACTTAGGTGGGATCATTTTAAGCTTAAAATGTCTCAGTTACCTCCTTGAATTTGCCGGCTTCAAGAAGTGATATGAATCTGTGCATAGTGCTATAGACTGAGTGCAAATGTGGCTTGTGCTGGCCCGTGTGTCAGTCTTGTTGGAGAAGAACCATAGCACTAGAAATCATTCTTTCTTGTCAGTCTTGACCCAAAGATGTCACAGCCCCTAGTTACTTACCACCATGTACTTGGTGTTGATGCCTGGTTTCTGACCCAGGGCAGAGCTGCTTGATTGCCTTTTCCATGTACCTCAAGTATGGCAGTATAAGTAAAGAGAAAGCTTGAAAACAATGAAGGGAGAGAGGCAAGGTGTGATGATGGTTTGAATATGGTTGGCCCAGGGAGTGGGACTATTACCAGGTGTGGTCTTCTTGTTGGAGTAAGTGTGGCCTTGTTGGAGGAAGTGTGTCATTGTGGGTGGCGGCTTTAAGACCCTCATCCTAGCTCCCTGGAAGCCAAATTTCTCCTGTTTGCTTTTGGAACAAGATGTAGAACCTCAGCTCCTCCTGCACCATGTCTGCCTGGATGCTGCCATGCTCCTGCCTTGATGATAATGGACTGAACCTCTGAACCTGTAGGCCATCCTAAGAGTCCTTGTAAGAGTTGCCTTGGTCATGGCGTCTGTTCACAGCAGGCAAACCTTAACTAAGACACAGGGGTAGCAGGCTGACACAGTTACTAGCTTTTGTTTAATGCTAAATACACACCCAGTGTACAGCCAACTAATGGCACCAGGGTCCATCTTATCTATGCGAGCTTCCAGGGGACATGCTCAGCTGGAATCAAGTGATTGCTGCCAAGAACCCACCAAGGATGCTCCTGTCCTCCTACAAAGACAAAGCCATGTGGTACTCAAGGCTCCTGTTTTTCAGCTCCAACCTTCATTGCTATGCCACTAGAATCCTGCATTCCTGCCCCAAAGGACTACTTGCTCTTTCTTGAGCATAACACCCCTCATACACATTCTCCTGGGGCCTGTGTTTCTTGTTCACCTCTAACATACACCTGCTACCACTGTTTTCTTCAAAGTTGTCTTACATATGGTCCCCATACTGAGCATCTTCCTTAGTCATCACTGCCTGCAGATCCTAACACTGGCAGTCTTGACATCTTTCTAAAATGTTACATGAAGGTCTAGTCAAACATCCTATACATGGTGGGAGCCAACCGTGCGCCCCAACACACATACGTGTGTGCGTGCACGCACACACGCATGCACGCACACACACACACACACACACACACACACAGAGTATGGTAGAGAGGGGGGGATTGTTCTTATATTTTCAGAAAAGAAGATCAAGATTAGATAATACAGAGAAGTTGCTATAATGAAGTTGACCCAGGAACCGTATCCATTCCTTACACTTTATTTTGAACTTTCTGGAGGTTATGAGTTTGGATATACTGGAAATCTTTCTGGTTGTTGCCAACCCATGTTTAGAGCCAGCCAACGCTCATTTTGAGTTTGTCTTTGGCATGGACATGCAATACAGAATAGCCTGAGGGCCAGACACCTCCCCTGGCATGTAGAATGCTGGGTACAGTGGTATTTCTTTGCCACATCCATCCCTGGCAGATACCACCCAACTAGAGGAACTCTATTTGGTGGATACTTGCTGGGACTTTTCACTCCAGCCAATCCAGACAGTTAACTTTACCCTGCTCCTCTTTCTGCAGAACCACCATAGAGTGTTGGCCTTGCTCCCGTGTCTACCACATAACCACCCTTAGGCTCCTCTCTTAGCCAGGAATGGGGAGCCAAGCCTCTGTCTCCAGGTCTGAGAGGATAATATACTCGCACTTCCCACTTGTGCCTGAACTTGATCTAAAAGGACATAGAATATCTTCACAGTATCAGTGACCAACAAGTGTAAACGGCCCACCTCCATATATGGCCTCCATGTCATGAGCAATTTGCTTTGTGGCACCCTAATCTTTAGAAGGTAAGGACCAAGGTGGAAACACACAACTGTGTCGAGCTGAAGTGGGGGAAGGAGGGGAGGGGTAGAATGCTAGAGAGAGAGAGAGAACGAGAGCAAGCAGGAATATAAATCTGAGAGCAACACAATGACAAGATGAAATTAATGACTACAGAACAACAGAGGTGTCCACAGAATCAGAGAGAGAGAGAGAGAGAGAGAGAGAGAGAGAGAGAGAGAGCGCTATAAATAGGAACACTGGCTTCAGCTTAACGATCACTGCATCTATTCTCATTAGACCCGCTTAAGTGCTGGCACTAGAAAGTTCTGCAGGGCGCAGATGTTGTTTGTTAGGCAAAACTGTAGCCGCAGACACCACGGCACATTGAAATTTGCCATCGCCGAGGTTTGCTGAGAGTCACTTCTCGGCATCTGAGGGTTATTAGTGCTTACCGTACCCACACCAGCAAGCAGATGGTCAGGTGCCTTTCACCGAACGGCTCATGCGGACCCACAGTCTACACACACCTCCCGTGTACTTCACATAACCTCCAGGTTACTTATGCTACCTAACACACTAGGAATGCTGTGTAAGTACATGGTGGTCGTTTGTATTTGTGTTACCTTTGATTATTTATTATTGAATTTCAGCCTTCAAAACGATGAGAAATAAAATTCTATTAAGTGTTTTTGAAATTAATTTTATGTGTATGTGTGTTCTGCCTGCATGCGTGTATGTGTGTCATGTTCATGTCTGATGCCTTCAGAGGTCAGAAGTGGGTGTCGGGTCCCTTGGAATTATACTTTCGATGGCTGTGAGCCACTGTGCAGGTGCTGAGAACTGAACGTGGGTCCCCTCGTGAGTGCTCTTAATCACCGAGCCGACTCTCCAGACCTGATATAAATTAAGTTTTGTTGCATAAGACACCTACTCTATGTGATTTGGCATGGCAGCCTGAGCAGGCTAATGCAAATGAAGAAGCATTTAGTTTCTTAAATGGATGAAGACATACAAGGTTCAGAGACCCACAAAGCCGATTTACCGGCTGTCTAACTACAATCGCCAGTTTCCTATCTTTTTTGGTCATCTTCTGTGAGAAGGAGATAGGACTAAATGGTACCTCGTAAAGTTCTCAAACAGTGCTAGCTGTCCAATGTCTATCCAAATGTGACGGTCAGGCCATCAAGCCATGCCAGCATGCATTGTCCTTTGAAGCCATGCTTTCTTCCGCATTCACCTACCATGTATGAGGTGCCCACTCCCCCAGGTTCCTGCTGCAGAAAGTACTGGGTATAGTCATGTAATGTTTATCATATGGCTCCTGGGTAAGAATGCTTAGGGAAGCAATTGGTGGAGACTTAGAAAGGCAGGAGACAGGGTTTTACTCTGATTACATTTTCCCTCTGCGGTCAACCATCATTCCAGTAAGAATCTGTTTCTCCTGGCTCATTCACCTTGGAATGCATCCACAATGCAGACAGCTCTACTGGGGACTGTACCTTCAGAAAGGTAAGACTCCAGTGTCCTACAGCTCCCAACTCTGGCCCATGTGCTGCCAGGCAGGCTGATGACGGAAGAGGGGGGACATGAAGACTGAGGGCTTTTCTCCACTCAACTGAAGAATTGTAAGACACGCATTTCCCGAGTCCACTGCGGGTTTTCCTGATGAAGTGGAAGCGAATCCTAAAGCAGAGTTAGTTCTGCGGGCTGCTCTTTGATTGGGAAGCTGAGTGACACTCCCGTTTAGGCTCCTATTTCCCCCACATCTTGTCAGGTCACTACCCACTTCTTTGAATCGAGCCTGTGGTCTCCCAATAGTCCGATATTTTCTTTCCAACACACGGACCAAACAGCAACAATTGAGAACATGCTAGCCACTCAGGAATCTTAATTGAGAGTTCTGGAATTCTTAGTTGATGAATTCCTTCTGACACGGCCCAGATATCTCTGGTGTAATTAGTGACAGAACGGGGTTAGCAGAGCTCTTCGTGGTGATGCAGATTCATTATGACTGATTGCTCATTTATGAAAATTAAGCAAGTCTAATGGAGTTCAGACCTAAAAGGATAGCACTAACTTGACAGTCCCTAGACACCACCATCTCCCCCGATCTTAACTTTACCACGCTTACGAGACAACCTTGCTCAGAGAGATCTTCAGTGCCTCATGTACAGGGTCCTGGGAATCGCTGCCCCACTCAAGCTCCTGGGCTCACAGCGAGGTTGCCATGTTCTCTCATCTATTAGATAGCTAGATACATCGGAGGATGTTATGAAATAAATACTCCATAGCTACTCTTTCCTATCTACTGCCCTTCTCTTTCTTCCACTGATAATAGATTTCCATCAGCTCTCACTGCATTGGTAAGAAGCCTTCCTGGCCCAGGTCCTTCTGCTCAATGCCACTAGTAATTTTGAGGTGCACAGTGCACAGCTAGCTTTGTTGGCACCTGTGACAAATCTTCAACTGTTTCCTATTTCTGCCCATTCTACACATGACCCAGGAAGGTTATTTTTATTTTGTTTTGTTTTGTTTTAATATTGGGCCTCCATATATAGACCTGGCTGGCCTGAAACTTCCTTTATAGACTAGGTTAGACTAAAACCCAGCACAATCTGCTTGCCTCTGCCTCCCACGTACTGGTATCAAAGGTATGTGGCACCATGACTGTCTTCTGGGAAGATAATTTAAAGGCCCACTCCATCACTCCCCAGCCCCAATTTTGCTACTTCTGAGGGGAAAAAATACACATCTTTCCTGGGTGAACCCTGTCTCTCAGTGTCTGTAATTAAATCCTAATGGAATCTCTATCCCAGTGGAGCCACTGAAGTGACCTAATACATCATTACCTTTGAGCCTTTCCAGAGTCTTTCCCCTGAGAATCTATTCCCCAATTCTCCACAAATGTCCTTCACTCTGCGCATGTCAACCAGGCTTCTGTCTTCTTCAGGGGCCCTCTGTGAGGCTACACTGAACCATGACTCTACTCTGAATGGCATTTGCTAGAGCACTCTAACACACTCATCCCTGGGTCCTGTAGAGATCTGTCTTTGCCCTCCTGTGGACACCCAAATCCACACATGCTCCAGCCCTTTATACAAAATAACACAGTATTTGCATAGACCCTACACATACCCTCCCCTATACTTTATCTCTAAACAACATACTGCCTAATTCAATGCCGATACTGGGTAAATAACTATAACATCATGCTGTTTAAGGACATGACAAGGAAAAGTTCTCGACATATTCAGTATAAAATTTTCAATAAATATTTTTTGATCTGTGGTTGGCTGAGCCATAGTTATAGAACCAGTAGATACAGAGGACTGACGGAATATGTGTTCATTAAACTGGTACAGAATTGTGTCCACTTCGATAACAACACAGTGTTCTGTGTTATTGAAGGCAGGTTGAGGAAATACGTACAATATGTCTATGTAAGGGTTTTTTTTTTCTGCACACTATTGAATTTTTCTTAAGGGGTGTTTGTTGTCCAAGGCTTGAAGGGTATATATAACTTGGACTTTGTAGTTTTAATTCTAGAAATGCCCTGGGAAAACCTTAAAAAGGCATAGGCAGGCCACTGCAGATGCTTGCTGTTGTAAGTTACAATAGAGAATGTAGAAGAGGCTCTTGGTCTGCACCAAGTGGAATAGTCACTAACACGAGATTCAGCTCCCACATTGTTATGTATATAAAAATACAGTTGAGAAGACAGCGTGTAGGGTGATGTTTGATTTTTGATCGACAGTGGGTTGATGTCTTGGAGTGTGGCCTATTTTCCCTTTGATTTTCTGTAAATTAAAATTTCGGGATACTAAACCGATGTGTTCAGTGGTTCTTAGAGAGGCAACAGCACTTTTATACCACAGGCACCTGACTGAGGCGGATGGGGACACTTGGTATAACAGCTTGGCATGAGTCCTTGTTGAAGCTGGACTGTATGCTAACTCTAACATTGATAGCTAACGGGTGGGAGGCCCAGGTTCTGGTCATGCTTCCACTGTCCTACCTGCCCTGGAGGAGCCATGTTCTCTTCTTTATTCTACTATAAGTGAGCGTGTTTTCTACCGTCCTCCTCCATTACGTGTAATGGTCATAGGGGTCACTTAGATACTATTTGTAAAAACACATTCCTGTCCAAAGGAAAGACAGGGACAAAACAAAAATGGAACAGAGATTGAAGGAAAGGCCATCCGGAGACCCATGCACCTAGGGATGCATCCCATCTGCAGACACCAATCCACAACACTAGTGCTGATGCCAGAAGCGCTTGCTGACAGGAGCCTGGTACGGCTGTTCCCTGAGAGGGTCTACCAGCACCTGACTAATACAGATGCAGACACTCACAGCCAACCATTGCACTGAGCCTGGGGACCCCAATGGAAGAGCTAGGGGAAGGACTGAAGGAGCTGAAGGGGGTTGCAACCCCATAGAAGGAACATTATCAACTAACTTGACCACCCAGAGCCACCAGGGACTAAACCACCAACCAAAGTATATATGGGTGGGGAGAACCATGACCCCAGATACATAGGTAGTAGAGGATGGCCTTACCTGACGTCATTGGGTGGGGGAGGTCTTTGGTCCTGGGGAGGCTTGATGCCCCAGCATAGGGGAATACTAGAGTAGTGAGGCAGGAGTGGGTGAGGGGGTGGAGGAGCACCCTATAGAGACAAAGGGGAGGAGGGAGAGGAGGGGTGGGATGAGGGGTTGTGGAGCGGTAACTGGGAAGGGGATATCATTTGAAATGTAAATGAATAAAATAATAAAAAACAAACAAACAAAATATGTTGTACAGAAGCAATTGGTAGGGGTCTGATTATATCACACATGGTGAAATGCAACTTCATTACACACCCAACTCCACACCTGAGCACATTCATTAGTCACACAGAGCAAAAGTACGAAAAACATTTTAGAGCAACTCTGCCAAGCCTGTGCTTCCTCTGACGGTGTCCCACACCCCTTATTGGCTATTTTATTGTGGCTGCTTTCTCATGTAGCTCAGGCTGGCCCTCTAACGTGCTAAGTAGCCAAGGATGATCTTGGGCTCCTGATTCTCTTGCCTCCTCCTCCCAAGTGCTGGACTGACAGGCACGCACTTCTTTCTTTTTGAAGAGAACCGACAGTAAATGAATGAAACGTGTTTTAATTGCAGAAATATTCCAGACTTTCGATCAATAACTTACAAACATTTAAAGCCTTCGCAGACTCGTCACAAAAGGAGCAAAGCACTTTTTTTTTCCCGTCTGTGTAAACATTTTGACATTGATTCTAATTCGCCCAGATGGGCGATAATCTTGAATTGGTCACATAAATGCAATGTACATATTTACAGATACACAGACGACAGATAACACCGAAGGCTCTTGGCATATGGCTGGCAATTGTACATCAAATGCTTCTTGACACAGAGACATAAATCTTGGTCATGACTTCATGTACCGACACACATACAAATCCCCAAACACCCCGTGGGGCTAGCTTCTCAGAAGTGCCTATTCAGGCCTCAGATGAAAAAAGCAAAACAAAACAAGAGAATAGACACTGTCCCATGAAGGGAGGAAGGGCCACGCCTCAGCAGACGTTGGACTTACCTGTTAAGTGGTTGGCAATCCGGGCAGTGGGTTTGGGAGGCAGGGCCGGGGGCTGCTTGTGAAGGGACAACTGCTTCACTGGGGTCTCCTCATGGTCTCCAGAGAAAGCAGAAGATTTTTTGGGGGGCAGGAACAGAACTGGTTTGGCTGAAGGATCTTGGGACAGGAGGACTCCAGACTCACTGGCAGAGGGACTCTCTTCAGACACTGAGGGGACAACCACATGATACACAGGAGACATTACATGAACGCAGTGCAGGCCAGCCAGGGACACAGGACAGGGACACTGGCAAGCCAACGAGACAGCAGAATGCCACCTGCTGCAGGCCATCATGGGCACACGGAGAGAGAGCTAAAGCAAGGACATGGAAAGCCAAGAAAGCAGGTAGGGTGTGGAGGGGCAGGAAAGGGAGGAAGAGAGAAGGGGAGAGGGAGCAAAAGGGGGAGGAGGCAAGGGCATTTTCTCATGAAAAAGGTCACCATTCCAAACTGAGCCTGCATCATCCAAAGAATACAGATGCTCTACCGTGTGACTCAGGAGACCGGAGGCACAACCAACAGGACAAAGAGAAGAAGGATTTCAAATCCCCTGAACGGAACAAGAACTTTTCCTTGGGTCCCCAAACTCTTCTTTTGCTGAGAGAAGAGAGAGACAGGCCACAAAGTAGAGAGCATTGGTGTTGCCACCGAGTCTTGCTCTCTGGTCTGGGATACCAGTGGCAGTTGGCAAAGTTGACACCAGCACATTTTGGTGGCTGCTCCTCTAATCTTTGGAATGGACAGGACCAAGAGCCAGGGTCTCAGTGAGGACTCTAGTCCTAAGGGTAGACTCCTGCCCTGCCTGGCCCTATATGTTCTCACAAGGCAGAGGATGTACAAAGGCTATGCCTTTCAATTTGTTCAGTTCCTTTACTTCCTGCTTGTCAGACTTCTTGTCATTTTTATCCCCCACCCCTTCCTTTCCCTCTGCACTCCTCTTTCTAGGGCCTCATCTATTCTTGGATGGTTCTAAACTCACTCTGTAGCAGACAGAGGATGATCTTGAACTTCCAGTTCTCCCGTGTCTACCTCGTGAGTGCTGGGATTCCAAGCCGTGTTCCACCCTGCCTTAGAACTAAGTACATGGTGCCAGGGATTGAACCCAGGGCATCCGTGCAGCCTAGGCAAGCACGGTAGCAGCCTAATAACACCTTGGCTCACACTCTCTTGTTTCAACTTATCTCTTCTTTGGTTGAGTTGCCATGGGGTGGTCAGCCCACTGCTTCCGTCTGGGCAGTTAATCTGAGTAACAGCAGTAAAACTCTGAGTCTGATGGGTGGTAGATTTCACTAAAACAGTCTATCTGCCAGATTCCAGTGCTACAAGGGAAGTTGGATGGTTCAAGGGATGTCGAGTTAAAAAAAAATCTTGCTTAAAATTCTAAAGGACAAACAAAATATAGCTCTAGGGATTGTCTGTCCCACTGCTTCCCATGACTGCCACAAGGAGGGAGTTTGTAAAGGATTCCTTCCCTCTTCTTGTCTTCCTTCTCCCCTGGAAGAAATAATGTCCACATAGCAATACAACCCTGCAAAGAACCCTGACACCAGAGTGCTCCCCTCCTCAAGGAACATTGTTCTAATCACTTGCTAACCATAGCTCGCCTGGTCCCACAGTTAAGTGTGGGAACCAACTTCCCCCAACGAAAGCCAAGTGTACATGTGCATGCTACATGCAGAAAGGGGGCACCAGGAAGGTGGCCTTAGCACCCACACTCCACGTAGTGCTAGAGGCTCCTTGACCAGCCCATCTCCTGACGTGTGCTGAGACTCTCTGCTGGTAGGGCTTTATCTTTGGGCTGATTAAGAGGGCTCTGTACCTCCTGAGAGAGGCATATTGACCACTTGGATGACAGTGAACTAAAGAAGGAGGCAAATAACCAGAAGGAATCCAAACTCATCTCTAGGCAGGCTCCAGCTTGGCTGGGAAATTGTATACAATTTAACAAATGCATCAATCGCCTGTGTCCAGTAGAATTACTAAACTGGAATGATTACTGATGGGTATATTGGGACTAGAAATTCAATGCTGTGGCCAGGCCTTTGGAGTAGGTGGACTAGACAGTTTTAGAGAGAGGGATAGGATCCTTTTAATTAATCTTAACAAAGGTGTATGTCAGAAAACAAACAAGATTTTAAACCATCAGTAGTATAAAACAAGTTATAATAGTTTGAAAGTGATGTATGTCACAAAAGCATTTTCACAAACTATCAAGCGTCCTGTGAAAATAGCATTTGCATTTTCTTAGCTTCAGTTACGTTTAGACAACTATGTGGTCGGTTTCCCCGACGTTTCCAGGTCCCCATGCTCTGGATGGTTCGAATGAGCATTCCAAGTCCTGCCAGGAGACTGTGACATCAGGGACCCACCCCAGGCTTCTGCTATGTCATTACCTGGTCCATCCATAATGTCTGAAGCTTGGAGCACCTCATATGAGCAGGGGTCCCTGGGCATTGGGACAGGCTCCATTTCCGACAGAGCAGGCAAAGAGAGCTGGCTGGAGCTCAGGGACTGGCCGTTTGTGAGGGAGTCATCTTCATTTGATATAGAGAGCTCTCCATCTGTGGAAGGGAAGGAGACGGCAGTGTCAGATAAGGTCTGTCCTCACAGCGACACTCATGGCTGCCAACGAGTTCGGGTGCTCTGAACCATCTTTGATTAGTATCTGCACTTGACACCAACTTTTTGCTTTTAAACCATGTTCCTTTAGAGAGAGAGAGGCCCCGTCTAAGCTTCTAGAAAGTACTGTCCCACCATCCATAGCAACTTGTCGATTTTCTCTCCATTTCTTTAATCATAGTCCATCTGGGGTCCTACGAGGAGTGTAAATTGTTTTCCTTTTGAAAGACTTACTGAGTTTTTAATTGTCTATAGTTATCTGTGTCTATGTATGGGCGTGTCCTATGAGAGCAGAACAGGATATCGTGACATGTGCTATTCCTATCTGTTCACAGGGACTCTTCTTTGCGACCACTAGGATTGCTCTGTATCTCCGAGAAAGGCACACTGGCTGCTTGAGTGACAATAACCAAAGAGGGAGGCCCTCCGGAGGATGGTGCCAGGGCTGTAATAAGTGGCAGCCGTGAGTAGTGTGGCAGTGTAGGTGCCGAGAACTGTTGGGAGCGATGCCCTTGAAGCCCTCCATTGTTGATGCTAGAATTAAGTATGACTAGGTTCATGGAAAATCCCCAGCCAGCTGCAGTAGACTAATACAAATCTGGTGGTCAAAATAATCATATGATAAAGATACCCAATGTGATGACCTGTAACCTTTCCGAAAAACCAACATCCTGCTGACTAATAGATATGACAAACCTGTGACTTTTGTGACATCCAGTTGACATCAGCCTACTCCCAGGCCACACGAATATTGTGTCCTTGGCCTGCATAAATGTTCCTTATTTCCCCCCCCTCTGTTACCCATGTTATGGTATAAATTCAGCCTTTGGGAAAAATAAAATTGTCGCCTTGATCAGACTCTTGTCTTGGCGTCCTTCTTCGCGTCTCTTGTCCCCCATTCTCTTCCAGGTACCTTCAGACCCCTTTGCTTATAGAGAACTAAACTCAAATCCCCTGCAAGGATGTTTTATGACCTCATAGCCACCAAGCATCTCCTAGCCCCATATTCTTTTCTTAATAAAAGTGAACGAAACATTATTTTTCCTTTTAATTTTTAAAAAGGTATAGAAACTTAGCAGTCTCTGTTGAGACTGGAGACCCAAGACGGAGCATTTCTACATTAGGGAGTAGATATTAGAAGGCTATTGGTGGCTCTCCACAAACTGACAGCAAGCCCCTATTGCGGAAGAAAATGCCTACACAACTCATTAAACACAGAGAAGTCAGGTTGGTACCTACATAGAGTGTTCACCCCTACTAAAGGTGCATGTTTTCGAAGCAAAAATTTGGTACCGGAAGGCACTCTGCACTCTACCAAAGGAGAAAGGTAAACATCAAACCAGCTACAAAACCTTCAATCTATAAGGGTGACCTGTCTGCCAGACGTGCTGGTGCAGTAGTGGCCCAAAGCTTGTAGGAGGAACCAACCACTATCTGATTTGAGTCAAGGCCCACTCCACAAGATGGAGCCCATACCCAATGCTGCCTGGGTGGCCATGAACCTGAGAGTAGATAGGACAGTGACCTGGGGAGGAGCTAAGGGAATGTAACAATTAAAGGACTTGTAGTGACATTTTGCTGTGTGCATTGATCAGAGCCTTGCTCAGTTTCTTCCCACAAGTGGGAACAAATCCAGAGACCCACAGCCAGAGATGATGCAGAGAATGAGAGATCTTTGAATGCTCAGACCCAAAAGGGATCTTACCATCCAATCATTCTCCTTAGGGCTCAGGAAACCCTTTGGAGGGGGAGGCAGAAAGAGTTTAAGAGCTAGAGGAGATGGAAAACACCAGCAAACCAAAGTCTTCTACTTAGTATTGTGACACAAAGAACCTCAGATACCTGTTTTGTTTTGTTTCGTTTTGTTTTCTAATGAGAGACAGAATGAGTGTGGATGCGGATGGGGGATGAGGTAGAGAGGAAATGGAAGGGGGAGGGGGAGGAAAAACCAGAACCAGAATATGAGAAAAAAATCTATTTTCAGTGAAAGAAAAACAACAACAAAACAACAACAAAGTCCAAAAAAGCATTACGGAGCAAGGAGACAGTGAGAACTTGCAAGCCCAGCAGGGAAGAAGACTGTCTTTCCCTCTGTCCTCATCCAATACTTTCAGTGAGTGAGCATCTAGGAAAATCTCCAGTCTCTCCCTAACAGGCTGCAGCAGCCCAAGGCAGCTGGGAAGTGCCCGACTTCTTTGGAGCCAACCACCAACCATGTCAACTTTGATCGGCTTGAAGCTCAGTCCCCCAAAGGGCCGAGAGCTGAGTACCCCAATTGAGGATCAAAGACTCCAGTTCTGACAGCCATTTGTTAAATCAAAACTCCCTCCAGCATGGTTTCATCGACACCCAGGGAGCCTTAGATAGGGGAACAACGTTAAAGCCAAATTAATTTTTCAAGAGGACTTAAAGCTCTTTCAGTCAGATGAATGAACACCCAGATGAAAGATAAAGTCTTGCCCACTCGGAAATACATCTCTGCAAAGCAATGGCCTGACTTAAAACTGGAGGGGGTGGAGAGAGAGAGAGAGAGAGAGAGAGAGAGAGAGAGAGAGAGAGAGAGAGAGAGATCATAGAAGTACAAGTGAGCTGAATTTGAGGTTAATCTTCCCTTTGACTACTTTCCTGTCTATGCTTTGATTTTATACATCCATGATATCCGATGGCACGGAAGTCCTTCAGGCCATGCCATTAGAATGGCCTCCAATAAGATGTATGTTTGCTAGAGTAATTTATGAGACCAACAGGCCGTAAGCAGTATAGCACATGGTTCAAGCGTCTATAGTGTTTGACCTGGTTTCTCTATAAACATTGAGAGAGAGAGAGAGAGAGAGAGAGAGAGAGAGAGAGAGAGAGAGAGAGAGAGAGAGAGAGAGATCTAAACACTCATTGAAGCAGTCACACACAGTAGTGGCCTTTGAAGGCAACGCTGGATCTCGTTTTTTTCTTTTCATTCAACCTTTCTGCACATCCTAAATGGTTGTAGATGCTATTGTCATGGAGCGGAAAGATATGGTTACTACAGTTAATGAGAACATGGGAGCAGGGCAGGACCTTAAGGCCAATGCCCTGGAGGTTGCACGGCTAAGCTGCAAATCTGCAGGATGGGAAGAGCTGTGCTGTGCCAATGTGACCTTACAGCAGCCCCCTCTACATGCTTTTATTTATCACATTCAAGCTGATACCATGGGAAGCGGCTCTGTTAGAAGCCCCCAGTTGGGGGGATGATGGCACAGCTGTCACTCAGTGGTCCCCAGGAGGCCACTCTGATGCTCGATGTTCTAACCACATTCACAGGCCTAGAGAAGACCACCTGAAGAGGAGTGGGTCTTACTGCAATCACCAAGCTTTGCTTTTCGGATTACTGATGCTGTCGAATGACGGTTGCCTGATTTTAGATTTGAAATCACCACACTGGTAACTCGGGGACAAAAGACGCAGCTGCAGTTAGATTTGTCTGGGTGACGCCTGTGACTTTGGATTTCATCAGGGAAGTGACTGCTTAGAACATATTCACAAATATTTATATGCTATTTCAGTGTTTGGATTCATTGTTTAGCCTCAATTCACCAATATTTCATCTTAATAAGTGAACCATGAGCTTTGTGTACTTTTCGTTTGAACATCAATGTTCTATCTTATTTGCAATGTAGGAAACTGTTATTGCTTGGGAATGTATATTTCTAAGTGGATTGATTAACTTCTTAGAGGATAAACAGCAATAAAGAACCAAATGTGAATATCCTGGAAGCAGAGGTTTTTTTCTACCAATTATGGTAATATATAATTTACTTTCAATTATTCTTAAGGAGTAAGATAATAATCATATAGAATCTTAAATGGTGAATTATCTGACATAAGTAAAAACAGAAGCAATATTAAACAATTACATATATTATATATATGCAAAAAGGGAAAGCACTTTACAGTCTTCCAGGGACTTAGTTGAGAAGCTGATTGGCTCTCTTTCCTTGGGGTGCTTCCGCTCCCTCAAAATGGAGCCCCTGCGGATGAAAAAATGACTTTTGCTAGGTCACAAAGTCCTGACCTACTTTGCAGAGGGATCACCTTGGGAATTTATTGTTGTGGCTGATTAATACACATTTCCATTAAAAAATAGACACAGAAAAAAAAGATGTTGATGAACCCCACCCCCACCCCAGCCTCCCCAACAGAAGCAGTTTCCACTTTCTGAGAATATTTTTCATGGCTGAAGTCTTACTGTTTCAAAATTTTGTGTGTTGGGGCTGGAGACATGGCTCAGTGGTTAAGAGCACCGGCTGTTACTCCAGAGGACCTAGGTTCAGTTCCCAGTACCCACATGGTGGCTAACTATGGGTCTGTAACTCCAGTTGTAGGAGAGCTAACTCCCTCTTGTGGCAACTGTGGGCACTGCATGCCTGTGGTAAAACACAGGCAAAACACCAATACACATTTAAAAAAAGCCTTTACAAACCTGCCTTTTTAAAAATCTCACTACTATGATCCGAGTTATAATTCTCTTAGCAATTATTCTTGATCCTTAGTTATGCCCCTCACATTCTTACCAAACATCAAAATTTCCCAGCTAATTGCTTAGCTTAAAGGGAGTGCAGTATATGATGATGGGTGCATTGTTTCCACTTAATTATGTGCTATAGGATGTAATGATGAAGAAATTTAAGTCACAAAGGCATTCACCATGTTTTACACCATTATGAAGACAAAGCTGATAAGGACGCCTTTCATAGGGTTTTCTCCTGTAATTAGGATTCTAATGTCTATGGACACATTAATGGCTCTTGTGAAGTTATCCAAAGGTTTTTCTACTTTACAGTTATTGGTAATTTGTAGATCACATAGTTTCTGGGAATTTCTTCAGTATTAACAATGTTAACTGTCTTTATGTACTGAGCTTCCTATCTGTCTCTACCCCATACCTACTTTCCATCTATCCACTCAGATATGTTTCTATCTGTCCATCTGCATGTGTGTGTGTGTGTGTGTGTGTGTGTGAGAGAGAGAGAGAGACAAAAACTGCTCAATAGATAAGTCTATAATCTTAATTATGACCAAGATGAGTAGTTGCAAACATAAAGAATCGTTTTATTGAGAGAGAGTAGTGCTGCTTGAGGAGTGAATAAACATATATATTAAAAAAGAATCGTACTTTTATTTCTTAACGTGAGACTTAAATATTTACATTGTTATATTTTATAACACAGACTGAAGTGGAAACAGTGCGATCAACATCATACACTACACCGCCTTCAAGCCAAGCAATTAGCTGGGGATTTTTAATGCCTGGGAGGAATCTGAAGGCAACCTGGCTGTGACATCTCTCACTCCATTGGTCGCCTTGGTTGATACGGTCAATCTGGCTGGCTAGTGGGGGTCCGCTTCCACCCTCGACATTCCATATGTCTCTCCTAAAGCTGTGTGCTCCACTGAGAGGATGCTTTTCCCCGAATAGAGGAGGACTGGTCTTCAGTTGAGGGTTATACATGTGGCTATGTTTCCTGGCTAGAATCTCCAATCAAACTCAGTGCTTATTAATTCTAAGTTTGATGAACTTCAAGACTGTTCTCCACGTCTTCTTGCTGGTTCTAAGTACTGTTTATCAGGCACCTTTACCAGCAGAAAGAACTCTACTGATGCTGCACTCCCAAGAAGAAATACCTCACGTCCATCTCTAAGATGAAGTAGCTGGGCTATTTGCCACTGTACCTACCCAGGCCATCACTAACTTACTTCTTATGGATGAATAGTGAAGTTATTCTGATGTTTTATATGGCCTTTTAAGGGCATCTGTGCTGAGGGTTAAAATGGCACAGGATGATTCACAATCATGCGTGTCCTAGTCAAATGTGACCTGGAAGAGGTGGAAGGACACAAGGGACTGGCATCCTGTCAATGTGGTGGGCTTGAGAATCACCATGGCAACAGATACTGAATGTCTATGATGGAGTTTTGCATTAGGTTAACTGGGGCACCCACATTAGGGGAGACTCTAAATGTGGTAGGTACCATGTAAGAAGGGGGATTCTAATCAAATAGACTTGTTCAAAGCTAAAGATAATTAAAAATTATTTCTAAATGAGTGTCGCCATGGAGAATGGGTAGCAGAAATTAAATTACCCATGGATATAGACATACCAACAGCTTCTATTTTTAAAAACAGTTACTTGGACACGTGGTCTTTTGTTTTGAGAGAGTGTAGAGTTAGTGATCCTTTGGAATTTGAGATAAAAAAGAGTGCCAGTTTTAACTCTGAAAAAACTTTAAGAAAGTTAAGCTCAGCATGGCAGCTGATTTTCTAAGTTATGACGTTATAGCTTTTATAAAAACTTAAGCTTGAACATGAAGTTTTAGTGGGATTAAAGAATCTTTGTTTAATGAATTATGGCTGAACAAGAGTATGGGGAAGAGTTACTTTGCTAATGTACATACTCATGTGAATATATCAAACCATTATTTCAATAAGTTTCATATGTATCAAAAAATCTAAATATAAAACTTCAAGCTAGAATGAATAAGAGAAACCAGAACAGTAAAAACATATACATTTATTCAGGCTGCACAAGAGGGACACCAGATGGATGGCTTGGACTTAGTCATACAACTTTCTGATTTTTAATTTACAAACTGGAATGCTGCAAAAGGAAGGGGGGAAAAAGCAGACTTGTTGGAAAATATGAGCTAAATGTAGCTGGCCACAGAACAAAATATTCTAGGTAGGGGGAGTATTTGTGCAGGTAAATCAAAACCAAGTCCCAGCCGAGGCTTTGGAAATGTGTAACTTTGCTGGGAATGAGATCCCCATGACTGAAATGACCATGAGGGTGTCACTGACCCATCAGAGAGTGTTTGAAACAATGTCAACTACAAGTGCAGCGCTGGAGAACAACATGCACATGTTGGTGACAGTGACATGAAAATGAAAGAGATGGATGTGGGAGACTGGAGTTCTGAAGGGAACCTGGCACAGTGTAAGTAGAGTTTAATGACCATGAACTTTCCCCCTGGAAAATGATGTATATGTCTATTTTCTATTGCTTGTGTGCTTTATATGTGAATGTGTCTTCGTGAGTATGTGCGTGAAGGTATGTGATGTGCATGTGGAGGCCAGAGGTCAACTCGTTAGGCACCTTTTACCTTGGTATGTATGTATGTATGTATGTATGTATGTATGTATGTATGTATGTATGTATTTTACACTTCCAACCATAGATTCCTTCCCTCCTCTTCTCCTACTCCCTCTCCCCACCCCCATCCATTTTTCCTCTGTTTCTCCTTAGAAAAAGTCAGGCCTCCCACAAATATCAATCAGCCATGGGATTTCAAGTTGCAGTAAGACTAGGCACCTCCTTTTGTATTAAAGACAGATGAGGTAACCCAGTAGTGGGAAAGGGTTCCAGAGGCAGGCAACAGAGTCAGAGACAGCCCCTGCTCCCACTGTTAGGAGTCCCAGGAGACCAAGCTACACAACTGTTACACATGTGCAGAGGACCTAGGTCATTTCCATGCAGGCTCCTTGGCTGGCGGTTCAGTGTCAGTGAGCCCCTGTGAACACACGTTAGTTGATTCTGAGGATTTTCTTGTGTCTTGGTTTTTGAGACAGAGTCTCTCACTAGCCTGGAGCTCCTGACTGGCCAGTAAGCCCTAGAGATCTGCCTGTTGCTACGTCCCTAGTTGTGGATTCAAAAGCGTGGACCGTGCTTGGCTTTTTCATGTAGATTCTGGGGCTCAAGCTCAGGTCCTCACCCTTTCCTGGTAAACACCTTAACTGTTTCCTCAGCCTACACACATTTATTAATATTCCAAGAAGAATGGGGGAGGGGCCTGTGATGCCACTGACAGACAGCGATGGCTGCTGGGGGAGGCAGAGTCAGTTTTCTTCAGGGGTTGTGACCCATGGTAGGTTGGCCATGCTCCAGTGGGTGGAGTCACACCTATGAGCATAGGGGTGACAATAATTGAACTCAATAGATTATAGTGAAAAGGAGGGAGGAGGGAGAGGACAATGGAGGAGATGCAGAAGGAGGAGAAAAGACAATGATGAAGTTGGGAGGGGGATGCGGGCAGCTCATGAGGAGTTAGAGGGAAGCTGGCGTTATATATAATCTAAATACATTATATGAACATGAAATTATCAAAGAAAATGCTTCTATAATCAGGACGAAAAGATATAAAACTGTACACGGAGCCTTATTAACTTAAAGGCAAAACTAAAATCAAAACAAAACATCCCATCCCCTGCCACACACACACGATTTTTGTTAAAAAGAAAAACTCATTCCTCATCCCTCTGGTTCCTGCCAGAAAGAATTCTCCCTAAGTGTTCCTACTTCCCACCCAGCTCCTGACTCTCCATAGAGTTCATCCATCACTTAAGTGCAACCATTGGTACCCCATGAGGGCCCAGTAGGTACAGCCTCAAGCGATGTGTTCCTTTCTCTAGATTGGTGTTAATTCAAAGTATGCTTTGACACTTGCTGGGTGGTTCGAGGTGTTTGGCCTGGGAGCAGGAGAGTGTCAGGTCTATTTGCAACTGCCTCAGGATCAGCTAGTTCCTGTCATCGCCACAAGACCTTACCTGGACTTCCTATTTATATCGTCCCTCAATGGTTCACAGGTACAGAGATGCAGAAGGGTGACCTTGGTCACCTCAGTGAAGCCTCCACCCTGAGTGATCTGGGCAGAGAATGTTTCTCCCATCTTAGGTAGAAGAAAATGGAAGGAGCCACAGAAAGGCAACAGAAGGAATCGTGTCCTAAACCACACATTCTAGGGAGGTTTGTATGTTAATAAACAGAGGTGTGCTGCTGAGAACCCCAGCTCATTTGTGGAACGTTGGTAGGAAGAGAAGTGGCATGCAGATTGGAAGGAGCCCAGCCCCATGGCATGTGTCATCTTCGCCATTACTAGACTGCAACAAGTACTTCGCTTCTGGGGAACCTCGATTTCTGTCCCTTTAATCAAATGGACTACATTAGGTAATACCAAACTTCCAGATCTTCATCTCTCAGCTGCCGGGAGATACAAGAGTCCCCTAACACTTGCAAATCGGCCTACAGGACAGATGAACTAAACAGCCAAGCATTTTACATCTAGATTTTGATTCCGGATAGAAAACTTAAGAATTGGGAAATAAATGGATGCGTTTCTGGCTTACTATGAATAAAGTTTTAATTTTTATAGAAAAAAATCGTGTAAAGTTTTAGTGTAGATCTAGAGCTTTTTGTTCCTTTTATAAAAAATCTGAGCACAGCAGAAAGATGGGCAGGAAGCAAGGAGCGAATATTTCTGCATCTCCAATGCCAAGTACTATATTGGACACTTTATTTATGATGGTAATAATAAGAGTTCTTCAAATAGCAATGCAGACATTTACGACGTGCCAGCTCTGTCTCCATGTTGCTTCTGTCTTCTCCTCATTCCTCTTCTCTTCTTTTCTCTCTGCTCCTCTCCTCCTCCTCCATTTTCTTCCCCACCCTTTGCTCTCCTGTCTCTATTCTCTTCTTCCCTCCCTTCTCTATCCTCTTCTCTCTTTTATCTATCTATCCATCATCTATCCTCTATCTATCCATCCATCCGTCTATCTATCTATCTATCTATCTATCTATCTATCTATCTATCTATCTATCTATCTATCTATTGTTCTACCTACAAACCATCATCCATCTATCCACCATCTATCTATCTATCTATCTATCTATCTATCTATCTATCTATCTATCTTTATTGTTCTACCTACAAACCATCATCCATCTATCCACCATCTATCTATCTATCTATCTATCTATCTATCTATCTTTATTGTTCTACCTACAAACCATCATCCATCTATCCACCATCTATCTATCTATCTATCTATCTATCTATCTATCTATCTATCTATCTATCTTTATTTTTCTACCTACAAACCATCATCCATCTATCCACCATCTATCTATCTATCTATCTATCTATCTATCTATCTATCTATCTATCTATCTATCTTTATTGTTCTACCTACAAACCATCATCCATCTATCCACCATCTATCTATCTATCTATCTATCTATCTATCTATCTATCTATCTATCTATCTTTATTGTTCTACCTACAAATCATCATCCATCTATCCACCATCTATCTATCTATCTATCTATCTATCTATCTATCTATCTATCTATCTCTATCTATCTATCTATCTATCTATCTATCTATCTATCTATCTATATCTTTCTACCTACAAACCATCACTCATCCATCCATCCATCCATCCATCCATCCACCCATCCATCCACCCATCCATCCATCTGATGAAGATAGTCTATATTCAAGTGTCACATGACAACCCTGAAAGTGTTAGCTAAACTGTATCCTCCTTGGGATATCACATATCACATATGCGATAGCATTTACACTCACACTCATGACAATGCAGACAGATTTTAATTTGCTGATGATCATTAGGAGTCATAATTAAAATAAAACAATGACTCCAAGCTACGTTCAAGAGAATAATTATCATTGTAAAGACGTGCAGGAGGAGCCTGATGCAAGAATTTGTCAATTATTTTTACCCTCAGAGACAGAGCTACTGTCAAGCTTGTTCTGGGGTCTCATTTCAGCTTCCCAGAAATCTTTTTTCACTAAAAAGGGCATCTATTCAAGTGGTTAATGAGTGGGATGATGATTTCTATGAAAATTGCACCGACAATGGGCTCAGGCCTCATTAGAGGGGCTCATACCAGTGAGCCATGGTACAACTCTTTTCTTTTTCTTTTTTTCTGAAATTAATGTACTTTTGCTACCAAACTGGAAAATCCCCCTCCATTCCACAAGAGGGGAGACACACTGTTCTCTCTCTTTGGCAGTGTATGTGTGCAGTGTACATATACATATGAATACTCACATGGGTGCACACCTGTGTGTGAGTGTACATGCATGTATGTTCATGTTCAGAGACCCAAATTGGTGCCAGGTATCTTTCTTGATTTCTCTAACTTTATTTATTGGGGCAGGATCTCTTGTCACACTCAGGACTCGCCAATATGGCGATTCAATATGGAGGCCAGCTTGCCTCAGGACTCCAGGTGCTCATGTCTCTCCCTACTGAGTGTGAGATTATTTGTAGGTGCCATACCTACTGCCCTGCCCAACTTTTATGTGAGTTCTGGAGATCTGCAGTTTGGCCTTCAAACATGTATGGCAAGAACTTTAGCCATTGTGCCAGCTTCCTAACCCAGAGCCCACGAGTTATCATTTAGTAACAAGATACAGAGCTCTCTAAGAACTTCCTAACACCAGTAACCTTCTAAATCATCATTCCCAAACACGACCCAGCCGACTAGGAAATGAGTCACCCAAGGATGTCATTGATGGATTAAGGCTTTGAACCTCACGAGTGGAAATGGCTCTCTGGCACTTGCCACCTTTGGGAGAGGAAGTATTTCCTTCAGTTTGCCTGATTAAATGAAATGGTGCCACAGAGAGATCACACAGTTTTAAGCATGGAGCATGGAAAGTAATATATTCTTATGAAATGCTGCCTGCTAATGACTTGTTGTCATTTGATTCTTAAGCATTTAAAAATGTAAGACTCTTATTCTCCTATAATTAATCAACTCACTAATTAATCAGAGTCAGGGTCTCACCCAGGAGACCTCTCACCCATGATCTTCCTGCCACAGCTACCTGCGAGCTACAGAAACTACAGCGGTAGCTCGAAAATCTTATGTCAAAGAAACACAAAACGAACAAAAACATGAAAAATGATAGTAGCTTTATGGGAGTAGCTTTATTCCCAGTGAGGAAGATCCATCTTGTACAGTGTGGGCATGCTTTATGCATGCCTGTTTCCAAGTGGCTTAATACCAGGAGAATGGAAGACAGACTCTCCAGGATCCCATCAGATCAGGGGACCTATATTTTAAGAATCCGCAAGTTGAAGAAACTATGGGTTTATCTTTTATTTCCATCTGCAGTGTGAAGTCATGGGACTATCTGGACCAATATGTACTAAAAAAAAAAAATTTACTAGGAGGCGTGAGGTTCCTTTCTGTTGATTGTGGGTATCTTTGGCCCACAGAACTCCCTTTAACCAACTATCCATGCAAATGCATTCCAGTCTTAGGATTCCATCAACGTGGTGACACATGAGGCAGAATGGTTCGCATTTCGGTATTAATTAGCAAATCACTTGGCTTTCCTTTACTGTTGCTATTGTTTTTGATTTAGCATCTTTTTTTTTAAGTCTATGTTTTCAATTTATTAGTATCTTTTGATTTTAGCTGACTCTTTTTCTCTTACTCCTACTGTGTTCTCCTAAATCATCAACTATGTAAGTGACAGTGGCTTCTGACTCATGTGTTTGAATTCTTGGTCCCCAGTTGGTGCTGTTCAGGCAGGTAGTGTACGTTTAAGGATGTGAATGAAGCCTTGACGGAAGTGTGTCACTAGCTGGTGACGAGCATCTCTTATCCACTCTCTGCTTCTCATGTATGGGTAAAGAAATGACCTCTCAGCTTCCTGACAGAACATGTTGCCTGCTGTGGTCCCTACCACACCAGGTGCCCTCCCTCTCTCCCTCTGGAATCCATAAGCCAGCATAAACCCTTTCTTCCACAAGTCACAGTGTTTGTTGTGTTTTATCACAGCAACAGAAGGTAATTAATACTACACTTTGTGACAAAAAATGACAAAGGCACTGGCCTCAGGTAGTCTATTAGTTACTTGTCTCCTCATTGTAACAAAGTAGACAACAAAAGCAACTTAAAGAAAGAAAGGTTTATTTTGGCTCGCAGCTTGAAGGTATAACCCAGTCTGATGGGGAAGACATGGCAGGCGGAAGGAACATGAGGTAGTTGGTTGCCCGGCATCCACAGTCAAGAAGCAGAGATCTAGGAAACCTCCAGCCTCACCTGCCTGCTGTTCACTTTATTCAGTCTAAGACTATGGACATGCCCAGAAGCCTAGATCCTAGGTGATTCTAAGTCCCAACAAGGGGACAATGAAGGCTAATCACAGGAGGTGGCTTGCTGTAGCAGCAGATTCTGCCCTTGTTTATCAACACTGCCTGTGTCTGCATGGCGGCGGCATCTACCAGCTCCTCTTTACCCAGCTCATGTGATATGGGCTGCTTTTCTACAGTGCTGCTTAATGACCCGGTCACTACACAGACGCAAATCACATTGTTTGCCTTCCAGAGGTGTCTCTGCTTTGGCCCTAAGCCCTGACCACTGATGCTTTTGTGGCTACTGACTTAATTCTGACCCCGATATTGAAGAGTTATCATATCTCTGAACACTATCTCTAAATAATGACTCTGGCTCCAAGGTTCATAGCTGAAAGAAGAGAGCAATTTTTCCTATTGCTGACCATTTTGCTGTCAAAGACGCAAGTAGGACAGTGAACGCATTTAGAACAAACCGAACGGCAGTCTCTGTCCTATACACTGTGATAACATGAGTCACACAGAATTATGTTATCCGGGTGCATAGGTCTTTCCACTGCTAAGAGGAAGTCCAGTCGAGATCAGCTTCTAAGACTTAAAAATCCTTTACTGGCTAGAGTTGTAGCAAGACAGCAGCAGGGGCTTACTCTGTCCAGACACTAAGCCAACCTCTTAAAACAGGACACCCACATGCAGTATTCTGACTCCATGGAGTTAGGGACTAATCTACCATCACAGATGTTCCCATTGTTGTCCAAAGTTCTAGAAAGCAGACTTGGAAATCCTAATGATGTTTCTAAGGCGTATGTGATGATTTTCCATAGAGGGTTAAAGAGTGTCACTGAGCTGATCTGCGATGCGGGGAGTAGTCTACTCTTGGAAATGCTCTCATGGTGAGAAGCTAGGATCCCTGGGAAGGTGATGTGTTCTGCATGAGGGTGGAGGTTGTGAGCAACATAAGGCTATACAGGAGACACGGCCTTTGGAGGAATTCCTGAAGCTCAGTTCTCCCTGGTGATCTGGAGAGGTGCACATGAAGAAGAGCTGGGCATTCACAGCACATCAAGGGAGAGTGAAGAGCAGGACAAGGTTTATGTATGGTGGAGACCGTAGTGCATAGCTGTTCACTTCCATTTTAGGTGAATGAAGACCTAATATAGCTTAAGTTGGACAGTCCCTTACTCCTCTAAAAACTTCACGAAAGAACAAGCGAGGGCCAGAATAGAGTTTAATGGTCACCATTCTATTGAGCTATCAGGGACATGAGGAGACCACTGAGCTGCATCAATGGAGCAGGCTAGGGGCCAGACAGTGCATGTTTCTGTCACCACACACACGCACACTCATGCACGCACGCACGCACACACGCACAGGCACAGGCACAGGCACACGTACACGTATGTATCCCAAACAACAGTTAGGCCAGACTCACTCTGTAGCTTAGTATCTGTTTGACAGTCTACTTAGGCAGCCGGATAGCTCAGTCCGTGAATTAATCACCGTGGTAGTATGTTTTAAATTCACCTCTCCTGGTTCCCAGCTCCACGAATGGTCCCTGTTCCTGCCCACTTGGTTACCTACACCCCTTTATTCTTCTTCCTTCACACTCCCCCAAGTCTGAGGGTCCATCTGATCTCATCTTTTCTAACTTTCTAGTCTGATGTCTCTCTTAGGCCTATGACTTTTGCTCCTTCCACCCACGACTATGTCCTCTGAATCCCTGTGACTATGGCTGACTGGACTCCCTGACTCATGGCTTGGACTATCTCCTAGTCATCCTCTTCTGCAGGATGAACGATGAGGCCATGAATCTGACTGTCTGGGAAGCTCTCCTAAAGCTCCCCAAATGCCCTTAGGGAAACAAGACACTGAAAGAGCACAGGGCTCTAGCTGATGTGACCTGACTGACTCCTTACTACGCAGGCAGGAAGACATTAATTCTTTTTTTGAAAAAAAATTATTTTAATTTTATTTATTTTACACTCAGAACACAGTTTCCCCTCCTTCCTCTCCTCCCACTTCCTCTCCCTCTATCTTCCCTCCTCACCCATCAGATCCTTCTCTGTTTCTCTTCAGAAAAGAGCTGGCTTGATGGCTTTCAACCAGCCATGGCATATCAACTTGCAGTGAGACTAGGCACCTTCTCGTCTATAAAGGCGGACAAGGTAACACAGTAGGGGGGAAGGGTCCCAAAGGCAGGCAACAGAGTCAGAGACAGCTCCTGTTCCCACTGTTGGGAGTCCCACAAGAAGATCAAACCACACAACTGTAACATGTGCAAAGGGCCTCAGTCAGTCCCACTGAGTCTCTGTGAGCCTCTGTGGGCCCAGGTTAGTTGATTCTGTGCATTTCCTTGTGGTGTCCTTGACCCCTCTGGCTCCTACAGTCCTTTCTCTCCATCTTCCACAGTATCCCCCAGTTCTGCCTAATGTTTGGCTGTGGGTCTCTCTATCTGTTGTCATCGGTTGCTGGATGAAGCCTCTCTGATGACAATCGAGCTAGACACCAATCTGTCCTTCTGACTGGTCTGGCCTCGAGGACATTAATTCTTATTTCATTTTCTCAACATGGTACCTCTAGCTGTGCTGGGCTTTCATCTTAACCACCCTCTCCCCTTCCCATCTTCTCTAGGAGGATCCCTCCCCATTCTTCAGCATCCCCCACGTACTCCTTCCTGCCAGGCGCCTTACGAGAGACCCTGGTCTGTGGAGACACTTCCGTGCCCTGTGCTGTGTGAAAGTTAATTACTTTCCTCACTGTACCTGCCAAGCCCTCTACTGTGTCTACCGCCACAGCTGCAAGTTGGGCTAGCCAGGGAGCCTGTCCCATCTTACTACGACTTATGTGTCCTAGAGTCATGCCTGCAACATGACATTATGGCCAGCTAATCCATGATGCCCACAGTGCACTCACTCATTGGTGAGTCACACTAAGGCATAACACTAATTTGTTCATGCTTCTGGCTCCAGCACTTTTTTTTCCCCTGAGAATATGGTGTTGCCTAAGAAGAGATTTACGTGTGTGTGTGTGTGTGTGTGTGTGTGTGTGTGTGTGTGTGTGTGTGTGCATATACACATGCAGGTGCATGCAGAGGCCAGAAAAGGGCGTGGTTACTCTTCACAGAAGGTGAAGTCAGGGTCAACCTGTGGTATTTCTCTTTGAGCTGGAGTTAAGGCGGCTGTGAGCACATGGGTGCTGGGAAACAAACTCAGGTCCCCTAGAAGAGCAGAGTAGAGTCTTAACCATTCACGCTACGGCTCCAGCCTCAGCTTAAGGGAATTTTTTTATTTTATTTTATTTTATTTTTTAACTTGAGTATTTCTTATTTACATTTCGAGTGTTATTTCCTTTCCCGGTTTACGGGCCAACATCCCCCTAATCCCTCCCCCTCCCCTTCTTAATGGGTGTTCCCCTCCCCATCCTCCCCCCATTGCCACCCTCCCCCGAACAATCACGTTCAGTCTTAGCAGGACCCAGGGCTTCCCCTTACATTGATGATCTTACTAAGATATTCAATGCTACCTATGAGATCAGAGTCCAGGGTCAGTCCATGTATAGTCTTTAGGTAGTGGCTTGGTCCCTGGAAGCTCTGGTTGCTTGGCATTGTTGTTCATATGGGGTCTCGAGCCCCTTTTAAGGGAACTTTTAATGACAAGATCTCTTTGTCTTCTTTATCATTTAAACAGCTTCTCATGCACGTCAATGGAATTTCTGGTATCATTAGGTGGATTTTGTTGACAAGACCCCAGTGAAGGAGCACAAGCAGCTTCATTGTAAGAAGTCCCGGGCTGCCCCACTCGGTTCTATGTTGGATTCCTGAAAGCAAATGCTCTCTTCATTTTCATACGGTTACTACGGATCTCAGCTTCCCGTAGATGCCATTTGTAAGCTCCACATCAGAGTAGCTAAAATGGGACAAACTGCAGTGCCTGCTAAAGGTTGGGAAAAAACATTTCCCATAAGCTGAGGACTTTAAAAGTCCATGCACCTGGGGTACCAGATAAAAAAGAGAATTTCAGAAGGCCACAGAAAATATTTGTCTCCTGTAATACAGAGAAGAACTTTTATTATTTCCATTTGGAAAAGACGATGATGACCTTTTAATTTAAATATCAGGCTGGAGGCAGGAGGTGGTGGTGGAAAGCATCCATTTTGAGAGCTTTTTTTGTTTTTGTTTTTTTTTTTTGGCATGCAACACCTTCCAAAGCCCTGGTTCTCAGTCTGTGGGTAACAACCCCTTTGGGGGGGGTCACATACAACATATCTACATTATGATTCATAACAGTAGAAAAATACAGTTATGAAGTAGCAGCAAAATACTTTTATGGTTGGAGGGTCACCACAACATGAGGAACTGTATTTAAGGTTTGCAGTGTTAGGAAAGTTGAGAACCACTCTTCCAAAGATGTTTTTCACTTGAATAAGGAAAAAAACAACCCTCCAAACAAAAAGAGAACAACAGGGGGAAAAAATCCCCAAACTCTCAGCCTGATGTATTTTATTGTTTGGTGTAAAATGCTATCTTAAATTCTAGCACATTCTGGGACGCCATGTTGCTCATAGGCACCCCGTCAGTTCTATTCTTTCCTGGAAGGAGACACATCCTCTTGACCTCCTTTTCCCTCCACGTGGGATCCTCTGTACCCAAGGATGACAGACCCTTCTGGCTGGGCTGTGGTAGCCTCATCTGTGTCATTGTAGCCTGCCACAAGAAAGGGGCAAGCCTGTCTGACAATGCAGGCTGGGTGTCACATGACTCAGGAGCAGAGAGCTGGACCCTCCCCTCTCTTTCCTTTTCTTTTCTCTTCTTCATATTTTTCCCTTCCCTTTTCCCTCTCTCCTTCCTTCCCACAAGAAACACATTCATGGGAATGAAACAGTCTCATTCTACATGATGCAAGTCACAGGGGTAATGGGAAATCCAGTGACAAGTCACAGCATCATGCTACTGGTGAGTGGCTTGCATTCTGCAAATCCCATGCTGTAGTAACTGTTTACATTTCTCCAGTGGCTTCTAACTGCGATGTTTCTGAGGTCCTCTGCTGGCCGCTATGCAAAGCCTCCCAGAGTTCCTGTCAGTTCCAAGCGAGTGGGAGGTGTCCTTGGCGAGGCCATTATGAGTCTGTGCTCACTGGGTGTGACATGGGTGGGTCAGTCAGCTCTCCACTGCCACAAAATACTGAGGAGACCCACTCGAGGGAGGAAAGGCGTGTTTGGCTCTCAGTTCAGCGGTTTCCTTCCACTGGTGTGGCTCTGGGCTTGTGGCAAGGAGCCATATTTTGGTGGGGGAAATATGCCAAATGACAAAGCTGCTCACCTCAGGCTGGCTAGGGAGCAGACACAGACGGGAGAAGTGGCTGGAGTTACAAAATGCCCTTTAAAGAGATGGACATGGTGGGCCTATAATCCCATCAGGAGGGAGGCTAAGGGAGGAGGACTGTGAATTCTGGATATGCTGGACTTCAGAGAGAGAGCTTATAGCTCAATGTAAACAAACCCCATAGACCTCTTAACAGTACCCTTCAATGGCCCTACTTCCTCCCACTATGCCCCACCTCCAAAGTTCTACTGTCTCCCAATAGCTCTGGCATTTGGACTCAAGCCAACACATGGACTTGTGGAGAACATTGAAGACCATCTCAGCTCTAGGCGTCAGCTGCCTTGTCTCTGTTTTGGACTGACAGCTGGAGCTGTGACTAAGAGCTAATAGAGGGCCTTGTTTTGCATGAGAGATAGGGTCACTGTAATACTAATGGCCAAAGAGCCTGTGTGTGTGTGTGTGTGTGTGTGTGTGTGTGTGTGTGTTCATGTGTATGTAGGTGTATGTGAATGTGGATGCACATATGTGTGTGCTACATGTAGAGGGCACAGGACAACCTTGAGTGCCATTTTCATGAAAGGTCTACCTTGTTTTGAGACAGGGTCTCTCACTGGCCTACAGTTCCCCAAGCAGGCTGGACTGGCCAACCATGGAGCCCTAGAGAGCTGTCTGCTTCTGACTTCCCAGTGCTGGGACCACGAGTGTATACTATCAGACCTTCCTTTCTCATACAGGGTCTGGAGGTCAAACTCAGGTCCTCATGTTTACAAGGCAAGCACTTTACTGACTGGGCCATCTGCACAGTCTACAACTCTGTTTTTAAATAGTTTACCCCTGCGACACTGACAATATCTGAAAGTAAGGAACGGATGTCCATCTATAGAAAATATAAGGCACAAGTTTATCTATTTAAATAATTGCCAGTGACATTTCATGGACCCAAGAGAAGGATGGGGAGTCCCTTCCTGACCTTAGAGCTTGTGTTCTGTTTCTGTTTCTTCTTTGGAGAGGCTGGGTAGCCAGCCAGCTCTGGTGATTCTCCTGTTCCTCCCCTTCTCCCAGGGTTAGGGTTCCAGGAGTGCATGCATGGCCATATCTAATACCTTACATGCACACTGGGGATCTGAACTCAGGTCTTCATTCTCGCACAGCCAGAGCTCTCGCCCACTGAACCCCCTCCCCAGTCCTTGGGATATCTACTCTTCCTGATTCTGGGGCCGGTTGACAACATTGGTGTTCTCCAGCTGCTTCCTTTGAGTTGAAACACTCCCTGTTCAAGGAGGTAGGGCGTTCCTGAGACTCAGAGAGTAAAACCACTTCATGTGCCTGGGAAAGAGGAAACCTACACGATTCACAGGAGCTCCTCCTCAAGGTTATGGAAGCAGTAAATATCTCAAGATTGTAGAAAGAGTAAAAAACACTGGGTGAGGAGACTCCCCAGAGCTGCCTGGAGGAGGTCTCAGGACTGTTCAGCTGCCTGAAGGTGGTTTAGACAGCTTCAGGGGTTCAGATTTTGTGAGTCAGCGTCACTGCCCATCACCCAGGCTGGTCTCCTCAGTGGTGCAACTGCCTTTGAGTCATCCCTGTAAGTAACCCATCGAGCATGCCCCTGTAAAGAACTCCAAAACCCCTTCATTGGTTCACTAAGTTAGACTCGTAATTGTCACTGTGGTCTGTTGTGGGCTTCCAGTCTGGGTAAGGAGATGCGTGCGTGCGTGCGTGCGTGTGTGTGTGTGTGTGTGTGTGTGTGTGTGTGTGTGTGTGTGTGTGTGTGTGTGTGTGTGTCTCCCCAGTAAAAGGGTTAGAATAATCAGTTCTGTGAGGGTAGAAAGGGTTTGAAACAATGTAAGATTTGGTGATAGGGAGGCGGTAATGAGAACATGCTAGCATTTTTTTTTTTGAGTGTTTGTATATTTACTAAGGTTCTAACTCATATTATCTCATGCAGTCAAATATCCAAACAATATTATCCACACTTAGAGATTAGAAGAATAGAAAGACATAGAAGTTAAGGACCTTATCTAAAGTCATGACGGTAGCTTGGTTTCCAGGTATGCAACAGTTCACCTAGCCGGGGTTATACCTGAATCCAGATAATGTAATTTAGGGTTTACACTCCCCCTGATGGCTTGACATAATACGATAAAGTTATAAAAGACTAAGAGAAAGGCTTTTATCAGCCTAGGCCTTAGCAAACACATTACTACAGATTACTATGTGTTCAGTGGAGTTTAATCACCACCACCACCACTATCACCACCATCACCACCACCACCACCATACCACCACCACTACCACCACCACCACCACCACCACCACCACCACCACCACCACCACCACCCATCATTGTACTATTTAGATAAGGTTTTATATAACTCGAGGTGAACTTTCTCTATGTTATATGGCATAGCTGGCCTTGAACTCCTAATTTTCCTGCTTCTATCTCCCAAGTGCTAAGATAATTGGCGTGCACCCCCACGCCCAGCTGGAGTTTTTGCCCATGCACATTCATATGCACACATGTCTGCATATAGCCAGGCTCTCTGTCTCTCTGTCTGTCTCACTCTGCCTCCCTGTCATTCTGTCTGTCCTTCTCTCTCTGCCATCACAGAGCTAATAACCCCTTTGGAGAGTCTGTTCTCTGTCTGACATTATTAGGAGCTTAGAAGTTCCAGCAGTAGCCTTCCGAAGCCCCTGCTGTCCTGGAGTTTATAGCCAGTGAGGACATTTGGCCAACAAGCAGAATGGGAAGACAACACTAACTGCAAAGAGAAAGATAAAACAGAGTTCTTGTGCCAGTGACAGAGAGCTAGGCTGATCCTTTCAGTTATGCCAGTTACTTACTGAGTGCATGTCAGAAATCGCCCTGTAGCATCCCACAGAGACCACAGCCATAACCCTGGCATCCCTCACTCTTGACTTCTGACCACTGCAGTCTGGCAGACCCTGTGCCCACAGCCTTGTGCTTCTTTCAGTACAAAGCATAATGTCTGCTTCAACCATCTGCAGCTCCTTTGGGGAGGTCTGGACATCACCCTTAATCCAGGGAGCTACAGGAGAAAGTGTTCTCTGCTTCGCTTAACAATAGTCACCCTAACTAATGTGTCTAAGGTGTTTGCAGACGGAGATGGGAAGGCTGCGGGAGAGAAAGGAAGAGAGAGGACAGAAAGAACTGACTAACTGCATCAGAGCCATCTTGGGCTGTGGGCAAGGTGGCTAAGCCCTCGCTGCTGTGGATTATCTCACATTACACCTGCAGTCAGGCATCTGCTGCCTCTCCTGGGGAGTGGATGTGGAGAGGAGCTTGTGGTGAATTGCGCTGATGAAGGTTAATACCCGGCAGCATTTAGGGACTGTCTAAAAAGTGTCACTTTGGGGAAAACCGACAAAATGAAGGATCTCTACCCCTGGAGAGAAGATATGTTCTACTGCTCAGCCTCCTCCAGGTAGAAGTGGATCATGTATCTCAGTTTAGGGAAGCTCAGGTACTTAGCCTAGTGTGAAAGAGTAAAGTGTCACATCTCTCCAGTGTCTCTTGTCACCAGGGCAGGGGCTATGGTGTGTGTGCCATCTTCTACTCGACTCTCAGACTGGCAATTTGTGCCACGATTAAACATTTCGAGTATACTGCTGAGAAGGCCCATAATGGTGACGGATGAGGTGACACGTCACAGAGAGTGGGCTGGCTACTTTTATGTCACCTTGACAAGAAGCTAAAGTCTTCTGAGAGGAGGAAGCCTCAATGGAGGAAATGCCTCCATAGATCAGGCTGCAGGCGAGCCTGTGGGGCATTTTCCTAATTAGTGACTGATGGGGGAGAGCTCAGTCCATTGTGGGTGGGTCCATCCCTACACTGGTGGTCCTGGCTTCCATAAGAAAGCTCGCTGAGCAAACGAGGAGGAGCAAGCCAGTCAGCAGCACCCCTCCATGGCCTCTGCATCAGCTCCTGCCTCTGGGTTCCTGCCCTGCTTCAGCTCCTATCACGACTTCCTTAGATGATGAACAGTGATATGGAGGTATAAGCTAAATAAACCCTTTCCTCCCCAAGTCATGGCATTAGATCATAGCAACATAACCCGAACTAAGAAGACGAATAAGGCCTTGTGCGTAACGAAGCAGAAAACAGCTGAGTCAGGGAAGTCAGGTAGGTGCGCCAGGACTCAGAAACACAAGCTGACTTTACCTACTGGAACCCTCGGGGCTTGGAGGAGACCCACAAAAATCACAACAGCTGACTGCGGAACCCTGCTCACAGAAGCACTTCTGGGTGAACCCGTGAGGTCAAATGTCTCACATTAAGACAGCTGAACAAGAGCAGGGGTTGGCTGTCTCACACACAACCCTGAGAGGAACAGTGTCGTCAGAGTGGGAGGACAAAAAGGGGGAGGAGAAAGAAAAGCCAAGGACAGGGAGATGAGAGAGTGGGGGAAGAGCTCTTTGCGAGCAGGCTCAACATCAAATATCAGCTATTAGGGAAGGAGAGCGAAGGCCTGTTACTGTGAGGTCATTCATCTCCTCCAGTTTGGTTACAATCTTGCCATTTTATATTTCTTCCTGTTGTGGAGAGAGATGTCAAGGTTCCAAGAGAGAAAAAAAATCTGCTAGAAAAATCCTATGGGGTTATGGCTTTTAAATGTTTGTCTTGGGAGCTCCCACAAACATGGGCAAGTACATTTGTCTCAGTGCCAGGGCCTACCTACCTCTGTGTGTGTGTGTGTGTGTGTGTGTGTGTGTGTGTGTGTGTGTGTGTGTGTCTGACTGTTTATGTGTGTGTCTGCCTGTCTGTGTGTGTGTGTCTGCCTGTCTGTGTGTGTGTGTCTGCCTGTCTGTGTGTGTGTGTGTGTGTGTGTGTGTGTGTGTGTGTGTGTGTGTGTATGTATGTGTGTGTGTGATTTGGTAGCATCATATTCTTTTTTCTCCAGTATTGATGTCTGTAGTGCCCTCTGCTTTGCTCTCCTCCCTGTAGCATCACCAGGTTTTACTGTAACATTTGATAAAGCGATGCACAAAGCAAAATACAAACCCAGCAAGGACAAGGTACACCTGGCTGGGTCCTGGACTGTGAACAGCCGTCTGCCTCTTACCTTTATCGTAGATCTCCTTCAAGACCCCTCGCTTGATCAGCTCCTCTCTGCTCTGCCTCATCGATATCTTCCTTTCCAGAGCTGTAAGCAAGAGTCAGACAGGAAAGTGTGAATGGTGACCATCATCTTTCTCCTCACCCCGAAAGGGTCCACACGTTCACAGATACTGCGATCTACTGAAAGCCTATGACTTATGGTTAGCTCATGGTAAGCTAACGACACACCAGTTAGTATTTTAACACTTTGGAAAGACATGCAACCAGGATATATTTAAATTTTTGAAATACACTTTTAATTATCTCTCAGACAGGTATATTTATTGAATCTGACTTCTGACTCCCCGACTTAGGACAGATGCTTCATCATGAAGAATTGTAGCATTTTGCCAGCCACGTGACTACTGAATAAAGGGACCAGGACTCTGAGCGAGCCTCTCCCCAGGCTCTGGTCAGAGGTGTGCCCTTGAAGATGGTTGCTCCCTGCAGACAGGCTGGCATTTCAATGATCTGCCTCATTGTTGATGTTCACTCGGGGTCTCCTTGCTTTTCCAATGTAAAAGGTATCAACTGAGGTACACATTTGGATATTTATCTCTTGAAAAGCACTCTGTATTGGCATAGTCCCTGGGATCTCCAGGGGACTATCTGAGGAACGGTGGATAGCTTCCAGGGGACATCTTTCCATGTAGCTTCATGTGGGCGAAGCCACTCTTAGGAAAGGACTTTTCCCAAGCCAAGTGCTCCTCCAGCTGAGTCAGGTCTGTGGAAGGTGGAGCTGGAGAGGGAGTGGGTGTAATGAGGACCAGTGAAGGGGAAATAGACACAAAGAGCCGATAGGAGGGATGCTGGGAGCCTGTGGAGGGAAGGAAGTCCCTTCAGCACCTGCGCCTCTCTTCGGTTTCTGGTAAATGTGGGGCAGAGAGGAGGAGTTATTTCAGTGGCTTGTGTTAGCTGAGTCCTTCGGCATCCTTCAGAAATGTATCTACTTATGGCTTTGGGGGCACACTAGTGACAGAACAGAGGAACTCTCTTATGCAAAGCTACATACAGATTAGTTAGGTGTACACACACACACACACACACACACACACACACACACACACACACACACACACACACACACCAGTAGCATTTAGAATGAGAACCAGTGGGCCAGAAGTGAGGCCTTGTTGGAAGCCTCTCTCTGGGACATTAGTCAAATCCCTCCTCCCACCACCACCACCACCACACACGCTGGCCAATCTGATTCCACAATTCTTCAGTGGGACCTGAGCATCTGGAGTTTGATGCAAAGCTTGCTGGGTCTTCGTCAGGCATAGCTAGGCTCACACTCTCTGACAACGTAGTTTGGTAGAGCAGTTCTTTAGCATGCAGAGTGCTCTGGTTTTAACAACCAATGTTATTTTTTAAAATACAGATCTACACAATACATATATAGTCTAAATGAGAAAATACTATTTCTCCACCCACTACCAATTTCAAAGTGAAGGTGACTTTGTTCATTTGCTGGTTCAGAACTCTGTGCTCACAAGGGCGATGCACACAGCGTTTGAGAAGGGTAGAAAGTTACCGTTGTTAACTGATCCTTACTCTGGTTCCGGGATCACACCTACTCTACAGATGAACTACACAGAGAGGTGAGCCCTAGATGTTCCCTGGTGCCTGAGGCCTAACCCTGAACTGCTCAGAGATACACAGCTCAAGTGTAAGAGTAGAAATTCCAAGGTTTCTGTCTTCTCCCCAGGACATCATACCGTTGTGAGAATAATTATATGGTATATGGAAACAGTAAGACTTTAACAAGGGAAGTCAAGTTTCTCTTTAGAATCTTGTGTGCTTCTGAGAGTGAGGGGGTGAGGGAGAGAGGGAGGGAGGGGTGGGGAATGCTTGACAACCTCAGGCGTTAGTCCTTGCCTTCCACCTTGTCTGAGGAAGGATCTCCTGTTGTTTGCTTCAGTGTGCTACAGACTACCTGGCTCACGAGCCTCCATGGATTGATTCTCCTGTCCATATACAAGTGCAGTATTACAAGTGTATACCACTGTGTCCAGCTTTATGTAGGTTCTGGGGATCCTGGTGAAAGTTCCTGACATTTGTGTGTCTAATATGTTATCCTCTAAGCCAGCCCCACCCCTCTGAGGGCACAAGTATTTGCGGTTGAACAGTACAGGAAGTGCCGTCAATACTTCATCCTCAGATGACTCCTCTTTCTAAGGTGCCATTTCCCTAGGATCTCTCTTCACAAGCTATCCACAAAGCCTCTCCTCTTACCTCACTGTCAACCGTCCTTTCAAAGGGAGAGCTCAGCTTGAGCAAGGCCAAAGACATATCATGGCTCCTGTGTGCAGTTAAGTGAGCCGCCTGTTACAGACGACCCCTTCCAGACCTGAGGCCTGGCCTATTACTGAACTAGGAAATGGGGCTATGGGTTCAGTGAAGAGGAAAGAGAAAACATGGCTTCCCCTTCTTTAACCAGGGCTGCTAGCCCAGCTTTCTTTACCAGGTAATCTTGGTTTTCAGTGGAACAAAAACAAGAAAAGGAGAGGAGAGAAATGAAGAAACCTTATAGACAAGGAGCCATTCACTGGGGCGGAACCATGTAAAATGCACTATGCTCTCCCAAAGCACAGGGGGATGAGGCCGGAGGACAGGCCGTCTACCTGGGGTGGCTTTGTCTCTGGGAAGTAAGAAGCAGAACTGAGTAGAGCAGAGCCAGTAAAACGAAAGACACAGAAATTCATATTGTCAGCTGGTTGGCAACAACCCGCAAGCAGGTATTATTTCTATATGGACGAAAAAGAAACTTAGTAAGGACTTACTTTACAACAAGAGAACTTATTTTAAAATGTAGGAGTCATTCTTATTAGGGCAACAGGGCAGTGTGAGTCTGAGGGACCTCACAGGGAATGCTTGGGTGTAAATGTTATAAAATTAGATAAAGGTGTGTGTGTGTGTGTGTGTGTGTGTGTGTGTGTGTGTGTAGAGGCAGGAGAGACAGCTCAGCAGTTAAAAGCACATCCAGAGGCCCAGGTTGGGCTCCCATGTTGGGTGACACAAGCTCCCACAACTTCAGCTCCAAGGGATTTGAGGATCTGATGTCATCTTCTGGCCTCCCCAGGGCTCCCATATATGGGGGAGGTACACACACATACACACACACACACACACACACATACACACACTATGTGTGTATGTGTAAAAAGACATTATTAAAAACCACCATGTACTATGCACAGTGTTCTGCATGTCTTTTTATTTTTGCTTTAAAGCTATCAGTCCCTTTCAGGGTCTATCTCCTCTCAACCACTTTATTTGTTTGTTTGTTTGTTTGTTTATTTATAACTTGGCTCTCTGAGCCTTTGTGTTTAGGTCCCCAGGATAACATCCTGAAGGGCTTTTCTCACAGTGAAGCTTGAGGTAGTTTCTCAGCGTTCACTGCGTGTCCTCAGAACTGATGGCAGTTATGTTTCAAATCTCTTGGGGATTGCTTTTTGGTTAAAAGCAGCAAGTGTTAGGTTTGGCCCAGGGGCTACTTAAGCCCTGCACACAGGCAGTAGCACGCCCCCCACCCGTCTCTGTCTCTCCCTCTCCCCTTTTCCTCGCTGGTGCCATACGATAGCTGTCTGTGGATCTGGAGTCCTCAGGCCTCCAAGCAAAGTTTACCAAGCATACTGAGCTATCAGGGGTGAGAGGGAAGCTGTGTGAGATAGAGGTGTGTGTTGAAGCCTTGTCTCCTGCTGCCTGGCCTGAGGCCTTTTGGGGAGGGGCAGTATTGATGGTGGAACAACTTCTTTAGTCCTGTTAAGAGTATCAGAGTGGAAACCTGTTGAGATTTTTTTTTTCTCCTCTAGGACATTCTATATCTGTTGAAGACCCTGCTCAACTGTCTTTAAATTACATTCTGAGGGGAATAGACATTTAAGGGGAGAGGCAACTGAGAAATGAAGAGCTGTGTAGAAGTCCCACACGCTCTTCTACTGCCGTTCCCTAAAATAGTCAACTTGCAATTAAAATCTGTAGTTTTGATCCCTTTGAATCTTCCAGCTCCAGGGAAAGGAAAATTTAAGCAAGAAATCTGTGCGTGACAGAACAAGTTTCGGTACCGTGAGCACACGTCAGCTGCCTGTCCAGTGTCAAAGGTAATATGATTGTCCAGCATCCAAGATAATATGATTGCAGTAGCCACAGCCTAGGAAGACCCCCCCCAAACAAAACAACCAACCAGGCAATGAGACGAAGCACAACTGTAATCCCACACTCAGGAGACAGAGGCAGGAGTCTGAGGTCACCCTAGGCTATACGGTGGCACCTGGTTTCAAACGCTTAGAATGCAGCTCCGTGACATGCTAATCAGTACAAAGTTTAATCTCCAGCACAGCAAATTAGACAGAAAAAAAAATTTAAAAAGGAAGAAAGAGAAATGTGAGCATGTGGTATATGGTTAGATAGCATGCTATGATAAACACATTCAATAGTCATTCGAGTCCAAAGGCAATCTGTACAAAAGCCAAATAAACTATCTCTCACTAGATCAGATGTCCAAGAGTGGTCGGTCGGAAGAGCTAAATATTTCTGCCAAGAGCCCAAGTGTTGCTAGGTAGAGAGATTTTCAATTGCTTAATTATCCAAGGAAGGCCTTACTGAATCATTTATTTAGCATGTAAAAAGACACCTTTACCTGTAGACTTGGGCCAAGTGATCTCCAGAATGACCATGCCTAGTGTGGGACATGTTTCTGTTATAGGAGGATCATGAAACACAGGTTCATGTGTTGGCAGCTTGCTTCTTGAATCATGTTCTTGATCATGCTAAGGGTGTGTGGTAGAATGTGTAGGGGGCTGGAACTTAGTTGGAGGACTTGGTTGTTTGGGAATGTGCCTTTGAAGGGGACATTGGGATGTTCAACACCCCTCTTTGTGTTTGTTTTCTAGTGATTAAAGCAGCTTTGTGCTATGACACATTGCCTCTGATACAGGGATGTTTTGCCACAACCCTGATTGGGGCAAGGAATCTTCGACTGAGACACTGAATCTGGGAGTGAAAACAACCTTGCCGGATTTTCACTTGATTCTCTCCTGTATTTTGTCACAGTGACAGAAAGCTAAATATATGTAGAAATCCCGCATAGGAAATGAGGGATAAGACTTCTCCTTATATAATAAGGTACAAGTTGTGGTTGCTGCTCTCTTGGTGTGGTCTTACAGCCCTTACCATGGTTTTAGAATAGCAACTTCAGCAGAATTCCCAGTACATGAGCTCAGAGAGCCAACATTCCACTGTGGTAGTTTGAATAAGACTGCTCCTCATATGCTCACGTATTTGAATTCTTAGTTAGCAGGGAGTGGAACTGTTTGAAAGGATTAGAAGGATTAGAAGGTGTGGTCTTGTTGGAGGAAGTGTGTCATTGGGGTTGGGTTTTGGGGATTCAAACGCCCACATTAGGCCCAGCCCCTCCCCCTCCCCCTCCCCTGCTGGCTGCAGATCAGGATGTAAAGCTCTCAGCTACTGTTACAGTGCAATGTGTGCCACCATGCTCCCTGCCCTGAGGATAATGGATGAACCCTCTGAAACTGTAAGCAAGCCTCCAAATAAATGCCTTCTCTCTGGTGTTTCTCCACAGAAGTAGAGCAGTGACTAAGACACCCGCCCTCTTATTCTCTTCCTGCATCTTTCTAAAAAGTCACATGGTGTCATAACGGTTCTGTGACTCAGTCAGCTGCAGGGATTTCCCAACAGGCTTGAATGGTCCTCACGTAGTGAGAAACTGTCTAGATTCTTGCCCTAAATACCAGACAAACTAGCCTTACCCTTAAGCAGGGATTCCTTAAACTGGAGGCTGCAAACACACCCAGGCAGAACAACCCTCTTCTCTCTCTTCCTTTGTGAAGAGACATTCGTATACTGTGGATGTTCCTCTAATACATGGGTGGGGGGATTGATTGTTGAGGGTTCAATATTTATTTCTTTGAAATCTAAACTAGAACCATGCCTGGATGGCTGATCTCTGGTAGGAATTCCCCTGCAGCTGTTATTAGGTGGGAAGGTACTAGAGATGTATGAACAAAACTCATTGCTAAGGTGGTAAGCCAATTATTTCTTCTTCTTCTTCTTCTTCTTCTTCTTCTTCTTCTTCTTCTTCTTCTTCTTCTTCTTCTTCTTCTTCTTCTTCTTCCTCCTCCTCCTCCTCCTCCTCCTCCTCTTCCTCCTTCTTCTTCCTCTTCCTCCTCCTCCTCCTCCTCCCTTTCCCTCCTCTTCTCTCTTCCTTTTCCTCTTTTTCTCCTTCTTCTTACTATTATTTACAAGTAGTTGTCATCATAGCTTGTCGGGTCAATTCTTCATGGCCCACAAGGCCAGAGACTGTTTTTTTTCCTGTTCTTTGTAATGAGATTTAACTCATCTTCATCTACGCAGTCGAAAGTGTCTACCTTGCAGAGCAGTGTTGCCCACAGATACTCAACAAATAAATACAAGCACAGACTTCAGATACTCAACAGATGCAAGTGCAGACAAAAGAGAACCAGAGAAAGATGGCGTCTGTACTGAACATGTAGAGACCTTTTCTCTTTCCACTTTCTTATTCTTTGACAGATTCACTCATGAATGTAATAAATTTCAGTCAAATTTGCCTCCCTTTTCTCTCTCTTCCATTCCCTTGACCACTGAAACTCTTCTTTCCAGCAAAGCCCCATTCCTTTACGAGACAAATCTCCTTTTCTGGCCTGGCCACCATCTACTAAATAATGCCCTATAAGCACTGTTACACACAGCATTTCCATTGCAGTTGGTATTGTGTGTCATCTAACAGTAGGGTCAGGGGCACAGCAAGAAACGTACATGTTCTGTGAAAATATTCCATTGAATGTAAGAGATTAGATGTTGGCATCTTTGGGTTCTGGAACCATGCCCCAAAGGTACTGAGAGATGACCGTAGACACACAGGAGTGGGGCAAGGTCTTCCTTTATGTCTGGGTCAGAAGAAACTCCCAATGAAAGTGTTCAAGCGCCTATCTCCATGTATGCCTTTGGCTGGGATGGAAGCCTAAGTCAGTGGAGCTTTTTGCTGCAGTGTGTGAGCTAGGCTGGATGCTCACCAGTGCATTCAGCACTGAGGCTTTCACCAATATACAAAAGTGTAGAGTTCCTTAGCCTCAAGTAACCCAGCACCACAGAGCATTTGCCCACTAACAATTCTGGTTGGCCATAACTGATGTTAGATGATGTCACTAACAGGCCTGTTTTTCTCTTCTCTGCAGGCAAAGGGCCTCTCAGCCTGGTCCTGGGCATGTGTATGAGGAAAAGGAGTGGACATTGATGTATTTTATAAAATCAAGGGTATGTTTTGTGGAGTGTGGTATGATGTGGTGGGAGGGGGTTCCTCAGTGGGCCCATGCTAAGGCATCCCTCCTGAGTCACCACCTGTGATGGGATGGGTGTAGTATAGAATAGAGTTTATTTTGGGGCATGGGAAGGGGAGTTGAGAAGGGGGTAGAGGCAGAGAAAGAGAGGGGATAGAGAAGGGGGGAGAGAGAGAGAGAGAGGGACAGAGAGAGAGGAAGAGGAGGAGAAGGAAGAGGAGGAGGAGGAAGAAGAGGAGGAGGAAGAAGAGGAGGAGGAAGAGGAGGAGGAGGAGGAGAGGAGAGGTGAGATGAGGCTAGGTGAGACTGGCTAGGAACACATGGAGAGAGTAAGGGGATGGGGAATGAGATAGAGGGAGAAAGGGGCTAGATAAAGAAAAAGGGCAAAGAGAGTCAGAGAGAGCCAGACAGGTTAACCAGTCCCTACCTGGCTGTTGCTATGTAACTGCTGGGCAGAGCATAGAAAGAATGTTAACAGATATAGCTAAGTTGTAAGTCATGCAGTTGAGAATACGTTATTCATAGATGTTTAAGTATATCCACGAGTGGAATGAACCAGCTGGAAAAGCATTTGGGAGCTAGCTAGGGAAATATGGTTCTAGGAGGCTACTGGAGCTCACTGGGAGTTATTCTCAGCTTTGCTACATATGAAAATGGACGTTATATACATAGGACAAATTTCTTCCTTTTTGAGAGATGCATAATGAGAGGTGTGTCATTTACATTTAAATGCTGCAGAAGGGGACTGGGGAGATAATGGCCTAGTGGGTAAGAGTGCTTGCTGAGCGGGTATGAGGACCTGGGCTCAAATTGCCAGCACCCGTGTAAAAATACATGAGCACCTGTGACCTCAGAGCTGTGATGAACGGAGGCAGGAGGGTTGCTGAGGCTTGCTGGAAGCCAGCCGAATCAGGTCAGTGAGGCACTCAGTCACAAGGGAATGAGGTGAAGAGGCCAAAGTAGAGCCCTCCTTGTCTCCTCTGGCCTTCATGTGCATGCCTCTCACCTTTTCATACGCTTGGTCATTTTTAAAATAAAAAGTAAGCACTCGAGTGAATCTTACAAGAAATGTTGAGTGAAGAAAGCTAGACAAAAGGCGTGGGACTCCATTTGTATGAAATGTCACCGTCAAAAAGGTGACAAAAGCTACAGATGGGTTTCGGTCTCGGATCTAAGCTGGTTACTGCCTAGCAAAGCAAGGAGATGCTTTATGATAAAAAAAATAAGGACAGTGGTCACCGCTCACAGGAAGGGGACTAATCTCCGAAAGACGCACTGAAGGGCTTCCAAGGGCTGGCAGCAGTGTTTCATGTTAGTGACTTGGAATGCAGTTATAATGTTTGCTTTATAGCCTTCTCATGAATTACATATGGGTGCTTCACTCGGGTTTTTAATGTGTGTTTTATTTCCCCAAACAAGGACATTCAAAGGATGCTCTTACTAACTCTTCTTCCCTTTGTGACTTTGCAGTAGGGAGATAGAAAGCTCAGCCAACACACGATGGAATCACAGTTGCCCAGCAAACCAACTTCTCCTGTCTGTGGGAGAAGGAAGGTTAGTAAAGGAATACATAAAACCACGGCGTGTCTTGTCTTGGCCCTTCCCTCAAGCAGGTCCAACAAAGTGCCCAGAAGGGTCATTCTTAATCTTTGATTAGTCTTTTCCAAAGCTGCACGTGTGGGTTAAGAGTCCAAGCAGAAAGTTTCAGAATTTAAGTGATTTTAGAGGAAGAAAGACTCTGAATATTTGAAAATCACACTGGCCTATTCTTGGAGTCCACCATTAAAAGAACAAAGCCACTGAGAGGAGGAGCTAGTTCCACAAGGAATGATCCGGTGAGGGCGGGAGGGATGTTCACACCGCAGTTTGCTTTTCCTACTGTCTGTCTTTAAGCTAATTAGCACAGGGAAGCTAGCTCTTTATCAGATTCTAATAGGGTGGTCATGGCTGTCTCTTCTGAGTTCAGTAAGATGTGTTGTCATCATCATCATCATCATCATCATCACCACCATCATCATCACCATCAATCAATCCATCAATCCATCATCATCATCAATCATTGTCACAATCAATCATCATCACCATCATCATCAATCTCTTTCCTCCTCCCTTCCCCCTCCTCCACTGGCTGCCTAGTACAGGCGCATGGTACAACATGATGTTTCTCTTTTACTTCTGACAGACTCATGCATATGCACAACCTATCGTCATATACACTCACACTGCCTTCGTTACCCTCTGGTATCCTTCCCTCCTTTCTTCCCACCTAGTCCATGCAGGACTGCATCATTAGAAAAAACAACAGCCCTTCCACCAGCAAATAACAGCTCCTTAGGAAGGGATGGGGCCTCACGTCCATCCACCCCTGTCCATGATGGAAAAGTGGAGGGGGGCCCAATCTCATACAAGTATTCATTGCTTCTGCACACAGGATATGATTTCGTAAAGTAGAGATCTGAAAAACACATGTACACGAAGCTCTATTCATGACCTCTGTCATGACATTTTCAGCGCATGTAGAATGTATTTTATTGCCAATTCCCAACTATTGTTTATTTTTCCTTTGTGTTTTGCCTGCATGTGTGTCTGTGTGAGGGTGTTGGATCCCTTGGAACTGGAGCCATGAACAATTGTGAGCTGTCGTGTTGGTGGGTGCTGGGGATTGAACCCATGTCCTCTAGAAGAACAGTCAGTGCTCTCACCTTAGTGTCCTATCACCTTAAACACCCAAGAATGGAAATCTGATCTTTTGCCCAGAACAGCTTAATACCCTAACTACTACCTATTACCTAAAGGACAATAGGGCCCCAGTTCACAATGTCTTGTGGAGCCAAGCTCACAGAAACAAGCTTCCTAGCTTTGCTGTTTGCCTTTCCAGCGTCTCTTGTTCAGGTCCATTCTGCAGCAGTGTGATCTGGAATACAAGGTTAGCACAGGAGGGCTGCTTTTCGATTTTTTATTTCCCCAACTTTGTGAAGACAGAAAAGGACAGCAGCATCTGTTTCCTTGGCTATTTTTTGATGCTGAGGATGGAACCGAGGGCTTTGTGCAGGCCCAGCATGGGCCCTACTGCTGAGCTACACCTTCAAGCTGACCAGGTGGGCTCCGTTCTTATCTATTGCCAGAACTACAGTCAGCTAATAACTATGAATCACAGTTTATATTTTCAGAATCCCAACTATACATAGCTATGCCATATTTCTATTCGGACAGAGATTTTTGCCTAAAAAGAATGTTTCTATGACTTTCTAGACTTTGCCCCACAATGACTACACTAATACAATGTATCAGGAGCTAAGGGCTCTAAGGGCTTCCGGCTTCCTTCATAATGATTTAGGGACATTTCACAGCAATTCCAAGAGGTTGGTGTCAGCATTTCCATCTGGGAGAGGAAGGTGGTGTTGAGTAGCCTGCCCGAGGTGGGAAGCTGGACTTGAACTCAGGTTGTGTGATCCCAGTGTACAAATACCCATGCAAGGCGTTCTTCCTGCCCTGAGTCTCTACAGGGTGGGAAGATGGCAAAGTTTGTCAAGGCTTTTCCTGCAAGTGAGCACACTTGTTTAGGCAGTCTCTAACCTGGCAAGATAATGTATTCCTCTGTCTTAAAACAGAAGTTGGCAGTGCAGTGTACTCGTTTACTTGGATTGTCATAATGAAAGACTGTTAGTTGTTTAGCTACATCGGAAAGTTATTTTCTCAGATGGGTGGAATCCAGATGCCTCTCAGATCATAAGGAAACCAAACCTAGAGGACTGGAGTCCACCCTTAGGATCTCATTTAACCTTACTCACATCACGTGTGGCTACACTGTGGGTTCTAGACTCGCCATAAAGACTTGAGGTGACACATGCAGTGCCTTGAAAACTATGGCTACTTCCTAACTGCAGGTAATTGTTTCTGAGAAACACTTCACACTTGAAGACCAACTTGACAGGCACATATCAGCGAAGAATCCAGAACTACGAATACATACATACACACACACAAACACACACACACACACACACACACACACATCACACATATTGAGGTTCGGGGTTGGGGCTCAGTTCCACATATGCAATTCATTTGTGTCTCATTTCTACCATGCAAGTATGGCTTGAAGGTAATTCATTTCAAGCAGTAGTTTTAGTGCACCTTTATTCTGACTGTAACTTATCCTTTTCGGTCAGGTATGGAATTTTTTTTTTTACTTGCTGTAGAAGGTTGGCACATGAAAGTTTAGAATTTTGCAATGTTTCTGATTTTGAACTTTTAGGTTGAAGGGGCTTAACTTGTATTTTATTTTAGTAAAATGTCCAACTATCTAGTTGGACACCCACTCCTGAGTCAATTAGTCAGTCAGTCATTCAGTCAGTCAGTCAGTCAGCCAGCCAGCCAGCCAGCCAGTCAGTCAGTCAGTCAGTCAGTCTGTTTATTTGTCTCTCTGTCTGTCTATTTGTCTGTCTGTCTGTCTGTCTCTCTCTCTCCGCATGCACGCATGCACACACACACACACACACACACACACACACACACACACACACACACCATACTTAGGAAGGCAAACACCTAACACCTGCTCTGGCATTTCCCAGTGGCACTGTGGGTGGTGACGGTGTGACTGTGGAGGTATTGTGTGGTGTGCTGTTGATTCTGACACCTGGCACGCTGTCGTGAGCTCCACTGACTTTTATGCCTCAGCACAAGGGAAAAATGCTCCTGAGGAGAGAGGGGGAGACTGCTTTGAACAACTTAATCAACTGAGAATCAGACTTTTCAGCCTCTGTTGTATTGCAATAGTAAGTCTAACTTCCGTTGGGCGGCTATGTGTATGGATGTAGGCCCACGGCTTCCTTCTACCCTGCACTGCTCCCTACGGTTTTAACCCTGTGGCCTCATGGCTCATCCTGCCAATCAACCTAGTCCTTCGATTGCTGTTCTTTGCTATTCTTCATCTCTTGAATTTCTGCGCACAAGTTAGGGTACGCTTGTGCATTTCCATTCAAAAAGAGTCTATTTGATTTTTTTTCATTGAACCTGCACTGAATCTAGAGATTTTTTTTTTCTGGGAGGGTTGACATCTTTACAATAATATTGAGCCTTCTAGTCCAGGAATATGGTGCACCCCTTCATTTGTTTATGCTATTATAAATGGTAGTTCATAAATTATTTTCCAATATGTGCTGCAGGCAAATAGTGGTGCATTTTGTAAGCTAGCTGGACCTCGGTGTAAGCAGATTGTTTCTGGGACACCCAGAATTTACACCCTCATATAAATGGTGAACTGCTTGTGTATCCACCCATACATCTTAGGCTACCTCCAGATTATTTAGATCCAACACTGTGTAAACTGGTGCTTACTGTTTAGGAAACAATGATGAGGAACATAATCTGTATGTTTCAGTAGAAATATGATTTTTTTTCTTAAAATGTTTTATCCACGGTTGGTTGACTTCATGGATACGGAACTCTTGTAGATATGTGGGACTCATGTAGGCTGTATGCAGAAACCTTTGTTAAACTCACCTTTTTTGCTAGTCCACCAGATTTTATCATATCTTCTAGATATTATATGATCGTAAGGGCTCCACTTATGGCATTTAATCTTTAAATGCCTTATTAACATTTCTTCTGTTTGTGCTTGGTCTAGGTTCCTTGGTTCCCTGAAGTCTCCCAAGAAAACTTTAAATGCTCTTTGGTAAATCTTCTATCTGCGGTGGGGTTAATTTCCGTATTTATTTCTCGATAGGCACTGATTTCACAACTTGGGGGCCCCTTACTATTTCTCCTTTGCTTACAGCTTAAATGGATGTTGAATTTCATTAAATGGTGATCTGCATTTACAAGCTGACCATGGGGTGTTCCTTTTTGTCTGTTGGTAGTCAGAACAATACTGATTTTTGAACATTGCCCAGACCAAGCCAAAGTAATAGCGATAAAAAATCCTTTAGGTATATAATAATGGATTCATTTCTGAATATTGTATAGAGATTCTCTTGTTTAGAGAATGAGAGATACTGGCCCATAATTTTCTTATCTTTATCATATTACCATATCAAGCTGTCATTTTATGTTTTTTTTATTATTTATTGTAGGTGTGTGTGAGTGTGTCTATGTGTGTGTGTGTGAGTCTATGTGTATGTGCACAGGCATGCGGGTGCCTCTATATCCCAAAACAGGGCTCTGGATGCCCTGGAGCTAGAGTTAAAGGCATTGGTAGCCATCTAACGTGGTGGTTGCTAGGAATTCACTTCAGGTCCTCTGCAAGAGCAGCGAGCTCTCTTGACTGCCCAGCCATTCTCTTCTTCTATTAACTAGAGTAGAGTTTGAATAATACTACTCTCACACCATTCTCAAAGATCTGAAAAACATTAATTAGGGAAGCCGCGTGGATCTATCATTTTCTTTTCGGGATGTTTACACTTTTTTGGGGAGGAGGTGCTAGTTTATTTATTTCTTTTTGCTTGCATTTTTTACTTGACAATATGATTTGTTCAACAGATTCAGACATTCACATTCCTTTTAAAAATTGCTTAAAACCGTATTCAAATTTCCTTCCCAATTTAAGGAAAAGTCCAGATAAAGCAGCAATCTCCCTTCCTATTCTGCTCACGAATGTGTTTTTTTTTCTTCTCTCACACCTTTCTCCATTTGTATGACATGCCACTTTAACAGGGACACAGAGTGGGGCTTGGCTATCTACTCACTTAGGCATTCATCAGCTCGTAATGCAAACAGTGAGGGCAAATACTCATTTTCTTCAAGTGGGAGAACTGAATTATTAATGTGCACTGGGGGGAAATTGACCTTTGCAAATTGTCTTTGTTCAGGTTTCTATTGCTGTCATAAAACACTCAGACCAAATGCAGCTTGGGGAGAAAGGGGGTTCTTTCCTCTTATAACTCTTGGATCACAGTTACTGAGGGAAGTTGAGACAGGAACTTGAGGCAGGGACCCGGAGGCAGGAACCTAGAGGCAGGAACTGATGCAGAGGCCCTGGAGGGGTGCTCCTTACTGGCTTGCTTCTCCTGGCTTGCTCAGTTTGCTTTCTTACAGAACCCAAGACCACCAGCCCAGGGACGGCCCCACCCACAATGGGCACCTTTCACATCAGTGATCAATCAAGGAAATGCCCCACAGGCTTGCCTATAGGTCAATCTCATGGTGATATTTTCTTAATTGAGGCTCTCTCTTCTCAGAAAATCATAACCTGTGTCAAGTTTGAGAAAAACAAAACAGGACAGGACACTTGTCATCCGTGGAAAAAGAAGAATCCCAGAATATTTAAATGTAAGGTTCATGACTCAAATGCTTACTCTAAGTGTGGCCAGGAAAACTGAAAAACACATGGCTAATAAAGAAAACAGACATTTCAACACACACCACACACACACACACACACACACACACACACACCACACACACACCCCACATACACACACACACCACATACACACACACACACAGACACACACACACAGACACACACACCACACAGACACACACACACACACACACACACACACACAACATACACACACACACACACACACCACACACACCACACACACACACACACACACACACACACACACACACACACACACACACACACACACACACACACACACACACACACACACACACACACACACACACACACACACACACACACACACACACACACACACACACACACACACACACACACACACACACACACACACACACACACACACACACACACACACAGACACACACACACACACACACACAGACACACACAGACACACACACACACACACACACACACACACACACACAGAAGAGAGGTCTAAAAGCACAGTGTGGGAGGGTCCCAGCTTTCCTGGAGGCTCTCCTCATAGACAGTCCTCCCTCCTCATGGTTAGTGATACTCATCAAGCAGAACATTGCTCCCTTAAATGAACGTCCAGGCTTCGCTCATCTTTTATAATTGCTATTTTAGATTTTTTTTCCCTGATGGATATTTGTGCACTGCTTCTAAGGTCAGTGTAGGAATACATCAGAGAAGTCGGCACACAGTGGAACCCATCAGAATTCACCAGTGAAAACAAGAGATATCATTTTCTTTCATTGGATTGTTTTGTTTTGTTGATTTGAAAGGTGGCCCTAGATACCACAGTACTGTCTGGTAGTGCTTTCGGGTTCTAGTGATGGACCCCCATTGTTTTGAGTAAAGGCCTGAGCCACGCTGGTGATCCAGAATTCTGAGTCTTGGCACAGTGTTGGCTGGAGTGAGTGAGGGAAGGAACGAGCTGACTCTGATTGGAATCTACCTGACTTAGCGCTGTGCAGAAACAAGCTTAAACTCTCAACCTATCTTATTCCGTCTGGAAAAGGTCATCAAAGGCTTTGTGTTATCAGGTTAATAGAATCCCTTACCTGCAGTTCTGTCTGCACAATAACATAGGAGCAAGCAATCGGGGGCTATCACCTCCTTCACTCCCCCTTTACTAGAGCATCCTGCCACGCCATAAAGACAGCTAGGTAAGCTAACTGCTGTGAGACCCTGAAGGTGGGGGCCACATTTAACTCATATAAGACCCCGTAATACGCAACAGAATAGTCAGTTCAGAGACACCATCTGCAGAGACTTTAAAGTTGTGATTAAAACACACAAAACATAAACTGTTCATCTTAATGTTTTAAAGATTATTTCATATGTATGTACATGGTGTGTGTATTCGTGGGGTTATGTGCACCTTGTGCATGCAGGAGTGCTCAGAGGTGAGAAGAGGGAGTGAAACCCTCTAAAACTGGAGTTCTCACAGCTGTGAAGTGTCAGGTGAAGGCAGAAACCCAAGCCCAGGCGCTCCGTGAGCGCCGCAAGTGCTCCTGACTTACCCAGCCATCCCTCCAGCCGCTGGCCTTAATATTCACAACACCACTCAGTGCTGTTAAATCCACCTGGCTATGCAAGCCTCTCCAGCACCCTATGCCCTGCAACACTGACATTCTGTATCCACTCAGCAATAACATTCCCCTGTCTTGTCAGTTACAGGTCAGCCCTGCCTCCCAAATCCACTATTCCAGGTACTCAGAGTACCTCAGGGGTGTGTGTGTGTGTGTGTGTGTGTGTGTGTGTGTGTGTGTGTGTGAGAGAGAGAGAGAGAGAGAGAGAGAGAGAGAGAGAGAGAGAGAGAGACACTACCTTACTCACTTAAGCATAGCATTCTCAGGGGTCACCCACACTGTACAGTGCTTCACAATTCCCTTCCTTTGAGGGAAGGCTAAGTAACAGTCCCCTGTTGTATGACATGTTTTGTCGTTTCACTGCCTGTGACCAGACTCTCATTGTCTCTGTCCCTTGGCTTATGTGAATAACACTTCTGTGAACGAATACAGATGCCCATATATATCCTTGTGTTTCTGCTTTCTGTTCCTTTTGGTAGATATGCAGAGGTGAACTGTTGGCTCATATGGGGGTTCTAGATTTCTATCTTTTGGGGGGAGCACTCTGCTGTTTTCCACAGCGGCTTCCCAGTTTGATCTTTCCCCTGAGAGCATATAGCATTCTCACTAACACTACCTCTTCTTCCCCCTGTTGTTGTTATTGTAATGATTAGGATGCCCCTTAGGGGTATGCGGTGACCGATGTGGTTTAATGCATTGAACTTTGGAGAGAGGAAAATCAGCTCTAACGTTTGCTTGCCAGCTTAAATGCTTTCAAAAATTTGCCATTTCTCCACCCCAGGGCACCACCGTAATCATTTCACAAACTAAAGGCCTGTTCTTGACCTGTTGGGATAAGACCTTTGATTTCTTTGCCGAGGGAAAGCAGGGACAGGTTTCATGGAAAAGACAAGTTCATAGAGAAGGTGATTTTTTTTTTCCTGAGAAAAAATATTTTACCACTGTTCTCGTTAGCGAAATCGGGACTTACCTACCAATTTCTTCGAAATTAATTGACAACAGCTTTGTTAGCTATAACAATACCAGAAATTATTATAAACCCAGTAATTTATTATATAATTATTTACATAAACTTGAAAAGCTGGTAGCTCTGGTCTATCTCTTTAGGCTCAAGGGGACTGGAAACATTGGTATTTTTTTCCAAGTTGAAGGAAAGGTTTCTTGAGAGGTAGAAACAGAGGAAGTAATACAGGTTCTGTTACGGCTTCTAGATTTATGCTCCAAGGAGACAGGAAAGATAAGGTTAGTGAAAAACAGAATCAGCCAGTAGACACATGAAGCAGATCAGTGATCGCTCTGCCCAGGGTCTGGTGGCCAGCACTTTTGGCTTTTCAGGCTCCTGCTGTCTGTGGGGATAAAACCAGCCAGAGCAGCTAGGGACAGGTGGCCCATAAATGAGTGTATTTGGCTGTGTGACAACAAAACTTTATTGGGAAAACAGGTTGTAAGGTGGGGCTGGTCACAGTTTTGTAATTCCTGGAGTTTAGGGTGTCTCATAAAAAGGAAGAAGATGAAGGGAAAGAGAAGAGTAGAGAAATGGAGATGCAAATCCTCAATGTGCTTTCTTTAAAAAAATTGAATATGAGCTAGGTCTCATGATATATACCCACCTGTAATCTCAGCACCTGGGCGGCTGAGAACAGCGGATCACAAATTTAAGGCCAGGTTGGACAAACAGACCTAAGCTATAACAACCAATGAATGGGTGATCGAGTATAAATGTATGTTAGTAGAGGATAGATCAGCGGTATACAACTGTGGCTTTTTTTGGGCATGATGGTACACATTTGTAATTCAAGCTCTTGGCAAGTCAACAAGGTTATCCTTGGCTATTTAGTGAATTTGAGGCCATCCTGGGTTACATTGTTTCAACTTCTTATTTTTCATCCTCCCAGGAGAGAAAAGTGGCTTTTATATAAAACCATGCATACTTCCCGATGCAGTGGGCAGAAGGTCGATAAAGAACAATGTAACCCTGGATAGCTAGCTCTAAAATCCCAACTCCTCATCATGAGATGATACTTGACCTCACAAAGGAAAAAAAAAAAACTTGACAGGACGGGCTGACATTGTACCCTTAAAACAAGTCACTACTAGAGGCAGAGCTCAGTGGTAGAACTCTGACCCGGCAAGCCCGTGGCCCTGAGTCTGACACCCCAGACCTGTCATAAAACAAGGAAAGGGAAGCCACAGAAAACCAACTCACTGAACAAATGCGTTTTTCTCATTACAACTGAAGCTCCCGGGTCAGCACCACAAGCACAGGCTCTGCCTCCGGGGATAGCTGGGGCCAAGGTCTTCTGACATCTATCCCCTCTTCCCCGCCACTGCTTTCCCTGGATGGAAATTTCCAACTAAGCTCTCACCAGATTCTCCTGAGCTCTCTTCTCACCGGGCTCTGACCTTGGCCTGAAGAACTGCGACGTGCAGCTCTAATAAAACTATCTGCCTCCTACGCCGACGGGCTTGACTAAACACAGGCAGAACTTCCAGATGCTCCAAGCTTTGTCTCCGGAAAAAGGAAAACAACAGAGGTCCCTTAAAATGTCTCCCCGAGAAAGCACAAAGCCACCAATGGCTGATAATAGATCCCCAAGCTTCCATTGCCTGGAACATTTACCTTAGGAAAGGGTTCTGAGGCTCCTTGCTGTCTTTCAAGGACCTGGGGGAACATCGATGTGGAATGAGGACATCAAGGGTGGGATCCCTGTCTCCATCTCCATAGGCGTTTAAGAGCCTAACTCTGTAGGTTATCAGTTAACAGACATAGATAGCTCAGTCACATCCATCGGGACCCCTTGGCACATCCCAGTGTTTAAAAACCTCTTGTGTTTTGCTTCCAAGGAGCTGAACTCTGGTCTAGCTATTGCCTCTCCACTGCAACAGAATTGAATAAAATCTGTTTAGCTTCCATTTCCCAACAGTGTCTGGCTTGGTTTCTCTTTGACAAGGATGCTGCAACATGCCACCTTCAGAAGACGCTGTTCGGTCTTTAATGCTTGGCCCTGGGGCTGCAGGGAAGGCTCAGTAGTTAAGATCACTTGCTACTCTTCCAGAGGACCTGAGTTCGGTTCCCAGCGCCCATGTCAGACGGCTCCTAAGTGCTGGTAACTCCAGCTACAGGGAATCAGACAGCCTCTCTTGGCATCTTCAATACCTGCACATGCACGAGGCATATACATGAGGTACTTGTACGAGACACACATATGAGGTGCATGTATGAGGCGTATGTATGAAGCATGCATACACGCACACACACAGATAGAGAGAGAGAGAGAGAGGAAGAGAGAGAGAGAGAGAGAGAGAGAGAGAGAGAGAGAGAGAATGCATTAAGAGGGTCAGAATGGCCCCCTTCCCAGTATCCTCAGCAAGTCTTGACACATGCTAGCTAGCTTCCTGGCCAAGAGGTCCTCAAAGACTGACTGCTTTTCTCCAGTGAGTCCAGGAGGTGGGTATATTCCTGTACCACTTGTTGCTGACCCTCTTAGGTTTGTATCTCTGTAGAGTCAGACGCTCTTCCTAGGAGAATGTCTCTTCCTTTCCCACTCCTAATACATCAGCACACAAAACTCCTGAGCTGTGTGGTATGTCTTGGTATGAAGCGATAGCTGGAGATTCAAACAGCACAAATTACTGAGCTCACAAACCCGAGGTTTAAAGAAACTAAAAAAAAAACAAAAACAAACAAACAAAAACCTTAAACAAGAGATGTTGCAAACAGGTATCCAGAAGCCTTAATCTACTTAGTTTAAATTTACTGATGAGCCATGATTTTATGAAGGATCTGTGAGGTTATACTGCTTGTTTTCCATGCTAGCTCACTGCTTTGGCTACTAATTTATTCAAATACCTCCAGGGTAGGCACAGAGTTCACTTTGAGTAACAAACGTGTTGCATTAAATCAGCTTCAAGATGTATCTGGAAAATCTATTCTTTGTTTCCCTTCTGTACTTATAAATAACAAGGAAAAGGGAACAGAACCAAGTAGCTAACTCTAGACTCCTTGAAAATAACTTCATATTATATTTTGAGCTTAATTCAGCAGCTTAATGGCTCGCTTCCCTGAAGATGCTTTCCAAATGTAATTGAGCCTCCATAATAAAACCCAGGGTGATCAGAACCATGGTGAACTCACCACAGGGTCCTGAACAGACACCTGCTATAGGTGTTTGCTTTGGGGAGGGTTGGGGGTGGCCTTGGGTGTGTGTATTAATTGTGGTTTGTTCAGAAGGCTCATAAGCCAAGGGCCCAGGGATGGGAAGACAGAGGAAGAAGAGGCTGGGATAGATTTAGGAGCTTCCTAGTGGGCCTTGAGCTGGCACTGCCAGGAAAGGCAGAGCTTGGCTCTTTGACAACCTATGATTTATGTCAACTTGACCCAAGCTATAGTCATCTGAGAGGAGGGCGTCTACATTGAGAAAATGCCTTCATACGGTCAGGCTGTAGGCAAGCCTGAAGGGCATTTTCTTAATTAGTGGTGTATTGGAGGGGGGCAGCCAGCTGTGGTTGGTGCCATTCCTGGGCAGGTGGTCCTGGGTTCTGTAAAAAAGCAGGCTGAGCAAGCCATGTGGAACTCTCAACTCCAGATTCCTGTCCTGTTTGAGTGTCTGTCCTGACTTCCTCCAGTGACGAACAATGATATGGAAACATAAGTCAAATAAACCATTTCCTCCCCAAGTTGCTTTTGGTCATGGTATTTTATCACAGCAATAGAAACCCTGACTAAGATACAACCCAAAGGTGGACATTCCCGTGAGCTACTTGGAACCTTCCAGTAGGGACCCCACCACTTGTGGAAACCTTACATCCCCGTTGCATTACTAACTCTGAGAGATCCTTCTGAGTGCCTGTATATAAGGTCGATGGTGGAATGTGAGCAGATGCTCGAAGCATCTCATTGCTCTTGTCTGTGGTGGGAAGCACCTAGATCACTTTTGATGGGGAGGGGTCTTGGACCCCGTTATACTCATAATAGTTCTTTGAATAGATGTTAGAAGCAAGGATTGGGAAATGTCAGGTAGGTCAATTTCTGAATGGTGTTGGAGTTCTGGCAGTTTCTATACTTCTGACTTTGTGAAAGGTAAGGAGTACTTTATCAAAGGAACAAGAGAGGATTAAGGGGGGTATGCTTTTTTTTGAGGGGCAGTTGATCTCTGAAGTGCTTCCTTGAAAATATTTAACTGGTCTACCCAATTATCCAGAGCCAGCCTTTGAGACACTCTCTTAGTTTCAAGGAGGACTACTGAACATTACCCAATTAAATGGAGGTAAAAGCTTTGAGAAATTCAGCATAGATTTTGAAACAGGGAATAAGTGATCGAAATAATTTCAAGATGGAGCTGGGGGTGTGGCTTGGTGCTAGTGGAGTGCTTGCCTAGTACCCGAAGTTCTTGGTTCAATTCCCAACACTATGAAAATAAATAAAATTAATTAAGAAACAAATGGACAGCAAATACAACAAGAGTCATAGAAATGCTCACATCTCTTCTCTTGCAGCTGAGGTTAATTTTATAGGAAAGCTGAGGAAGATCTTGCAGTCATGTTTCCTCTCAACATAAGATTCATCTTGAACCATAGAGCGATTTTGTTCAGGCTTAGTCTGTGGAGGTGAGGTTTCCTATCAGCCAGCAAAACCAATCATACCTTGACTGTCTACCCTACTTCAAGTCAGTGAGCATATTTGAATACATTATCTATAGACTTCATTTATTCTTCCTACAAGGTTTGACCTTAGAGCATCCCTTATTCAAGGCATAAAGGTGGAGTGGTGGTGTGACATCAGATCTGCTGTTAACCATGCTGGGCCAATGAGGGGCTAACATTGCTTTATTAGAGTGGCTGGACTCTGACTCTCTGATGGTAGGAATAACTCAGTTTTTCTATCACTTACTGATTGAATACTCTGTGATCAGGGACCGTCTCCTGCTTCTTAGATTTGCCGGGGATGTTTTCCCTGTAAGGATTCTTTTCGAGGGGATTCAGTTGTGTACTCAAACCTTCGACACTGCACGTGAGCCTCTGCCGTGTGCCCCTCCACCTCTGACTTCCCGTCTCCCCATACTGGGATTGCTCGAATGCACAAACTTTCAAGATTCTTTCCACCCCTGCGTCCGCATATCTAATCGCTGCATCCCAACACCTTGGCAGTGAACTTGAGTGATTCTCCATCCATGCTGGGAAGGCTCTGCTTAAGCTGAGGGTAGGATGTAGGGGGCGCCAGCTCCTTTGGAGTTGGATATGCTAAGCCCGCAGGAAACTGTCTTAGGGAAACTTAATGCAAGGCAGTAATGTAAACAATCAGGCTTTGGTATAGTTTCAAGGGATTAAAGGAAAACAACAAAAAGACTATGATAGCCCATGATGATTTAAGTGACAAGTCCCCATGTGTCTCAATTGCCTGAGATCCATGAGAGACATCTCATAGACGGTTTGGCAAGGATTAGGAAGCACGGCCTTCTTCGAGGATGTTATTGGTGGGCAGGCAGGCTTGAGGTTTTAACAGGTTCCTGCCAGCCCTACTGCTCCCTCTGCTTCCTGTTTGTGGATCTAGATGTGAGCTCTCAGCTCTCACACCCAGCACCATGCCTACCTGCCTACGGCCACACTCTCTGCTGTGACAGTGATGGACACCTTATCTCTCTGGAACCCTAAACTTCAAATAGACTCTTCTGTCTATAGGTTGTGTTGGTCATGTTGTTTTTTTCACAGCAATAGAAAAGCAATGAAGACACAGCCAACGACAACCACAGTTGAAGAGAAATGCCCAGGAGAAGTCATAGTAGACCTGAGGGCTGGCATTTACACGGAATTGATACTTTTCTTGCATGTCAATGGAACACTTGAGAGAATCAACTTAAGGAAGGATTTGTTTTGTCTCATTGTTTTATGGTAGAGAAGGCATGGCGGCTTTCATGGCTGTGGGAATAGCTCATGTCGATGGTGGTGGGAGAATTGGTGGCTTGTTGGTGACCTTGGCCAGAACTGGAGTGCAGGAGACCTGTAAGTACAGCCCTAGAGTACTCAGGTCCATAAGATCCCCCCAAACAGTGCCATAACCTAGACACCAAGTGTTTATACACCCGAGTCTGTGGGGGATTTCACTTTCAAACCACAGCAAGCATATCTAGTATATTCTATAGGATGCTAGTAGACTACTTCATGTAAGGGTTATGAAATTGTTTCGAGCAATACTTTTCCTGGGACTTACTCTATTGCCAGTAAAGTATAATCTTATATTTTAAAAGATGTTTTAGAAGTTATTCTCCCATTCTAATTGCTATCAATTAAAAATTCTAGGGAAAAAAGCAAGCAGGTAAGGCAATTACACATTCGAAACATTATAGAAATATTCCATTTCTGAGAACTGCCAACAGCTTACTTATTCTGATACAGGAAATATACACAATTTTATTTTATTTGCAAGACTCCAAATGGAAGAAATAGATTTGTAGAAGGAAAAAAAGGGTTAAAGAAAGCCCTAAGTCCAAGCTTACACATTTGGGTGGGGATTCTACACAGAATTCGCTGCAGACCACGTCAGCCTTTGTTCAGTGTGAATGCATCTAAAGGGTGCTTTCAAATTGCACCCAAGCAAAATCACAGGTTGTATAAATTCACTAATGAGGTTATTAAGTGACTTTCAAGACACACGTTGTGGGCTTATGAGAAAGTTTAGCTAAAATGTTAATTTCCTTCTGTTGAACGGCAAAACATCGAAGACTGCTATTCCTTAGAATAACAAAGAACTAAATGTCCTCCAGACTGGGGCTGTAGCTAAGGGAAGGAAGTCTTCTATTTTGTATCCTTAAGAGAAGAAAAATCATTTTAAGGAAACCACAGAGATAATTAGTGATTCAATTAACTAGAAACTGGTGCTGACATTCAGTTGACACTTTTTTTTTCTTTACGCTGGTATATTTAAAGAATCGTGGGGCTGGAGAGATGGCTCAGTGATTGGGAGTATTTGATGCTTTTTGCAGGGGACCTGGGGCGTGTTCCAGCATCTCACATGATGACCCATAAGGCCCTGCAACACCAGTTTCAGAGAATCTGTTGCCCTCCTCTGGCCTCCAAGCTTCCTCCCTGTATGCACACATTGCACATACACAGGTGCACACATATATATGTAAATAAAACAAAAAACAATATTTGGGACTTGGAGGGAGGGTTCAAAGATTAAGAGTAGGTACTGTTTTTGCACAGGACCTGAGTTCAGGAAGTACCCTTCAGGAGTGGCTCACAACTGCCTATAACTACTTCTAGGAGGACCTGACACTGCTGGCCTGGCCTCTATCTGCCCTGCACACACCCATGCCCATGCACACATAATGCATACATGCATATACAGAAATGCACACACATACACACATGCATGCACACAATTAAAAACTATTAAAAACTACTTTTAAAAATGAGAAGGATTTCACTTTTATTAGTGGTGTGAATCAGATTGGACAAAATCCATCCCTTTCTATGAATACATGAATCCCTTCAGCCCCTTCAGCGTTCTCTCTGGAGTTTAAAGCCCCATCGTAAGTGCACACCAGTCAAGTTTCTAGTATGAAGGAAGCCACAGAAGGGGTGTCACAAATCCATGTGTTGAGATTCACTCAGTGACTGAAGGAAAGGCCATCCAGAGAGGGCCCCACCTGGGGATCCATCCCATATGTAGCCACCAAACTCAGGCACTATTGTTGATGCCAAGAGGTGCTTGCTGACAGGAGCCTGATATGGCTCCTGAGAGCCTCCTGAGAGGCTCTGTCAGAGCCTGACCAATACAGATGCAGATGTGCAGCCAACCATCGGACTGAGCACCTGGACCCCAATGGAGGAGTTAGGGGAAGGCCTGAAGGAGCTGAAGGGGTTTACAACCCCATAGGAAGAACAACAATATCAACCAACCAGACCCCCTGAGAGCTCCCAGGGACTGAACCGCCAACCAAAGAGTACACATGGAGGGACCCATGGCTCCAGCTGCATATGTAGCAGAGGATGGCATTGTCTGGTATCAGTGGGAAGGGAGGCCCTTGGTCCTGTGAAGGCTTGATGCCCCAGTGTAGGGGAATGCTAGAGCAGAGAGGAGGGAGTAGGTGGGTGGGGGGTTGGGGAACACCCTCACAGAAGCAGGGGGAGGGAGAAGATGGGGTTGCCAGAGGGGAAACCAGGAAAGGGATAACATTTGAAATGTAAATAAATAAAATACCCAATAAAAAAATTTAAAAAAAAATTCAGTCAGTGAAATCACATGGCGGTAGGAGGGGCTCCCGAGATCCCTCCTTCAGGTAGTTTGCTTTGTTATTATTAACTTATATTTGGACACAGAGGTCTTACTATGTACAGCAGTCTGACTCATGGAGGGCCACCAGCCTCTCCCTCCTGAGCCTTGGGATTACAGGCATGTCCGCCAGAGGCAGTTGACTTTAATTTTGTTTTATTTTGTATTTGAGGCAGGGTCTCTCGGTGTAGCCTGGAACTCATTATGAAGACCAGGCTGGCCTTGAGCTCCTAGAGAGCAATCTGTCTCTTTAAGTCACAATGTAGATTTCCTTTCTTCTTTTCCTTTTTCGTTTTGTCATTTGTGTTTCTAGTCCATTCCCTGCTAGAAACACCATAAAAGGCAAGAGGCCAGCAGCTTGCAGAGAGGGAAGGGAGAAGGGGCTGTCACGCTAGGAAGACGAAGTTCACCCTTTGCTCATCCCCGTGAGCACCGATAGGCAGGGGATGATACTGTAAGGCCGGTTTTAAAAGGGGTCCTCAGAGGGCAGAACGGGAGGGGGATAATGACTGGACCGTAAGAAAGGATTAAAGATAATTAAAAATAAATAAATAAATAAAATGGAGGCTGAAATCACATTGAAGAACTGGGTAGTACGGACATCTTAGAGACACGCTTGTCGGGGGAGTCATTCGTAGCACTGAACAGAGAAAGGGCTGTGTTTTGTTTCTGTACAAACAACAATTATTTTCCTAATGCTTAATGGGGCATCATATTTCCATAATGATGCGGTTCAGCACCAACCACATGGAGACGTGATTACACGGCCCTGTAACACTGCACGAGCAATTAAAATACGACTAACATAATCAGCCATGCAGGAAATGTAGGCTGGTGTTTCTTTCCTAAGGACGTCAGGACTTTGGAGCCACAGTTCCTGAGGTCTGGAGTAACTTTTTCAAGGTGTTGAAGCCAGATCGTAGTTTGAGCTCCACTATGCATTGTTCAGGCCTGCTTTATTCCCATTTAGACGGCTACAGGCCAATAGCACTTAAGCTTTTTGGTAGCTCCTACTAAGCCACTTACAGCTTAAAGCGTCAGAAGACAATTTAGAAGTTCCTGTGGCTCTTAGATTCTAACTAACACCTTCTTAGGTCAAACAAGAGGTAACATAAATATGAATGAAATTAAACCATGGCTATGTTAGCCCTTCAATCAAAAGTAGGGTCAAGAGTAGTTCATAAAAAAACCAAGCAACCAGAAAGCAACTCACTAAGTCCAAAAGTCAAACCAAACAGAGAAGCATAATAGATCCCCCCCTATACATACTGCATTAGAGATTCTGTGCACAGTTTTACATACAAAATCATTTTAAGTTTATTCTTATATGCTGTATGTTATGCATATGCTATATGCTACAAACATGGTCACTTTGTACAGTGGATAACACATATACAACAAAATACTTCATATGGAAGAATGAGTGAGAGACTGTGAATCCCGGAGACTCTGAAAGGGATGGTAGGTGTTTTGCCTGACTCCTAGGAAACCAGGATGGCCATTAGTCTGCAGCCCTCCATAGATTTGTGGCCATCAGTCACGTAAGGGCAATGCCTCAAGACCCTTCACAGGTAGAGGCCGTGACCACAGGTCATGTAGGCTCAAGACAGATCTCCATTATAATGAGGTACCTAAAGACCTGGAGGCTTAGCCAATGAATTTCCCTTCCCAGACACTCCTCCCTGCAAAAGGTATTTCATCTCAGGCCCACCCTGACAAGTGGGTTACAGTTTTATTCATCCACTTTCCACCATGACAATAAATGTCTTAAAACCATAGACTGTCTCTTTCCACTGGGATCTGCCATGGGGAGCCACAAAGAAGGCCTTTTCCTACAGGGCCCCTGTCTAATCTTCTGTAGAAGGCCTCCCTGCATTCTGCCTGAGAACGAGATGGTCCCAGCCTCCTTGCAGCCCCAGGGACCTCTGAACCAGCTCTGGCTGTGTCCTGTGCTCAGAATGTGCTTCCCCATCCCTGGAGCTTGGTCCCATGACTTCTCACAGCCTGAGAGCCTGATTAGTGACCGTGTGGGGTAACCAAAGTCAAACTTCCTTTGTTCTGCCTCACCCAGCTGCTGAGCACTGTGGTGGAGCAGATGTGGAACCCCCCACCTAACCCTACAAATGAGAAATCAAAATTTTCCCAACACAATTTTTAAGAAGCTTGCTGAGGGGATGACCTTTGGGGATTCCCTAGTTAACACTTAACCCAAGAGGTGACACACTTTGATTGTTTATTCCTTGGCTACCCTCATATTCTCAAATTAACCTGAGACACTTCAATATGGACCTTTCATTGAGGGGCATCACATGAAGAGAAGGGAAGGAGAAAGGAACTTTGCAGTGGTTAATAGCTATCAAAATTTAAAGACTATTCAACTGATTTATTTCTACAGCTAATATTGACATGATACTTCAGAAATACTGTTAAATGTTTGCATGAAAATATTTGATGATCATTATCCCCTCAACTGTAGCCCCCACTACAGACAGAAAAAAAAAAAACAAATGACAAGATTTAAGAATATCTCCTTGAATCAAACGGGCATTGCAAAAATGTAGTCCGCTCACTTCCTAGCTTGTGAGCGGTTCATTGTCATGCACTCCTGAATAATGATGGATCGGGACACCCCTACTCCAAAGTGTGGACCAAAGTGAACTTTTTTTCTCTCATAAGTTGACTGTCTGAGGTCATTTGTTACAGTAATAGAAAGCTGACTAACACCTCTACTTCATGCTCCGCTGGCCTCCAGCCCCTCCCTCCCACTACCTGAGGGAATGAAGATAGGAGATCCCTGTTCTGCAGGGACACAGGCAAGGTGATGAACAGTCAACTCTAGTGTTAGTTGTCACATACACAAACCCAAAACATCTCACTTCAGCTTGTCATTGTTATCTGTCTTAGAGGGATGGTTATAGACACTTGAGTTACTGTCAAATTTTCAGAGATTTCCAACAGAGCATTCCATCCGCGGTCAGCAAGAATGAGTTATCTACTGATAGTAATGCCTTTAGGCTTCCTCAGCAGAGCTGGCTGCAGGACCTCAGTTTAGGGGTCCTTCCTGTTCTCATCTCAAGAGACTCACACCCATCATTATTAGCCTTTGAGTGTCTAATGAGAATCACCAGGCTGGGAAGGCCCCTTCCCCACTCCCTGTTAATGTTCCTTGCTTTTTGTCCTTCATTGACCCTCCGGCAATATTATCGTGCAGGGCTATCTGGCCGCTGAGTGTAAAAACATGTAGATTTGAATTCCTCCAAGAATCTTTTACAATGTTCCCCACTCTGAAATCTGGTCCCAGGGGAGCTCAGCTATCATCTGTCCATTTAGCAGCCGGACAATGGGATCTCTTCTACACATTCTGGGCACCAGGAGCTGAGTGTAGCCGCAGCTGGCTGCCAAGGGGGTGGGGGAGAAACCATTGTATCTGTTACAGGTTAGCACTTCTGTCGTCGCATGTTGGGGCCTCCGTGTTCTGGGATCTGCCATCCTTGAGAAGCTTATGATGTTCTTCATCTCTGTGTTATAACCAAAGCCATCTCGTGAACCATCCCTGGGGCACTGCCTCCTTGGTGCCCAAGAATCAAAACTCAACACCACCAAGCGTGCGCTGCCCTCTGGTCACTGGTAGTCACTACTGTTCATTTCTGAGAGGACCTAAGATGGTGACATTCAGACTGCCCGGGTCAGTGTAATAGCCGTTCTTACAGTGACCCCCAAAGCCATACCATAGACTGCAGGAAATGGCTCCTAATAGCATCTTCCAGCTTCCAAAAGCTTAATTTTACTTTAAAAACTTCTAAACAATGAAAGAAATCTAAGTATTTAAAATGGAAAAGTACAATAAACCCCCGCTGAGTAGGGCTTCCTTTTCTACAACTGTGACCATGAATCTTATGAGTTTTGATGAATAAGTTAGGATATCTTTGGCAGAGAAGTCTTATAGTAGAGCAAGAACGTGTCAAGAGGTCAGCACTTGTCAGGGCATCCCAACTCTCAGGCAGTTTCTTAGACTACGGACATTCACATGTATTGTGTTTATTACTGCATTCCGTGTGTGTGTGTGTGTGTGTGTGTGTGTGTGTGTGTGTGTGTGTGTGTGTGCATGTATTGTTGTTATGTAGTGTCGTGTCATGCTATGCTATGCATGCACACCGTAAGCGTGAGTGTGGTTGTCAGAGGACAAGTGTTGGGAGCTGGTTCTCTCTTTCCATCATGCGGGTAGCAGGGATCAAACCTTCACCTGCCGAGCCATCCTGCTGACCCAGTTTACGTGGACTTTGAAAGCTTCCCTTCTTATGGCGGCTAGGACTTCTGAGATCAGATGTGGTGGAGGCTCACCGTACCTTCTCCTCCCGTGGGAGAGTTCAACCTCATCTAATTACAGACATAAACTGCCCCACATTTGCAGGTTTAATCACTAGCAGGTTATGCAACCCTAATTAAAAATAACTTTGGAAAACATAAGGCACGGAGTTAGTTATGGAGCAAGAAGTTCTTCATATGAAAACTCTAAGATGCAGCTTTAAAAAAAAAAAACCACACCATTTAAAATTTCACTGGCTTGTTCATCCCTTACAAAATATTGGCACGGAGGATGGGTCTGTTTTGAAGAGCGGTGCCTGCAAGTCTCAGAGCCTGGCTGCTCCATTATCCTGCTCAGAATGCACTGTTAGGGCATTAATATGCGCTGGCGACAGTACTGCCCATGGCTTTTCTTCCAAGAGTGCACATATGTGGACGCACACACAGAGACACAGACACAGACACAGACACAAACACACAAATACTCTCTCTCTCTCTCTCTCTCTCTTTCTCTCTCTCTCTCTCTCTCTCTCTCTTTCTCTCTCCCCCTCCCCTTCCCTCCCCTCCCCTTCCTCTCTCCCCTCCCCCTCCCCACTCTGTCTCTCTCCCTCCCTCTCTCCTTCCCTCCCCCCTCCCTCTGTCTCTCTTGCTTTGCTCTTTGACACTTCACACCCTGCTTTCCAGGCAAACTGCTAAAGCCATGGACGAAGCCCAACCCTGACAAAGCAAAGCCTCTTGTGCCTCCAGGGTACCCCTTTCATGGTTCCCACCCAGCCTTCTCACTGCCGCCAGAGGTATTTTTGGAAATCATATTACATCACACAGAACGACCTTCAGTCCCTTTCATGCTGTCTTGTTGTTTACAGAACACATTTACAGACACCAAATTGACAGATGAGGCCCTCGGCCGTTCAACCTCAAGCAGTAAAAGCCACAATCGCATACTCTGTGGCATTACTTAACTCTTGTTTGGGCCATTCCACACGTATCCAATATCACATTGGTATCAAATCATTAGATATACCAGAGTTTGAATGCGGTTCCCTGAAGTTCATAGGTTAAAAACGTAATCCTCGAACTCATCTTTCGATAACATTTAAAGGTGAACAGGGTTGGATAAATTTGTGACGGTGGGGCTTCGTGATGGCGCTAGTGGTTTCGTAAGAGAGATGAGGGGTCTGAGCTAAAGTGCTTGCTCTCTTTGGCTAGGTGATCTCTCTATGATAGTACAACACAAGAAGAAGGCTCTCCCCACATGTCCCGCAGGTGCGAGAAGCATGTTCTTTGGCTTCCTGGCTTCCTGGCTTCAGGCACATAAGCTAAATAAACCAATATTCTTTATAAATTATTCAGCGTCAGAAAATGGACTAAGAAATATATCAAGACGAGTATAAAGAGGTATATGGTTGTAGCCATAGACTGTACTATACAGGTAACACGGGAGGGGCTACTGAAACTGACCAGGCCTACTGAGCTGTGATAACAGCTTATGACCTCCCCTTCCTCCTCCTGGCAAATCGGCTTTTGGTTCTGCATGTCTAATTTAATGCTTTGTTTGGCTACCTACTTGATTTAATTTTTTTTCTTCTAAATACCTTTAAAGGGCTCTCAGGGCTACCTCTGTAAAGCTAACCCAGAAGATGTTCCACCTCACATAGATGCACAGTCCTTTGGACTTCTGTCTACAGCAAGATAACTGTATTATTCGAGGTCCTTTGGATGTTTGTATTTTGGCCAGTTTAAGCCAGACTGCAGGTATCTAATAGTGACCCTTGTGACTCACGTGATTCTCAGATACTGAATAAAAGGCAGAGCGGCCATGTTGTAAAGGCTCTGCGCTCTTTCTGTACAAGCTGGTATGAGAACTGCTTCTCCTGAGCTTGGTCCAGAAGGGCTGCACACGAACAGCTTTGGGGTGGCCTTGGCTGCTTCCACCATTTTCTGGAGATGCCATTAGACTCAACAGCCTTTTTTGTAAACTGGCAAACTGACATGTCTTTACTACTTTTTCTCACGGCAGAGTTCTACGGTGCCCACTGCTTTCACATCTCAAGGGCAGCAACATTCAGGGCATTTCTTTGGCAAAGACGCAGTTAGAAATGAAAGCTCTGCTGGTCTGACATCTGGGTTTCCATGGGGAAGTTAGGGGCAAGTTCTAACAACAAATAAACCAGGTAAATGCTAATGGACACGACTCTGCTTGTCATGGGAAAGTTCTGTTATGTGATAAACACCCGAGATATCTCTAAGTAAACCGGAATATTTAAATGTCAATTACTAAATATAAGCCTAAGGACTCTTGGCTTCTCACATTCTATAAAAAGACCATATATGGGTCTATAAATAAGTGTGTTTTCATAAATAGTTGGCATAGGAACAATCTGGATTTTTTTTTTCTGGGCCAGCAAGATGGCTCTCTTGGTAAAAGGTACTTGTCATTTACGCCCAGCGTAATTGACAGCGTAATTCCCAGAATTCACATAAAGGTGGGAGAGGAGAGCAACTCCATAATGTTATCCAGATTTCACATACACGCACAATTTAAAAATTATAAACAAATTTTTTAAAAAAGATTTGTTTCCTTTCCCAATCTTCATTTAAAAGCCGGGTGATTAAGAATAAAAATTACCCCAGCTCCGAAAAAAAAGAACCAAAAAAAAAAAAGAATAAAAATTATAATTAAATTAAGAATTAAGTCCAATTTCCTTATTTCTAAACTCAGAAAATTTGCAGACTTCTTCAGTGTTACTCTAAGGAGGGAAACAGGGGGGAACGGAAGTGGTTCATGCGTGCCCAAGTAAAAGACAGATGCGGTAAGTACCAAAACGTTTTATGATAAGGAAAGCATTTGGGTGGTAAAATAGAATTTCATTCTTCTTGTTATTTCATAGCAGAAAGTGGTTGAAGGAAGGAAGAGAGAAATATTACAATTCTGAGCATTTGAGTAAAGCTTATGAAAGCCACACAGTTGTGGGAGCACACTTGTCTCAGGGAACTCCCGTAATGAGCATACCTTACACCCACTGCTCCAATTAACCCTTGACTTTTAAGTGAAAAAGAAACTCAAGAACTGGTTGAAAGTCGCAGGTTTCTACAGAAAGATGCCACGGACCAACTTCTTCCCAGAGTTCAGTTGGACTTCATACAGCTAGGCTTCAAGGTTGCGTGGGTGGAAGGCTCGGTCTGCGAGTCACTGAGCCACTACGACAGAACAAGAGGCCACGGAGCCCCTCGCTTCAGTGGCAGCTCAGAGATTATTATTTTTTTCAGTTAAAGAGGAGAACTGTCATACTCAGGCATAGAAACTTACCACCTCTCAGCACAGGGACCTGGGACAAGTGGCTTAGCGTCTGTGTGAAACAGTTTCATTATCAAACAATCGAGATGTGAATATCGTCACTGGCTTCCCAGCATGCCATGAAGATGGCATGAGCTAATGCAAATAGAATATGCATGGTCTCTCTGGCACCATTCGGGGCTGCTGTGCTGTAGATGCTCTCACAGAACCACTCGCAAGAAAGAAATGGCGGCTCACCCTCAGCCTAGCTCTAAATTCAGCTCCGTGTGAGCACAGACTTGACATTGCTTCCCAAGCTCACCCTTAGCTCTCACATCATCTTCGCCAAGCTCCTTCACACATAGACCAAAGACAAGTGCTGCCTAGACACGTGCGGGTTTAAAGCAACAGGAACTGGAGCCCGGAGAACCTATGGTGTTAAAGTAGTGTACCTTTAACACGGCCTTTCCTCCTACCCACTTTGCCCCATTCCCGTTTCCTGTCATCACATTCTTGTTTCCTGAACAAACCACTGTCTCATGTCCCCAGCTGTGCTCGGTGACATGTTGGGGTGGGATAAAATGCTCAGATTTATGACCTCGGCACTAGAGGTCTTAACTCCAAATGTATAATTCTTTTAGCATTTTTTATTATTTTTATTTTATGTGTAAGAGTATTTTGTATGCATGCATGTATGTATGTGCCCCATATGGATGTGTGGTGCCCACTGAAACCAGAAGAGGGCGCTGGATGCTCTGGAACTGGAGTTAATGGTGATTGCTCACAGCCATGTGGGAACCAAACCCAGGTCCTCTGTGAGAGTAGCAAGTGTTTTTAACCACTGAGCTATCTCTCTAGCCCCGAATCCTATTGATCCTTGATTTGGAATTTATTACGTGATACAGTGCACCCTTCCATTTATTTTCATATGCTTACATGTAGTTTTGAGTTTATATTTAGGGTTTTGGGTGTTTATTGGAGATAGGGTTTTACTCTACAGCCCAGTCTTGCCTCAAGCTCATAATCTTTCTGCTGCTGCTCTCTCCTGAGTGCTGGGATTCTTATTTTATACATTCACTTGCATGCCCCGCTCTCTCACTGTGTGTGTGTGTGTGTGTGTGTGTGTGTGTGTGTGTGTGTGTGTGTGTGTGTGTGTGTTCACCTTCAAGCACGCCAAGTGCATGTGTGGGGTAACAAAGGACACTTAGAGAAATCAGTTCTTTCCTTCTACCACGTGGGCACTGGGGATTGAACTCAGATCATCAAGCTTGGCAGCAAACATCTTTACCCTCCGAGCCATCCCTGGCCTCACATTCTGGTATTTTAATACTTCCATATGAAGGGAGAACATTTCCTGGGGATAGGGGGCTGCTTAACTTGATACTCCAGGGCAACCGAAGAGTCCCGAGCCCAGAAACATCAACTGTCACTCTTGTCACACGGAGGTGCCCTGGGATGGATATAGACCAGCTGCTTCCCCACCCTTGTGGCCCAAACTATGAGATGTCTCAGGGGTAAGGAGGGTTTGGAAAGAACCATTGTTGTTTTTATCTTGAGCCAAGACGTTAGAGTTGCTCCGTGCAGAGGGAGGGAGGTGCCAACCCAGAACTTGGCTTCTTCAAGCAGTGGAGCCTGCCGCTCTGCGTGACTGTGGGCAAGTGTTCTCTGCAGATGATTATACTTCATTCGTCAGTCTTCCTAGTGTCCAGCTTTGCCAAAGTCAACGTCGCTTCCCTGCCTTCGCTCTATTTGAGCCCGGTTTTTGATACTCGTAGGTGTCCTTCCTTGATGCTGTTATTAATTCTTATGAGTCATGGGCCCTAAACTATCCTGCATTTGCAGAGGATGGCTGTTTGTTTATGCCTTTCCAGTCCTTGTCACTTCAGTATACTCCATGGAACCGTGGTGAGATCACCACTTGGGTTTTTGGTGAGCTTTTTGTTTTTGTTTTTGTTTTTGTTTTTTTTTGGTATTATTTCTGACTTTAATCACTTTTGTTATGCAGAATGTTTGAACCACCTTCCATTTGTTTTGTTCTCGCTGGTAGCCTTTATAAAGGAAGCTGGGTTCTATTTCTAGTGCTTTGGTTGTTGGCTATGGCTGTGTTAATGTTCTAAAAGTTTTATTTTCTTTGTAATTATGTGTGTGTGTGTGTGTTTGTGAGAGAGAGAGTGTGTCTGTCTGTCTGTCTGTGTGTCTGTTTGTGTGTGTCTGTTTGTGTGTGTGTCTGTTTGTGTGTGTGTCTGTTTGTGTGTGTGTCTGTGTGTGTGTGTCTGTGTGTGTGTGTGTCTGTCTGTGTGTGTGTGTGTGTGTGTGTGTGTGTGTGTGTGTGTGTGTGTGTGTGTGTCTGTGTGTGTGTGTCTATGTGTGTGTGTGTCTGTGTGTGTGTGTGTGTGTGTGTGTGTATGTGTATGTGTCTGTCTCTGTGTGTGTATGTGTCTGTCTGTGTATGTGTCTGTGTGTGTGTGTCTGTGTGTATGTGTCTGTCTGTGTGTGTGTCTGTGTCTGTGTGTGTGTGTCTATGTGTGTGTGTGTGTGTCTGTGTGTGTATGTGTATGTCTCTGTCTCTGTCTCTGTGTGTGTGTATGTGTCTGTCTGTGTATGTGTCTGTGTGTGTGTGTGTCTGTCTGTCTGTGTATGTGTCTGTGTGTGTGTCTGTCTCTGTATGTGTCTGTGTGTGTGTGTCTGTGTCTGTGTGTGTGTGTCTGTATGTATGTGTCTGTCTGTGTATGTGTGTGTGTGTGTATGTATTTGTGTGTCTGTGTAGGCATGTGCCTCAGTGTATAGTTGCTCACAGAGGCCAGAAGAAGGTATTGGATCCACAGAGCTGGAGTTACAGGTAGTTGTGAGTTTCCAATGTGGATGCTGGGAACTGAACTTAGGCCCTTTGCAAGAACAGTGTGTGCACTTAACCACTGAGCCATCTCTCCAGCTCCTAATTTTTATAAAAAGATCTATTTTATGTTAGCATCAGTTCCTATGTACGTTGTATATGCAGGTACCCACTGAGGTCAGAGGGTGTTACATCCCCTGGAACAGAGTAAGAGGAGGCTGTGAGTTGCCTGATGTGGATGCTGGGAAGGGAACCTGGGTCCCCAGCAAGAGTAGTGCTTGCCCTTAGCCCTGAGCATTTCTCTTGTCCCGGTATGCTAAATTTTGTAGCCTATTTTTTTCTGAGTCTGCTGGAGTGACCGTGTATATTTTCTCCTCTTATCTAAAGGATACATCTAAAGGAGCAAGGTGGGATGTGTCATTGCATCTTCGTCCTCCTCTGGAGGGAAATGGTTAAAATGACAGAGTTTCCCTTTCTTGAAGGTTTGGCAAGGGCTGCTTTTCTCCCTGAGAGGTGTCCTTTTGTGTTCGTAATGGTTCGTTACTCACAAAGAGCTCTTAGAAAAACAACTCGAGGGAAGGATTTCTCTGGATCGTCATTTCCATCTGTGATCACCTGGCTTCACTGCTTCTGGGCCTGTGTAAGGGACAACACCGTGGAGGGGAGGTGTAGGAGAAGAGAGTAGCTTACTTCATGGTGAGGAGAAAGAGACCGGAAGCAGGATATGAGCGTCCGATGTGTGCCTAAAGCCGCCTCTTTCCTCTCACCAGGCCCCATCTCCGTGCTTGCTCTGAACTCACCAATGAGCTGGGTGGGTCACTGATGATGTCAGCATCCGAATGGCCAAGAATACCACCAGCCAAGGACCTGCCCTTCGACGTGTGAGCCTCTGAGCTCATTTGACACCTAAATTACAACAAGGAGCTTTACATATGGATTTAGTTTATTTAAAATTTGCAGGCTTCTTTAGGATTCCTAGACTCTGATTTTCCTTTAAAATCACAAAATTGATACAAAGTTACATATGATACTCTTCTAAAAACATTTCCACTTATACCACTTTTGTGTCTTTTGCCTTTTTCTCCTTAATTTCTTTAGTGACCCTACTTACTGACTTCTAGAAGCAGAACTTTCTATCTTATGAGTCTGTTCCGCACCTTCAGTATCTCTCTCCTGTACGCATTCTGTTCCTTCACGTGCTTTCTGAAATTGAGTTTTAATATTAGTTCTTTGCGTGATATGAGCATTCCTGAGGCTGTGAATTTGCCTGCCTCACACAATAATAGCACACACTCTTTTAATCAATGTGTTCTGAATATTTAAATTTCCGCTATAATTTATTCTTCCGCCAACGAGCCACTTCAAGGCCTGCCTTAAACTGCACATGGAGTTCAATTAGTTGACAACCTTAATTAGTGTTTGCTTTCAGGATCAACCTTCAGTTTTTCTTTTTTTGCTAACAAGTCTAGCTAGGGTGTGGGCTCAAACTGTTTGATTTCTCCCTTTTATTTCAGTGGTTTCTTTATGCGGAGAAGAAAGGTAAATTTTAAAAGCCACTTCTCCAAACTTCATCGATATACAAAAGCATGCCTTCCTAAGATCAAACTCCTTTGTAGTAAGAGGGCCCTTCCGAGAATTCAGTCCAAGTTAATGTTGGAGATGCAAGCCTCGGGCTTTATTTTCAAACATAAACCACAACCAGGGCTGGAATCAGAGAGGAGACTCTTATACAAAAGAACAATAGAAGACAAGGGAAGTGTAAAGTTGTTTCAATAGAAACAGACAAGGCAGAGGGTAGGGTTGTCCACACATCAGGTCTCTATTTAAATAGAAGTGAATGCCTGGTATGAAAGAGTAAGAGAGAACTCTTAAAAGCAAAAAATTGGTTTTCCAAAATAAATAAAGTCTCATGTATATGGGTAGACTACAGAGTCAAGAAAGTGCTCCACAAATCACCATCCAGAAACTAGGACAGAGGATGGAAATATGAAAATAAAGACCAGCTGGGCTCACTCCTTGGATCTGACTGATGAAAATTCCAGATGGCAAGAAGAGAGAACCAAAGCAAGTAAAATATAAAAATAAAGTTTTCCAATGCCAAGGAACAGGCCTTCAGATGGAAAAAGCCAAATAGTGGCCAAAGACACTGACTATTAAAGCTAACCAGCTTGGAATTCTAGAACACCAGGGATGCAGACATGGGCAAACTAAGGAAAACGCTCTGAAGAAAAAGTGGTCATCTCATTAAAAGCAACCCAGAATCCATCTGACTTCTTAAAACTATTCAATACGACCACAGCCGCCAAAGTGAAGTTCAATCCCTTTGTGACTTCTGATCAAAACAAGAAGCGCAAACAGCATTTCAGTTCACCTTCTCACACTCGGAGGAAGATCGCGTCTTCCTCCTTTCCAAAGAGCTGAGACAGAAGGATAATGTTCAGTCTATGCCTATTCGAAAGGATGACGAAGTTAAGGTTGTCCGGGGACACTACAAAGGCCGAAGATTGGCAAAGTGGTCCAAGAGTGCAGGAAGAAATGCGTTATCTACACTGAACGAGTCCAGTGAGAAAAGACTAATGGCACAACTGTTCATGTGGCATCCACCCCAGTGAGGTGGATATCACCAGGCTAAAGCTAGACAAGGACCGCAAGAAGATCCTGGAGAGGAAAACCAAGTCCTGACAAGTAGGGAAGGAGAAACGATGGAGAAGATGCAGGAGTGGGAACGTTGCATTATACGGCTTTCATTAAAGACTGTTTAAGTTAAAAAAAAAAAGAAAAAAAACCCTATTCAATACTAGAGGACAATGACATCCTCAACTACGTACAAAAGTTTTTTAAAATCAGGAATTCTATATTCTACCAGACAAGTCATGATCAATAAAACCACAGAAAACCAAAGAGAGGTCAGGGATCAGGAGTCTAGGGTTGGATGCGCGCGCAACCAAGGGAGCGTCTCCAGATAAACAACGGCCAAGTAAGCGGGACAAACGAATGGATGAATGAATGGAGGATGAAGATAAAAATGTGAGCGGTCAATAAATATGCTGGAATAAAACCTAATGGGATCCTAATGAAGGTATTTCAGAAATAAAGTAATAAATGGGGCAGGAAGCAAAAGGCACCTGAAAGCTGTGGCGAAGAGAATTGTGATCACGTGATGTGGCCCTGCAGAACAGCATTGTAGGGGCGGGGCACTGCTGATACTCTACTGACTTGACTTAAACACATTCTGTATTGAAGGGAGTGGGGATGGAGGTGGAGGACATGGGTGAGGGTAGGAATAAATGATCCAGCTCTCTGAGGCTTAATAACTGTCTTAGCAACAGGTGATGATGTCCTCACTTGGAAATCCAAAGAAGTAAAAGTAATTTGCTCAGATCAATGGATCAACGGTGCTAAAATAACCAGAGGCAGGATAGGGAAGGACTGTGCTCACTGTACTATTTGGTATTTTAAAGCACATACATATGTAACATGGTAGGATTTAAATATGCAAATGACCAAGAGGCATTATGCAAATTCAAGCATGGTAATTGATGATGATAATTGATGAGGCTCTAAACGATGTTCCCACAGTCAGTCAGCTATTTTACTTAAATTGAAGATTAAAATATATTTTAATAACTAGTGTGCCCAAGATCAAGGTGGCATGCATAATTTTGAACAGTGATGTAGAATTTAAAGCAAAACTAACTACTCTGCAGGGCAGCAGTATGTAATTTGTGTCTGGTGACAACCAATAGTTTAGTTTTGATACAACAATTTTATTCTGTCCCAAAGAGATAATGAGGATGCCCATAAAGATTAACATATATCAACTGGGGTCAACCTTTTATTTAAATTATGAAGGATTCTTACATAAATTATGATATGTGCATTCAGAGGGCTATTCTCTGTCATTACAATGAGAATTACTGAAGTTTATCTAGGAAAGATTTAAAAATATAAAGAGGAAAAAACAAAATAAAACTATAGATCTGAGGATAGCTCAGTGGTAACATGCTCACCTAAAATGATTGAGTCCATGAATTTGATCCCCAGCATGGAAAACCACAGTTTCCCTGCCCTCTGCCGTCCTATGGGAAGGGCAGAATTTTTAGTGTTAGCATCTGGGCCCGCCAGATTCGACTTTCACTTGTAAAACTAAGACATTAAAAAAAAAACCCAAAACTTAAAAAAATAGTTTTCAGACAGTTGAAAAAGCCTATAAGCCAGGAAAGCAAACAAAGTGTGAGGAAGTGTGTGAGGAAGTGTGTGAGGAAGTGTGTGAGGAAGTGTGTGAGGAAGTGTGTGAAGAAGTGTGTGAGGAAGTGTGTGAAGAAGTGTGTGAGGAAGTGTGTGAGGAAGTGAGAGGAAGTGTGAGGACGTGTGTGAGGAAGTGTGTGAGGAAGTGTGAGGAAGTGTGTGAGGAAGTGTGAGGAAGTGTGTGAGGAAGTGTGAGAGGTGTGTGAGGAAGTGAGGAAGTGTGAGGAAGTGTGAGGAAGTGTGTGAGGAAGTGTGTGAGGAAGAGTGTGAGGAAGAGTGTGAGGAAATGTGTGAGGAAGTGTGAGGAAGTATGTGAGGAAGTGTGTGAGGAAGTGTGTGAGGAAGTGTGAGGAAGAAGTGGAAAGTGAGCTTTTGATTGCTCCAGTTTCTATCTGGAGACTTCTCCAGACCATGGCATAGCAACAGGACACCAATCAGGGCTCTACAGCCCTGGTGAGTTGAAAAGATGAAAGCTGAGCTTCAGAGCAAGGCTGAGGGCAACTGAAGACAGAAGCAGAGTGGTAGAGAGGAGAGTCTAGGCAGTGGTATCAGAAAAACTTCCTGGGCTTTTAGCTGAGATTTAAAGCTATTGATAATTTAAAACTAGACTATGGGGAAGCTGACTAATTCAAATTCTATCCAGTGGGAGAAAACCCACTGTCTATGTAATACTCTAAAGAAACCTTAAAGGGCTTTTAAAAAGCTGAACTAGCCCAAGGGGGAAAACTAGCATAGAGCCACCCCAAATAGCTTATAACAGGGTAAGGAAGGGAAGGGTTATGGCATTAACTACTGTCCAGGAAAAAAGAAAACAAAATGAATACCCCCCCCAAAAAACCCAAAACAGCACACTCAAAGGAGTAAAATGAATGTTAGAGTCAATACAAAGACACCATTTGCACACATGCATAAAGATACGAGCGAGCGTGCATACACACATACACATACACACACAATAGCATCACAGAGGCAAAGGATGAAAGAATAGGGGAGAAATGGGAACGAGGTAGCAAGAATGGTCCACAAAAAGCTAAACATATCGACGGTCACATTAAAATGAAATGTCAGTTAAAATACAGAGACCTACTCTATGCTCTCTATTTAAACAAAAACGCCTTCGACACGTGCTTTTCAGACACTGATAGCAGAAAGCGAGATGCTGCTTTGGTGTTAGATGAAGAAAGTGTCACACCTAAAGAACCCCACAACAATGGGGCAATTCCTGAAAAATATTATCCAATAGTCCTGAGCAACACAGCTGGCGAAAAACATTCGTCAATAAAACAGAAAGAGGCAAAGCTATAGCCACACTGATAAATTTGTGCACATTGCCTGAGAAATGACAGAATCCGAGCATAAGACACAGAAACAACTCTATCAACCAGGTTGACCCAAATCATTTATAGGATCCTTTTCTGCAAACTAAAAGAAATACACGTTCTTTTCAAGGACTTGTGAAATGTTCACTGAGTTATTTTACATGTGAGTGAGGTAGGCTCTACTCTATTAGATTCAAAATGGCCAGAAGAGTATATGGCATGTTCTGTGACTACAATTTAATGAGTCAAAACAAAAAGTGTTTGAAAAGATAGTTACATATTACAAAGCCATGGAAATTAAAATTAAATTGGAATTTAAATGGTTGGAAGTGGCTAGCAGTGGAAATGTAGTTTGTCAAGTTTATGGGGGTAGGGTTTAGGGGTATGGCTCAGTGGTACAGCTCATGGTCAATGTGCTAACACAAGCCCTGTGTACAACTTCCCAGTACCAGGGGAGAAACAAAAGGACTACAAAACTTTATATGCTTATATTATAGAAAAGCTAGTGATGTAAGTTTCCCACTTTAGTAGAAGTGAAGAAGTAAAATCAAGGGGAATTATAAAGACTGGAAGTGAATGAGAAAGTTATCAACATGGAAAAAATAAAACAGAGAAAGAGCCTGGTTAGTACAACGGACTTATGGAAGCTGATCATGAACAGAGGAAACAAGTAAAAAGTTATTGGCTTTAGGATTCAAAGATAACTTGTGAGACATTAGTACAGGTGCCACAGACATCAAAAGGAGGCTGACTCCTGCAAGCATATGTGTGCCACCTAGTTCTACAATGTACATGAAACAGACAGAATACTTGAAAAGCATTGACTATCACACTGATGCAAGGCAAGAATGAAATGAAAAATCTGTCTGTCTGTCTATCTGCCTCCCTATCTATCTATCTATCTATCTATCTATCTATCTATCTATCTATCTATGACAATGAAATCTAAATTTCACATAGAAAACCTCAGGTCCAGATGGGTCTATAAGAAATATAAACTAGTTTGATCCAAACTTCTTTAGAGAAAAAGAGGAGAAAGAAACCCTTTATGATACATTTTATTATGTTGGATTCAGTCTAGTAAAATAAAAGACCTAGTAAAGTGACAGATGGAGATCTCTTGAGAACATAAACTTGAATATTCAATCCAGAGTTATGCTTACCTTGACAACGTAAGTTTAGTGAAACATCAAGAGTTACTCACTCACAAGTTCACTTTGATAAGGGAGAAAACCAAATAACCAAAGATGAAAGAGACTTTCATAATATTCAATACCCACTCCTGATCGTTAAAGAAAACCAGTCATGGAAGGCAAATTCCTTATCAGACAATACCTATAGCTACCTTGTGGCTAACACAGTAAAACATGAGGAAAAGAGGCCATCCTTCCAGTCTCAGATCAAGGTCAAAGGAAGGCCTGACAGTTTGAACTCAGCACTGAGCTGCATTTTAACATTTTCTTAAAAGCATCTCTCTAGAATAAAAATAAAGCCAATTAATAATTTTCACCCAACATTTTCTAACTTTATCATTACACAAGGTACAGGGTACCAAGCAAGTTAAGCCACGCTCCTTATTCACAGTTTTGCAAGTCTAAAAAATGGTTCGGTATTAAAATTCGGAACAAAGGAACATTTTTTTTTTTTAATCCCAGGGAACCATCTTCGCATTCTTTTAAAAGAATTGTTTGTCTTTGAAAGAAAAAGCAGTCCACTTGAAGAAGCTCTTGCAGGTAGGGAGTGCCAGGGGACGATCAGGGTCCCAACACCTTTTATTTTTAGTCTAATTCCTAATTGTGAAAGCAGTCTAATTGCCACTCAACCGTCTGTACTGTCAAGTCTTTGCAGATCCTCACAATAACAAACTTCCACTGGCACTGTCAGCGTCGTTCTTGTTTCTCCTTGGGAAAGTATTCAGATGTTCTCCATCTGAAGTCGGTATGGATCTGGTGCTTAGCGGCCGTCATGCTTAATTTATAATATGCCTTCAATTATATCTACAGCTCCCCACCAGTATGCTTGCCAGGAAAGTAATAAAATTAACAGCATGGCACTCTTTTTTCCAAACAGGCCAAAGTAATTTATTTAGAATGATTGCAAGCCATATTTGTGACAAACTTTAATAGGTGGAAATAAGTAGAAATTTATCTCTCCTGCTTTGATAGCATCATAAAATGAATTCTAATCACATCAGAGGCAAGCGGGCTGAGCCTCCAAAGTTGCAGGAGGAGGCAAACGATCCAGTTCAGACTGCCTTACCACAGAGCTAAGAGGTCACCAGCTCCTTTTTACAAGCTGCCTTCTTGACTAAGTCCACCATCCGTTCAGGAAGCAATAGGGTTTGTCTGTCTGTCTGCACTTTAGAGATGACTAAAACAAGGCATGATTTGCATATAGATACCTAATGTGTCATCCCTGAGTTTTCAAGGTACTATACACTACTGTCACACCAGCACATTTTGTGAGCCCTTTAAAATAACCACCAGTTTCCTGTAAGGACAGATACAGGTGCGGAAACTGTTTTCTCCCAAGGCGGTTCCATACGCCTTGAACTTGCACAAAGTTTACCGTAGGCACCTAAAACAGATTTGGTGACAGCTTGGGTTGTTCTTCTATTTTCCCACTCTCTCTCTCTCTCTCTCTCTCTCTCTCTCTCTCTCTCTGTGTGTGTGTGTGTGTGTGTGTGTGTGTGTGTGTGTGTGCGTACTGTGCATGTGTGTGAGTGCATGTATCTCTGTGTGTATGTGTGTCTGTAAGTGTGTATTGTGTGCATGTGTGTGTTTAGGGAATTTGGACTCAGGAAATAGACATAATGTAATTGCCCTGAGCAAGCAGACTATGGTATTACATGGGAAAAGTTTCCTTGCCTTTCATTTCTGATTACAGACCCATCATAAGGACTCACAAAGTTTGTTTATTGAGTAGGACTCCAGTCACTCAGGAAATGTCAACGATCATTAAGGGAGACCTCATGAAATGAAAAACTCCCATACTGTATGAAATATAGTTCATTGCGTGAAGAGGCAGGCCACAGAACGGGAGAAAAATCTCTGCCAGCTAAGCCTCTGACATAGGATTAGTGTCTAGAATATACAAAGAGCTCAAACACTAAACATCAAGAAAGAAAACAACTCAATTAAAAACATGGCGGCCTGGAACAGAACAGAGAGTTCTCAAAAGAAGAAATGAAAGCGACTAGAAGTGCGTTCGGCATATTTAGCCACAGGGAAACAGAAATTAAAACTCTTGAGGATTTATCGTATTCTACTCTGAATGGCTAAGATGAAGGAACAAACCACCAGGAATGGAGCGATGGGGGACCTGGATTTACTGTTGGTGGAGGTCTATGTGTGCTGGTGCTGCCAAAGTAGAAGTCAGCATGGAGGTTGCTCAAAACCCTAAACAGAACTGTCATCGGCTCAGCTATATCCCGGGGCATACACAGAAAGAACTCTGTAGCCTGCATCAGACATCTGCACATCCATGTTCGCTGTTGCTGCGGTCCCAATACTGAGAAAATGAAACCAGTTTAGGTGTCTGTCCATGAATGAAAGTAATGAATGCAAACGTGGTGCATATACACGATGAGCTTTTCTTCAATGGTAAATCAAAAACAAAGCTGGAAGTCAAGTGAGTCAGGAAAATATTATACTTATATTTATAACTAGGGCCCACAAATACATATGCCGCACTGTTTTCATTTGCTTTTCTGTTGCTATGATAAAACATGTTGACCAAAAGTGAGTTGAAGAGGAATGGGTTGACTTGAGCACATAGGCTATAGTCTAACACTCTTAGAATCCAGGGCATGGGCTCAAGGCGGGAATCATAGCACAGGCTGTGAAGAAGTGCTGCCTAATGGTTGTTCTTGGGTTCTCTGCTCATCTTTTGTTTTGTTTTGATTCAGCCTAGGGGATAGCACTGCCCACAGTGAGCTGGGCTCTCCTAGTTCAACTGGCTATAGAAATGAGAGAAAGAAAATGCCTCATAGATATGCCTACAGGCCAATCAGATCTGAGATGTTCTTCAGCCGAGAGTCCCTCTTCCCAAGGGACTCTAGGTGTGTGTCAAGTTGACAGCAGGAGTTACCTATGATGCTTATGGGCGTCTCTACGATGGAGACTCCACAGGGAGTGCTGGCAAAGGCTAAACACATGGAAATGGGAAGACCAAAGATTAAAAAGGAGGGAAGGAACCTAGTAAAACACATCAGCTGTGAAGGTGAAGGATAGTAAGGAAGTGTAGAAAGGTCTGTTCAGTAAGAGGTGGGAAGAACAGGGAAGAGGTGGGGTAAGAGGGAGAGGTCCCCAAAACTAAGCCTATATGAAAAATCCACATAAACCTACTATTCTATAATCCTATTAAGGAAAACAATCTAAAAAACAGAGTTTGAGTGGAGGCGCCCTCCCAGAAGTCATGTTTTACTGAGATAAAACCCAGGGTCCCCGTGTGAGAAACCTCAATCTCTCTCTCTCTCTCTCTCTCTCTCTCTCTCTCTCTCTCTCTGAAAGCAATAGAGGCTATGGCTAGTTCTCCTTCATTGCTCTCCAGAATGTGATGGCAAGATGGTATTGCTGAAGAACCTGCACACTTTGGTCAGAAGACACAGTGAAATCAAGCTGGAGAGGATCTGGAGGCTTCCTTCCCATCAGCTAGCATTGATAGTGCCAAAAGATGCTAGGCAGGCTGCTGGTGGAGAAAAACATGATAGGCAATTTAACTCATCTTTGAATTTTGTGAGCTACAATCATGACTTTCCAGGCAAGTTGTACCCAGCAAGAACAATAATGGTACACCTGTTACGGGAGTAACCAACCGCTCTCTGCGTGGTGTGAAGGCCCGATCCGCTACAAGGGACTCATGTCTAGTTCTGTAAACCTGGTCCAGAGGAGGCTGTAGGTGCTAGTGGGAACTCGACTAGTGTGCTGTTGTTGTTGTTGATGATGATTTGTTTTGTTAAATAGTCAGAACAAACTGCCTTCTAAATATTCATGTTCTTATCCATAGCTTAGTATTACACCCAGCCTTCATCAGGGAAGTTCCTTATTGCGGTGGTTAGTTCAGTTAATTAATTGATTCAGTTAGCTCTCATGCCTAGAGTTGGCCAACACGTTAAGGAATGGTAGAGAGTGTACAGCCCTAAATGGGAGAGTATATGTATGTGTATGTGCATATGTGCACGTGTGCATGTGTATGTATGTATGTATGTATGTATGTATGTATGTATGTATGTATGTATGTATACATCCCTCAAAGGCTCAGAGAAGAATGTAAAAACCAGAGGATAGAGAGCTATGCAGAACAAATGTCTCTGATGATGACAGGGCCATTGCACTCATGAACTTACAGCTGCTATATTTATCTGCACAAAATTGGGCCTTCATCATGGATGGGAGAGGGTCCCGTGGGGGCCCCTGATCTCTGAGAAAATTTTGGCACTGAATGGTTGTAGAGTACAAAGTGTCATTTTCTTCAGTGAGGTAGCCACTGGTAAGTTGCCTTCACACCAACAAAATAACCTCCCAACTTCGTTCAGGCAGCCTTGTGGGTCACACACAAAAGAAGGCAGGAAAGCAGAGGGACACTTGTTGAGAGGAAATGTTCCAGCAGGAGGGGGAAGGAGATGGTGTGTGTGTGTGTGTGTGTGTGTGTGTGTGTGTGTGTGTGTGTGTGTGAAAATAACTAACAAGTGTAAGAAGTTGCCAAACAGTAAAACAAAAGGAAACTTAGATGCATGGGAGAGAAATTCGGAATCTCCATTGGTTTACAAAAGCTCATAAAAAGGATACCTTTGCCCTAATGTTCTATAAAAATAGAAAAAAAATTGCATTGTATTTTTCTCCCCCAAGAATATTCCAGATTGCAGAACCATTTTTTTTAATGCTGCTCACGACCTTCTCTTCAAATCTCAAACCCGAAAGCTCCGTTACTCTAAGCCAAGGAGTGGGTTTTAATGAATCCTTAGAGCCCCCTCGGTCAACGCTGAATTCTGAAGCAAGGCCTAAACTTTAACTGTACTTGTTTTTCCCCCAGCCCAATCAATAGCTCCTCAGACGGGGCTTGTTAGAAGCTCATTGCTAAACACTTGGCATCTGCTTTGGCCCCTAGAGAAAACAGCCAAGTGCTTCTAATTGCAGAGGTGAGGCGCTGGGTTAATAAGCAATTCAAGAGTGTTTTTCGGACAGGCGCAATTCTTATTTTTAGTTTTGATGAGCATATATTAATTATACATAATAATGGGTCTCACCATTGTCATATGTCTTTAATTATGGTCACCTTCGTTATCCCCTCTTGTTCCCATCCCCCTTTCTTGATTCCCTTCTTCCTATCCAGTCCGTATACAATCATCTATTGTCTGTTTCTCTGTCTCTGTCTGCTTCTCTTCTCTCTCTCTCTCTCTCTCTCTCTCTCTCTGTGTGTGTGTGTGTGTGTGTGTGTGTGTGTGTGTGTGTGTGTGTGAGAGAGAGAGAGAGAGAGAGAGAGAGAGAGAGAGAGAGAGAGAAACATTTCAATAAGTTTCGTGAGAGTTGCTTACAGAACCACACAGAGGGTTTATGTGTTGGGGTATGGGCAATTATGTACCTTCTAATAGTTACACCACTGAAGAAAATGTCTCCCCCCACACCCCCCAGAACTAGTAGTCAAAACCACCTATAGATCTTTGGCAGGAGGGACATTGTGGGCCCCCTGTCTAACAACACTTAAGGCAATTTTGACAAGTATCCACTAGCTGGTGGGGAAGACCTTTGCAGACACCGACTGGCTGGGTTATCTAGAGAGTGGATGTCCAGCAAGACCTGTCTAAAACTTTAGTCCTATTAACCTGCAGGCAGCAAGACCATCCCAGGAAATCCATCTTTGTAATAAACACCCGACTTTACCCAAGGGGGTTCCTCCACGGCAGCAGGGTGGGTCTTAGCTGGGTTCACAGCTCTGTTGCATTCCTGAGCCGCAGCCCTGGGTTTGAGCCCAAAATATTATTATTGCAAGTGCTAAGGCTCTTCTTGTTCTAATCTGTTTAGACATCTTTTGCGTCTTGTTCTCTCCTGCCTGTTCAGACTCTGGCTTCATACTTTCTGCATCTGAACACAGCTTCTACATTTCTGCATGGCCAGAGACTCCGTGCTGCTTGGACCTGCCATGGGGCAGCACTGCCAACACACAAGATCCTATTCTTACTTCTACGTCAACCTCAATCTGACCACGCAACCCAAGTTCCCTAGTGAAGGATTCACCTTCATCTTCTCAGCTGTCCCACTGTTTTCTCATTAAAAGACACAATTTGATTAAGAACAAAAAAAACCAGTATGTTCTCCCCCCACCTCAAAGCAGGAAATGTGGCACCCATGTCTATATTTTTGCAAAGTCTCTTTGAAACTGAGGGAAAATGTGAAATAACCCTCCAAGGGCTTCCTTTATTCCTGGTCACTTGCCTTTAAATACATTTTAGAGGCCATGCACTTGAGTGATACATTTCCATTAGCTTTGATATACATGAGCCTCTGACCTATGGACCATGTGATTGAAGTGTAACACAGTCATACCCAGTGGTCAGAGGGGGCAATGTTTGAATAGTCCCTTTAGATAACTGAGGACACTTTGCATCCATCCCTGAACTATGGAAGTGCTAGAGTGTTAAGGCTACTCGTACCTGTCATACTTTCACATACTAGAGCATGTTGCTCTGTCTCTCATATGGAATGCATTTTACTTGCAGAATTTTATGATATCATAAACTAATCACTTGGAAAATATTAGTTCACTGAGTTTCACGGATCTCCCAAATGTTGATATATTTCATTTTGCAGCATCAAAAAATAAATTCCTTTACTAGCCTACTGATTCCTTTAGACAAGTATAGGTATTGAGACAGAGCCAACCTCCTGGGGGTGGATACAAATTTTACAATTCAAATGTTTGCTTATAAGCTCAGTTTTATCACTGGCAGTAAATCCTACCATCATTGGCAATAAATCCTACCGCTGGCTTTAAGTTGCAGGTTCTACTGAGTTCTGGTTAGAGGAAAAAAATCTCTACACAGTAACTGCCCCAGTTAGTTTTAACTGCTGCCTTGACACACGATCCAGTCATTAGAGAAGAGAATCTCAGTTGAGAGATTGACCAGGTCAAACTGGCCTGTGGGAATGTCTGTGGGGGATTGTCTTGATTGTTAATACAGTTGGAACCGTTCCTAGGCAGGCTGTCTTTGGTTGTATAAGAAAGCGAGCTGAGTATTAGTCAGCAAAGTGAGCAAGCCCTCAAGAAAGTCATTCCTCTATGGTTTCCGGTTTAAGTTCCTACCCTGACTTCCTTCAATGATGTATTGTGACCTTTGTCACGGCGAGAGAGGACAGAGAACAATGCTCTTGTGTGAGTAACTACATTCTTTTGCTCAAGTCTTTCTTTCAAGTAAAAAAATGGCATTTCATGGAAAATGTGTCTGGGTTAGCTTAGGGCTCAAAAGTCTTGCCCAAATGCTTTTTCTCTGGACACGGAGAAAGAACCTGTGATGTAACGGAAAAGCCCCATGTGTGTTGCTCATTTTTCTCAGGAAGAACTAAGAAAAACCCTTAAGATTAATCATGTGACAAACACTAAATCACTAGAGGAAATATGTTGCTGTCTACTGAGGAAAGTTCTTGGGAAACCAAGGGCACAATGAGCATGGGGTGCCATGAACGAAGGGTCAGTCCATGCATCCTGGGGAGGACTGGGACGTTCTGTGCAGAGGCTGTGCAGTGAGAAAGAGCCCGGAGTGCATCACATGCCCAGAGCAGCTGATCCACCAAGGGGCAGGAACTTGTGGTAAGTGGTGGACAGAACCAGCTTGTGCAAAGCAAAGTGGAACACCTAGGATTCAGAACTTGACCAGCTTGTAAGTTTGTGCCTGATACAGATGCAAGGGATGGAAATGATTGTGGTTTTCCAGTTGGCTTATCTATCACCATGGATACAGGGATGACACTTATCAAAGGTTTCCCAAGAGGACAGAGGAAGCCAAGAGGAGGTTTTGGGGTGGTTCAGACAAGAGATCTTAGTGGTTGATGTGGGAAGATGCCACAGGAACTATAGACGATTGAAAGTACCCCATAAATAATTAAATTAGACCGACAGGATTCAGAGAGTGACAGGGAAAAGTGTTAGCTATGCAAGTGTTCACAATCAGTTTGTGTTCCTCCCTTTGAGGAAAGCGGATGACAGGAGGAGACACAAAGAAAGGATTTTATGGAAGGTGTAGATGAGGAGTTTGGATCTTGCCATATTGTACTTCAACTTCTTCTGAGACAAAGTAGAGATGGCTAGGCATGAGCCCAACATTTGGGGAAGACTCTGGGTGGAGAGAGAAATATCAATACTGTCAGCAGGTAGATTTCACCTGAAGCCAGATGTGTGATGGGAGTCCTCTACAGAGGGGGGTCCAGAAGAGCAGGGGCTCAAGACAAAGACTATGGAGATTCTGAACAGGTGGAATAATGACCAGAGAGACGGGGAAAAGCAAGAGAAGGCTTGGAACAGCATCAGTACAACAAAGAAGACATTGAAAAAGAGAAGGGAATTGGACCAATGTAATCACAATGTTAATGGCAACAAAAACTCTGAGGTAGCAACATGGAGGGCATGGGCCCTGAGGGAGCAGCCTCGGCAAAGCAGGGAGCATCTTGAAAAAGTGCAGTCCTGAGATACAAACCCTGACAGCTGTGGGAGGATTTAAAGCAAGGATGGGCTTTCTCAGATGGGAGGGGCAACAGTAAGGCTGACTGGGAGAGGAAAGATGCAGATAGGGATGAAGGATGAGGTCCAGGAGGGTGGGGTCATGGAGTGGGGGTTGGAATGGACGGGAGACTGTTCTTTTAGAGAGTAGAAGGATCCATCTTCCTTTCCAACAGGATGACTGCTACAGTGACCCAGTGGACAGAGTGGGGAAGCTGTGTGTGTGTGTGTGTGTGTGTGTGTGTGTGTGTGTGTGTGTGTGTGTGTGTGTGTCATTTATGTCTGGGGCTGTTAGGGGATGAGTTAGGTTGCTAGGATGTCATCCTATGAATGACAGGAGACGAGGTTTGTGAGGGTGTTGGGGGATGGGGATACCAAAGGAAGTTCTGGGAACAGTAGGAAATGGAACACTCCCGAGAAACACAGGCAGGCCAGAGCAGGCTCCAGGCCTACTGTTACCACTGGGTTTACAGTAAGGCCATCTGCCACGCCTGAATGAGAGCTGGATATTAACCATTCAGTGCCAGTTCTGGGCATCTATCCAGGGCGGAGGGGCATGCTTGCGGTTTTGAGTCCACTTTCCTGTGCAAAGCTAAATGATTTGGTAAGGCTCAAAAACCCAGTAACTTCTTCTTTGCTCCAATAAACCAGAGAATAAAAAGTCTCAGAATGCTACACAAATAACTCATTGTGGTACAACAGAAGTAAAAATGAATTACCCCCATAAATGATTTTAGAGGACAGTCAGTCCTTTGTAACGTTGCCTGTGGCACTGCAGGGTACATGGGAGCTGGCTGCAGGGAGAGGCTGAGGAGGCCGGGACATAGATTCGTATGAGCCAACATGGATAACATTTTCTTAGAAACCAACACACCTTTAATAGGTACAACGCTTCCTATCTTTCCACAGAACAAAACGCATAGAAAGATGCTGGAGACCACGTGGAAATGACAAGACAGTCTTTCGGGCAAGAGGACCAGAGCCTCACAGGAGTTCACACTGACAGAGCAGAGTTTTCTCGGTTAGAGTGAGTTAACTTTCTTCTGGAATAAAGTATTAAGTTCGATGTATCCAAATTTACATTCGTGGGAAACTCAGGTTCCAATCTCTTCTCTTCTAATTAAGTTCATGGTAAAAGACTTGAGTCCTGCCTTTCTTCTTGTTCAATAACAGATTAGTTCTCTGAGCGTTAGGACTTTTTAATGTCTTGGGGTGAGGGTGCAGCTCCAGGGTGGGCTGTGCTAAGCATGAAGATAACCTTGGCATCCACCTCCATCACTAACGAACAAAACAGGACAAGAGAGCCTTCGGTAGCCTTCATTTGCATGCCTCCCCTTTCTCTTCCCTGTTGTGCACAGGTGGAACGGAAGACGCCCCCACTCCCCACCACCTCCTCAAAACAACTCCTAAGTAGTTCCTATCGTTACCTGTTGTTCCCCCTCCACCCAAGCATCTCTGTATGCAAGGATTGTCTCCAAAAATAATGCTTGGAAAAGGCATGCTTTGAAAACCACTTAGCTGCAACACTGGCTGGATTCTGAACTAGGAATGTTTCAGAAGCGAGCAGAAAACTAAGGTGACCAGGGATTCTTCCCAACTCCTTGCATATGCATGCGTGTATGTTCACACATGTGAATGTGGTCTATGTGTGGGAACATCTAGATCTGTATGTGCCAGAGATCTGCCTTGAGTGTCTCCCTCTGTGCTACCTATCTTTTCTTGAGACGAGGTCTCTTATGAACCTGGAACTCACTGATTTGGCTGAGCTGACTGACCAGTAAGCTTGAAGGATCTACTCATCTCTGCCTGCCAGGAGCTGGGACTGCAGCTGTATACCATCATGCTTCATTTTTTTTTTAATTAATAAAAATACGGGGGTAGGAACTCAGGTGTATATGCTTGTGTGTTAAGCCACCAACTGTGCCATCTACCCAGTCCATCTTTTTTGTTCCTTTGGTTTTGTTTTTAACACAGGGTCTGGGGCAACACAGACTTGCTCCTAAATTCATTGTGTAGCCCAGGAAGGATGGCCATCTAGTCCTGATCCTCCACGTCCATCTCTGCTGTGCTGGGGTTACAGATGTTGGCCCCCATCCCTGGTTCAATTCTTCAACTCCGGCGGAGGCCATCTTTGTATTATTTCCCCTGCCATTCACCGTGACATTCACCTTAGTGTGCCTCTCAAGTTCAATGAATACTCTAAAACTGTACCCACTGTCACCAAGGTTCAATCTGCTTCCCCCACAAGCTTCCTAAGTCCATCTTCCTGTTTAAAAAGTTAAAAGATGGGTTGGGGATTTAGCCTGGTAGAGCGCTGTCAGCAAGTGCAAGGCCCTGTCTGATCCCAGCTCCAAAAAAAAAAAAAAAAAAAAAAAAAAGATGTATAGACCCTCAGGGCTATTTCCAATTAGCCAGACCTTGAAGGATTTACAGTAACTTCGGACGCAAGAGGTATTGCCCATTCACATTCAGAGTCTTGTAGATAAGCCAGCTCCTTCTGTGGTTTCTAGGACACCAGAACCAAGAGCAAGGAACGAGGGGAAAAGCAGCCAACTTGTGGTTCTTTGCTTAGCAGCTTGATTTCCACGCAGTGAAGCATGTTGGCAAAAAGCAGGCTGGGGAGAGCAAATCCAAGTACGGGCTTGTAACACTCTCATCGTAATCTCTCTGAATACATCGGCTATAAAGTAGTGTCACATCTCAAAAGTGCTCATCTGAGGGCACGAGGTTTAAACAAAATCACAGAGCGAGAGGAGGCGGCGTCGCTCACTCGCTCGCTCGCAGCCGAGGCTCTTTCAAAGCACCACTCGGCAAGTCCACAGCAAGAAGAAGCTGCACGGGGATCAAAGGACCTCAGAAGCCACAACTGTTCCTATGCACCTGCTTGCTCCTCCTTACTCCAGTTAACTCTCGGAACTCGGAGCTAGCGAAAGCCTGTGGATCAAAGCCCAGGTCTGATCTTGATAGGTTCCCCAGTGGGACTCATGAGCCTTTGTTCTACCAGAAAACTTTGCAATACTCCACCTGAATTAAGAATTAGCTGCAAGTACAATTCTAAATTCAAGGTCATACCCCTCCCCCATTCTTCGTTTCGGGCCTCCATTCACTTCAATCTTGGATGATATTCTACTATGGCTACTCACTTCCTGACCCGCCTATTCCTAAACGGGAATGCCACAGGAAGGTCAGGTTACCCAGTACACGCCAGAATGCATGCATTTTAAATTCTTTCTTCGTCTCCTCCTTCTTTTCCTTTCTCCCTCTCTCACCTCTCCCCTCCCATTTCCCCCTCTCCTCTATCTTGGTGAAAGTAGAAATGAGGACACACAAAACAAGAAGAGGAGAGACCAAGTCCACTCCCAACCTCGCTCCAACGTGTCCATCCTCAGCAACTAAAGAAGAATTAAGTCAGAATTTTTCAGGCAGCAAGTTCACATAATCCTGGATGGATGGACGTTGGACCCAAGAAAGTGTCCCCTAAGCCAAGTTCCTGGGACCACCTCTGTGCAGCTCTGGGATAAAGTGTACAGGTCAATGGTGTATCCATCTGAAGTCTGCATCCCTCTTTCAACCACATTCTGGGTACCTGGGAGCCCTGCTTCCCTGTTGGGATGGCCTTCCAGGGGGTGGGGCTTGAGTTGTGGAGAAGAAGGGTGACCCCATCTCTGATGGGCCCATAGTGGGAGGCAAAGAATAGTCTAATGAGAGGGGACTGTCTTTGTCCCCACAGGAACCCTTCATACACAAACACAGTGACATGGGAGGGGATGAGGATAGAGAAGATGATGAGGTAGTCTCTCCAACCTGTTCTTAGAAAACTGAAAACAAGTTTCTCTGTTTTCTGGCTTTTTGAAGCTTTATATAAACCATTAAAAAAATATAACGGCACATTCCTTTTCCAAGACCACGTTAGCCTATGAGGACACAAAGTTGGTGTCTTAGTCAGGGTCGTTATTGCTGTGATGAAATGCCATGACCAAAAGTAAACTGGGAGGATAGTGTTTGTTTGGTTTATATTTCATCTTGCTGTTCATCACTGGAGGAAGTCAGGACAAGAGCTTGGAGGCAGGAACAGATATTGAGGCCATTGGTGGGGTGCTGCTTACTGGCTTGCTCCCCATGGCTTGCTCAGCCTGCTTTGTATGGAACTCAGTCCCACCATCCCAGGGACGCCACCACCTACAATGGGCTGAGCCCTCCTGACTCAATCACTAATTAAGAAAATGCCCTATGCCAGATCTTATGGAGGCATTTCCTCCTTTGAGATCCAGTCCCTTCAGATGACTCTAGCTTGTGTCAAGTTGATATAAAACTAGCCGGCATAGCTGGACAACATGGCATTCCTGCTCTTGAGTGGAGGAAATGCGTTCCTCTGCACTGGACAGGGTTCCTGGTTTTCCTGCAGGGAAGGGTCACGGAGTGTGGAAGTGGGCTGTAGAAAGGATGACTATACATCAGTACCAAAGGTCAGAATCAAAGGTAGACAGACAGAGATAGCTATAGAGACAGATTGACGGACGCTGCGGGTCAAAACATCTGACCTGTGTTTACTGGGCTTTGGTGAGAACTCTGGAGGGCAGCATGGGAAAGGGCTTGTTTATTCAGATCTGAAAGAAGGTAACACTTTTCACAGGAGCCAGACTAGGGAAGCGTAAGAATGGGAACACTGAGATAACCGAAATGATACTAACTTCCTGTGTCAGCAAACTATCCCTTTGTCCAACCGCTCAACAATTGCTTCTGCTTCTAACTATTTGAAAGCACTTAACATGCTACCTCAAATCTTATTTAAATAAGTGTGGCTTGTCCCTTTAGTAACCGAGGCTGGGGATATGGATCTGTTAGGAGACAGAGGGCCAATGTTACCACTGCAAAAGGATAAAGCCACCTGGGTATAGAGACTGTAAGGAAGAACTACGTTTCTCCTAGGAAGCCACATGAAGAGCCAGGTCCCTTGTGTGAAATGCTAACCAGGTAGCTTGTGCACTGGGCTGTTGTGTTGGCGACACAGATGGGAGAGAAGGCAAACAAAGCGACAGAAGCAGACATCTGTAAATATAGACGACAAAGGAGGAAGGAGCTGTGAGGACCAGAGGCAGGGTGTAAAATATTGCAGGGCGGGAGAGTAGCCATCAGGGAAATTTCTGCAAGCCTGTGCCCAGCTGTGTATCTTGCAAGGCTTGTAACGGATCTTTCCTATTAGGTAGAGGGAGTGTGGGGAGAATGATTTACTTTGTGAACTGCTACTCTAGGAAAGAAACTAGCAGTGCTGAGGGGAACATTATTTCTTAGATTTCTTATGCGCCTACTAGCAGAGTCTACTGCTATAGCCTTCCCCCCCCCTCTCTCTCTCTGTGTGTGTGTGTGTGTGTGTGTGTGTGTGTGTGTGTGTGTGTGTGTGTGTATTACTGAGTGACTGGCCAGAGGGGCCTAGGATCTGCCTGTTCGTGCTGGAATGATAGGCAAATCCATCGCCTGCTGTTTTACATGTGTGCTGGGGATGTGAACTCAGGTCTTCATGTTTCAGTGCTTTCCAACAGAATCAGAAGCAGGCACTGGGGTTTTGGACAAGAGAATGTTTTGATTACAGAAGGTTAATATTATTTTGGTCATTTTTTTTTCTGTTACCATATCCAAATCCAACTGGAAAAGCACTTAATTAAACTTGACACATTCTCCTTATATGCGCTCATAGGAAAACAAAAAGAATATTATGACCTACAGAAGCCTGAGACCATGTATTCTGAACTCTTCACTTCGCCCATGAGGGAAGCACGCAAGCTCCGAGGGCATTTGCTAGTTCATCGCCACATAAAATCGGGCTTCAGAAGTGCAAAGGTTTCCCCAAGGACTTCAAATTCGAGCAGAGCTCTCTTTGCTGCCTTAGACCATTGCTTTACTTTTCCCATACTGTGGGTGTAGGACAAGGGTGGCAGTCTTGGAACTGTTAAGCCCAGCAACTCTGGGAAAGTCTCCGCCTTATGAATGGTGCATCGTTTATCCACACCTTCTCACTTAATGCTGATGTAACAAACGGTCTGGATTCCAGCTGCCTGCTACACGTTCCTAAAAGTGCTGTCTTTCACGTAGTCTAAGATTCTTTTGGTTTTCTCTTAGTTATGGAAGCAAGCTATCAGAGCTCTTATTTTTTATATAAAATTTCAACAAAGAGGATATAAACTTTAGGCGAAGGGAAGCTCTGTCACCGTGCTGTTTACTACCTAGTAGCTACTGATTTTCTTTTTTAAAAAAAATTAAATCATAGTGTGTGTGTGTGTGTGTGTGTGTGTGTGTGTGTGCACATGTGCGTGCCTACGTAGGCATGGGTAGAGGTTGTTACTACCTCGTGTATTCTTTACTTCACTTTTTTTTCTTTGAGACAGAGTCTCTCACTAAACCCCGAGCTGGAGCTCACTGATTCTGCTAAGACTGGCTAACTAGCAAGCCCCCAGGATCCTCTGGTCTCCACCTTCCAGTTCTGGATCACAGGGGTGCACGGCCATGCCTGGCTTTCCTGCTGTGTGCCAAGGATCTGAACTCAAGCCCTCATGGCTGTACATCACGCACTTCACCCCCTTGGGTCAATGTTCTAGTCGCCTGGTTTCCTTACTGTTTTTAACTTCTTAAGGTATTGTTTATCATCCTCAAGGACAACCTAAGGTTGGTCTTTTATGTTTGTTTTTGAGAGAGAGAGGGAGAAGGGGGAGGGAGAGGGGGAGAGGGAGAGAGAGAGAGAGAGAGAGAGAGAGAGAGAGAGAGAGAGGAGAGAGAGAGGTTTCCTGCTCTTTTGCTCAAGAGGTTGGGGGTGGGGGGCCATGATTGTTAATTTACTGCAGATTCAGAGGATCCCAAGGAGGGAAGAAGTTTTTCTCCTGTTTAGTCCACTGAGACTCGAGTCACTGGTTCTTAGAAGGCCCTCCATTTACATTTAGAAAATGGTCCCGTTTTACAAGAGTCTGTAGAACGAGACCCTTTGTAGCACTGATTTGGTTAGACAATGGACAAAAGCTAAGTATGCCTTCTCCATCCTGACCCTGTACATGGCTCCAGTTAAACAAGGCCGGGGGGAAAATTCTGATGGAGCTAGAAAGTTCATGACTCCTGAGACTCCTGATGTGTTTGTACCTCCCCATACTAAACAAACAGACAATCCCAGATTATAGCACTTTGAAGTGACTGCTTTAAAGGTTCCCAAAGAAGCACAGTTGAGCTTTGAATATGGGGTGAGTTTGGGTGGGAGAGGAGAGTCACGTGCAAAGCAGAAGGCTACTCCATCCAAGGTCAGAAAACAGCATCCAAGGTTAAGCAGGGCAAAGGGCTGTTTTAAGATTTCCATGTGTCATATTCCTTTTCTGAAACAGTGTTGTGAGTAGTTCAGGCTGACCTTGAACTTGTTCAGCTGAGAACGACGACGACTTTCTGGCCTTTCTCCTATCACCTCCTACGTGTTAGGATTTATCATCGTGCCTGGCTTTATATAATGTTGGGAACTGAACTCAGGACTTAAAAGCATGCTGGTGGGGTTTGGGGATTTAGCTCAGTGGTAGAGTGCTTGCCTAGCAAGCGGAAGGCCCTGGGTTCGGTCCCCAGCTCCGAAAAAAAGAAAAGAAAAGAAAAGAAAAAGCATGCTGGTGAATATCCTATAGAATGAGTCACACCCACAGGCCGAAGGTTGAATAATTCAGTATCGAACTGCTAGTCTTTTGTGGCCCTGGCTGTCTTGGAACTCAGTACGTAGACCAGGTTGGCCTTGAACTCCTAAGAGACCAGCTTGTTTCTGCCTCCCAAGTGCTGGGATTAAAGGTGTTCGCCCACGCCTGGCTGACACTGCTATTCTTAAGTTAGCATCCAATTAAAAAAGAAAGAGAGGCTCACTTCACATCTGGGGACTGGCACATCATAGAACTTTCCCCCAAGGTCTCATGGGAGCTTCACAATTAGAGCACCTGCAGGGCCTAACTGACCATCTTATCTGTCAAAATCCCCAGAGGGATGCCTCTGAAGTTTATTGCTGGATGCAGAGGTGGCTTGCCAAGTATTCTTTGGCCTGTGAGCCTGCTGCTGCAAATCTGCCTGTCTCTCGAAGTGAGAGGAGTCTAAAATTAATGAGGAGCTCAGAAAAGCTCATTTTTATAGTTTTGGAGATTGGGAGGGCAATAGAGACTGGAAGTGAAGGGAGAAGTTTTGAGCTAGCAGCCCCAAGTCCAGCAAGTCATCTAAGCGGGGTGTAAATTCAAATATACCACGCACAAAAATGCAGTGCTATTCAGGGAAGCCCTGACTCTGAATTACAAATGCCCAGAGAAGAGTTCTGGCATCATTCACAGAGACCCATCTATCTCTGTGAGACTTAGGCCTCAAGACATCTCATCTATACCACGTACCACAGCTGCCTTGACTTGACATTGATTTCTTGGAGAAAGAAGGAACCTGTATCTTCAGTCCAAATATGTTTTCCTCTCCTTCTGTCTGGCCACAACAGATGTATGTATGTATATATATATATATATATATATATATATATATATATATATATATATATATATATACACTTTGTGGGTTTAAAAATGAACGTAGGCACTCATATCTCATTTGAGCAAGAAGGCGTCACTAATTTTCCAAGACAGGAAACCTGGATTGTATTTAAAAACTGTAAGCTAGTCCGGTGGGGTGGTTCACACTTTTAACCCCAGTATCTGGAAAGCTGAAGGAGGAGGAGTGCTGTCTGTATGAGGCCAGTTTTGGCTACACAATGAGACTCTGTCTTGAAAACAAACAAGTGAGCAAATACAAAACCTAACATCAGCTACTTGATGGGTGAGGCAGGATGCCCAGACCTGAGTGGATGGGAACTGAATGTGGGTTTGCACCCGAGCTTCTGGGGATGCTCCAGCTTGGGTTCTGACTGTCACTTGTTCTTCTCTCCAGCAGCTAACCCTCAAGAGAGAGCCTTGTAGCCAGCAGGCACGTGCTCTAGGCAAGAGGTCTACTTTTTCTGGAAAATGCCTTTAGGGGAAAGGGCTCATCTTGCTCTAGAGCTGGGTGGGACTTGGCAGGTTGTGCCAATCAGAGGAACAATTCAAGTCACGGCTTTCTTTGTCTCCTCAAGATTATTTGCAAGTCCTGTGAGTTGCCAACAGATCATTTGACCTGATGGTATTTTTAAAGCCAGTGATGGTTTGCTTGTACATCCCTAAGAACTACCTCAGGACAGCCGAACCCTGGCGCTCTATTGAGAACCACCAGCCTTCATCTCGTTCACAGCTGCTATGGGCTGAGTCCAAGTTCACCAAAATTCCCAATCCCAGGATCTCGGAATGTGACCCGATTTCAAAACAAAGTTGTTGGAAATGTTACGAGTTGAACTGGGATAACACGTGGAATAACACATGTTCCCCATGTAATCTGACTGAGTGTCCTTATAAGGCGAAACCTGGAGCAGATGTACATTTGGGGAGGGCACTGCAGGGAGAAGAAGGCTGGGAAGATACCTAAAGGCAAGAAAAGTGTTGAGAATCGGCAAATTAGCAAATGCTAGCCGCAGATGCATCAGACTTCTCACTGCCTTGAAGGAACGGCTTTTGGAAACTCTGTCAACTGGTCCCTGGGTGAAGGCCGTTCCCTTCCTTTTTGAGTCATGCCAGAGTTGGCCCTGGTGTCCTGCTCTCCCACTGGATGGCTGACTCATTGTGTGGTGGGAGCTTTTCTGAATTTTCTCTGGCCATGAGTTTTCTGTCACTATGACAAAGTGACCAAGACAATGTAAAAGTAGGGAAGGTTTGCTCTAAATAATTGGTTTTTGGAGTCTCGGTCCATGAGTGCTAGGCCTTGTGATGGAATGGTACATTTTGGCAGGAGTGCCTGGCAGGTGGGGGGCAGTGGGGGTGGGAGCCATTGACCTCATGATACCCAGGATGCAATGACAGAGGAGAAGGGGCCAGGATCCTAACACTTTCTTCAAGGATACACCCTAACTACCACACTCATTTCCACTAGGCTTCCTCTCTTCAAGGTTCCATCATTTGGTAATACCATGAGAGGCTGACAACCCAGCCGTCAACGCATGGGCCTCTGTGGGTAGGAGGGCTGGCAGGGCTCCATGTGCAAAACAATGTTTGTGAAGGTCGGAGGACAACCTTGGGCATCTGTCCTTACCCTTCACCTTGAGACAGAATCTCCCGTTCACTGTTGCGCATGTCAAGCCAGCTGACCTTTGGGCTTCCAGGTTTCTCCTGTCTCTCTGCCTCTTATCTCACCATAGGATTGCTAGGATTACAGATACATCCACCGTGTGCTGCTTTATGTGAGTCCTGGGGACCTGAACTCAGGTGCTCACACTTGCAAAGCAAGTGGTTAACCCATCAACCTGTTCCTCAGACATTATCATCACCACCACCACCACCACCACCACCACTACCACCACCATCACCACCACCACCATCACCACCATCACCACCACCATCATCATCATATTTATTATTTGAGACAATGTCTCAAAATTCCAGACTGTGCTCAACTTGCACTTTAGTCCAGGCTAACCTTGCACTTCTGATCTCCCTGCCTCTACCTCTCAGTGCTGGGATTGTAGGCCTGTGGGATCACATGTGACTTAAGTTCAAGTTCCTTTTAGTTGTCTCTTGGTCCCAGGCCTTCCACAAGATGGCAACGGTTCAACCTTGACCACACATCCCTATGTCCACTCAGAGCTTCACTCTGTTTCCTGGTCCTTGGTCCTCAGTCACCGTCTCCACCTCTGCTCTAACTTAAACACACACACTCATCTCCAAGGAAAGAATTGTGCTTCTCCAGTTTGGGCTCAACTGCCTGACCTAGGGCTACTGAGTAAGTGCAAAAAACGGTCTCAAAATAAATGGGAACTGAATGTTGAATGCTGGAAGGTTATCCACACTTGGACGGGAAGAAACTACAAAATTTTTACTCATGTTCTACCTGTGCTTACACTTCAGGGAATTATGAGTTTCTTTCTTTCTTTCTTTCTTTCTTTCTTTCTTTCTTTCTTTCTTTCTTTCTTTCTTTCTTTCTTCCTTCCTTCCTTCCTTCCTTCCTTCCTTCCTCCCTCCCTCTCTCTCTCTTTCTTTCTTCCTCCCTCTCTCTCTTTCTCTGTCTGTCTCTGTCTCTGTCTCTGTCTCTGTCTGTCCCTCCCTCCCTCCCTCCCTCCCTCCCTCCCTCTCTCCCTCCCTCCTTCCATTCTTCTTGTATGTACAAGAGAATAGACTGTGGCTAAAATAAGTAGCCAGTGGGTCATTTTCCTGGACAGGAACTACCAATCCGAATTACTTCGAGACAACCCGGGAGCTAAACCACCTCTTTTGTGCTTCTGAAGCATGGTGACTATACCTCCTGATTCTTTAGCCTTGTAATTACTGGCTGCCATTCTGCCTCCTGCAGGAGTGCGTGTGCTCAGTGTGGGTGGTCCTGTATTCTTTTACTCACAGTTTTCTGTGTCTGGCATTTTGGAGATCTTGGGCCAAGTGTTTGTTGAACAAAGGAGTCTGCAGTTGAACACCTCAATGAATAAGGGGGTGGTGTGGACAGAAGGAGGGAGTAAAATTTGTCCCCTTGCGTTTCCCCCACAGTTCACTGCTAAGAAGGGGCTATTGTCATTTGCAGGAGAAACATCTGAAAAGAGGAGGATTCCGAACTGAACGTATCTGATCACCCTGGCCTTCGCCCCTGCTTGACTTGCAATGGGTTTTTTGTTTCCCAAGCTTGATGCAATGAGTCAGAGGCTGGGAGGATCCCTCGGCCTGTGGCCTTGATCTCTAAAGAACTCTGCAGTGAGGGATGGACTGACAGCCGTGTCTGGGAGCTGTGAACATGTCCTGGCCAACATTGGGTCTCAGGGGTCACCGTGTAGCCGAGAGGAACAATTCTGTCTCCTTTTCCATTTAGAAAAAGGTAGTGTTTAAAAAGGAAGGAGAGGGGCTACCCAGGGCACGTGATAGCTCTCCATCACTGGGACCAAACATCTGAGAGGAGTCCAGCCAGAAACAGGCAGGGTTATATTAGCTCCAGTTTAGTTCCATGGACCCCACTGCTTCTGGAGCTAGGATGAGGTAGGACCCCACGGCAGGGGTAAATGACTGAAGAAGCTGCTCATCTTGTGGTGGACAGGAAGCAGAAAGGGACAGAAAGGAACCAAGACTCTAGTGCTACTCTCAGGTCCCATACTGCAAGAGGGCATCATGAGAGCCACAGGTCCTTCTGCTCTTGGAGAGCTCTGTGACCTCACAGGAAGTCCTTAACAATTCTGTGCCTCACTTGCTTCATCTGCAAAATGGGACTAAAAACAACTCATGTTCGTAATATGGGTTTGTGATGATTAATGTGAGTTCGTAAATGCAGATCACGGAAGGGTGCCAATGACACTTTAAAATGATGACCAAGACTGAGTCAGGCAAATGTGATTATGGCTAGAATTCAATGACAATGTGCCTTTTACTAATTTTCTTATAGCAGTAACTCACATGCACTATAATAATTTCAATAATTATGATGTAAACACCTATCTCTATTTCCCCAAAGACCATTATAGTCTAGAACATTTCTTCTACTTTTTTCAGAAAACTATTATTTAAGACAAATGTGTGCATGTACGTGTGTGTGTGTGTGTAATCTGTTCTCTATGTCCAAATCTTCCCTGGATGTTTTCGTAGCTCGATGCTAATCTATCGAGTAGAAAGACCACGGTTTAGCAAGTATTCGATCTTAAAGCTGTATCCCCAGCCCAGGATCTCGATTTATAGAACAGTGATGGACAACCTTGAAATCCGTTTCTCCCTCAGCTTCTGCAAGCACATTTGTAGATTAAATTTCTGGCAATTTACAATCTCATTTGGGTGTGGCCTTCCTCTAACCTAGAACTTCCCAGCATTGACTCTCACGTCTAGAATATTCTTCCTGGTCTGCTCCTCCTTTGTGAGGCCGATAGAGCTCATGGCCAAAGGCAAACACATAATTTTGATCGCTCTTGCTGCATCTTACTCCAGGAACCTTGTGTGCATCCCTCCTGCCCGCAGCAACCGGCTGAGAGTCGTTGATCTGGGCTCCCGGCATAGTAGCTGGTCTCAGTTTCATTTAATTTCTTAAAGTTGTAAGTAAAAGCTGGTATGGCACTCGTTTCGATTTGTATTTCCTTAATTATAAACCAGAGCGAGTCCTTCTTTGTATTTATGGGACAGTTGCACTTTTTCTTTGATTTGATAACTCGTGTTCTTTCCCCCGAGAAAATTCATCTTGAACTGAAAACCCAAACTCCCTCTAATGTTCTATTTAAACCCTCTCATGGTTATCTATAAAGTCTGGAATCCTTTGCACGACAGGAAAAGGCCTGATCTAGTCCCTTCGCTATGGGGTCCCCTTCTGCCTTACATGTGATGGCCCGGTAAAGCTCTGTTCCCTGTGGTCCCAGCCCCCACCATGCCTTGCCTACACACTGCTTGGTGATTGGCTGAAGGAATTACAATTTTTCACGTCCTTCGCTTTAAATGAGGGGTTCTTAGGAAATCTCTTAAATCAGAAGCCATGTTGGTTAATGTCCATTGCCAACTTGGTTGAGTAGCAGATACACCCCTGTGAGGAGGTTATCAGAGAGGAAGCAGGAAGACCAGACCTAATGGTGGGTGTCTCCACCCCATAGGCTGGGGTGCTGGGCTGAAAGTCAACTGAGCCCAAGCGTTAATTTCTCTCTGTGTTTTGACTCCGGGTGCAACGTGAGCTGTTGCCTCATCGTCATGTTGCCACACCTTACCCTGCCATGATAGACTGTACTGTCGAACTGTAAGATTAACGTTCCCTTCCTCAGGTTGCTTTTTTCACAGTAACTCGAAAAGCAAAATACTACAGAGATGATTAACATTTTGTGCCTTTCCCTTCTGTTGCTTATATCTGCGTGGATATTCAGACATTTCCCCACGAACACTTAAGAAACCGTTTACTTGGGGTTGGTTGGGGATTTAGCTCAGTGGTAGAGCGCTTGCCTAGCAAGTGCAAGGCCCTGGGTTTGGTCCCCAGCTCCGAAAAAAAGAAAAGAAAAGAAAAAAAAAGAAAAAAAAGAAGAAGAGAAAAGAAACCGTTCACTTTCTGAGCTGCAGTTCCAGTACGCAGGACACAGTTGTGTTAGAGTACAGCAACTGTCCTAGATAGCACATGCACGTGGGCCGTTGAGTAAGATACAGAGGAAATGAACCCAAATGGAGATTAGTAAGCCTGCCTTCCCTGAGGCCTCTCTGGACAGACTGGAAAGCTGAAAGGTCCTGGAAAACATTCTCATTTCCCATACTCGATTTCCCTTGAACTCCCTCCACTTCACACCACCCCAGAGTCTCGGTATTGCAGCCCTGCTGGGTGTGAAGTCATTACAGTCCTCACGGCAGGGGGGTGAGAATTACTACAACCTCCAAGGCAAGCAAAGGAGGCTGTGAAGCTATTCACACAGCAGCGAGCCCCTGAACCTGTCTTCTATTTCCATCACAGAGAGAAAGAAAAAAAATGTCTAATGAGATCGATTGACGCTTTACGCAGAGGACTGTGGAGTGGTAATTTATAATCGTCCACATGGAGGGGATAATCTACATTCACGGCGGAGATTGTTGACAATCAAGCTTTATCCTGTTACAGTAGAAACACTATATTATGCAATGCTGTATGCTTCTATTAACAACATAATGTCCAATTAAAAACTAGAGTTTTACCCAAAAAAAATTAACGGGTGAAGAGGTGACTAAGAGGCTAAGGGCATTTGCCGCTCTCCCAGAGGACCTGGGCTAGGCTCCCAGCACCCATATAGCAGCTCACAGCCACCATTTACAATAGTTCAGGATGCCTCTCCCAGGGGAACTATACACACGTGATGTATTTATATACTTGCTAGCAAAATACTAGGATTTTATGTTAAGGGTGTATTGCTTTTGTATTTTCAAGCTTTAATGGAATTTATTCTTTTTTACATTTATTTCTTCTTCCTCCTCCTCCTCCTCATCCTCTTCTTCTCTCTCTCTCCACATTTATTTCTTCCTCCTCCTCCTCCTCCTCTTCTTCTTCCTCCTCTCTCTCTCGTGTCTCTCTCTCTCTCTCTCTCTCTCTCTCTCTCTCTCTCTCTCTCTCTCCCTCCCTCACCCCCCCTTCTCTCCATGCATGTGCCAGAGCTTGGGAGTAGAGGTCCAAGAATAATTCGTGACAGTTTATTCTCTTCTCCCCCAGCCCCTGTAGGTCCCAGAGACTGAACTTAGGTCGTCAGGCTTGGCAGCAAGCACCTTTGCTCACTGAGCCATTTTGCCAGTCCCTTACCAAGTTCTGTTTATAAGAAAAGGAGGGGGGGAATCATGACAAATCATAGCGTGGATGTGAGAGACGTCCCAAGAAAACCCACTGCTTTGTCTGCTCACCTCAAATTAAAAACCTCAGATTTTTGGTTTGGAATCTAAATGTAAAATTATGGCAGGCATAAACACACGGATAGTGTTGAACAAGGTAAGTAGATTATTAAAATATTTCGGTATCCATTCATTACTGGAATGTACTACCCAGGGAAGTCGTGGGGGAAGACACACTATTATATGTCCCTGCAAATACCTGGCTCAGGTGGTCACATGATGCTTCCGTCCTTTACCAGGTGGGTGGAGAGCCACCTTCCTATGATTGCCAAGACTTTGTGGTAATGAATCTTTCCAGCCATCCATGCATGGAATAGTTTTGCTCTACAACTGAAGGCATTGTCTCTCTCTCTCCTGCATGGAAACACGCTCCTGCAAATGTGACTGCACAGTTGAGCTCCTCGCTGTTCTAAATTATCTCCATAGAAACACCTGGAAGTGTGGTTAGCACGATGTTCAACAACTTCCTGTGTGCTGGAGAGCATTGCAAGTTTCTCTCTTGACAATGATGCCCAATGCTGGTATCAGCTTCTGCACACGGTTGGTTCCTCCCACACAGGCAAGAACAACCCACAGATAGGTAGAATGAGCAGTTTTGTTGAGGATCTAGAAGTGGCAACATCCCAGGGAAGACAGTCACTTCTTGTGAACTGACATTGGGTCAATCCGAGGATAAGCCAGACTGAATACCACAATAGTCTGTGGTGCCCAGATCTACATCTAGCCTCTGAGTATCATTAGAGATCCTCCGAATCTTATTCCCGAACACTCCCAACATGCTCTCAGTCACACGTGTGTTAAAGGGAGATTCTGGCAGAGGGTCGGGGGGTCAGCTAAGGTGAGGACCCACAGCCTGCGCCCCCATGGCAGACAGACTGGCTCAGTAAGCACATGGTTTCTGTCTTCACTTGATTGCCTGGTGTCTTACAGATCGTATATTCCCACATCAAGCCCCCGGTTCCCTCTGGGACAGCATAAAGAAGGCAGACCTTTAGAACTCATCTTTAAGAACGCTTGATTCCTTCAAGGGCCTCTTGGTCTGCTTTCTCGATGTCAAGGTTATTAAATATTTGTTTTAGTTGAACAAGCCCAGATCACAATCGACTCATTGCCAAATGTCATCTCTGTTGTCTCCTACAACCCGACGGGGAAACCAGCAAAACGGATCCCCCAAGCACACATCTCCCCAGTACATACTGATACACAGTTATCTCTGCCTCAGGAACCCCAGCACTAGCAAGTCTCGTTTGTAATATTAAATTCTCTTTCCTAATCATTAGGATCAGATTCCTGAATTTAAGTATATTCAAAACTAATATCATCAAACCCAGCCACTATTGGGAATGCCAAGAGGTGCATGCTGACAGGAGCCTGATATAGCTGTCTCCTGAGAGGCTCTGCCAGAGCCTGACAAATACAGAGGAGGATGATCAAAGCGAACCATTGAACTGAGAACAGGGTCCCCAGTGGAGGAGTTAAAGGACTGAGGTAGCTGAGGGGGTTTGCAACCCCATAGGAAGAACAACAATAGCAACCAACCAGACACCCCAGAGCTTCCAGGGACTAAACCACCAACCAAAGAGTACACATGGAGCGACCCATGGCTCTAGCCACATATGTAGCAGAGGATGGCCTTGTCGGGCATCCATGGGAGGAGAGGTCCTTGGTCCTGTGAAGGCTCGATGTCCCAGTGTAGGGGAATGCCAGGGTGGGGAGAACAGAGTGGTGGATGGGTGGGGGAGCACCCTCATGGAGGCAGGGGTTGGGGGGATGGAATAGGGCGTTTCTGGAGAGAAACCAGGAAGGGGGATAACATTTGAAATGTAGATAATGAAAATATCCAATAAAAAATGAAAAAATGTTAACTATGTAAATAAACCCCACGATATTAAACAACAACAACAACAACAACAAACAAAAACCCTAATGTATCCAGACACGCGGTGTCTTGACCTGTCTGTTCCTCACATTTTCAAGCCCTGTGCCACAGAACTCTTTCCACACAAAGCCCAAAGACCATGAGGTGAACCGGGCTTGCATCGGAATCCCCTGGGTTTATATCATTCTCTAGCTGTGTGAGCTTCAGCAAGCTACTGACCTTTTCCGAGCCCCCTTACCTTAGTCTATAAACCAGATATTAGGAGCAATCGATTCTGCAGACCCCTGGAAAAGCTACAACACAGCCAGCTAAGTATTTGTCATGCAGGGGACACACAACGATCAGTCATCGGCCACAGTACTGGTTAAGACTAGGGATTAGTAAGTAATAATGGAATTATTGAGAGTCAGTGAATAAAACCCAAAAGGAGATCACCAGAGGCATACAAGGAACCCAGATAAATATATGCATTAAATGAGCGCGGAGGAAGGAAAGTGCATGTCAGTAATTAGCCTGGGTTGAAAATAAAACTGAGACTTGATTCATCACAGATGTCCCATAAGTAGCAATGACTCGTTTTATGGAGTCAAGATGTCTCTGGAAGAGAATCCTGTTAGGAACCAAAGGAAGCATTTTAGCATCTACTAACTTGCTTCTTCAGCTTGTAACACTGAAATTTAATCTCCGGTATGTCAAGTAAGTGGCCAGACCAGGTGAGACCTCTAGGAGACAACTAGAGATCGGCCACCATAAACAGATGAATCCAATCATTTGATTAATGAGGTAATAGAATGATGAGTTAATCATCTTTGGATAGGGTATCAATGGAAGCCAGTTTAGTGGCTCTTTGGTGGCACCTGTCTTCTTCCTGCGATCCCTTCTGCCCCCTCAGGACTGTCTGAAGGAAGACTATCACCAGAAATGGCCCTTGATCTTGGACCAGAACCACATGCCAAAACCAAACCTCTTTTCTTCATAATTCAATTAGTCCACAGTATCAGCAACAGACAAAAGACTAGTACTGGGCTCATCTGGTATCCGGCAGAAGGCTGGTCTCAAAGCAGAGGTGGTATCAGCCAAAGGATTCAAATCTGAGGTTTGAATGTGAACAATGGAGGCTCAGGAAAGGAAACAGGCAGGGAAGGATGACAGAGAACAAGCCACGCCTCCTTTAAGGATATGTGTCATTGAGTAATCATGTTATGAAACGCAACAGAATATACTCTCACACACTGAAATGCCAGTGGCCATCATTGGAAGACGAAACCTTGTGAGACCACCGCTGAAGTGCCATTGCGAAACACGAAGATGCTGACTGGTGCTTGGGATAGGGGTGTAGCTCAGCTGGTCACCTGACCGCCCATCACGGTCAGAACCCCGAGTACCATCCTCAGCCCTGCATAAATCAGCCTTGGCAGTGTGTGTGTGCCCATATCTGTAGTCCCAGCACTTGGGCGTTGGAGGCAGGGGGATCAAAAGTTTAAGGTCATTCTTGGCTACACAGTAGGTTTAATATCAGCCTGGGCTACATGCAATCTTGACTAAAAGCAAACTGAAACAATGTATGCAACATAGAAATGCTACTGGAAAGATAACGGCTGATTCCCAGGCTTAACTACAGAGGAGTCCGCAGTGAGAGGCGCTTATCAGGCACCCTGGCGAACCTCCACATATGGTGAAGGGCCTGGATGGGCGAGAACACTACGACTTTCTGATGAAACTGAAGACAACAGCAGCCAAGAAATCTGGGCACAGGGGACATGTTGATGGAAGAAGATGACACTGGAAAAGACTCTTCAAAATTGCTTCATGAGAAAAGGAAGCAATGTGGAATGAAGGCTACAAACACATTTTATTCTGTAAAAAACAAAACAAAACAAAACCAAGGAACCCTCTGCCCTGAATTCATTTCCCTGAAAGGGGAGACAGTGGTGGGTTTCTCTAATGTCCTGGTATTGGTCCTCATAGAATTTTGATCTTCTCCTGAGTGCCCTTCTCTTCCGGCCTTGGGTTTGACAACTTATATGCTTATGGGGCCATACTCCTATCTTCCCCTTACACAGGCTTGGCTTATGATTCTCCTCCCAGACTTGGGTGCAAATCATATTCCAATTGACTTCTAAATCAACTCTCCAGCTTTGGAAAGTAGGCAAATCATCACTTTCTGAGCCTTCTGGCTTGCCATAGAGTTTCAATAGGAGACCCTGGGCATATCTACCTCCTACAGCATCTTCTATCGTTCACATTTGTACCCATGAAGCACCAAGGAGACACAGGAAGGCACATTCTCTCTGGGCCATTGGGTTCGCACAGTTTATTATGAATTCAGAGAGAGGAGGGAATGCTTTAGTGAATTTACTTGTTGGAACCAAACCTCAGCTCCGTGGAAAGGTACAGTGCATCTAAAAGCAGGCTTCTCCACGCAGCCCCTCAGCAAACACTGCCAAGATCTAAAAGCACTGGGAGAAAGCAACATCTCAGGTGCAAGATATTCAGAGGAAGCTGCTTCTTATTCTGGGTGTTGCCTTTCCAAACACACGGTTTCGCAAGAAAAAGAATGGAAGACAAAACACACCTCACCTAAGGCACTTTTAGAGTTTTCTTTTTAATCCACCAACAACCTTATGATGTACAAGTTTTATTCATATGTCAAAGAGAAGAGAATCACATCATATCAAATGCATACTGCCCTGGGTAAAGCAACCCTTGGGCTCTACCATGTGCCCCCTGTCCATTGTTCAAGATCACCTCCTGACACACAGCTTCTAAGCTTAGAAGTCTATACATCTTAGGACAAATGACAAACTCTCTTGTCCATAGTTTGATATTAATTTTATGGGAGCTGTGGAGATGGCCTAGAAATTAAAAGTACTTGATACTCTTGTGGAGGACTGGGGTTTGGCTCCAAGAACCATCCATAATTTCAGTCCCGGGGGTTCTAAGTGCCTCTTTTTATTTCCTTGGGTACCAACCAGACACACAGTACACATATGTAGATGCAGGCAACACACACGCACACACTTTTTAAAGGAAAGAATTTGGTGAGCACTCCCGAAGCCTCTGTGATGAATGCCTGCTTACCCAACCTACTGTTCCCATGTTCCATACAGCAGAATAAGGCGGCATTCCAAAACAAACATGTAGGCAGCTACCTCTTCATGAAACTGGTTATGGGATGGTATAGATGAAGTCTCCCTCTTCCCAAATTCTGGGGACAAGAAGTGGTTTGGATTTTGGAATATTTATATATACATAATGAGGTATCTTGGAGAATTTGGCCCAAGTCTAAATATAATTAGGTTTCATATATATCTTATAAATATACCCCAAAGAAATATTATACGGTTTTAATCCAGTACATTAATTAAAATATCAAATCATACTATTCAATTAGAAATCTTACAGGGCATTGGGAATTTTGAGTTTTCCAATTAAGGGTATTCAATTAATTTCTTGCTTTTTAAGTCATTCAACAAACCTAGACCCTCTACCACATGGAGGCCATTAAAATAGACATCATAACCTGTGTACCAATGTGGGCTACCTACCAAAACGTGCTAGATGTTTCCATCTGTCTTTACTATTATTACTTTTCTTTAAGTTTTTCCTATATAACCTATGCTGGCTTTGAACCAAAAATCCTCTTGTCTCAACCTTCCCAAGTGCTGGATTACAGAAGTGGGCCACCACATCCTGCCCCCTTCAACTTTAAAACCAATTACGGAAGATTCCTGTGCGGCTTGCAGTGTCTGTTTTTATGAATAAGTCTCCCTTACTTCACATTTCAGCTTTATAATGATATCTCAGAAAAGGAAAAAAGTGAAATTCTACTATTAGGTACCGTGAGTTAAGTCTTTAAAAAAAAATCATGTGAATTATAAAGTCCGAAACTCATGGACCTCAAAGGCAATCTAACTTGCGAGGCTATAGAAGCCAAGTCAAACCCCAGCTTTGCAATCTTCAATGTGCAATTACTGAGCCCCAGTTTTCTCTAGCTGTCACGTGCGGTTCACCCTACCAAGTAAAGTGCTGGGACGTGTAGCTCTGTCATAGAGCTCTTGACTAGCATGCCTGTGCACTATGCTAAACCCCCAGTGCCAGCAATAATTATAATACCACTGTCTTAGTTAAGGTTTCCATTGCTGTGAAGAGACACCATGGCCAAGGCGACTCTTATAAAGGACAACATTTAACTGGGGCTGGCTCACAGGTTCAGAGGTTCAGTCCATTATCATCAAGGCAGGAAGCATGGCAGTGTCCAGTCAGGCATGGTGCTGGAGGAGCTGAGAGTTCTGTATCTTCATCCAAAGGAAGTCAGGAGTAGACCATCCTCAGGCAGCTAGGAGGAGGCACTCAAAGCCCACCCTCCACTCTAATAAGGCCACTGTACCTAACAGTGCCAGTCCCTGGGCCACACGTATTCAAATCACTCCAACCACACATGTCCATTGTAAGATTAACATCCACAAGGCAAGGCAGAGTTGTGCTTCTATTACATGACATAGGAAACAGAGCCACTGCTGTAGCCAACATCCTCGTGGAAGCACATTTTTCCTTGAGAGGAAGAATACAGAGGCAGCTGTCGTGTATTATACCTTGAACAAGGACAGGAGTTGACCTCTAAAGACAGCCCTGGGATCTTTGCCTTTGCTAATGCCACTCCAATTGTGATTCTAGGTTGGCCCTATGACTTTAACCATGAAAATACCATGACTATGAAACCGCCTCAATTCTGAATCTGTCATTTAAAAAAAGATGTGTGTGTGTGTGTGTGTGTGTGTGTGTGAGAGAGAGAGAGAGAGAGAGAGAGAGAGAGAGAGAGAGAGAGATGTATGTGGGTGCCCATGGAGGCCTGAAAAAGGCATTGGATCCTCTAGAGCCCTGTCAGTCCCCACTTTTGCACTCAGGAGCCCTGGTCTGCCTGCCTGAGAGACCAGAAGATGAGACTACATGAAGTCCCTGAGATAGCACGGAAAGAGAATACGTCCTAGCTCCCCTCATGTCCCTGTGTGCCTCCAAATGACTTCAAGCCCATCTGCTTCCAAACGTGTAAGACTTCTTAATAGGGTAGCAGGAGAGCCATCATGTTTAGCTTAGTCAATCTCTCCGCCATGAGAAACCATACACGGTTGCTGCTGTTTTAAGGCATGGCCTTAGGATGCACTTTTACACAGCCGTTGACAACCTGAGGACCAACTCTGTTCCAACTGCATTTCTGCTTTCGCTGTTTTCTAACCTAATCTACATATCAGTCTAATAAGCAGAATAATTATGAGTGATGGCAAATTCCTCAAAGACCTCAACTTTTCATCTTCGCTTCATTACCTTCCTCTCCTTCCTTCTTTTAACTATGAAATTATCAACACAACACTGGCTAGCCACATGACTGACTTTCAGTTCAAAATCCATTTATGTGCCCCCCACCTACATTCTTTGATTCTTGAGGGGACCAGTAAGGGAAAAAGGGCATTTAATACTTTTGAATTATAAGCAGAAATACTGGATAAACTTCACTTTGAGAAGTAACGGCTGAATCTTTCATAAACCAGCATGGAAAGGCACCGATTTCCACAGCCTTTGTCCCCCCCGAGCCCCACTTTGCCTTGTAAAGCCTAGATGTTTCGTTTGTGGGTCACAGATGGGGACATATGAGAAAGAACATTTTTGGCCTGTCTACGCTTGACCTCTCTTTATTTCTGTCTATTTTTAGCACTGAGGATCAGACCAGATGGGCTGCTCCCCACAATCACTCATGGGGAACATGTGACCCAGCCAGATGCTGACGGTAACTGGACTTGATGTGACGTCTTCTTACTGGAACCAGACGCTGACACTTGGATATTTGTCTTCCCTACGCATGGGACCCGCCATGTGTGCAATGCCATTCCTCTGGCTTTGTAATCACTCCATGGATGTTTTGATTTCCCTCGGTGCACAAACACCAAGTTAGCGCAAACTGGGCAGCTTTGCAACTCTGACCAACCTTCAACAAAACAGGCCTCTTTCTCTTCCTTCTGCTCAACTTTTAGGTTTTTTAGATTTATTTACTTATTTATTATATATAAGTACACTGTAATTGTCTTCAGACACACCAGAAGAGGACATCGGATCCCATCACAGATGGTTGTGAGCCACCATGTGGTTGCTGGAATTTGAACTCAGGACCTCTGGAAGAGCAATCGGTGCTCTAAACTGCTGAGCCATCTCTCCAGCCCTCAACTTTTAAAATCTGTATCCTCTCCTTGCTCATGCTTGTCAGCCATATGCTAACTGAATTCCAGCCAAATGGCTTCCCCAGAATCATTATTCCAAGGACATGAATATCGACTTACCAGAGAAAATTCCTGAAACTCCCCAGTCCAGTGACTATCTTGTCAGGCCCCAAAGCACTGACCTTTCTCCTTGCTTCAACTCTCATCCTCTGATTTGGTGAAACCACCACCAGGTCCTTCTGGCTTTCTCTTTTAACTACCAAACCTCATCTGCCTTCTTGGTCCCCACCCATGGCCACCAGGCTGTTCCGACCTCCTCCTGCTTTCCAGGTAACTTCCTAGTTTATATCTCATGGCTTCAAGGATAACCCAGGTGCCCATGACTTCTGGTGGACCTTTTCAGCCAGTTCTGTTCACGATCCCAGTCTCTATACCCAGTCGCCCTCCATCTGATGCCTTGAAAACAGGTGGAATTATGTTTTGCCAGATGGATCATTTTACCCAGAAGCCTTTGCTTGGGCATCTCTGACCTAGGGAACAGTACTGCACTAACTGCTCAGCACACAGTCCAAGGGGAGCTCACTCTTCCCTTCTCCCATACCCAATCTGTAATCAATACTGCTCATTCTGTTTACTAAATATCTCCTGGTTTGTTCATAGCCATCAGCTGCTGCTGACACTATTTTAGTCTAGTCTGTCTTCCCTTCTCCCCAACATTATAATCAACCACCTGCTAACTGGTTTACTTGCTACCAGAATCAATAGGAACAATTAATATGACATTTAATGTGATGGTAATGAGGTGTCTTCTTAATTCTATTTGAAGTAAATTTTCTTTCGGTTATAAACAGATATGTAGGTGCTGCGATATAAACTTGAAAACATCTGGTTCCATGCCAAGCTTTTTCCCATGGTAGAAAGACTGACCTTTATTTAAAAAAAATACAGGGCTCTTTTTTGCGAAGTTTTGTGTACGCGTGTGTAGGTGTGTGTGTGTGTGTGTGTAGACCAGAAGTTAATCTTAGGTGTCATTTTAGGATGCTATTCACCTTGCTTTATAAGATTGGGACCCTCCCTGTCCAGGACATTTCCAATTTGGCCAGGATGACTGGCTACCGAGTTTCAGAGATCTGTCTGTCCCAGCCTCCTGGATTATAAGTGTGTCATCACACCTGACTCTTCGGTGTGGGTTCTAGGGAGTGAACTCAGGTTCTCATGCTTACATAGCAATCACTTTACTGACTGAGCTATCTCCCCAAGTCCTCCAGATAAAGCCTTCAGATAAAGCCCAGGCTCCTTCACATGTCCTCATCAGAGTTTTCAACATGATCCCTCACCCACCTCTTCAAATCCCATTCTCCTCTCCCTCCTGACCTTCTTTAAGCCCACAATTCCTTTCAAAGCATAAGCTGTTTGGAGGTTACCTATGTCTCTCTTCTCTGGCCTCTGTACCACTCTTATTCTCTTGGCCAGGAGAGAAGACTTGCTTGTTTTCATCGTCTTGTTTCTTGATGAACCACCCAGTCCTCTGGGAAACTCCCCTGGCGACTTGTAACTAGCTGGCTTGTGCCCTTTGCACGCTCAGAGGCTCGTGCACCTCTCTTATGTCACGAATACATCCCCACACTTCCTAGCCTCGTTATCTGCTCTCCCTTCCAGACCACGGCCTTTAGAGGAGGGAGGGGTATGAATCATACTTGTCCTCACGGTTCAAATTTCATGGACAATGACCTTCACATAAATAAAAGAAGCATGCCAAGTTGGGATCATTTTTTCATTTCCTGTGATTTGTAAAAGTCTAAAACCTTAGGTTCTCAGGAAGGAGGAGACCCTGCTCCTTTGCTAGGAAAATGGAGACACCAAGAAACTTAAAAATGAGGGCTCTGAGGCTCCTAGAAGGCTCAGGGCTGCCCATCAGTCTCATCTTCTTAACTTATCAGGGAATAACATAAGCTCCCAGCTCATAAGCCGTGCTGGTGGTGATCCACAGAGCTTGCCTGCATGACAGGCAGATCTTGCCTTTATGGAGAAGGGTGATGCTTCCATCTTCTATCAATGGGTCGCAACATCACGCGACAAAGGGAGATCAAGATCAGCCTTCACGTACTCTGAGGTGCCATTTCTCTGCTCCAAGAATTATAAATGAACTTCCCTACATCGTGTTTGTGGTTTGATAGGAATTCCCAGGAGAGAGAAGTTAATGTTCTAAGATTAGCACAGGCGCTTGTCATCTTGAGCATCAGGAACAGACTTCCTGAAGAGCCCAGAGACCTATATATATGGTATCAGGTTCAAAGGCATAGTCTAACATTCCAATATGGACTGTCTCCTCTATCTAAAGAGCTTGATCTAGCCACGTGGATTTGCTGGAGATGGACTGGAATGTCAACAGTGACTGACTCGTGGGTGGTCTGGCTCTATGGGAAGCGGATGGCCAGCAGCAAGATGAAGGAAGTCTCAGCTTCCCAGGCCAGGGTGAAGAGCTGGCTGTTGCTGCACTGGAGGCTTTCGGGATGAGTAACACTTTCATCAGAACGAATGTTAGGCTCAGGAGCCCAAAGAGAAGCTGGTGTTCTCTGGTTATGGGAGTCCTTTCGATATCCTATCCACAAATCCTGTTCTGGTTGTATCATTTGGCACAGAAAAACCATGCGCAAAAGCGAATGGATTGTTTCTGGGTCCCACCAATGGAGTGCTACTGTTTCTGGCTCAGTCATACTGCTGTCTGCCAGGCAGGGATGAACGCCGCTACCGTGAGTCACAGTTGGGAGGGAGACAGGCAAGCAGTGACTACTGCCTGGGAGTTGCCATCCTAGTATGCCGTGGCTTGTGTCAGGAGTGTCTGCTAATGGAAGGGGAAAAGGACTGGAGAGCAGCCCTTGATATTTGTGTCTCCGTTCCATGGTAGTACCTCGGTCCCTCGCAAAGATGGTGGACTAAAACATCTCAGTTTGGGAAAAGAACGGAGAGTTGTCCAGAAAAATTGTTAGTTCAGCAGTTGGATATGAAAACGATGCAGGAAGGTCCCTTGTCCTACTTGACTGATGAAGTAAGTCAGAATGAAATCTTACAAATGAGATACGTGGGCATTTGGGTCTATACCATGGTGGTGGTCTATGTTTTGTTTCCATACAGTACCGTCTTTTTTTTTAAGTGTCAGTGAAATTTTATTTCTTTTTTTTTAATTGGATATCTTAAAATTTACATTTCAAATGTTATCCCCTTTCCTGGTTTCCCATCCATAAATCCCTATCCTATCCCCCTTCTCCCTTCTTTTATGAGGGTGTCCCCCCACCCATGGACCCACTCCTTCCCACCTCCCTACCCTACCATTCCCCTACACTGGGGGGGGGGTCCAGCCTTGGCAGGACCAAGGGCTTCCCCTCCCATTAGTGCCTGACAAGGCCACGCTCTGCTACATATGCAGCTGGAGCCATGGGTCTGTCCATGTGTAGTCTTTGGATGGTGGTTTAGTCCCTGGAAGCTCTGGTTGCTTGGTATTGTTGTTCTTATGGGGTTGCAAGCCTCTGTAGCTCCTTCAGTCCTTTCTCTAACTCCTCCATTGGGAACCCTGTTCTCAGTTCAATGGTTGGTTGTAAGCATCGTCTCTGTATTGGTCAGGCTCCATACAGTACCATCTTAAGGATCCTTTATTTGAGGATCTGGGTTTTGTCTCCATGTGCATTTGTTCTTCCATTTGCTTCTGCCACTAACCTCATGGATAGTCTCAAGTTCTTTGACATCTCTGGGCTTTGAAGTCTATTGGCTTTTCTAATTCCTGTCAATCTACAGGAGTTCTCTTTACTAATCCAATGTCTATTTTAACCCTCACTACCTTCCAAATAGCACATGAACGTTCCTAGTGACCATGAATGAAAACTTACTTGATAATAATTGAATTTCGAGTATAACTAAGTGAAATTGTTTTTGTTGATGCCATTGTTTGGAGACGGGGGTGGGGGTCTCACTGTGTAGGCCTATAGGTATTTCCAGTACTGTGCTAACATGTGTGAGTCAGACATCATGCCAGGCTCAGAAGATTTCTGAATGGGGTTATTCCTAACTATTATTCCTAAATACTATTCTTAAATCCAGTGTCCTTGTAAGAGAGAGGATTTGGGACCCAGAGAGACAAAAGGGAGGCAGGTAATGGAATAGGCAGACCTGAAGCACAGCAATGGGCCAAGCATGGTCAGCAGCAGGAGGGACAGAAGAAGAAGAGCCCCTCCCTCAGAATGCCATGAGGAGCCTGCCCAACTGACAGCTTGCCTGCGGACTTTGGTCTTCAAAACTGTGAACCAACCCATTTCTGTGGCTTTTACACCACCGAGCTTAGGCAAACTTGCTACAAAAATCCTGGACGTGGATACAAGTAGTCGTTTAGTTTCATTTCATTTCCTCTTCCTCTTTTTATTCACCTGGCAAAATTACAGCTCAGGGTGGCTCCTGTGGCTTTATCCACAGCCGTGACAGACAGCCAGAGAACACCATCAGTGCTGCATTAGCTGCTTCTCCAGCTGTTGTGAGTGAACGTTTAATAAGAAACATCTTAGGCTGACAGTGTGAGGGGATGTAAGGCTACTGTGATGGCAATGGCAGGGTGGCGGGGACTCCGTGACAGAGTGGCAGCAGGAGTTTACATCACATTCATGTTCAACGTCCCTGATTACCAGGAAGCAGTGGAGGGGACTGGCAAAGGTCTGGGGCTTCCGTATCACTTTCTGCATCTCCAGTTTTAGCCAGAATCCTCCGCCTTTAATACATGGCCAACCTTGGTCTCCAGTGGGATTCTTTATTTACCACACCTCTTCTCAGTGACGTTTATCATCCTCAGGTCTATTAAACCAGCATTTCTCCTACTCCTGAAGATGTTTCTTCTTAGTTATTATCCATACACTTACCCCTGTCTCATCCTCATTCAGTTTCCTAGAATTTCCAAGTGATATTTGAACTATCTCTCCCCCCACCTCTGAAGGACACTGAGAAAGTCACTCTACCTACTGTGATCGTCCCAAATGAACCCATCTTGCCAGCTTCAATAAGCACACCTGAATAATGCCTTGTCTTTAACAGCATACACATACAAGACAAATATGTTCACAGCCAGCTGGAAATGGCTGACCGGTTTGCATTCTCAAAACTTAGGACTCCTCTTGTATATCTCTTGTATTTGTGACCTATGCAAACGCAGAAGAGTCAACCTTTTCAATTATATACCAATGTACGATTCATCCTGTGGACTATCTCTTGTTGTCAAAAGTATCCCTCTGGGTTGAGAGCCAGCTCACAAAGTTTTTCCTCTGCAAATGTGATAAATGGCATCCTGAAATCCAAGTAAGAAGAAAGGAGGCTACACAGGGCGAAACATGGGATTTAAAACAAACCAGAATAGCTTCAGTAACATGGTTTGCTCATCCATCTATCATGGTAAGGAGACATTATATAGTGTACCCTCTGCTTTCTAATCCAGGAGCTATATCTTTTTTTAATTAATATTCTTATTAATTCTTAGAGAACTTCTTAACTTATTTACAATGTATATTGATCATTTTCACAAGCCCCATTCAATCCCCAACTTCTCCTAGATCTACCCTTCAATTCTTATCCCTCCATAACTTCGTGTTCTCTCCCTCCCCCCCCTCTCATTTTATATATAATAACTCACTGAGTCCAATTAATACTGCTCATACACACATGGGTTAAGGGCCATCCCCTGGCATCCGGGCAACCACTAGGGACCGAAGCCTAAAAGGTAACTGACTCCGTCAGCAGCTAACAACTCTCAATTAAGTCTTCAAGGACACACCCACTTCCTTAAAGGACACACCCACTTCCTTTTCAGTTCTAGTGTCTGCTGCCCGGTGCTGCCGACAGAGTACATTTCATTAGATTTCCTCTCTATGTATTTTTCATTTTTTTAAAATGGACATAAGCCGTTCCCTGCTCTGTGCTGGGATGTCAACTGCTTTTATCTTGTGAAGGTATTTTGTAGGCAACCATGGCTGCTGTGAGCTCTTGTGTACAGTGGTTCTGTCAGACACAGAGGAGGCCAGTTCACCTTATTTCTCCCTGACCTCTGGCTCTCACCATCTCTCTGCCCCCTCTTCTGTGATGTTCCCTGCAGTGTGGGGTGAAGAGGTGTAATACAGATGACCCTTCATAGTTGAGCACTCCGTAGGCAGTTTAGCTTGTCAACCATTTGACCTCGACCTTGTATAGCTGCCAACCATTGCACAAAGAAACTTCTCTAGCAGGGTCTGATGGCGGCACTTAGGTCCAGGTATATATATGTGTGTGTGTGTGCATGTATATGTGCATGTATATTATATATGTGTATATATATGCGCATACACATACACATACACATACATATACACATACACATACACATACACATACACATACACATACATATACATATACATATACATATACATATACATATACATATACATATACATATACATATTTAGCGGGCAGTTGGAAACTATACCCATTTAGGAGCTGTGTCTTTTAAAAAGAGACTGAAATCACATATAAAAGGTATTCTAAGCCAAATAAAGCACACAAATAAGGATAAGAATTTAAAGATAGTAAATCTACTGGATAAAGGGTGGGTGTCCCAAGAGCTTGCCATTGGAAGTTCTCGGGTTTGTAACACTTCAAGAGTTATCTGACACCAGCACATTAGCACTCATCCAAAAGGAGCTGAAGGCAGAGTCAGAGTGAAGGGACTGCCTCAGAGAGGCCTTGATGTACACAGGCCCATTGTCATTTCAGGATGGAGCAAATCAGGGCTACAGGGCCCTGGTGCTCAGGAAGCAGGCGCTGGGCATGTCTGTCGAGAGCCATGCCCATTTCAACCCCTTCCTGTTTGTTACTTTGCTTGCATTGGAGTTTTTAGAAAATGGTGGGAGAAGAAAACAGAAGCCTGGAATAGAGCCCAGGGAGTGACGGGATCCATAAAGAGAAACAAAGACTTATAGATTAATTTGCGTTATTCTCAAGGTCTTATAAGAAGCCTTAAGCCTCCTCCCCCACCCCATGTGAATGGAGGCAGAGATGTGGGTCTCTGGACACTAGTTAGGCTTAGATGAGGTCAAGAGCATGGGCCGTTGATAGGTTCCCCCCTTAGAGGACATCCAGACTGCAATTGCTCCGTGGATCCACGGAAAAAAGGTCTGTGAGTGCACAGCAAGACAGAAATCACTGACCAACCAACCAAGTCTCCAGCATAGTTCACAACTTTACCTGGGACTTACAGCCTTTGTGACTGTGGGAGATAAACTTCCCTCGCTTAAACCACCTCATGGGTAGTTTTTTGGTATACCAACCCAAGACTACGACAAACCCAAATGCAATCTACACGGTTTCCTGTCATCTCCTCTAAACTAACACGATAAAAACTCCTGGTCATTCTGTATACAATTTCTCTTTCCACATCTTCATGCACTTAAAAAACAGGTACCTGCTTTGCTCAAGTCTCCTCAGATAAAAATTCATGTGAAGTACTTATTCTTACCCTCTGTTTTTATTGATGAGAAAATTTAGGTACAGGTAAATAAACTAAACAAACTCCTGTAGCCAGCAAATACCAGAATCTGGACTTGAACTCAGGCCATCTGGTTCCAGGTTGAGGTTATCTCCCCCAACATTTCCCAGCAGGCTGCTGAGTTAGGAAGCGCAAGGTTAACTTCACAATGCACTGGGGACTCACATCCCCTCTGTTCTTCTGCCCTGTCTAAGAATCACTAATTCACGACTCTTCCTCCATGAAATAACCTGATCTTATCCACCAACAACCGTACATAAATCTTTTTTTTTCTTCTGTGTGTTGACTTTCACTGGAGCAGTGAAAATCTGGGTGAATAATAAGAAATGGGTTGTCTGGGCAGCAGTGAAAGTCTCCAATTATAGAAGAGGTGAAATTCCGAGTTCACATAATTTATAAATCAAACAAAGAGCAGTCATTTTTGAATTAAAAAATAACCAACAAGAGGAAAGAGAAAGAAATACATCCGTGAAAGGTGGGAAAGCAATTTCTAATCGTATCGGGAATTGCTAGAGGCGAGAAAAATTGCGAGGCTGGAATTTCTGCTTTGCATCAGACATTTGTGGTAATCGAAATCCTACAAATTAAGATGCCGAGTTTAATTCAACGAACAGCCAATGAGAAACAAGGCCAGCAGCCGCCCAGCAGCCGCCTTACCTGCTGACGTGTGCTTGAACTTTTCGCTTTTCTTCTTCCTCCATTTCCAAGGCTTGAAAATCCTTCCCAGGTTGGCAAACTTACTCCTCCTCCGGATGGGCGGGGTGTGCGTACCTGGGACCAACGAGTCAGAGCGCATGGCCGCCAGCCTTTCCACTTCCTCAGCTTGTTTTCCCCAAGAAAGTGATGGAAATAAAGAGAGAGGGGGGAGACGTGTGTTAAAACGGGAGCCTCACAGATGGCTTGCGCTTTCCATGGCGACAGATAACAGAAAGCACGTGACTCGAGCTCCGTTTGCCTTTTGGAATGGAAGTCATACCAATGTGTTCTGAAAGCTGCGGGACAGTCAGCCAGATCCTAGAGATCTAGAACACCTTTAACCAAATTTTGCTTATATTTAAAGAGACAGGCTCTCACGGTGACATACAAACTGGTACCAACCTCTAAGTCTCAAGCAATGCTCCTGCCTCAGCCTCCTGAGGAGCTAGAATGGTGGGCGTGCACCACTGTCCCAATCAGATTTGCTTAGCCTTCACTAAGCTGCCTAGTCAGGGAAGGGAGATGAAGATTTCCACGGGCTTCCCTGGAAGGTGACCGAATTCCCCAAAGGCCATCAGCAGACTCACTCCAGAGTTGATGTAACCATCAATGTCGTAATTTCTCAATATGGCAGACGTAACAGCCTCCATAGAATTGTTTGTTGAGAGAAAGGGAGGAAGAAAATATTCGTCTACTGTCTGTTCTGGTGCCCCTGTCTCTACGACCCACTGCTTGAGACTTTCTACTGCCCTGCTGCTGTATTTCAGACCTTGGAAGCACTGGGATCTGGGCAGGGAGTGGCTATGAGAAATAGGTAACGTTAAAACCACTCACATTTTCATTAGATTTTTATAATTTTTACTTTCTTTAATCCAGGAGTCTTGCTTTCAGGGAACACTTAGACTGACCACAAGAACCACATTCCTATAGTTTGGATTTGGAATGTTCTTCAATGTCTGATGTGTTAAGCTCAGAAAGTAGTGGAATCTTTAGACGGTGAGGGAGTCCCTTGGAGGCAAGTACAAGGGTGTGCCCTTGAATGGGATATTGGAACTCCGGCATTCCTTTTCCTGCCTCTTTGCTCCCTGGCAGGTAGTTGGCCGGCCACTTTGATCTACCATATCCATGGCTGGCTTCCTCATCCCATGCTCAAAACAATAGGATCAGTTGGCCATGGACTCCAAAAACAGTTTTCCTCTTTATAAACTGATTAGCTCAGGTGTTTTGTTACAGTAATGGAAAACTAACCAACACAAAGCCAAGAAGCCCTTCAGTCCTTCATAAAGAAGGGTTATGGACCTTCCTTAAAGGCCACAGCCACCCAGCCTCTTTTACCATCGAGTAGAAGAAAGTCTTCCAAGTTACACGGGAATTTACATATTTTGGCAATCTAAATATAATACCCCAACTTTAATTTCCGAGATAAGAATGATAAGAGAAATTAGCTTCCTGGGCAGAATTGAGGGTGAAAAGAAATCAACCTTCCAGAAAGCAAAACCAACATCTACAATTGTAGTGAATTTGAACCACGGTGTATGTCCTCCAACGCTATCGTCATAAAAATGTCCCCTGGCCTCCCCCGATAAAGCACAGTCCTTAAAAGCTTGACTATTGGGGTTTGAAATGCTTTCGACATAGGCCATCCCTTCCCCCACAAATACAGAGGGTATTAACTATGTGCCACGTGGCTTCCTGCGGCTATCATACTGGTGCCAGAGGACTAGATGGCAGTTCCTGGGAAGAAGGATTCAAGGGCCATCAACATACCTGAGAAGTATATGCAAACAAAGCCTATTCATAGGTCATAAGACCACCTGAGTGACCCGAAAGACAGGAGACGTTCCCACCCCACCCAAACACAAGGCACACAGCAGAGGAGGCTCAACTTTGCAGGGTGAGAACAGCGACAGGCTCTCTTAGTCCTTCAACTCCATATGCTCTTAGACTGAGGACGGGTTACAGATGGCCAACTGTCACCAATTAAAATGCCATTAAGTACCAAACCCACTGACTGCACATGACCTACTACGTAGTACTGCTTAGCCATAGAGAGAACTGCAGAACGTTCCTCTTTCCCCTTGGGGCTGACTTACTAGAGATGCTCCCTGATGCTGTGAGAATTGCCAGACAGGGTCTGACCCAGCATCATGGGGGAAAGATCTAAACTCAATATGCAAAGCATAGTTTCTACCTCACATATCCCCTCACGCCACCATACATTTGAAAGACCCGAAGTCTAACTGTAGTGAGTGACCGTCTGCATGTGATTCAACACACAGACAGCACTTCTGTCCCATTGTTTGACCAATGGACCATTTAATGCTGTGATAGATACCGTGCCCACTTCTGGGGAAGACACAGAGATGAACCAGAGGTAATTGTGAGAGCAGGTATGAGGAGCAGAAGAGACAGGTGTCCAACACTGCAACCTAAACATTAAGACTAATGTTCATTTCTGGGACTGGAGAAGACCCCGGAGTGAGAGCTCATGTTTCTAGGTTTTGAAAGAGAAAAGTAATTTTCTTCTATGGGGAAACAGCAGTAGATGCCTGGCGAGAGAAGCACACCCAGAAGGGCTGCAAACACGGCCCGCCTTGGAATGTTAAGAGACTGAACCCAGCGATGACATCAGGGGAGAGCTATTATTGGAGGAGTCTGGAACAAGCTCAACTGAACTCCTGGCAGGGTTTTACTATGCATCTGGATTTTAATCTCAGAATCAGAAGGGAAGTATGGACATTTTTAAAAAGAGCACCTGTCAATACTATATTCAACAAATATGTATCCAATGCTCACTTTTTCCTGGAGACTGATGCTGTGTCAGCATCTAAATCAGAACAGATGGACTGACGAGATTATACCAGGACATAGGGTAGGCAATAAACACTGAGACTGAGGTACGGACGATGCTAGAAGACCCCCAAAGACTGAGTGCAATCTAGTAAAGTTGATGAAGAGTTCTGGGGGGGAGGAGCTTACTTTTGATTGGCAGGTAAAGGCTGTCTTGTCTGAGAAGGTACCATGAGCAGTGTTTCCATGAGTAGGATGTCCTAAAGGTCTCTGGTGTGAATGCTCAATTTAGCAGTGCTTGTAGGTAGGACTTTTGATGGGTGAATCATAAGGCTTCTGGCTTCATCAATGGGTGAGTTGACTAACAAATTCCAAATTTGATGGCATTACTGGGAAATGGTGGAGATTTGGGACCTAAGGAAGTAGTCATTGGGAGCATGGCCTCAAAGAGACTGGATCTTCAGCCCCTCCTCCATCTCGTTGTCTCTGTGCTTTCTGGCTGTCGTGAGGTGAGCTACTATGGTCCGTAACACACTCCTTGCCAGATATTCTGCCTTCATGCGAGCCTAAAGTAACACAGGCAGCCCTACTGTGAACCAAAATCCCCAAAACAAGCCAAAATACATAAAAACAAAAAGTAGGTGTTTGTTACAACAGCACAAAGGCTAACACTATCAGGATGCCATAGTTTAATAATAGCAATCAGATGTTCCTTAGGACCATCACTGTAGCAGAAAAGGGCGGACACACTGAAATGTAAGGATACAGGTGTCAAAGAGAATAATCCGAAAGCCACAGTACTCATTTTCACTAGTACCTAGGTAAGGGCGAACCAGGAGTTCAGAAATAACAGATGGAATTCAATCAGGAGCATGGCAAAGAATGCCTAAAGTCTGGGGTTTTCACAACTATGACGGTGATGGCTGTAAATGGAAGATTGGCAAGAATAGGAGGAAATAGGTCATCTCTGGAAGCTCAAGGTCAAGGACTTTGGGGCTAGATATTGTGACTCTTTTGCAAAGGTTGGAGTTTATGGCCCAAGGTCTTGGGGAACCATTTTAAGAAAATTTCAAGGAGGGAGAGCAGAAACAATTCTAGCATTTGGGGTTTTACACACTGTAGGACTCAGGAAAGGCGAGGGATGGAGATCCCGGGAAGAGGGGGAGAAGCTTGCGGAATGGGGGTTTCTAGGAAGGTGGAGAAGATCAGTGCACAGCAGTGCTCAGCGCCACTAGTCTTTATGCTGTGCGCACATCAGATCCACGTGGGCACCAGGGAGCTTCCTCCAGCAGCACTAGGGAGGGCAGAGCGGAGGCTGAGGGAAGAAGATGAAGATTCAGGAGGCTTTCAATAAGTGTGCATTGCAGATAGCCAGGAAGGGTGTTAAAATTAAAGAGAGAGGGAGAAATTAAAAACAGGCTATAATAAAAACTGAAAAGAAGCCAACTAGAATGGGCAAATTGGCTGTGGCACGATAGCGAGCTTGGACCCCCTTTTCCAGATCCTTCCAGCTGCTCGAGTCGCTGCTTCTGCGGTGGCAGCAACTGCGTCAAATCGCTGCTGTAGTTTAGATCTGGACACGGAAGCAGTGGTCCAGTCTTTGCCTAGCATAAGGAGGCCCCAGGATTAACACCCAGTACCCAAACAAGCACAGCAGCAGCAGCAGCAGCAGCAGCAGCAGCAGCAGCAGCAGCAGCAGCAGCAGCAGCAGCAGCAACAAAAGTACATGAAGACATGAATATGCTTCTTATAGTTGTTACTAACTTGGAATGTATTAAAATAAGCCAAAGAACAGTTGTACTCGATTCAACTGATGTCGAGAGGTATGAAGATGAGCATCGCCACTGGAATTAAGAAAAAAAACGAACCACTGTGACTGCACTGGCTAGATTTCCGCCAACTTGATATACATGCGGGATCCTCAATTGAGAAAATGGCGCACCTTCCTGATGGATGATTGACGTGGGAAGGCCCAGCCCACTGTGGGTGGAGCCACACTCTGGGCTGGTGGTTCTAAACGCTGTCAGAAAGCAGTTGGAACAGGCCATGAGGAGCAAGGCAGTTCGCCACACTCCTAGGTGGCCTCCGCATTGGCTCCTGCCTCCAGGTTACTAACCCTGTTTGAGTTCTTGCTGCCTTCCCTCAGTGATGGACATGGACTTGGAGCCATGAGATGAAATAAACTCTTCCCTCTTCAAGTTGCCTTTGGCCATGGCGTCTCATCACATCAGCAAGACAATGGCCAAAGCTATTCTCAGCTGCATCTTTAAGCAATGGACAAAAAATTATTCTGAAAGTGTTGTATTAAAATAATTATCCCCAATTAAGAGTGCTTTTGTAAACCCAGAGTGGCAGTACAAAGCAGAGAAAGAATTACAAAGGCATAGTTATAAATCTAGTTAAGTGGAACCTTGATAAGTGTATTATTATTAAACTCGAGACACTCAGCCTTTAAGTGCAGAAGATTGCTAAGATGACTAGGCTTAATTGATTTACATTTTAATCACCCATCCGACATTTTCACCAATTCGTCCGACGGCGGAGGCTAGCTCTCAACCTGGCCGCTCTGCCATCGGATAATGAAACTGGAAGGCACAAGGCCGGCCTGTGAATGCGGTTTATAAAGAAAGAAAAACAAAACAAAACAGAGCTCAGAATCAAGTACTCTCCTGTCTCAGGGATGTGGGAGATAATGGGACAAAGGCAAAAGGAAGGGAAGGACCAAGAGCTAGAAGTGGCTCTGAAATCAGCCTCCTTTTAAACAGGGATCACAGAAAGGCTGCTTTGCCTAAGCCCTCTGTTCTCAGTCTCAGTGGCAGGAGGGAGAATGGAAAGCCAGGCTAACTCAGAGCCTGCAAGCAGAGGGAGGCCTGGGCTAGCATCTCCTGGGAACTTCCCAGCAGCAGATCCAAGGGGCTTTAATAGGCAGCTAGGTCTCCCTGTGTGACAACTGGATTTCGTTCAGTCTGGAGAGAAATGTCTGGAAGACATTTTTCTTTCTTCTTAGAAATTCAGGAAAGATCATATTTGACTTCTGCATGATTTTGGTCCTGGTGAACCCAAAGCCTCTGTGTGTGCTGTGACCAACCTGGGGTAACTGCACACTCTCTGTGCGTGTGTTAACTGTAGGTAGGCACAGCACTTCACTTGGTCCTTACTAATGCATTTCTCAGGGAGGTTTGGCTTTTAAAAGGCCCCTCTCTTCCATAGCTCCTCTCCCCCATGCTGGAACGTCAGCTGCCTTGATCCTGTGTGTATCTTGGGCAGGAAGCCACGGCTTTGTGAGTGAATACAATGGCCACGTCATGTCCAGAAGACATTGTTTTGCAGAAGTCTTCCTGGACCTTCGACTCTTAAAATGTTTCTGCACATTCTTCTGCAATGTTCCCAGAATCTTAGGGTGAGGGGATGTAATGTGGTGGTCCCATGTAGGGGAGTTGGGGGTGGTCTGGGAGAAGTTGGAGTGGAGGAGTAGGAGTGGATGATGTATAAATTCACTGTAGACATGTATGAAATTACAGAGAAAGCAATAATAAAAATGTCCCCTTTGAGGCCAGCACGGGTGGCCAGTGAGCAGTAATTGTTCAGCCTCACATTGGGCTACAGGTCAGAAGGAAGCCACCATGGTGTGTGCTACTTGATGTCTGGCTGGAGACAAAAGGGACAGGAGGAACAGGGCACGTGGGCCTCTTGAGAGGCTGCTCCTGTGTGCGAAGTGGAGGATCCAAATTAAAACCTGAACAGAGTTTCCTGTTTCTTGTTCTAAATGCAACAGTAATTCTCTTAGGCTCTGATGGGGACAGGGCTGGTGATCGTGATGGTGGTGGTGGTGGTGGTGGTGATGATGATGATGATGGTGGTGGTGATGATGATGGAGGTGGTGGTGGTGATTGTGATGATGATGACAATGACGATGATGACAATCCCACTAATGACTTAAGCATGTCAATCAGAGGCATCACCTAGGGCTGGGGATTTAGCTCAGCGGTAGAGCGCTTACCTAGGAAGCGCAAGGCCCTGGGTTGGGGCCCCAGCCCCGAAAAAAAAAAAAAAAAAAAAAAAGAACAGAGGCATCACCTAAAGGCCCATGGGGTAAGACTTAGTCTCAGACATTTAAGTCTCAGAGTTTTAAGTCTCAGACTTTTAAGATATAGTGGAACCTTTAAGAGGTAGGGCACAGTGAGAGAAAGGTTCCTTCAAGTTTTTTCCTTGAAGGGAGTGTCAGAGCCCTGATTCCTTCCCGTCTCCTCTTTGCTTCCTGGCTGCTATGAAGCAAACGGACTGTCTATACCCCCACCATGATGTTCTTCTTCATCACAGACCCAAGGTGACAGGATCCTGTGAGGATGACATCTCTGAAGTCATGAACTGAATTAAAACTTCCTCCTTGTTTACCCACACAAGACTGGCACTCAATCAGTCCCATTCACATTCCATCATGGGTAGGGGTGGGCTCATGGGCACTACTCTTCCTTGAGAAGGTCTGGGCAGCTAATGATTGCTGGGGCAGGGGAAGTCACTTTCCTTGGTAGTCAAACCCTGGCAGGTTGCTTGTATTCCATTTTCTAGCCTGCCATCCATGTTCATGCAGCTCTGATTGGACTTAGCGGGTCACCGAAAGAGAAAGTAGAAGGGGGACTATTTGGAAAGTAAAGGACATTCTACAGGAGAGGGAGGGGTCAGAATAGGCAAATTAGTGGTAAATCTGACCAAATTCAATTGTATGTGTGTAAAATTGTTAAATCAAAACAAAACAAACCCTTTCCTCTTTGTAAGTTGATTTCATTCCAGTATTTGCCACAGTGACAGAAAACACAATGACAAGGATACCAGGGACGACACTGAGGGTTGACAGGGACAATAATAATGACAGCTGCCATTCCTTAGCCACTGCATTCCGGCCAGCCCTAAGCTAAGCACTTGTATGACAATCACCTTTCCAAACCCTCACACTGCTCTCAGAGTCTGTGACATGTGGTGTCCCCACTGGACAACTGGGACAACTGGGGAGGGGCTAATGAATAGGAGGCAATAACTTCCCAGAAGCAAAGAAACACGTGCTTTTTAATTAAGACATGCCTATTTTTAAAACATCTCCCCGCTGTGTGAAGGTCTGGCCCTTTAACTTTGTGTTACTGACCAGGCCACAGGAGGTCTTCAGGGATGAGCAAAGTGATGATAAGGTTACAAAGCAGATGCCAGTCTGAACAGATTTGAGCTGAGCATTGACTGAGGGAGGACTGTAATCTTACCCTATGCCTACCGTCTGTAGGTTCTGTGAAGGATGCCCATACTGGACCACCAGGGCGTTAAGGGCTGTAGGGCATTCTCTTTACCAAATTGCCTATGCTGTGAACTAGGGTTGGAAGACCAGCAGGTGCCAGTTGAGATTGGAATAAGCTTGAACATGCTTCTTAGGAAATGCTATAGATCGTGTAGAGTTAGAACAATGTTAATATTGAAGCCAAGGCAGTGTGAGTCCAAATTTACCCCCTGGTAGATTATGGTGAACCTGACTTCTTAGCCTCCATCAGGGGGCTTCTTCCCAGGGGTTTCACAAAGAATCCGGCCTTAATCCTAACTCTTGAGGTAGCCATGTGGCCCTGGGCTGGCCAATTGCCTTCTACCTCCAGTGATTTACTCAAGGATGAGAGCAAGCAATGAGACTCAATTCTCGAGCTTGCTGGGACTTACCTGACAGGTTACAATTTGTGAGGGGTTACAGACCAGACGTGTTACCGCCACAGTCAACACTGGAGCTACAGAGTGAAAGGTCTTTATCCAGCTTTGGTTAACTAGTGAGCAGTCCAGAAGCGGAGAAGAGACGATCCTCTTATGTCAAATGCTTTACATTTCAGAAGAATGGCCTGGAAATGAGGCTATTTCTAGTCCATGGCCATAGGCAGTCAGGAGGGCAGACCGTGGTTACCAGGCCAGAGAAGTAGCTCCCATTTAAACCTTCAATGACACAGACTCCGGTGTTACAATTACCAAAATGCTAGAGGTTATCAGCAGGGTTCCTCCTGAAACATTCAACACAAAATCCCTGTCTCAGCTCCCGGAATTTAATCTTAACCACAGGCATGTGTAGTGGCTACAAGAATCTCAGCAAACAAGCTCTCCCTCATTTGATCCACAGACTGTACGCGACCTGGGAGCAGAACTTGTCTGTTTAGTTTGCGGATGAGTGTGGAAAGCCCATGTTAATCCATAGGCAATCTTTAAATAGTGTGGACTCTTTTCGTTCATCAGGTCTAATGTTCTTGCAGTGACATAATTTGTGCCTTCCAGAGTCAAATCAAACCTCAGCTAAGCCTGATTTCTCCTACAGAGATCAGTGAGTTCTTTCTGTTAAGCCAGACGGTAAACACACTTTAGGCTTCATGGACCAGATAGTTTCCATTGTAAATGCTCATCTCTGATGTTGCCCCATGGAAGGAGTCAACCTATACTAATGTACAACACTGTAGAGGGCCGCAATAACATTCGCCACCACTAGATGGCCCTGGCTTTCACTGCACCCCACGTGGAAGGCCAGGATAGCCTCCGCCATTACAAGATGGCGCCAGCCTTCGCCACGCCAGCAGACTTCCTTTCAGGAAGTTAACTGTGTGCGCATGTGCAAGAGTGCCTTCGTGCAGGTCTTTGCCCACTCCGGGCGTGCCTATGAGATCATGGGTAAGCAACCAATCAGGCGTGGACACGCCACATTAGGGTGTATATAAGCAGCGCCATTCTGGGGCTCGCTCTCTCCTCTTCAAGATGTAATAAACGCTTTGCTGCAGAAGGATCCTGGTGTCCGCGCGTCGTTCTTGCTGGCGAGACGTTGGGTGCGCGACATTTGGTGCCGAAACCCGGGACAAATGCCACACCATCGCCGGCGCCGAGGAGAGCCTCCGCTCGAGGAGAGGGTCCAGAACTGCAGGTCGAGAGGTAAGCTCTGAGAGGCATGTTTGGTCTTCATACAGCATGTCAGAAACAGAGTGGGATGAAAGATTAAAGAGCTCAAAGAGAAAAGGTGCACATAAGAAAAAAGGCCCTTCCAAGGACTTTAGATCCGAGGGAGCGAGAGATAGGGGAAAGGACGCCCGGGAGAGAAACAGGAAAGGAGGAGAAAGCCCGAAAAGGAAAAGCCTTTATCCGGTAAAGGAGTTAGAGGCTTTGGGGCTTGATAGTTCAGAAACAGACAAGCTTAGCCCCTCTGAGGAAGAGGATTTAGAAGATGAGGCAGCTCACGCTATGAAGAAGAAAGATATGGGCCTAGGTGGAGAGCCACTGTGAAGAAACCGAAAGTTATGGATCCTTCATGGACAAGGCTGGTAATTTTGTTTATTTTTTTCTTTGTGTGGGAAGCCATTACAGCCGTTAGGACAGGTCAGAGGGTCCTTACAGAACAACAAGAAAGTATGTCGGAGGGAGAAAAGGTCTCTAAAGAAAAAATGAAAAGAAAAGGAGATAAAAGGAACACAGTATTTTGGGAGAAAAATTTTGTCTTTGTGCTGGTAAAAGGTATAATTAAGCTCCCGCGCCGGCTCTCGGGACGCCGCGGCGTCCGTGCGCTGATGCGACAGCTTTACAGAGTCATGCTGATCAGATTTGATCGAGGCAGACCGCCTGAAAATTTATTCAGGAGAATCAAACAAAAGGACATCTCAGTGCCCGTGCACAGCCTGATGGAGTTTATGTAATTGGGTTGTGAGTAAAAATATTCAGGGCTGTGTTTCACTTCCATACCATTGGCAAATGTCGGTTGTGCCGCTCAGATAATATATCTTAGTATCTTACAGGAATTGGGTCTCAACACGTTGGTGGACTAGTCCAGGAATTGAGACAATCCATCGCCCATATCAACTCCACCCGAGTTGATAGTCACCGTGAACACCATCTGGCTTTTTCCCTCTTTGTCTATTGTTTGTCTCTGGTGCACCAGGATGTCCCCATGTCTGTCAGTTTATGTCTGTGATTTTTGTTTCTCGTTGTTTAAATGTTTTATGTTTCGTGTTCAAAAAAAAAATGGTAAAACCTTATCTGCGGTCGTTACACACCTTGACTTGGTTTTAACTTGCGGTTCAAAAAGGAACAAATGAATAGAAAAAGGTTTCAATCAGGTCTTTAAAGCCCTGTGCCTAGAGCCAGGTGTCTAGATTAGCTGGAGGAGCTGCTTAGAGGCTGGCTAAGCATCTACACGGGCTGATCTTAAAGGTGCTAACAGCTTCTCAGCTTCTTCGATACAAGAGTTGATAGCTGTTTCTCTTAGAAAAATCCCTGACTTATTACTTGACTCAACAGGTGACAAGGTGCTTCTCTTAAAATCATAGCAAAAAGGTAAAAATGGTGTTTGGTCTAAATATTAAAGATAGGTGTAGCCACTTCAATTTGTTTCTCATTGGTTTTAAATGTATAAATATGCTCTACTTGCCTTGGTTATGGACTATTGGCTTTCAAGTTATTGGATATGGTTAAAAAGGTATAATATTGGTAACAGAAGGTTGACATAAAGCTGGTAATTTGGATGAAGTCATTCGACAACATGTGGCATGAGCCAACCTAGGGAAACCGGTCTAAATTGAGATAATATTTTTATGGAACTCTTATCCTAGAAACCAGGCTTCTAAAAGAATTTAGGACAATGTCTCTTTGTTGAGGTACTGGAGACTACACCATCCTGCGTTCATATATAGGAATTGGCAGTCAAACTTTGTACTAGTTTGTTGGAGGTTGAGTTTTGCTTTCCACAGTTGTGGTTTGCCCTGAAGCTATCTGTATTTTAATGCTAATCCCACTGCCCCAAGGACAGCTGCCTAATCACGTACTCAGAACTCAGGTGACCTTGTGATTGTGCTCTGGTGTTACAAAGAGAACTTAAAGATTGTGATTAAGGATTGCCAGTGTTACATTGACTAACTCAAACTTATTTTTAATTGAGAAAAAATCAAACAGGTAGAGATTGTTACAAGATTTACGAAGGACTGATGAGGTTTTAGAACTTGTGAGAGCATTACAGCCAGTTTGCTTACTCCAACTGCCATTTCAAGATAGATTTAGAGGATTGTTTTTATGCAGTTTGTTTACATCCTGGCGATTGTGAGTTTTTATTTTGTGAGCTTGCTTATAATTTTAGAGAGCCCATGAAGTGTTATTATTAAAAATTTTTACAAAAGAGTGGCTAATAGCCTTATATTATGTATTTTTTTTGCTTCTTAAATGTAAGAAGTTAGAACTTTGAATCTTTCAGTGTACATGAAAATTTTTACTACAAACTTTTGCTCTCAAAATGAGCTTTAATATTTGGGGAGTAGCTGTTACACTACTCCAGAAAAGAATATTTGAAACTAATTTTAAGCTTCTAAGGATATATTAATTGCCAAAGTACCTCACCTTACCAGAGGACTTAGGTCTTTGTTATCCACATTGGAGATAAAGCTTCAGTTGTGTTAATACAAAATTGTAGGCTAGAGTCATGGAAGTATTTTAAAAAGAAACCTGGTGAAACATATCTTATTCCAAACAACAGTTAATTGGTTATTACAAAATACTGATATTTGGCCTATCACATATACAAATTTTCAGGCAAAGTTGATTTTACTCTTTGCATGCTTTTTTATTTACTGCAAATTTGTGCATGCTGAAAGAATAAAAAATGCAGCCACAAAGTCAAAAGTTTAGGAATGCTGTCCCACCCATAAGAAGCCCTAAATACCTCCAATTCCAGACCTGCCCTCTACCTGAAAGTAGAGCCTGCTCTCCCAGGAACTAGAGGAAAGGACTTAAGATAAGGCCCTTAGATATGCCATTCCCCACCTGGTAAAGATAATAGCCTCTCCCAGGAACTAGCTGACCATAAAGTTAAATTAGAATCTTAAGAGAACAACCTTGAGAAGCTGGAAGCTTCTCCTAGGAACTAAAGGGAACACAAAGTTAAGCAATCTTGAGAGACTGGAAGCTTCTTGTGATTTTCCAAAGACACCCCTGCCCCCTTGGGTTGTGGTTTCTCCCTTTAAATACCCTTCCTCCCAGCCTCTCGGGCTCAACACCTCTGTCTCCTGCTTGGCATAGTGTCGTCCTGGAGATCTCCATAATAGATCTCTGAAATAAACCTCACCTTTGCATATTACATCCCTGTGTCTCCCTGTGTCTGGGGTCTGTGACTTCCCAAGACTTGAGTAAGGGTCTCTTCGGGGATCTTTCAATGTAACCCATAGAAAATGTGCTTACTGTATTTATAGGTGGTTCATCTAATGAAAATGCTACATATATGATTGGACCACTTGTTTATTCTCTTGAGTTTCTATTGCTTCAACACAGATTATTAAATTACGTGCTATAGCCACTGTTTTTAAAATGTTAAAAAATCAAGCTTTCAATTCACATACTGATAGCCAATGTGTGGCTTGTGGTTTACAATTGATTTCATTTACTTAATGCTTTATTAGAGGCAGGTTTTCTACATAAAATCAGTGAGTGATGATTTCAGTGTGAATGTCTGACAACTCACTGTCCTTTCAGTGCTCTGGCTCAGACAACTAAACAGAACCATACACCCAGCTCTTAGAAAATGGTAATGGAGTTGATAACACACCCTCATGAAAAGAGGAAGACTCAGTTGCTTACATTCAACGCCCAGCCTCACCCCTGCCAACTCAGGGATTTCTAGATAAGGCTAAATCTGGACCTTGTTTACAGGATTTGGCATTTCTAATCAATGCTTATGTTTAGATAAATAAAGTTTGTGAGGTGCTAGAGATGGCTTAGTGATTAAGAGCACTAAATACTGTTCCTTAATAGACCATTTAAGAACTTAAACTGGATTGCCTGGGCTCCTTAACAAGGGAGGACAGATACCAGACAGATTAGGCCTTACATAAGAACAATTAGTGTAAAAATCTCATTCTTTATATATCCAATACAATAATGCTAGAGACAATAATTTGATATACAAGTCAATTTATAAATACAAGTGCTCAGTGTCCTCAATCCTCGAAGACTTACCTTAATAAATAATATCTTTACTATATCTTAATAAATAAAAAGGGGGAGTTATCCCTGTATGCTAAATAATGCTCCTTTTATTTCAATTTTAAAATTTGGATGCCAAAGTTTATGGCACCCTATAACTAGGCATACTTCTGCCTAGGTGAAATAGAGAGATCCACATATTGACATGATCCTGTCCAGATATTTTATATGGGGAAGAGGGAATGTTTGTGTTTTTTCTACAGGATTCTACAAGAGTATGCCAGCTGCCAGAGGTGGTTGCTGAGACTTGCTGATACTGGGAGCATGAAGATTCAGCTCTCATGATTCGGGTCCCTGGAGTCATTCCTGCTCTGAGAGGAAGATGGAAGATCTCCCTTCATCCTTTGTCATCACAGAGATTTTGCCGTTGCTGCAGTCAGTGTTACCGCTGCGTGTGTCCCGTCCCACTAAGGCCTGCTCTCTGACCCTCTGTACACTGCTGCTTGCTGGAGAAGACTGGATTCCAGCTGTTGCTGCCCCCTTCATTTCCCTGGTGACTCTTGCTGCCTTAACTGGTAACTGGTGTTGTCATTTTACAGACTATAGCTCCACAAGAAAGCCACCTGTGTAAAGCTACAGTGACTGGAGAACTCTGTCCTGGTTATACAGATCTCAGAAATGGTTCCATTGTCTGCTGGTTGTTCTAGAGAAGAATGACTGATCCTGAACTGTCCTGGAAAAGACCTTGACACTTTCGCTGCTATTGTAGCAGCCATTACTGCTGCAGGCATTGTGTCTGCAGTGTCTGGAGTTATCCTCCCCCAATCTATTGTTAGACAAGTACAGTGGGTGAACTTTCTGGAGTAGTTACTAACAATTGGAAATTCTAAATTTTATTATAGGAGCGGCTTGACTACGGCCCTTGGTGGTAACAGCTGAGGTGAACCAAATGAGGTGCCCATTACTTATCGGGAGTGGCTCTGTTTGGTGCAGCCCTATGCTGTGGATCAGTGTTCATACTATGGTTGGTTTGCAAACTCAGATCTCAACAGAAACGTGACAAGGCCGTTATCACTCAAGCACTTGTGGCCATTGTACAAGGGGCCTCCCCTGGAATTTGGTTATCTATGCTCAGGAATTAGTCGGTATCTGAGTTCTCTGCTCCTGCACCCCATGGATCTGTGGATCCATTGCACTGGGAGGAGAGAGACTCTCTCTCGGTATCTGAGTTCTCTGCTCTTACACCCCATGGATCTGTGGATCCATTGCACTGGGATGAGAGAGACTCAGTGATCCTTTGATCAGCCCTTGCACATCGCTGAGGTTTCCCCATTGCACGCGATAGGGTGATCATGATTTGTTATAAAATAATTGATTTGTTATAAAATAAATAAATAGGGGGGAGATGTAGAGGGGCGCAATAATAACATTCGCCACCACTAGATGGCCCTGGCTTTCACTGCACCCCACGTGGAAGGCCAGGATAGCCTCCGCCATTACAAGATGGCGCCAGCCTTCATCACGCCAGCAGACTTCCTTTCAGGAAGTTAACTGTGTCTTGCATGTGCAAGAGTGCCTTCGTGCCAGGTCTTTTGCCCACTCCGGGCGTGCCTATGAGATCATGGGTAAGCAACCAATCAGGCGTGGACACGCCACATTAGGGTGTATATAAGCAGCGCCATTCTGGGGCTCGCTCTCTCCTCTTCAAGATGTAATAAACGCTTTGCTGCAGAAGGATCCTGGTGTCCGCGAGTCGTTCTTGCTGGCGAGACGTTGGGCGCGCGACACAACACAGTGTTCTAATAAAACTTTATTTACAAAAACAAGCATCTAGTCCTCAGGTTCATACTTTTCCTGTGGCTCAGAGCTGCAGGTGACCTTCCTGCCACTTTGAGGGGGAAGGATGATTAGAATTGAGTCAGGACAGGAGAAGAGAACAAAGGATGATTTGGGTGACAAGACACTGTTATGCTACATGGAACCTTGCTTCTAGCAGAACCTGAGATGATTCAAACCCTGGACACCTTTCTCTCATGAGCCAACAGCTCTCTCTTCCAGTTAGGTTAGGCTGGGTTAGGACCCATTCTTTATTTGCACACCAAAGGGAAGGACATGAATTTGTAAAACTGTACATAGTCTCAACTGTGTCGAGAGTCTCCTAACTTAACCCAAACCTACTACACAAACCAAATTCACCATGTAATCCTCAGAATGTTCTACCAGTGCTTTCTCTGTGAAGTAGGGATACTATCAACTTAGAGGGATTAGCAGTTGCTTTGAGTCGGATCATAATGCTCCCATAGGCCATATGTTTAAGGTACAGTGTTAGCTGATGGTCCTGTTGGAATGTGGTAAAGCTGTCAAGAGCTAAGGCCTAATGGGAGGAAGTTAGGTCACTGAAACTGTGGCCTGGAGGGGTATTTTTGGGATCCCACTCCTTCCTCTTTCCTGGTCAGTGTGAGATGAGCGGTGTTATTCTACTGTGTACTGTCTCTTGTGATGCACACGGATGAGGCTTTATGGCAAGTCCTCAAATAGCAGAGCTGGTGACCACGGACCAAAGCCTTTGATATCAGGGGCTAAAGTCATTCTTCCATTAAGTCGATTTTTCTCAGGTACTTCGGCATGTCAACACAGCGGGCATATCCTGACAGTTCCCTTTATGTTAGAAAGTGTGTCCTCATGGGGGGCCAAGTAAACAAGAAAAGGCTTCTCCATACCAGGTAGGCAACAGGGCAGAGAGCAACTTCTCCAGGGATGGAGTATCCCTTCACTATTTGCATGTGCCTTGGGGAATGGCACAGACTTTGCATAGTCTCAACTGTGCCTAGAGTTCTCTAACCAGTTGATCGCAAACCTGACAGCACACGAGACTAGACAGGAACACTGGTTAAAGTGATTCTTCTTCCGTATTAGAAGTGCTGGACGTGGAACATGACTGCTAAGAAGAAGTTTGGGTATCTTCTGGTCCTGACCTTTCAGATCACTGGGAATTCTTTTAAAACACCCAGCGTTCATATGATTCATTCGAAATACCAGATTCTCATTCTATCTCATTGGATCTCCCAAACATCTCCATCCAATAGGAATACATTTTCCTAACTTTATTTCCCTATAATTACAACTGACACACATTACATCACATGACAAATTAGCCTTTTAAAGGCTCCAAGAATGTCTGTTATGAATCTCTTAAGCCTACTTTAACCCTTGGTAGCCCAAGTCAATTACAGATAGGACTAGTTGATGTTTCCCTGCAGGACATTATGAAGATCTTACAGGCTCTTGTATGCCCAATGATGCACTGATGTCTTGTTTGTTGCATTAGACAGTTGCAAGAAAGAAGACAAAGAGGCACTCAAGAGGCTTGCCCAGAATGCACCCAGTTATACAGGGAGTTATATTCCTTTCTAGAGCTGGTGGAATAGCTTGGTGGGTAAAGATGCTTATTGCCAAGGCTGATGATTGGAATTTGATTCCAGGGACCCACATGGTAGAAGAAAAAAACTGACCACAAGTCTCCCTGTGTCCATCACATAACAGGTGAGGCACCACACACACACGCACGCACACACACACACACACACACACACACACACACACACACACACACACATATGCACACACACACACACACACACACACACACACACACACACACACACACAATTAAATGAATGCAAAGGATTCCTGGGTCTAGAAATTGTTTAGCATGGCTCACACATTATGTTATGGGAGTGGTTTGAAGACACTGAAGGCTTGGCTGTATAAGCCCTTTGCAAACAGACTTTTTTTTGCCATCAATCCTGTCAAAGTTTATACACTCTTAGGTCTTATATCATCCTTGAGCTTGTTCCAAGATTTCCTGATATTGACCTGTCTATTGAGAGCAAGATGCCAAAGAATCATATCAAAGCATGCATTCCATTTAAGAACCATTCTGTAGTCTATTTCCTCTTAGGCTCCAAGTTCTCATTTCCTTCCTCCGATGACATGACAGTTTCCTTATGCGGCTCCCGTTAGCTCCCAGACCAGTTTGTAGTGCCATTTATCATTTCTCTAGTGAATATGTGGAATCTAAACAAGATTTCTAGGAAGGATATTTTTGCCAGGATATTGATTCTTGGTAAAATAACCTGATTTTCTTTCTCCCCTTTCTAGGTGGATGTGTTACCATCAATGGCTCTAATTGGGCTTGTCTTGACTAGTGCTCAGAAGGCAAGAAATCTTGTCTGCGTGTTTGCAAAGAATTTTACAAGGAATTTTCTATTTCCCCTTGTCTCAGAACGCACATAGACAGTGGGTTCTATTAGTTCATTTTCAGAGGCAAATGCCCTTCCTTTAGTCCCATCTCTAATGACCATTAATTATTCTTCTACTTGGAAGATGTTAGAATTGTAATACTATCAACAGGATAAATCCTTGGCCAATTTTGCCCCATAAGAAGTTTAGCGGTCTGGAGAAATGGCGCAATAGTCAAGAGCACTTGATGCTAGTGCAGAGGATCCAGGCTCGGTTCCGAGCACCCACATGGCAGTTCACAACCAGCTATAACTCCAGTTCATCCTCTTCTGGTCCCTGAAGCTCTATGCATGTACACCATGCATGACCACACACGCATACATGCAAAACACTCATATATATATAAAGCAAAACTAAATAAATCTTTTAAAAGTAAAAACTGAATTCACTTTGGCACTTATTTTTTTATATTTTAGAATTCTTATGACTAAATATAGGGATGTATGAATTTGGACTCTGAACCTCAAAGCTATAAATACTCATCATCACTTAGTGCTAAGACTTTATGCAAATTAGCATCTCAGAACTGTATTTTTGTTAACTTCAATTGGATTAATGGCATTTATTATGCCAATTATATGCATCATTAGGTTAGCATGCAAACCTATTTAATAAATGATCGATAAATATTGTCTGGCTTTGCAGTTTAGTTATTTATTGCTTAGGCCTGCTGCTCTATCTATAGGCACTTGGGTTTTCATGGGAGTTGCTCTGTCTTGGCTGGAGGGCATCAGAAAACACAGTTAATGACCATGAAATGGAGCCCTTCCATTCTGCAGAGAATCAGTGTGAGTAACTGAATGGCAGTCTCACCTGAGATTCCTTCACAAGTTGCTCAAGGGGGATTTTGCTAGAATTTGGGCTTACAATCTGTTCACCACCTTCTCCTATTTCCTTGCAATATGGCATTCTAATTGATATAGAATCTTGGCAGTTTCTTTCCAGGTTTTCTTAATGAGAATTGTTGTGACTAAATTAGTTCCAGTTGAACTTGTAAGTCCCTTCTCTTTGCAAAACTTTATTATTGACTAGTTAATTTATCTCTGTAGTGCTTGGGTGGAAATCAGGGTTGTGTGCATACTAGGCAGGTGCTGCATCACTAGGCTGCACTCCCATCTCTTCTTTCCAGGATGTCTAAGCACTGATAAGGCTCTGGGTCTCGTAGAGAAAGCAGGAGCACTGCAAGAACAGGTTGAACATCACAACTGTTGTTCCCATACCTGTCCCTTCTGGATCTTTTGAGGGAAGTACAGTTGGCCTTCTATATCTACATAAGGAATGAACTAACTTTGAAAGTATTCAAGAGGAGTTTGGCTTTTACTAAACATGTACACACTTTTCTTGCCATCATTCCATAAGCTGTTATTCTCCATTCAATATAATAACTGTGTATACACCAATGACATCAAATCATATATAATAAACTATCTAGAGATGATTTTTATTATATAAGAGCTGTGTACAGGCTCTTTTCAAATACTATGCCCTTTACATAAGGGACTTGTGCAATTTTTTGGTACTTGTAGAGAATATGGTTATAATGTGGTTATAATTTGTCAAGCATATATCAGACAATCCAATACATGGGACTATTGACCATTCTGAGGAATTGTCCTAAAATAAAATCACAGAAGAATCAACACTGTCTCATCTTCAGGAGTGGAACTGAGAGAACATACCCAGAATCTACATGCTGAAAGACAGAGAGTGTTGGCTTTGTAGCAGAATGATCTTCAAGAGCATTATTCAAACAAAGCCAAGGTCCTCAATCCAAGTTCCAATTTCAGTACACCATCAGTATCTGGAGGCATCCTTGACTTCCCAAGACTTATATTCAGAAAAAAAGAAAACTCATTGATCTAGACTTATGCCTGAGAATGTGGAAGCAATATGCAAATTCTAGGACGGAAATTGTCTATTGAAACTGCATCCAACCCAGGAGCTATTGTCTGAATGGCAGAGTACCTCTCTCCAACACAGTCTCCATGAGGAATAGCAGTCTGGCTTGGCCTGACATCCTCCTTATTCTCCTTGCCAGTGAAGACAGTAAGGTCCAGGGGGCTAATGACATACACAGCTGTCTTTCCTGATGAGGTTTCTACTTTATCCATTGGAAGAGTCTTCGTCTGGTACAGAGCTCAGTAGGGAACAGGTGATCGCTCAATGGGAAGGTGTCCTCTGGAGCTCATCAAAGAGCCATGCTGGCTACTGGGAAACTGCGATGGAAAGTCAGGCTCTGTCTCTGAAATGCAAGACCTGTGCTATAGCAATCTCACTAAGCCACGGTTCCTAACTTTGACCCTACTGCTCAGTGAGATGTACTAATTTCTGTACGATCTTCTCATTGAAAACATATGGAAGTGCCTATACTCTACAAGAGAGCCAACAGATAGCTCAACAAACCATAAAAGTAGTGGTTGGCCGTTGTTAAACACTTGGGTAGTTATGATGATGTTGGAGCCTCCTTATGATAAACCAATAGGAGAGATGGTATATGTTTGAAAAGTACAAAAGGAACTGCTCGAAGATTAAATAAGACAGAACTTCATTAAAAAAATTGTCAAGAACCCACTTGACAAAAATTCAGATTCCTCTAGGGTCAGCGCTTAATGAAATCAAAGTCTATACTTAAGGTTTCACTTAGTGCTCCAAACTTCGTTTTGCTCATCAACTATGTCATTTTAAATTAGCTGATAATATAGGAGTATGAGGCCAAACTCTGACCACTCAGAGTGAGCCAAAGGGGTCCTGTTTATTGTTAGAGATAAAAACAGAATGGGGACTCCCACTGGGTATATGTGCCTGCTTGATTCCTATGGGACTACATATCCTTCTGCAGAAATAAAATATTTTGACTTTCCAAAATAAGTTAGATTGTATAATAATTTTCTTCAGACCCCAGACCCATTTCACACAGCCACATCACACTCTCTTTACCAAAGAACAAATTGACAATGGCCCTCAGAATTCCTTTCCCCCTTCCTTTATAGTGAACACAAGATTGATTTTTGCCCATTCAAAGATGGTTTCTTAGCCTCCTATCACTATAGGTGTGGCCTGCACTGATCAACTTTTGATCAATGGGATCTAAGCCATCCAAGGGTTTTGAATGTCTCCAGGTAAGTCTAAATGGAAGAGAGTAGACAGTCCATCAGTCTCCTTTTCTCTTAAGGTTCCTATAGCAGAGACTCAATCAATGGCTGGCACATGGCAGCCATTGGGGAGAACAGGTATCATTTTAAAGTTATGAAAGAAAGTGATCAAGTAACATCTTGTGGGCCATTATATCTACCAGCTTTGAATGGCTGCCTATGTACTTCTTTTATAAGAGTGATATATACCTATTTAACTTGTAATATCTCTATATTATTTTACTTTTGTGTAGCTGGACTTAATCCCAGTGCAAGAAAGTTACTTGCTTTGGTATATATGGAGTATTGACGTGTTCAAATCTTTCTCTCCTTTTCTCTGGCAGAATCTCAGGAACTTTTGTAAGCTGTTTCTCAGTCTGTAATGAATCTAAATCCCTTCATAACTTTCATTCCAACATTTGAATATTCATTTAAAGGAAGCTGATCTCTAAGGTGGAACACACGCACACACACACACACACACACACACATACACACACACACACACACATATACACACATACAATCTGACCTCGAACAACATTTCTCCTTCTCTGTGTACTTGATTTAAATCATAGCCCTTGACTCTCCCAGGGCTAACTCTTCCTCAGCTACTTTATTCACTCCCATGGCTTTAATTAATAAGGAGAACCTGGCTATTTCTAAATTCATACTTCTAGCTTAGAAGGCTCTCTGATACAGCGCTAACTGTCTGACTCCAGTCAAGTTACCGTTCTGGTCTTTATCACATCTATAAAATGGAGATGACAACAGCATAGGGGAGAATAGGAGAGTGTTGCATATGAAGAAAGGCTTCCAAGACTGATATGTGAACCGAGTGCCTAAAGTGAGTGATTTTTGGTCATAATCATTTAAATTTTTTTTTTCATTTTGTCAATGCCTACTGCCTAACTGTTCTGAGAGAAGTTCTTTGGCTTTTTTTCAATGCCAGTTTTCCCCATACTTCCAATCAGATTCAATATTTTTACCCAGACTTCTCAGAAATGATTCTTAATTGCTAACTCTGTGCAGCCTTCCCCTGGTAGACCAGTTGCCTGTATCACAACTACTTTGTCTATTATGCTGCTTGTTCCCAAGTGTTTGCACAGCAGCTATCATGGTATCATGGACTTGGATTGAGGACTCACTGGAGTTTCTTTGCTCTTATGAGAGAATCTAGGGTCTTCATATCTGCATGGAGAAGAAGGTACACATCTGTGGAAACTGACAAACCTAGTCCTGGAGTGACGGGTCATGAGATCCTTGAGTTAGGACAAATTTGTTTATTTAAAACTGGGAATAATATGTGTTACTTATAGGTTTGTGTATTATACAAGCTTGCCTCTGGCTGGGGTTAAGAGCCTAACGGTTATTATAAATTTATAATAAAATGCACATAGATTCATGTTAAGTATAATAAATCTTGCATTAGTATTCAAATAGCTATAACTAGAGAGTTTCTTTAAACTCTAAAATACAGTTGTAGGAATAACTTAAGCAGGAAGTTAAAAATGCACTAAAATGGTATGGTGGATTTAAAAAACAAATCTAAGCTTCAATTGGATGCTAAATCTATTTTCATCCCTTAGCATTTAATTTACATGAAAATGACACTCTAATAAAGAATGGGAATATAGTATTTATAGACAAATGACAGCATCAGAACACGCTGGCTCCTCAAATAAGACAAATCTATAATTGGTTTTTATTTTGGGAAAATAAAATAATTTGGGTTTTAATTTTATAGCTAAATTAACCATAAAGGCCAAGAATAATTCAAGCATATTCCCAACTGTGTACTGAGGCAACCTGAGGAATTTATTTAAATGGAAATGGCTCGAGATCTGGAGGAGAGACAGAAGAAAACTGGGTGCCAGGAAGCCAGTATTTTCACGGTTCTTATAACTGCCTTTGATATTTGTTGAACAATCCCTCAGAAAACATTGGAAGCTATTAATTGCTTGATCCACTTCTTCCCTTTTTGTTTTTTGTTTTTTTGTTTTTTTTGTTTTTTGTTTTTTTGGTTCTTTTAGTCTGACCAGTAGATTCATATTCTCCCCCATAAATATATACTGACATTTATGCTGGCTCTATTGCAAATATAAGCATTCCCTCTGACTGTTATAAAAAGTTAGGGGACTTACAGAATTCTGCTGATTTGAGAAAACAGTCAACGTGGGAGGGCAAGCCAGACTAAAGATTCCCTTTTGACCAATGGAGAAGTCTTCACAGTTAGAATACGCCAGTTTGACAAACACATTTTCTATGTAAGTCACAGAAAAGACCTCGACCTCAAACCAGAAGCTGCAGTCATTCGGCCACACCCACTGGGGAGGGGCTCTCAGCTCACCAGGCAGAAGATAACTGACCTTTTAAGATAAATTACATCATGACAGGAAGTGGTTGGAGGAGAAGATCTGTATTAAATACTTTAGCAAGAATTGGGTTGTCCAATGCATCAGCACCTGCCTTGTACGAGCTCAACTCAAACTGTATGTGGTGGGGGAGAATAGGAATCTGCTGCTCAGAGAGATATATAGAAACCAATTTTCAGACGCTTTTGAAAATAAGATGTAAGGATTTTAGAAGAACTATTTCTTGGGGTCATTTTTTCCCTCTATTATATTTGGTATAAACTGTAGAGCATTTTATTAAAAACCATAAACTGTCTCTTTGTTTAGAGCACTCTGGGGGAATGGGAGGATGGCCCTCCAGCCATCCTCAGAGCTGTAGCTCTTCTCCAGTATCCTGGCACCATATAGGATGCAGTCATTTTAGTGTCATCAGGTTTCCAGATACCGACAGACTGAACCAACTGTTCCCAGGCTAGCCAAGAAGGATAAACAGCTAGAAATAAAAGCATTGTACGACCGTTGTAAACATAATTGCCAGTGCCTGCTACATTCAGCTTTCTGTCAAAGGGCCCACTACTTTAATGGGGCCTCTTAACAGATGGCTGATTAGGGAAGATTTGTCCATAAAATTGGTGATTAGACCTTGCCTCATTCTCTTGATAACATTAGCTAGGATACATCAAGGGTATGCACTTACTACGCAGTGAACTCAAAATGGAAAACAGAGTTCGAGCTGTGGTATAGTTGGATTGGAAAGAAATACAAAGGGTAGAGAGTGAGATCAGAATACTCTTTACTTCTCCAAGCCAGGGCCCTGCCAAAAAGTCATGGTGCAGAGGGTATGGCCACTGCACATTTCATGGTTAAGAACTGGCAGGTAATTTTGTGTTCTTAATATGTAGGAGTCTTGGTTGGGGAAGATACTAAATTATAAAGAGTGAAAGAGTGCTGCTGGTTCTTTCTGTGTGGCCCTTATGTAGAAATTCTGTATTTATCCTCCTGTGAAGAAACTGTAGCCAGTGCCTTTGTTGAGACAAACTGGGCTGGGCTGCTTTTCTTTTTGTATAAGTGGCTGTACCATAGGATTGATGCCCAAATGTTAAAGGGGCAGGAAATCTGGACAGCAGGTCGGTTCATTTTATAACACTCAGGAATAAAAGTAAATGTCATGCTGATTTCTGAATGCCAGGCTAACAGGCTGCCACATAGTTGTGCCACCAGCCTCAAAGTGACGGTTTTGTCTTAGTGTTTGAAACAAGGTCTCACTATGTAGCACAGGTTGGTCTTGAACTCTCAAATCTCCTGCCTCAGCTTCTCCTTGCAGGTGCTAGCATTATAGAAGGGGGCCACCACATCCAACCGTTTTAACTACAGATGTTGACCAGAAGTCCAAAACAACAACGAAAACAGTAACAGCAAAATTTGAACTTATCTTCGGCAGTTTGAGACAACACCCAGTTTAGAGCACGGTGTTTTATAAGCAAAGATATCTCAGGTGAAGAGCGTCATCAGGAACATACGACTGTGAACGTGGCCACAATGGGGTTTATTCCACTGCCCTGCAGTGGCTTCACAAGGATAGAGGGCTGACAAACAAGGAATGGCTTTGTCTTATGTTTTTCAGTTTGTCTCAGGCAATCAGGGGCAGGCAACAGCGCCAGGTCACGCCATACACATGTGTGTATATCTATATTCCATGAACTCCACAGACACGGGAGGAGAATATGGAAAACTCAAAAAGAAACATATTTTTAGAAATGTTCAGATTTAAAATACGATGGGCCACAATAAAATCTCAAAGTATCCATGCTCAGCGCAAGATCTCTTTCTTTAATGAATGCTGAATAGGAATAGACTCAGAAAATAATCTGTCAGAATTTATCCCACAGCTCTACAGTATCAGGAAAGTATAACCATGACTATTTTACCGCAGAAAATAAGACTATTTTTGAATTGCTTCCTGGTAGTGAAATTGTGACATTTTATTAAACTAACAAATTCTGTAATGCTCCTGGATACTGACATGGAAATGTACATGCATCGCCTAACGTAAGTATCTCCATGAACTGATGTGAATGCTAACCTTTCACCTTTCCCTGTAGCCTGGCTTGCTTTGTATAGGAGAAATAGTCACACTTCTAGGCAGTGTCCGGTCAAAGAGCAAGTAAGAAGGACAAACCTTGATTTCATTTGTCATTGTTGGCAAAAGCAATTTTTACAAAGTGGTCATTTCGGATCCCTGCTTCAAGGTCGTGAGTACTACTCTTATTTTAGTAGATGAAAGGTTTCCTAAAGATAGCAAGCATACTTCAGACCTGAAAGGCATCTGCGTAGAGACAGGACTCATTCAAACATGCAGACAGTCACCTCTTCCTGTCCACATCACATCTGACACATTACTCACAATTGATGCTTGGATGATATGTCACTGCACTGTAAAGGATTAATCTTTTTACCACTGATATGGGACAAATCATATTAATTACAATATATTTTGGGCTCAGTGGTGGCTAAGGGAGCATATTGCTATCAAAGAGGACCCAAGTTTGTTTCCCAGCATCCACACAGGGCAACTGTAACCACTTATAGTAACTCTGGATTTAATGCCTTCACCCCTACACATGCCCATGTCTGTCTGTCTGTCTGTCTGTCTCTCTCTCTCTCTCACACACACACAAATAAAAATACACATTTAAATCTATATTGTTCTGCCTAAAAACTTAAATGCAGTTAATTTCAAGAGATTACAGCAGTGTTTGGCTAGAACTACAGCCGCAATGATTAACTATGGTGAAAAGTATCAGTTATTTACCTGGACAATCTACATAAAGATACAGAGTGAATAAATGATACAATAAAGTGTTCACATTTTAAGATCTACCTATGATAGATACTATTTAGCCATGAACACCAGATTTAAAAATTAAAACATTTTATCTATATCTATAGATATATCTATAGATATTGATATATAACAATCAGGTCCTCCAGGTTTAGGCACACCCCTTAGGCTAATGATTGGCATATGTGAAAATTAGACTCTGCTGTGGATCAGAGATGTATAGAGATAAGTTATCAATTGTTCATTGCAGACAGTCTTAAATCATTTGTCTGTACCAATGGTTTGCGATTTGGGGGTGGGTTTGCCCCTCATCAGACATTAGGCAATGCCTAAGAATATCGCCTATTAGCTTGGCTGAGGTGAGGGTTTGCTCCTGGCAATCTAGGGCGAGGGGAGAAAGCGGATGTTTATCCCATAGTGCACAGGGGTATCCTCAAGAGGGAAGACTGACTGACTCAACTGTCCTCAGTAAAGCTGTGGCTATCCTGCTCTCTCTATCTGAGAACGGGCCCAGCTAGAAGCTGGAGGCCGTGTGTACAGAAGGTCCACCGTTGCCTCTGAGATGCTCACTGACTCAACTCAGGAAGGACTGTTCGAAGTGAGCCTCCTCAGTCTGTAGGACGGACTGGGTGTGCTCTTCGCCCCAGCAGACAGCTGTTTTGCATGTGTGATTTATCTTTCTTGGTTCAGCTACAACATAAATAGATCGTTTGGAAAGCAAGCGCTTTGACGGGTTTTAATGTTCCTAGTTTATGAGCGATGGATTCCACTTCAGGGAATCCCTAATTAACAGAGCCAAGTGGTTAATTGATTCCACATGTGAAAAACTGGGCTATTTATGCACACATAATGCTAAAATCTCCCCCATCAGAATTCCTATTTAATTGAAATCCCACACGATTTCCAAGGCATTAGTTCATTCTTTCCCACATTCTTCATCTCGTAATTCTTCACGCGTCCTCCCTCCACCCATTAGCTACATCAGCACAGCATGTTGGGCTGCATGCCAGGTCCTGTGCCTGGGGATTTTATGCTCACAAGCTGGTAGAAACCACCAACATATACATTATCCTTCAAACTCAAGAAATCAGGAGATACGGACCGGCGAGCACAAACGAGTATTGGATGAAAGCACTCGCAAGTGACGGTTCCATGTCAATTCGCTAACGCAGTGAAAAGCAGGCAATACAAAGACCGTGAAGAGAGAAAACATTTAAAATAATATACACTGTTTCCTGAGCACTTATTAGATGATTGGGTCTGTGCTGGTTCCTGGCTATTATAATCTCATTTAATCTTAACCCTAACCCAATATTCAGATGCCAGCAGACTCATCCTATTAGAGACGTGGAAACTGAATCACAATCTAATGAAGGTCACATAGCTTCAAGTGACATATCTGGGATCTCTGCCTGGATTATCATACCTTGGAGAGCAGTTGGGCTGGACAACCTATGAGTCTCCTTTCAAACCTGGTGTGTGTGCTGTTCTTTGTAAATAAAGTTTTATTGGCACGTAGCCATATCCATTTGTTTATATCGCTTACGGCTGAATTTGGCGTACGGGTCAGAGACCATACGGTGAAAGTACAAAACTTTTACTATCTTCTGGTCTCTAAAGAAAAGGCTTTTTAGCTCCTGCCTAAACTCTTCAATTATGAATAACATCAACTCGATGCTATGCTCTTAAACAGCTTCGATTCCAGTCACTATGGTGAGCAGGGCCATTCCCTGTTGGTATCTATCTTGAGGAATCACAGTTTTACGAAAGTTCAAATGGAATCATTTTTAATGGATATACAAAAATATAGAAGTTGTACAGTAACAAGCCATTGTGTAATATATCCATCCCAATGTTTACATTATTTTACTATTATCTCCATTTCTTCATAGTGGAAATTCCTTCCTACTGACTCCTCAAAACCAGTGCACTGCCAATCTAGATGATCCCCACACTACCCACTAGCTCACCAGAATGCCCCACTTCCACCTGGCGCAAGAGCTCCCCACCCAGTGATCACCCTTCTTCCTCCCCAGCCCGTGGGAAGCAATTTCTCTTCTCTTCTTAGTTGAACAAAGGCAACAATTGACAAATGAACTTAGGAAATCTGATTTCTTTGCTATGAGAATAAATTAAACAAATGAAATCAAAGATCCATCTCCTTACAACAAGTTGTATGCCAGATTTCATTTTGCTTTTATTTTAATGGAGAAAACATGGAGTGTGAGATCTCTCAGTGGGTAAAGGTGTTTGCCACTCAAGCTGGACAACCCGAGCTCATCCTGATCCAGAGTGTAAGGAGAGAATTGACACTTGAAAGCTGTCCTCTGACCTCCATGGGTATGCTTTGGCGATTGTGTGCCTCTATTCACATGAGCACCACACACAACAATGGCGATGACGACGAGAGTCATAATCTAATTTTCAAATCAACGAACATGGCTATACCCCACCCCTGTCCCCCAAGGAAGGCACAAGTAAGCAGATGACTATGCCCTCAGCTCACAGTCCTGTAAGACCTCAGGTAGGGGAGATAATCAAGGTCTCCAATAGGAAGGAATGTCGAAAACCATTTCATTTGAAAAGAAAAACGTCTTCCCTATACTGAATTAAGCAGCTGAATCATGTCCGGTTGGCCTAGAGAGTTAAATTGATTATTCATGGAACATGAGAATAGAGCCTAGGGATTCATAAACTCAGACCCTTCAACTCAGATGAGAAAAACCAAGAGACTCTTGCTGTCTCCAGATGACCGAAGAAAAGGCTGTTGATGATGTTAGCAGATTGCTCAAGAAAGGTGGGCCGAGGTCTGAAGAGCCAGAGACCCCCAGGCTAGTGGGTGCTCTGAACTTCAGTTTCCACATCTAGAAAGCTGAGGTGCCTACTCAGGGGCTTGTGAATAAAGGGTGAAGAATATGAATATAGCAGGGCGTGCTGCCTCAGAGGAGGAGGATAGGAGCGTCTGCTATTAAACTATTAGAAATGTCATGGCGGCCTGGGGGTAGAGCTCAGAGGTGCCTAGCATGCCTAGTATGGCCACCGTCCTGGTCCTACCTTTATCACCATACTATTTTTTAAGGGAGCTACAGAAGAGAACGAGAACCCCTAGATGTGATGTGAGGCCAGGGCACACTGTTCTGTAAGAACAATTCCTATAAACTGGGGTCCGACCTGCTTCCTGGTCATGTTTACAAGTTTTTTTCGTGGGTGGGTAGCAGGAATTAGCACTCATCTCATCTCTAAGCTTTCATTTCTGTCTCTCTGGTTTGCCTGTTTACTTGAGCCTAGGTCTCACTTTGGGACACGGGCTGGCCTAGAACTTACTACACAGCTCAGGCTAACACTGAACCTACCATCCCCCCACTGCTGAATCCATCCCACTGAATGCTGAAATGGCAGGTGTGTGTCACTGTCCCAGTGTGCTTCCTATTGCTGTTAAACACCACGACTTGGAGGGAAGGAGGATTATTAGACTTGCATGCCCGTTAGCTAGGGAAACCAGAGCTGGAACTCAAACAGGAACCTGGAGGCAGACACTGATGCCGAGCCATGGAGGAGTGCTGCTTCCTAGCTTGCTCTCCATGGCTTGCTCAGCCTGACTTCTTATACCAAACAGGGGTAGCATTGCCCACAGTGATCTGGACCCTCCCATATCAACCAGGAATCAAGAGACTGTTCCAAAGGTCCATCTATGAGCCAATCTGATAGAAACATTCCCTTAACTGAGGGCTCCCTCTTCCTGGGTGACACTGGCTTTTTGTCAGGCAGACAAAAAAATGCTCATTTTCCAAGGCTTTGCCTCTACTTCCTTCCTCTGACCTAGCCATGAGTGCCTTTGCTAAGCTCCACTGATCTCTCTCACCACAGTTTCTCTAGATTCACGCTGTTCCATCTACCTCCAGCCATCCCTGTCCCTCTGCACAGCAACATGAATATAACCCATCTTACCCTCTCCCTCAAGAACTGCTGCTGTTTTCTGTAGCAAACCCCCTTAAGGCCAGATGCGTCTGTATCTGACTTGCCTTTTAGCTGCCTGACATGACTTCTGGTTCATATTGCTTAAATACTGTCTTGTAGTATAAAGAACGGCAACCCTACTTACTATTTAAGAAACTGAGGCATATCGCTTAATTCCTCCAAACCTTGTTTTGTTTTCTACCACAATGAGGGAAAAGAGTGTCTCTTTCCTATCCAGGACAAGTCAGAGATAATTCCGATAATTGGCAGTGGGGTGGCAGAGGCCAGTGGGTAAGAGAGGTTGTCTGCAATCCAAAACACCAGGGGAGTGACTCTCTTCCCTCTCTTTACCTGTATCATAGTATTTACCAGCTAAGGAGCCCTTTCCTCCTCTGTTCAGACCCGTCCTCTTGCACAAAAAAGCCTCCCTGTGAGACTAAACCCACGCTGATTCCTTGCTGATTTCTGAGCTCTCCTGGCACAGCCAACCCAGTCTGTAGTTCTCACCTTGAGGTAATGGTATCATCCCAAGGACAAGGGGCAGTGTCTGAAGACAGCTTTGTCTGTTCCAGTGGTGGTGATGCGGAAGGAGGAGGATGGTCATGACATCCATGCGTCTGAGGCTAGGATATTGCCAAGCACCTCCAAAGAACGAAGAATTTACTGGAGTAAAATTCTTGAGACACCCTGATTTAAGCTGTTCTAGGCACTGAGGTCATAAGGTTGCCAAGGCCCCAGCCTGGCACAGAATGGAAACATAGAGTTTGCCTACAGAGAAGATGGAGCCCCTCCCTTGTGGACTGAATGGAGCAAACTTATGATCAATTGAACAATTTGATTAGTATCCACAAGTCTGCTAACGAGAGGTCACTGAATAAATATGTCCAGTCACTTCTTGGCTATGATGATACAGTTTGTGCTCAGCGCTTGCCAGAACCCACAGTGTTAGCTGCTCTGTCTCTCATGGTGGCGACACAGCCCATCAACGCTGTGTCATACTTGCTAGGAGAGGAATCTGGAGTAACACATTAACTTTCCTATGGGGCGTTAGTTACCTATCATATCTGCCAAAGACTCCCAACCAACCAACTAAACAAAAATGCCTGCTCTAATGTGTACCAATAGTCCAGGCTATCCCACAGGCTACGACTGAGGGAAGAGATTTCCTGGAACCTAAGTTCAGTAGGGTTTTGAGAGTGGAGTAGAATGTGACATGGTGACGGTCTGCCTCAAAACAGAAAGCAAGCAAGTGATAAACTCCACCAACCAACACAAAAACTATATTTTAAATAGTTCCGGGTATAATATATACATCTGTAGCCCCAGCGTTGGGCAGGCTGAGGCAGGTGGATCTCAGTTTAGGGACTGGTGATAGAGCTCCGTCAGTAAAGCGCTTGCCATGCAAGAGTAAGAACCCCCGAGTTCAATCTCTAGAACCCATGTAAAACTCCAGGTGAGCATCCACCTGTAATCCCAGTGATGGGGGTGGCACCGGACGGGAGGAGGACAGCAGGGTCCCCGGGGCTCACCTGCGGGCCACCTTAGTCAAACTAATGAGCTTCCGATTCCTCAAGAGTGGCTGTGGTGTAGGGGTGTGGATCAGGGAGCAGTTAAGGCAGGATTTGTGTGTGTGTGTGTGTGTGTGTGTGTGTGTGTGTGTGTGTGTATGATCAAAATGTATTGCATGCAAGAATGAGTAGAATTGCTGAAAAATTAAAAATAAGGTGAAGGGTGATCAAGGAAGACCCCTTGCCACCACACGAATGAGTGTGCACACGAGTGCACACACACACACACACACACACACACACACACACACACACACACACACAGGACTACCATCTACCCAAGACCAAAAGCCAATCAATCAAATAAACAAAAGGAAGAACAGAATAGGATAAATTTGGGGAAAGCAGCACACACACTCATGACCTTGGGAGACTCATGAAGCTCACAGACAGCAGAGCTGCAGGTTAAAACCATCCATCTAACACAGCTAGCTCAGTTCCCCTTACTAGTTTGGTCTTGAACATGCCACGTCTATTTCCTTCCCACGAAGCAAGCTTCAGGAGAACACATCTTGAAAAACATTCATTGAAGTCAGAAAGATGTCAACATTGAAGTACAGATTTATGGTTTGATATTTTTTACACTGTAGTCAGAGAGGTTTAGGGGACACTAAACAGTGACTTGGAACACTCCCCCAGACCCCCTACTTCAGAGCTCTAGGTGGGAAGAGCATTACTAATGCTGGCTCTGTGTCAACAGGACTGGATTTGGACCAGGTCATATTCCCATCAGCAAGGGAGGCATTTGTCATTGCCACCTTAGCAACTGAACAAAGCAGTTTGGTTACAATCAGATACTAAGCAGAAAAGTGTTACTTTCTCATAACTTTAAAACTAACAGAAACTTCTGTGAGAGGAAGAAAATTGTATCTCAACAAATAATGACCCTGGATTTCTGTAAGGAGACATCAGTGCAGAGAGGCATTTGTGTCTTAGATACAAGAGAAGGGACACAATATAGTCCCCCATTAATCCTCAACTGGTCCTTAATCCTCTTCAGTGTCCTTTACCTGGAAGTCTCATACCCAGTGACTCATTGTAAAAGTTCTATGCAATCTCTTGGGCTGTCAAGCAATGGCAGAAAAAAAAAAAAAGCAGAGAATCGTGAACCCTGAAGAAGAACCCATTTCCTTGAGGACCCTAAGTCTAACCACCCTTGACCTTTCTGCAGAGAAAGGGCCATGGGCTAGGCTGTACAACAGCCTCCAGAGACCGCTCTTGAGAAGCGGGCGACAGCCCTTTGACTTGCATAGACTGAACAAGGCTCTACCTGGCACAGGATAAGGAAAATCCTGGTGCTCCAGGAATAGTATGGTATCTGTCCCTCTAGCTCAGGGATTAGTCGCTCTCTGTGCCTTCACCTTGTGAGTCACACAGCCTGTTCACCACCCCCATCCTTGCACATCACAATGGAGAGGAGAGCCTCAGGAGAAAGGAGAAGCTTGCCCTCATCCTCCTTCTGGATGGAACAAGCCATTGTCATGCTTATAAAAATCACAAAACCCCCCTGGGTTTGTGAGTCTGTGAAAGATTCCCAGATGCCTGCTTCCGAGATTCTCTGAGGGCTCTGGAAATAAACCTGGTCCTCTTATCCTGCACCCCATTTCACAAGAAGGGGAACAGAAGTTTTGTGTGTGTGTGTATGTGTGTGTGTGTGTGTGTGTGTGTGTGTGTGTGTGTGTGTGTGTGTGTTGGAGTGGGGGTGGTGTTCCAGGTGTTGTCTGGCAATGCTGCGGGAGCCTAGCTCTGGCTTCCTCATCCCCTGAGGCTGCTAATTCCTTCTCTGTGGTAAACACTGCCAGGAACTGCACTCTTAAGGATTATCCAAGAAAAATAAGCCCTGCCTGTTTTCTGAACAGTGATGAGAGAAATCCTCTCAGCTGAACCTTGCTGGGATTTAAGACTAGGTATTTTCCAAGTAAATTTTTAGTATTTTATTCACAGCTAATTATGGGAGGGGGGCCAGAATGAACCCTGGCCCCTCTGCCACAGGCTTACATGGTCCATGCTGCTCCTATAGGGTCCTTTAAGTTTTTTCACACATCCACGAGGGAATTCCAGAGTCCTTAGCAATACCAAGAGGGGAGCAGGCAGAATAGACTCTTGATCTTACCCTTAGTTTAAGCTGATGCCCTTTAAAAGACAATGGTTATATTTTGAATAAAAATTGTATTACCATATTGAGTGTATAAGAGGTCTATGACATTTTTGCATGTATACAATGTATATATAATATGTACGCTCAACCTTTCCATATGGCAATGGGACACTGTCATCTGCAAATGTGGTGGGCCATGTCCATAGCTATCCTGGGAAGTGTGAGGCCCAGGGACCACAGGTTGATTATTCCTGTTGATACTTTAGTCATGTTCTTTCCTGATTACCTTTCCCCTCCCTCCTTTCTCACTGGTCCCTTTCTTCTTCCCCAATAGCCCTCGTTCTGCTATTTTTAAATCATCTTTTTAAACAGCATAAGAAATGCTAAGTTTCATTCTGGCATTTTCATGCTTATTACATTATGCCTTTTTCTCATTAGAGGAGTGTCAAGGTTGTTACAAGAGGAAACAATATTCTTTACACAATCTGAATCAAAAAATACTGTGTTCTCACACATGCATACATAGTGCGATGCAACTCTTTAGCTAATGTATTTATGACATGGTGTGGATTTCCCCCAAAGCAACTTGACCTGGGATATAACACACAGACATTTCCCTGCTCTCCAGAACTCACTCAGCCCAACCTTATACACGTCACAGCTGCTCTGTCAGATAACTTAATATCCCTATGAAATTAAAACCAGGGCTTTGATGTTGCTCATAACAAGGGGCTGTTCATATTCTAGAGGCAAAAACAAAACAACAGAAAAAAACTCCAACCAGACAACAACAACAACAACAACAACAACAACAACAACAACAAAACCACTGTATAATACATCACTATCTAAGTGGGCTCCAGTGGAGAACAGTCTGAGGAGCCTGTCAGGCAGGCTCCAGCCAGCCAGCTCCTTCCTTCTGGCATACATGTCTTCTAGGATGACTGTACTTTTCTTCTTCCAGAGAATAGATCTTCTACCGAAAGGTTCTTGTCATTATTTTTTTATTTCTTGCATAAGACACTGCATTTCGAATACTCTCTATTTCATTGTATCTTCCAGCATAACATGAGAAAGAAAACAAGGCTCACAGTCCAATGCTCGCCAGGTATCCTAAAGCCACCTCTTACAACCCTACCAAGGCAAATCTGATTCTGTGCACAGGTTTAACCTCAAAGACCCTGGGCAAGGTGGGAGAGGTCCAAGGACCTGCCCTTTCTTACTTCTCCCACTGTTAAAGGGCTCTTTTGGCTTTGGATAGTTGACTATCTTCTCTGTGTTCGGTTTGAGTCTGGGTGGTAGCCAAGGACTTATTAACAGCATATAAATAAACCATACTAAGGCTGGGAGCAAAGTGTAGCATACGGTTTGTTCTAAAGGGGGAAATCAGGAGGGCTTTGGGCAGTCAAAACGATTCCCTGTGTGCTTATCTCGAAACAAGACGCTCCTGCCTTGTGGCGGGTTTCGTTTACAGTGGCTGGCTTTGTTTACAGTGGCTGGCGAGGAGACTCCTCTCTCCTTGAGTGCTGAAATTTGCAGAGCTTGCTTCTTAAAGGTGGCACCAGCACATGCTCTATGGTCCATTCTTTTACCATGCCGAGGAGCTCCACTACCAGATGATGAGATTCCCAATGTGAATTGAGTGCCATTACAGACTCTGTCCATCAAACCAACACTGCCACAAACCCACTGCCAGGCTTAAGTCCCTCAAAAGGAGCCCAGCTCTCACTTGCCTAGAAGGCTGGCTGCTAGCTATGCACTAGACTCTATGAGTAGTGAGCTCACCCTTTAGACCCAGAGGTCTAGCCGCCGTGAGCGGCTTAATAATTCCAATCAGCAATTAGCATTACATTCTGGTAGGCTGAGGTTTCCTTTTTGGCTTTGCTTGTGATGCTTAGTTTTCATTTTAAAATTTTCTATCTCCAGAAGAATTTTATTTATTTTATACCCGCCCCCCTTCCTCTTTCTCCTCTTGCCAGCACTAGGGATTGAATCTGGGGACTCATGCTTGTAGGACACTCTAGCACTAGGCAGCAGCCACAGCCAATCCATCCGGCCATGCCTTCCCCCACCTTCATCTCTCTCTGTTCATGTTCCTGTAATGTTGCTGCTATGCTAAGTGTGTTTCATCCGGAGAAGCCTGGTGCTAGGACTCAGGAGAAAACCACCATTGCACTCGGAATGATACCACTACTGAGGTGAGGGGCACACAGAAAGCAGGATGTCACAGTCTCAGAAGCGAAGCTTACAGAAGGGAAACTCCATGATTCCCCACCCTCCCCAAACCATCTCTGGGGTTATGGCTTGTTTAGAAGCTAATTATTTGATTTTATAATTACTTTTGTGGGTTGCAAAATAATTATGGTGTAAGCACATCTACAAGTGCCAAAATAGCACAGGCAATTGTTCTAAAGTGCACAGCGAAACAATGAGAGAGTCAAGATGGTTATTTCCTAGCTGGGGATGAGAAAATCCATCCCCCTTGGTTAGAAGTGTCAGCCCACCCGAGGCCCACAGAAAGGTCATGGTGGATGTGGGAAAACTAAAGAGACTCACAAACCAGAGTCAGAAGATAGGCTTTTTCTTTTTACGTTGCTTTTCATTTTGAACCTGTTCTGGATTATTTTTAGGATATCCTTTAGAAAGGACCAAGATTTGAATCAGGAATGAGGGATATAACTGTGGTCCCTTAACTCTTCTGACATTAGTCACTTGTTCACACACACACACACACACACACACACACACACACACACACACACACACACACTCTAAGAGTGCTAAGACTCAGGCATACTGGGGCACATACATAGCCCTAGCTACTCAGGAAGCTAAGATATGTGTTTGAGGGCAGTCTAATCCTGGTTAGATTCTACCTTACAAATAGATAATGACCCAAACTGGGATTTATTTGAATCACACACACACACACACACACACACACACACACACACACACACACACACACACACACAGGTGGGGGGGAGAGAGAGTATTGGATAATTGTTAAGAACCTTTTTAATTCAAAGATAAACTATGGTGATACATTGCTTAGAAATGGATAGTATTTTCTAATTACAGGGGCTTTGCAGTCGTTAGGGCCTACCCAACACTTTCTGTAAAGAACAAGTCTATAAGCATCCTTGGCCTCTTGGGGCTGTGTTGCAGCTTATGAACTGTCACAGTGTGTAACAGGTGTGTGAAGCTATGAGCCAGTAAACATGTACAGGTAGACACTAACAGTTGAAATTCATGTGTCCTGTGTCATGCAATAGTATTTGTTCGTTATTTTTCAAACGCTCCAAGTTATAGCAAACTTTCTCAGCTGATAAACCCAGGTGGGAAGCCCCAGGGCCAGAGTTAAACAGTCCCCTGGGGTTTAGGCACATTAGCCAACTTCATTTTCTGAGTGGGAGAAGTGGGGACAGAAGTGACTCGAGGGTAGGGAAAGGACAGCAGTGGTCCCCTGGGCTTCCACCATTGAAATAAACACCCACTCCCTCTGATAATCCCAGGTTGATTGTTTTGGGTTTTGTCCTAATTTTTCAGTATTATTTTCTCTCTCTTTAGTTCTTTAGTTTAAGAGTGAGACTTCTCTGCCCAAAATACCATGCCTCAGAGGTTTAGTGAAGGGTGATTTTCAGGCATCTGGACATGGCTGAGAAGCCCATTCATGGTAGCATAAACAGGTGTCATGAGGATACTATAGCAGTCCTGACCAGTTCTCCATAAAGTGTTCATAGTGCTAACCACAACCATTAAAAAGTCTATTCAAATGCCTACAAGGAAATAAGATATTTGAACTAAAAAAAGCATACACACACACACACACACACACATACACACACACACGCACACACACACACTTACTTATAGCCAGCCTCTGTCTGGATTCTCTAAACTTACTAGTTTTCTTAAATGGTCTGAATTTATTCTTTCTTGATTTACTCTTGCCTCAGAACCTTTTCTCAGTCTGTCTCCAAGGCCCTTCAAAGTGGCTTTAATCCAAGTTACAGTCGATGAGTACCAGGAAGGTGGACAAATTGGACTTGCACACATACATTGCCCTAAAATATAAATAAAATAGAATTGCTACTTTGTTACACAGTCTGGAATTTCTCAAGTGATTAATCCATAGGTTTCTGCATGATACAGCAATGCCACCTCTAGGTACATACCGAGGAGAAACGAAGACCTGTGTCTACACCTAAGTTTGCCCAGGGATGTTCACAATAGTTCATATAGAAACAACCTATGTGCCGTATGTATGTATGTATGTATGTATGTATGTATGTATGTATGTATGTATGTGGTATACCCATAAAACAGAACATTTAGCTATAAAGGAGGCATGATCCCTGCTGTATAGTATGGATGGGCCTTGAATACATTACATGTAGTGAAGGGAAGCCAGACACAAGGACTTACCTAGGACAGGAGTCTATTTCTATGAAGTGTCCAGAGTAGGGAAATATATAGACATCAAAAGTAGATTTGCACTTGTCTGAGATAGGCACTCTAGAATGGCCAGACAGATTAACTAAAAGGATCAGAGTGTTGGGGTGGGGGTACAGAATAATGAGATGCCTTGCAAATAGTGGCGAATGTAAGATTCTGTGAAGAATCCCAAACCACCCGCTTATCTGCTTTAAGTTGGTGATTAGCAATTAGGTATGGTGTGTGAATTGCGTCTCACCAAAGCTGCTAAAGAAAAAATAACTCCCCAGGGAATCTTGCATCCTCCATGGTTGGCATCCACTCAAATCTCACCACGTCCCAGGCACAGCAAGCCATTGTCTTTGAAGTCACTTGAACGAATGGATTTGTACTTATCAGCTAGATGGGTAATTAATACATTGACACATATTCATGTACTGAACACATTTCGTTCCACACCTGATATGTATCATTCAAGACACTAGAAATAAAACACCCAAGAGGGATTGTGGAAAGAGTCTGGCTAAGGAGGATCTACCTTTGATGGGACTTACAACTTTTCTCTACCCTCGCTCTTTACCCTGTCCCCGAGTGACCCTTTCTTAGCCTAATCCCATCTATCCAGTACTATTGGCCTCAAGAGCCATCTCCTCAAAAAAGACCCAGGTGACTTTCCACCCCCAAAAGGAGAAAGGTTCTTTATCTTTGGTCTCTGACATCCAAGGATTATCTCTGTCATAGCCACACCCCTCTCTGGGCTATCAGAACCTCTCAGGGCAGGAATTCAGACTTGCCTCTTTCCTCACGCCAAGATCAATATAGCATCAACATCTGAACGGCAAGTTAACCGACGGCCATGTTCCATCCTCTTGGCAATGCTAAGGAGATCCCCTCAGCTGGACCCTATTCATGCCCTTGCTTTCATCGCACTGCCAGCCAGAAATCGTACACCATATACAGCTAAAGGCAGATCTCAACTGGTTGAGCTGTCCCTCCCTTCACATGGGCGATTTGACATTTTTTTTTTCCTTTCTCAGTGCTAGGGAATTGAACCTAGAGCCTTACACATGCCAGGCGAATGCTATACCCCAGAACCACATCCTGTTCCCAAAACCTTAGATTCTTCTTGAAGTCTCAAATGTCCAATCAAGTCCAAGGAGTTCTTTCCATCTGTATTGATCAGTGAACCACAGAAAGAAGTACTTGGGTCTAGAAAACTAGGCAAAGAACCCTTTACCCATGTTATGAACAGATGTCAGGCACAGAGTCTCATTAGGCCTCACCCACAGATTCTAGCTACTGACCTTTCAGTTGGGTTCATCACCTCCGCATGCAGGATTCTGCTTCAAGCTACAAAGTTTACAAATATGTAGATACCTCCCCTGAACAAAGTGAATATGAGTGGAGGGTCAAGTGTCAGACAGATACTGGGAGGGGAGAGACAGGAGGATGGCAAGTTTAAAACCTCCTTAGGCCAACTTCCTAAGTTATTGAAAAGAGGGTTGGGGGTACAGCTATGAATGAGGCACTTGCCTACTGTGAGCAAGGCCCTGTGCTCAACTTTCAGTACAAAATAAATTAGGTAAATACCTAAGAGAAAGAAAGGAAGAAAGAATCTATGCTAAAACTAAAATTAGGTAATGATTTTCAAGTGCTCATGTAGAAGAATACAAAACGCATTTTGAATGCAGGACAGAATTGTAGGATTTTCATCCTTTGACAATGACTGTTCAAGGTCAAGGGACATTCTTTCCTGAGCAATGAATGACCACAATGGCTGAGTCCTCTCTCTGTCTTGATTCTTCCCAGGGGCTAGCAGTAATGTAGTCGTTAAAACAAAACAAAACAAGAAACAAAAACAATGCCCACCAAAATGTATTTCAGAATCACCCGGGAGTGAGGAGTCTGAATGGTAAGTTCACGGTGAAAACTATTGTTGGGTGTTTCATAAGCGTGTTTTTAAAGGTAACTTGGTGAGGTCACCTGTGCTTACAAGCCTATGGTGCTTAGCAGATGAAATCGGAACTCCTTCAAAAACTTCCTTGGATTTTTTGAGACCTCCCTTGCTCCAAGTAAGACCTACCCTCCCTTCTGCTCCTGAAACCCACAGCCTTCCCTCTTAGACACGTCACACTTCAGTGGACGCGGGTGTCCACCTTCATCTGCCTGGCGATTCTCCTATGTTTTTGATTTCTATTTTCCCAGTGCTTCTCAGAGCACATCAAGTAACTGGTTGGAAAAGACCGGGCACTGCGTTCACAGATGCCTGTTGGCTCGTCATTTTCAGCCACATTCCACACCTTTCCCCCTGCAAACTCTTTCCTGGATACAGAGTTCTTTCACGTTGCAATTCCCCATTTTCCCCAGTGAAGTACTTCCTCTCTTTACCTGGAAACCCCTCCCTTTGTCTTAGTCCAAATGTCCCCTCCTCAGGGACGCTTGCCTGCCTTCCTCACTCAGTTACCAGTGTCTTTAAGTTGTATGACAGTTGCTTTCTTCTTGTCACTAAAGTCAAGCTTTTTGAAGGTCATGGATAGCTGGATGGTATCCTTGTTAGTATCTTCCCTCACCCAGGCAAGGCCTTGCACAAACAAACTGAATTCACAAACAATGTAGGAAAGTCCAGAAAATCTCGGCTGCTTGAGGACTTGACCCCTGGTGCAGACATTGAAGCACCTTCACTAGCATCGCCTGGCTCTACGCACTGCTTCATTGCCTGCTAAGCACAGTTCACTTGCCCTGCTGGCCTTCCCACACCCGCTCTGCATGCTGGAGTTTAAACCCAGGCTATCCCACATTTTAGGCAAGTGCTCTCTCACCAAACTACACCCTCAGCCCTTGTGCTTGCTTCCTCTCTCATCCCTGTGTTCCTTGAGAAGTAAGTGGATCTGTCTCAATCTGTCTACTTAGGCTACTTACTTGTCTGTAGAAGGACTTCATTGGTATAAATTTGGGCCCACACATAGCGTTCGTTCTTTTACTTAGGATATCAAAATATATGTTTTAAACATGAGCTACGGAGAAGAACGTTTTCATCTTGGACCCAAGTCAAGAAATTTAATTACACAAGAGGCAATACACCATAGTACAGCAGAAGGAAAAACCCAAGGCAAAATTGGACATTTGCAGTACCCAGACAAATGATAGTAATCGCAGCTAATATTTTTCAAGCGCGTTCCCTTGCCAGGCACCATGCTAAGTGCTTTGTACCAATTATCTCATTTAATCCTCGTAATTCCGTGCGGTAAATAATACTGTAATATCCTACCCGGCTAGCAAGTGGAGGAGGCTTGATTTGCAGACAGGAATGTTCCAGGGTCCAGCTGTGGACTACCGCTGCAAGCTGCGTCTTGCCTCCTGTACCCTTCTGCTAGCATCCCGGGCATCAAGTGGTAGCTTAACTTTGAAGGACTGGCTACGCTGCACTCCCCTATCTCCTCAGTAAAAGGGAGGAGGGGGCATAGAAACCTACAGGGCATGTTTTCCTCAGAGGTTGTCCTGGCCAGAGCCTACAGTCCATGTAACGAAGATGCAGGACAATTCTCCCTTCAACATCCACATGGAAAAATTAGGCATAGTGGCACATGTGCACACTTCTAATCCCGAGGTGGGAGGGTTCCCATGCATTTGGGGCTAGCCTGGGCTATCCAGTGAAACCCTGTCTCAAAAATAAGAACCATTTTTTAAAAAATCATATGAGAGTTGACTAAGAAACATGATGAATAGTTTTAGCTCCTAAACTCAAACCCGGAGGTCTGTTCAGCCAGTCAGTGGATTGATGTGCTAGCATGTGTGTCCAGTCAGTGGATTGGTGTGCTAGCATGTGTGTCCAGTCAGTGGACTGATGTGCTAGCATGTGTGTCCAGTCAGTGGATTGGTGTGCTAGCATGTGTGTCCAGTCAGTGGATTGATGTGCTAGCATGTGTGTCCAGAAACAGGAATCATTGCTGAAGTGCATCAGGACAGGCTAGCATATTGATCAGTAATCGGTAATGCCTCGTTTTTCCGACTGCCATTTTTTATTACTTTCAAAGTGTCACTGAGGAAACAGGCCTGAGCCTCCAGAGTGTGTCTCACAACCGTTAACATGTTTCGTTTCTAATGAAAAGACATCTTCACTGGAATGGTTTTGTTTGTGTGCGATGCTGGGGATAGACCCCAGAGAGTCACACCTGTGCCCATGCTCTACCACTGAGCCACACCGCCACCCGCACCTTAGCTATCAGCAGAGAGACCGCTTTCTAAAAATAGTTCACCACGATTCAGAGTCACAAGGAGTTAACATAACAGTAGAAACTGCTCATGAAATTATATACAGAAATATTTTCCTTCTGTTTTGGATGTCTCTGTTTACTTACTTTTTTAATCATTTATAAATGAAATAGTACCTTCCTAGTGACTTCCAATGTAAAATTTTAGTGGAAATGTAATCATTTCTCATAGCTTTACGATATACATAATTTCTCCTTCACTTAGGTATACATTTCCCCATTCTTCCTACCAGTCAGCCTGCCAAACAGTTTTTGAAAAATATACCAGAAAATTCTGCTGTTTCTCCTCATTTGTGACTCTCATTAGCTCAGCTTATTTGATAGTAAATGCACACAACTATAAACACACACACACACCACAAACACACACCATACACACACACCACACACACACCACACAAACACATACACACACCACACAAACACACACACACAAACACACACACCACACACACAAACACACACACATACACACACACATACACACACACACACACACACACACACACACACATACACATACACACACACACACACACACATACACATACACACACACATACACACACACATACACACACACACCATAACACACACACACACCATAACACACACACACCACACATACACACACACAACACACACACACATACACACACACACACACACACACACACACACACACACCACACATACACACACACACACACACACACAAACACACACACACACACACACACACGCCACACACACACACACACACACACACACCACACAACACAAAAAAAACACACACACAACACACAAACACACACACACACCACACACACACACACAAACACAGACCACATACACCACACACACACAAACTCGTACACACACACACTCACACACACACACATACACACACACACACACACAACACACACACACACAATTCTAAATTCTCTAAATCAGCAGTTCTCAACCTGTGGCTCATAATCCCTCTGAGGGTCAAAAAACCCTCCCACAGAAGTCGCTTAAGAGCACAAGAAAACACAGATATTTCCATTCTGATTCATAGCAGTAGCAAAATTACAGTTATGAAGTAGCAAGGAAATGATTTTATGGTTGGGAGAGAATTCCCACAGCATGAGGAACTGTATTTAAGGATTGCAACATTAGGAAGGTTGGGATCCTGTAGCCCTAGATGTCCTGGAGGGGAAGAAATGAAAACCATCCCAAAACAAAGATGCTGGCGCTCTGAGAGAAAACATTATCTGCCTTTGTTCTATGCTGTGTTTGAAACTCTGTGGCCTTTAGCGCTGAAGAAATTATGTTACATCAGTTCACTCTCCCTTTTCTGAGAGCAGCTTCAGTACTGAACGCAGACAGCAAAGATGGGCAGAAGCACAAACTGGCCATGAACGAGTGGTGGATTTATTCTACCGTGTTTTGTTCTCATTCATATTAAAGAGATTGACTTAAAATAAGGTCAACAAAACCATCTTTAATACTGATGCGCAAATATTAAGAAATTTAAAAAGAGTTGAACAAAAAGATAATCTCTGTAGCCAGCAAATGGCTCAGAAAGGGAAGACACCAGACACCACAGCCCGATGGCCTCAGTTCAATCCCTGGGATTCACAGTTTGGAAGAAGAGACCTAAGTACCTTAGGGTGTCCTCTGATGTACACACACGTATGATGGCATGTGGACATGTACATGTGCACACACACACACACACACACACAAATGAATAAATGTAATTTTAAAAAGTTAGTGGCTAAAGTGTAGTTTTGTATCCTCTTCAACTAGTCAAGAATAGCTTTTTCTTTTAAAATTTACTATGTATCAGCTAAAGACATTTGGTTATAGGAAATCTTTAGGTGGCAAAATTGGTTAAATATGCTTTAAATGTTTACAACAATTGTCATTTTAAGGGAAGACTCCTTGAACGGGCCAGAATTCTTTATGGATGCAGCTAAGTGGCTGTTTTAGGGTGGATAAGGAGCTGGACAGACTTGCAGAGACGCTGCAGAAGCAAGATCCACCATAAGCATCTGTCTCCAGCTGGAAGTGTGGCTCTGAAGGAGAGTGTGCTCGCCTGGCACGTGTAAGACCCTGGTTTCTATCCCCCGCACCACAGAGAAGAAGTAGAAGACAAGGAAGGTTTTTCTCCATTGAGCTTTGGGAGGAGTCTGCCGTTGCTCAGGTGAAGGGCTGAGCAGATTGAAGTCCTTGGCACAGATCCTGAGGACCAGAGTTTGATCCCTGAGACTTACATGATGGAAGGAAAGAACTAACTCCTGGAAATTATTCTTCTCTGACCTCCACATGGGTGACCTGGCACCCACACTCACACATGCACACACACACATTCTCTCTCACACACATACACACATATGCACACACATACACGCACACCACACACACAACATGCACACACACAATCTCACATTCACACACTCACACATACACATATGCACATATACACTCTCATACTCACAAACTCACACACACATACATACACATATACATGCACACACATACATGCACACACACACCACATACATACACACATATACATGCACACACACCACACACACACCACACACACAATCTCACACTCACACACTCACACATACACATATACACTCACACTCACACACATACACACGCATGCACACACACCACACACATTCTCTCACACACACGTACACACATGCACACACACATGAACACATACCACATGCACACACACATACTCACACACATCCACACACACACACACTCACATACACATGCACACACACATATATACCACACCACATACCACACACACACACACACACACACACTCTCTCTCTCTCTCTCTCTCTCTCTCTCTCTCTCAGTGAATGGAATAAAATTTTCTGATGTTCCTGCCATACATAAAAAGGATGAACCCCAACTGTTACCACACTCTTATTGCACTCAACGAATGAGAGAACCACATACCTGGTATAGTGGTACAAAATTAGGTAAAAATGAGACACTATGACCTTAGCCCTCCTCGTATATAGATCTCCTACAAGTAAATACTGTGTTAAGTGTTATGAGAACATCCTTGAGTATGTACTCCTGAGGGCATTCTGAAATTCGAGGCTATGGAGAAAACATGTGTCGCAAGAGGAAGGCAGACTGCAGGTTAAAACACATGCCTGTCTTGAATAGCACATGGTACATGCTATCCACCCCCATGGTGGAGCTCATAATTACATATATAGCATATATCCTTGAGTGTGGAAACACCCTTTCCTTAGTATAGCAGAGCACAGAAGACACTCATTTAAACAAACTCCCACGAATGGGGAAGCAGCCCATTTGGGACACCATTCGGTCAACAGAGTGACTGGCATTTAATAAGAAGCTTGGCTCTCGTCACATTCTCCATTATACTGTATGGGAAAGGTCTAGTTTGGGGTCCAATTAATCTGCGTGTATGCCTTCGTCTTGCTGTCTCTAGTTTGGCAGTCAGCATAAGAAACAAACACATGTCAACATGTGTGTTTTAAACACCATGAAACCCAGCCAGAAGGGCCTAGCTCTGTCCTCCCACCTCCAGTACTGTCCCAGTTTGCTTTTGGGTGACTCCATGCCACACAGCCTCTCTCACATTTTAATAAAAGAAAACTATAATTACCCTAGCAGGACTCTAATTTTGAAAAGACATTAGGCCGTCCGCACTCGCTTCATTTCGGAGCCCTTCGGAGGCCAGCGGAGAACAGGGCACTCTAAGTCTTATCTGTTCTTCCAAAGGGAATGCTGGAAAGCCGCCTGTGCAAGCAGGTGTACTGGGGCTGAGCCTTGAGCTCAGGCCTGGCCTCTGTTAGATCTGCTGCTTCAAACTTTTCCGCGACCTTCAGTGGCCCTCCTGAATCTGCACAGCGAGCTGCTGGGGAATTGCCAGCTCTTAGGAAGGCACCTCCACAGAGGCGTCCACACAAGCAGAGGCTTCCTCAGCACCAACTGTCCCCGGTCCTTGGCTCTTTCTGCCCCCGGGCTGCTGCCTGCACCTCCCCCACTCTGAGCACCAGGCATCAGTCCAAGAGGGACGAGCAGTAGCACTCAATAAACAAACAAACAAACAAGCAAACAAACACCACAGCCATATTTTACTCTAAAGGGACACCATTCCATATAACTCCACAAATGCTCAGTGAGCTGGGTCCCTCAGAGGTCAAAACCAATGACTTCTTCCAGGGAACCCACCTGAAGGAAGCCCACAATTTGTAAGATAACCAGGCAAATCTCACAGTTGTGGAGCCCGCAGAGATGGAGCTGGGGGTGGGGGCTGGGGTGGGGGAGAAGATGTAACATCTTTTTAAAAAGCTTTTGTTGCTGCTGTGGACAGATCCCTTGAGACCCCCATCTTGTCAAATCAAAGCCCTATAGTTGATTCTTTGCGCGCTGCTGCAAGCCCACTGGCTCCCGTGACACTCTGCAAAGTGCAGGGCCAGGTTGCGGAGAGCAAAGGTCCCCGCAGTCGTCCAGGTAGCAGATTCCACCAGCACCGGGACCGTGGACTGGCAGAGCCACCTTCCCGCCACCTCCCCGACGCGTGGGGCACTCACCGTCGCGGCCGTCCTCCCCCCGGCTGCAGTTGCTGCAAATGTGCTTGATCTCCTTGCCCAGTTGACAGTGGATCACAAACGACACGTTGTTATTGTTGTTGGGGGCGGGGTCCTTCGGGGGCTTCATGCTCAGCAAATAAAAAGCTTTCTTTTTGGGCTTCACGGCGGCGCCGGCGCCTGGCAAGGCGCCCTGTCTGCAGCGCGGCTTCGCGGCGCGCGTGGGTTCCGCCATCCGCTTCCCGGGCGTCCGGGGCCGGTCGCTGATCGCCGCCCCGCGCACTGCCACTCGCGTCCCCCGGCCGCGCCCGCATGCCCCCACGCCACACCAGCGCCACTGCAGGGCGGGGCGGGGCTGGATGGCGCGCTCGAGGTCTTGACCTCTTCGAGCCCGGGCAAATTCCGAGACCCCGGGGCGGGGTGGAGGTGGGAAGGGTTGCGGAGTGCTGGACCCGCTCTTCTACCAGCGAAGCTCTGGGTCTCCTGGGCTCGTCTCCCCAGGGCAGCCCCACCCCGCGTAGCACCCGCAGCTCCCAACCAGCAGGGGTTTGTAGCCACCTTCACTCTGGAAACTCAGGGCAGGATGCCACAGCCACCCCCCCTTCCAGGACTCCCGCTGCCAAATGCAAGCAAGATGTACTACAGCAGGCGGCTGTCCCAGCTCTAGGGTGGAACTGAGGCCAGAACGAATTATATTCTCGGGCGGGTCCAACCACATCCCAGGACTAGGCAACCTGTTACAGCATCCTTGATGCTTTTGCTACTGATGGAAAACCTTCCCCGAGAGGAAGGGGACTTTACGGAAAACCCATCTTCCAGCCATTCTCAAACGTGCAACTCAGGAACACTAGATAATTCACTGGATGCTCTTTAGCTGCCATTGCTCTGTGATCTCAGGCCAAGCAAGGCAGGGGATACTATGAAGACGTCCAGAAAACAGTTCCGGAAAGAAGGCAAATCTACAGCCTCATTTGTTGAATCTTTGATTGTTATGAGTGACTTTTAAAGGTCACTTTGTGTTTAAAACCCACTCACTCATTTACAGGACATCCCGAGACTCCTAAAGCACCTTTCAGGGAATCAAGGCGTTGGGAAGAAGCTACACTTCCCAAACATCTTATACGTTTACTTAAAAAGAAAAGGACTTTGAGGCCCGGACTTTGGGTTTCATAGGTCATTGTAGAGCCTGGGTGGGGTCTGTGCCGGTTAACAAGCTCCCCAGGGAATTTTGATGAAGCATGAACAAAAGAAATAGTTATTTACAGCCAGGTGTGTCAGAGTCCTTGTTCTTTCCACAATGTCCCGTTCCTTCTGGTCCCCAAACTTTCCTTCTTTTCCCTCTTTCTGAGCCCACCAAAAGAGTGTCCATCAAAGAATCCACAGTCATTCCGTCACTTCCGGTTGTTACCAAGAACTTTCTGGATGCTAACTCTCAAACCGACCTACACGAGGGACAGGCCACTGTTGTCTCTCCCCTAACCAGGCAGGTTTAGCATGAAGGGTTCTTTCCCAGGGGAGGGTCAGGCAGGAGGATGAGCATGGGCTACCTCGTGTTGCTTCTAGGCACACTCAGCCTACCATCTCACCAACTGTCAGCCCAAACCAGCACAAGCAATGTCACGTTTATTTTATCATCGGTAAGTCAATGTCCGCTGCCACCCTCTACCCTCTACCCTGGAAGGAATGTCAGCAACAGAGCAAGGGACAGATGTCGGTGAGGTGCTTTCTTTAATCAGATCCCCCTTTGTACAAGTGTCCACCGAGGGATTTGGTAATGTCTCCCTTCTCAGCCAGGTCATCAGCCAGATCAGCCCTAAGTAAGTGCTGCTCCTCTCAGACCAGGTGCCCACTGGGTCCCCAGCTCATGATACCTTGTACCTGGGAAGTGACAAAGATAGATCTGTAATATCGTTTGGATGCCTGGAGGGATGAATCTCATTACTCCATGGGCAAACGAATTTTCTAATCCTTAGGCCTTGCCTTTGTCCCAAGTTTCCTCTTAGCTCTGCCAAGTAGAGAGAAACTGTGCTCGGAGCACATTACATCTCTTTAAAACAGTGTTTTGAGCATTGCTAGCCTGTCCAACCTCACTTTCTGCCCCACAGGTCAGAACAGGAAGACTTGCGTCAACCCCTTCTGGCCTTATTAAAACAACTAGACTGGAAGCAATCTGTTATTCACTCCCTGAACACTAAGCCTGACCCAAGGCTGTGTGTCCTGATCTTAATTGGCCAAGTATCATCGTGACTGTAGCATAGCGAACTCGGACATAGCCGCTAGCAAAAGCTCACCTATCAAAGGATGTGCCCTGAAGGCGGGGGCCTTTTATTCAAGAGAAATGTGCAGGAAAAATTGGCTTGCCTTGGACAGCTACTTGGTTGGTGCTCCCTCTTCTTAGCTGTCCTCCCCTCGTTGGCATCCTGTAACTGGTGCTGCCCGGCGGTATCTGTTTGTGATATGAAGCTATTTACATATTAATACATCGCAGGGCAATAAAGTTAAGACCCAGTTTCTCAGTTGCACTAGCTACAACTTAGGAGCATAGCAAGCACGCCTGGCCAGCAGCTGCTATAATCAACAGGGAGCCTGAAGGATTGTCCACCCCCACCCCACAACCATGTGGTTCTTAGGTGTATGAAGATTTATACCTGAGGCTGAAGGACAGAGCTGCCCTTTCCTATCGCTACAACAGAAGGTTGGCTCAGAGGACCAGAGTCCAAAACATGGAGCGCTGGCAGTTGTGTCTGGAGGTTTCTGGCACCACTTTCCTTCAGCAAGTAGCGGGGCTGATGGGAATGTGTTCCCTGTGTTTGCTCTTGACCTTGTTTTGTGCACTGTGTACCTCCTCGCTGAAGCTTGCTTCTGATGTCTGCTGTTAAAACATCCTAACAGATAGCTCTTGGTGCCAAGGGATGCTCGTCTCCACCCACAGACAACTCATGCCTAATGATTAGCCTGTTCTGGCTTAACTCAATCCTTGCTGTTGGTAGTTTTCCTCTCTCTTGCATCAAGAAAACGGCCATCCTAAAGTACTATATGAAAAAGAAATACAGCGGGACTTTTCCTCACCTTTAAAAGCAAGGGAGAACATATTATACTGAAGGGAAAGACACTCCCCACGAATTCTGTCACCTCAAACAGGGTTCTGCCACACGCTGCACCTCAGGTGGCATTCCTGGGCTTTTTACCCTGATAATCTAAATAGTTAGGAGCCATGACAATGGATCGCATTGTCCCTTATTTGAATGGCAACCTTCTTCCATCCTATCTGACACTTGACTTGAAGAACCCATTCTTTTTTTTTTTTTTTCCCCCGGAGCTGAAGACCAAACCCAGGGCCTTGTGCTTGCTAGGCAAGTGCTCTACCACTGAGCTAAATCCCCAACCCCTGAAGAGCCCATTCTTAAATTGGTTTGGTGTCCGGAGGGAGACTCTGCTACTGAAAATGCAATCCCAAAGACCAGCAGATTCAAGGAGCCTATTACAACTGCAGATCCAAATCTGCATTTTAACAAGATCTTCAGGAGATCTGGATACACAGTAAGGGGACGAGAGGCCCCTGTGGGAATCAGCCTGGTGACGCCATTAATTGTCTGTGGGAAGAGTGCGTATTTTAGCTCAGCAGCAGGAAGGTCACACTTCTGGTGCCACCAAGCTTAAAGTTTAGTGGGGAAGAGGAGGCACTTGGTAAAAGGCCAGACGTCAGTAAGAACAACCACACACACTGCATGGAAACATCAGATCTCCAATCAGGAATAGACGCGGAGAACAACGCATTCATTATCTCGGCTGGGACCTTGTGTGGAACGGGTTCTACGGAGATTGAATGGACAGGGAAGAGTGATGTGGAGAGAGGTGTTCAAGGGTGGTTGATCTGTAGGGGCAGGAGGGTGGTGTCAAGAGGTACAGTGGGGAGGATGCAAGCTTGTAGAGGAAAGAAAGTTGTGCTGGGTCCTGAAGGTGAGGGAGCCGTCAGCCAGCGAAGCAGTAACCGAAAAGTGGGCTTTCTAGATGAGCACAGAATTATGGTGACACCAGAGGCCCTTGAGATGCTCCCAGTCTAGATGTGAGAAGCTGGGAGTCCTCTGTTCCAAACCCAGTGGTTTAGGAACAGGGAGTGGGCATGATTAAGGAAAGAGCTTTTGTTGTGCTCTTTCTATCTGCTACTTTTCTTGCTGCTGCGGCAGAATTCCCAGCAAAGGTCAGTGAAGGGAGAGAGGGAGGATTTGTTTTCACTCCTGGTTGGGACGCTATCAGCACACTGTCGGCCCAGTCTTTTGAGAAGGGAACCATAACATCTTAATGTGATTTACTGGACTGTGAGCAGACTCTAAGTCATAGGCTGGGCCTACCTATAATCTGCAAGGAGGACCCTGTGGCAGGATGTAACTCTACCAGCAAGGCTCTCTGTCCAGAAGGTTCCAAAGCCTCCCCCAACCAACTCCATCAGCTAAGACCAAGCGTTGAGCCTATGGGGGTGGGGGGAGGCGTTGGACACCCAAGCCATATACTTAACAAGTTTTTTAACTCTTACCAAAAAAGGACACATAAAGGCCAATACCAGGCAGCTCTGGAACCATTCAGAGGGGTGTGCTTTGAAACCTAAATTTACCGTACATCCCAGATGCAAGAAGAATTTGAAAATCCTTTCTCGCTTAGACTCTCGCTGTCCTTCCTGTTTCCATATTGTCCGTATCACCTTTCTCCTTCCGAGCCCCAATGAGTCGACTGGCACCCATCCCTGTATCTGTATCTGAAACGTGTGGATGTGATCTCATCCGATCTTTCCAGATATAACCAAAGGCCTTGAGATGAAGTGACCATCCTAGATTATGTTGGTGGGCCCAATAGCAAGTGTTTTTTTTTTTTTTATCAAAGACACACGGGAGGTGCTGGAGAGGTGGCTCAGTGATGTGTGTGGATGGAGTATTTGAGTTTGGTTCCCAGTACCCACATCAGGTGGTTTGCAATCTCCTGCAACTCCAGAACCATGGGGTCTAATACCCTCTCGGGCCTCTGTGGGCACCTGCACTCAGGTCACATACACCCACCTAGCCATACGCATGTACACTTAATTAAAATAACAGTAAGTCCTTTTTTTAAAAGACACATCGGAGTGCTCGCTTCGGCAGCACATATACTAAAAGACACATCGGAGAGTCAGACCAAAAGAGGAAACCCTGTGAAGACGGACCCAAGATGGGAAAGCTGATATGAGAGCTAGAAAAAGACAAAGATGAAATTTTCAAAAGATCTGTGGGGATCGCGGCTCATCTTAAACTTGGACTTGTGGCCTCCAGAATGTTGACATGATAAAGCCCTGTTGCTTTAAGCCACGGCTTTGTCGTCACTGTTGCATAAGGCCAAGACAACTAGTGTACTCATTAAATATTAACAGCATTCTCTCAATCACAAAACATGGAAGTACTTTTCAGATCTGGCCTATGATTTTTTTAGATTTGGCCTAAATGTGTAGGGCAAAATTAAGTCAAGGTTAAAAATGCCAAATTGTTCACAAACACAGAAGGGTGTTACACTGTTGGTATTGGTGTGTGTGTATGTGTACATGCCTGTGTACGTATATATATGTGTGTGTATGTGTGATGCATGTGTGTAGTAAGCATGCATATATATGTGTGCATACATATGTGAATATGCGTGTGTGGTGTCTGTGTAGAGTGTGTGCATGTGTGTGTGTGTGTGTGTGTGGTGATGTAGAATGTGTGTGCATGTATGTGTGTGGTGTGTATAGAGTGTGTGTGGTGTGTATAGAGTGTGTGTGCATGTGTGTGTGTGGTATGTGTAGAGTGTGTGTGCATGTGTGTGTGGTGTGTATAGAGTGTGTGTGCATGTATGTGTGTGGTATGTGTAGAGCGTGTGTGCATGTGTGTATATATATGTGTGGGGTACCTGTATGTGTGTGTTGGGGGTGTTGCTTGGTGGGTACTTTGTTTGTTGTGGCAGGAGATGGAATGGATGTGCAGATGGAACTGAGGTAGCCTGGAGTTAGAGGACACACAGCCTCCTGGCCTTTCCTACTTAGTAGATTGGTCCAGAACTTCTAGTGGATGCCTGAAGTTTGCCTGCCATAGCCTGGCCTAGCCTGTGCTATGCACTCTGTTTTCCCTAACAAACTCAACATGTGATTTTTTTCTGTCCTTGTAAGTAGAGACCCTTTCCATTTCATTTAAAGGAAGCAATTCACAGCTTGCCTTTGGCAGATACAAATGGCCCACTTCACCATCCTTGTACACCAGGGCCATTATAGAGTATAATAAGGGCTACTTGAACACAGACTATAATACCGATATTATATTATCTGATAACCGAGATAACTACTAAATGAGTTAAGAGTAGCTATCATGTGGAGCGCTGGATGCAGCAGCAAGGGGAAGATTCCAGCTCTAGAGACGGCTCAGTGTGCAAAGTGACAGCGGCACAAGCACAAGAACCTGAGTTCAGATCTCCGTGCAGCACCTGGGCTGGTGGCACAAGCCTATACTCCCAGCAAAGGGAGTCTGCAGGATGGGTTGACACAGGAGGCTCTCAGGGGCTTGGTGGCTAGCACTGTACCTAAGGCAGCAAGCTTCTGGTTCAATGAAGAGACCCAGCGTCAGAAAAGCAAGGTGTAGAGCAACAGAAGAGGACATCCTAATGAAAGCTTTTGTCCTCCATGAGGACATCCCTTCTAGATGCATGCACATGTAATCACACACATATATACATACACATACATATATACACACATATCACACATACACATACATACACACATATGCATACATATACACACATCACACACTCATACACACATATACACATACACACATACACTCATACACATGTGCATACATACACACATATATACACATGTATACACATATATACACACATCACACATATACATATGTATACATATATACACATAACACATTCACACACATGTGCATACACACATACACATATACCACATACACTTATACATACATACACATACATATACAGAAACATATCACACACACATACACATACGCATACATATATATACACACACATATACACACATACACTCATACACACATGTACATACAGACACACAAACATCACATATCTACATATATACACACGAGCATACATATACACACATATCACACACACATATATCACACACACACACACCCCACAAGGGTTCACCTCACTGTTTAGAATGATATGCAGTTGAAAATGCATGAATTACTTTTATGGGATTTTCCATTTAGCATTTTTGGACAGTGGTTGATCATGGGTAAAGCATGCTGGGGAAGGCAAAGGCACAGATAAGGGGCCGTGGCACAGCACATTTATATTCTGTGCATGAAGATGTGATGGGCACTTGACACGGGAGGCAGAGTATTGCAGGCAACTGAGGGATGTGTAAGTAGAAGTCATATTCAGCCCTATAGACTGGTCCTGCTACATGAACTAGCTTCAGCTGGCCGTGTATAATACATTATAAATACCCCTGACTCTTTCATGTCTAGTTATCATTTTGATCACTCTTGCAAGTTGAGATTAGAAAGCACCTCACAGGATGCAAGGTTTGATTCTCCCAGGGGTCGTGTTTGCCTAGGAAGAATCTGTAGTCTTCAAACTGAGTTTTGTAGCCTGTGACAACATTCTTTCAGCCTCAGATTTCCCCCTTATGTTTCATAATCCAACCCAGCAGGGGTTTGGTGCAGAATCCAGGGAGATATCTGTGGACATTAAGGTTTACAGAAGCAACTTCATCTGTCTGATTTTAGAACTGGAGTTGGACTTCTTAAAAATACTCTTGAGGCTTCTAAATGGCGCGAGCAAGATTGCTTTTGCGTTTTTTTGACTTTTGTTTGTTTTAGCTAAGGGAATTTCCCCCCTTAAAAATGCTAAATATAAAGTGTTTTTTTTTTTTTTTTTTTTTTTTTTTTTTTTTTTTTTTCCAGGCTCATAATAATTATGCTTACTAACAGGATTGTTCTGTGAAAATCCTCCTGAAAAGAGCAGACAGCAATATGAAGAGAAGAGATTGAAGATGTTGAAACAAAACAGGAAGGGAAAAAGCCAGTGGAGGATGGGCCTCCAGAGAATGATCTATGCTAGGTTTCGGGTCGCAGCGTTGTCTTGGGGAGCTCTGTAGGTCTCGGTTTCCTAATAGGTTCTCAACATGAAATAGGGTGTGGCCTTAAGCCCCTCCTCCTGTTGCCTCAGCTTCCCCAGTGCTAGAATTACCAGCCTGTGAGCTCACTGTGATGGGTGAGGCAAGTCTCCTTATTTTTCTGAATTAGCACAAGTGGGAAGAGGATGGTCCTAGTACAGTTCTTGGGTCCAGTAGAGGAGTCTTATCCCTAGTAGCCGTGATGTTAAAGAGAATGGCATTTTAGTGACTGGCAGAAAAAAGGTCAGGTCTGGTGGGAAACACAGCAAGGTGTTCCAGGAGTAGACATCTTCAAAGTCGGTGTTGCTAACTCATGAACGACTTCCCGCCCAAGCTAAAAATCAGACATCAAATACTGCTCACAGTTGGGAAAAATCAAGCCCAGGTCACAGCTAAGAATTGCCAAGAATTAACATGTAGGCCTTGCCATTCTAAAGTTTTTTTTTTAACATTATGTTCCAAATTATAAATTCTATTTTAAGTTAGGTATATACACCTTTATCCTTCATATACATGTAATCTTGTGTTCCTTTTAGAACCAGGCTTCTTTGGGGACAGGCTTAGGTTACTTGTAGCTATTTAGCACAGAAATGATATTAAGTGTTTCATAGTAGAATAAAGCATGAATGAGAAAGTTCACTAACCGAGAAATGACAGCATACGTTGAAATATCTTAAAGATAACAAGTTTGAGACAAACAAGTTGACATGAGACATCTCCCTCTCTCCATACATCCATGTGTCATATATGTGTATTTATACGTTCATGTGTATACTATATATGCATGCGTAATCTTTTTTTATTCAAGACACGATCTTGCTATCTACAGTCCAGGCTGACCTTCAATTCACAGTCCTGCCTGCCTTCGCTGACAAAGTGCTGGTATTTTTAGGTACATGTCACCATGCCTGGTCTCACAAAACATTGTTATATGCACAACGTTAAAGCCCAGGGAACTGACCATACTCCATGACCTAATTTTTTATAAAACAGATATTAGACACGTTAGCCTTGTTCTCCAACTATTTCCGAATCCTCAGGAGCATGGTGGCACGACAGCCCATGCAACTAAAAGACCCTGTGAGCAGGCAGGGCTGGGTGAAGAGTTGGGACTTGGGCACGATGAACTGAAGACCAAGATGGAGGGAGGCCTCTGCTCCAGAGTGAGACAGTGACGAGCTGCTGTAGCTACAAATTCAAACGTTCCCAGAAGGCTTGCTGCAGGCTTGGCTCCCAGCCTGTGACACTACTGCGAGGTAGAGGAACTTTTGAGATGGAGGACGTGGTGGGAGGGGGTTGGGTGACTTGAATTTGCCCTTGATAGAGAGCCTGGCCTCTTCTCTCTCTTTCTCTTTGCTTCCCAGCAACCATGAGGTGAGCAGCCTCTTCACCACAAATGCCCCTGCCACGATGTCCTACCCTATTAGAATCCAATGGGAAGCAACCAACAGACTGTCCATTGAAATATTTGAAACCCCGAGCCTAAATAGCCGTTTTCCCCTCCTCTCCTTAAGTTAATTAAGTCCAACTTTTGTCCCAGTGATACAAGGCTGACTAAAACATAAACTATGACCGAGGTCTGCAATGGGACAAGCATTCTTGTGCCCTGGCAGTTTACTGAAACGCTGGTGGTTTTCACTGCAGGGGAGTCTGCTGTCGAGAGGAAGAGAGCAGTGAGAGGTGCTTGTGCGTGGCGATCGCCTTTTTAATTATTACAGCAACACTGCTTGAAGATGGGGCTATTATTTTCCTTTTACACCCCAGGGAACAGAAAAATCAATGCGATTCAATCTGTCTCCAGGCTTCTCAAAATTAGCATTTTCACCCAGTAGAAATTTGAGCCGAAATATGTTTTAACGGTGAAGCACATATATCCTCCCCCAAACATCCCACTGACATTCAGGGAGCCAGCTGATTGGTGGTTTTGCATCAGAGGACCCTCGCACTATTTTAAGAAAGAAGCATATGGCATCATAAAACTACACAAGCAAGAAAGGTTATCAGACTGCGGGCACAGGACACAGAAACCTTGGCTGTCATGCAGGGCAGAACTGTTGGTGGTAAAGGGGACAGGAGTAAAAATAGGAAGTGCAGTGTCTTATCTGTCATCTGCCCTTTCAGTCTGTAAAACAGACCCCAGTTGGATACTCCCTGGGGGGTCTTTTGAGGGCTGGCATTGTGTCTTTGTCTGTGCTGAATCCCTCGGGGCCATTTCATGTATGATTGGCTAATGATAGATAACTGACCTTCCGGACAGAGTCACAGTTGCTTCTCCAGAGCATGTGTGGGACTGAGCTAATAGACAACACAACGCTGGCAAGAAATAGAGTGACTCTCGTAATTGTGATAATGTTCATTACACACAGAATGGAGCTGGGAGGGCAGGGCTGGAGGTAGCAAGCTATGGGGAGGCTTTCAATGTTATCAGGGGCACTCAGGCATGTGACATACAAATGACTTCCTCCAACACAACCGTCCAATTCTCCGAAGAACACATTACAAGACTTGTCAAGTGTTTGATCAAAAGACCATCTCTGTTTCTAACAAGCTAGGTTATATCCTTTCCCCAGTGCTGCAGGATCCTGGGATCCGGTGAGCCTCCAAATAATTCTGTACGCAGAGAAGCCAGATCGAAGAGAGAGGATGCCTAATTTTGTTATATTTCAGTAGTTTCCTCCACCAGGCAGACTATAGACACACTATTTACTACAAGAATACTTTGTAGCCATTTTTCATATAAGAGAAATGTGGTAATGAGAGAGTCAATGAATAAAAAAGCTAAGTGATCTCTAAAGAGATTAAAATACAGCATGCTATTGGAATTTAAGGAGCAATATATATTAGATTATATGCACATACATTATCTAACATCGTATATATGTATATGTATGTATATATGTGTATGTGTGTGTGTGTATATATATATGTATATATATATATATGATGGAGGAAAAGAGGGAGAAAAAGAAGGAGAACTGTAAAATCTCCTTTAGGGTCACAGTGATGTGCTTAAAGGATGAGAGAGGCCATCATGACTGGGGTAGGGAGATGAGGAGGGATTTGGCAAGCTTCAAATGCATTTGAGAAACTGTGGGCTTTTTATTAACAAAAATAGTGAATATATTTGTTCATAACATGTATTTAATAATAATAATAATAAATCCCATACATTTTAACTAGATTCTATATAATAATCACAGTATCAAGATATACAGCTTATTTATAGCCTAGTGACTGAAACTACTTAAAGGAACTTCCAGAAAACTGTAACTCTGTGAAGTTCTTTCCTTGCCTCCCTTTTAATCAGCTCGCTTGTTTCCAAACTGCCAATATGTTGGGAGACTGAGAGCATTTAGTTAAGACCCCTTCTCTTACGAGGAAAACCATTCCTCTCAGGTTAGTACATCCCACCAAATCTGTCAATTTCTCTTAATAGCAAAGGAGCCTGAGAATTAACCTTATCTCCACGTCTTAATCCGAACTCTGTCATAACAATAAAACACTCCTCTTTTGCTTGCAAGAGAGGAAGGGGAGTGGGAGGCGGGGCTGACGAAAGTTCCCCCTCCGCCACGCTGTTGGGAAGGGTTGACACCAGACAAACATGGCGCCCTCAGTTCCTGAGTCCACATTAGCATGCTTGGGCATCAGGGTCTGCTAACTTTTATTAAATGACACACGTTAAGTAAAGTCTGGGCTGTGTAGAGCATTTTATACACTTTGGGGACCTTTACCCACCATTAAGTTCATTTACAATGAACTCTCCAGGTAGGCTTTGGCAAAGACAAGCCTAATGCCCAGTAGCGGCACAGGATCAGACCACACCCGATGCTGCTTTTGTCTTAGGTGTCTTTTTCCAGCAAAGGCAGTCTCTGTACTTCACACTGCTCTTAAATCAAGAGGGGAATAGCAGGAGATACGGATCGACACAGGGAATGCTGTGTGCTTACAGTTTTCCTTGAGTTTTATTAGAAGTCTTCACGATGGGAGCTACAGATCTCTCCTTCTGGAAAAGCAGCAGAGTTATTTTAACTGAGAGGAAATATTTGTAACCACTAAAGGGCATGAAGAGTGGAATTGGCTCTACTGTGTTGTAGCAAATGGTGGCGCTTTGCCAGGCTATGGAATAAATTTAATGGCTGAGCATCTGATGCAGCATTTTTTGTGTTTATCTGGAACATTGTACTGCTTGCAATAATAATAATAATAATAATAATAATAATAATAATAATATTTTTTTAAAAAGATGAGTATTGAGCTATAATGTTTCCTAAAAGATACGAGTTCAAATTTCATACAGAAGGGAAAAGATGGTTGACCCTGGCAGGAAAAGGCCCGTTCCCTGCAGAGGTATAATTCAATGTTAATTGTAAATACCAGGGAGTAGGACCAAGAGGGACCCACTTCTCCTGGGTATTGGGCAGAATTAAAGCACTGTTAAAACGCTGTTGGGTTCTGCTAAAATTGTAGTGTTAATAATATTGTTAATAAGTTCTTTATGCTTATACTGTAAGCATTATATTTGAAGTTTATGTCCCTGTAAATAAGCCACACACACTCAGCTTTGTGCAATTCGGCTCCCTAATTAGCAGCGAAGAACTATCAATCAAATAGCCAACTGCATCACCCTCGTGCCCCCGAACCACCCCCATAGATTCTCCTTATGCCTGGGATTTGGGACAACGATGTGAAAGGTATCAGAGGGTGCCCTGGCTCTCGAAAGTGCTGCCACCCCTTATCAGTGTAGTGTGATGAAGCCAAGAGGCTGGAGGAACCATTTCCCTCTGGCCAGAGGGGGCGCACTTCCCGAGTGCAAGGACTCCACTGACTCAGGGCAAGGATCCAATGGATCCAAAGCAACAGCCTCGTGTTTGTGCTAGAAGCGAGGCTGTGATTGGCCATTCAAATGGCTGTGATTTGTCCAAATCCCTCTCTGTATAAGCAGGCTGTATGAACCCGCCCACCCCCAGCCAGTTCTTGGTAAGCACATCCCTGTGCTCACCCCTCTGGCGACATCAGGACCATTGACGATGTTTCTAGAGTGGTTTTTCCCTGCCTCCTTTCAGAAATTCAGGCTGATGAGGGCCATGGCATCCAAAAGGCCTTCAGAGATGGTTCTCGAGGCCGCACCAGTTACGGAGGGTCAGGTTCGCAAGCAGCCCTGTTTCCAACAGCCACTGGTCCCCTAGCCTGAGCTCCCCTAGCCTGAGCCCCAACAACCAGCACTTGACTGCCATAGAGACAGTGGCCAGCAGAAGCCTTTACCCTTCTCATTAGAGATGCCCAAAGGCCTGAACCCATCAAGAGGAGCATTGTGTGGTGATACCAATTAGGGATCCCAGCCACGCCCCTGGATCCTGGCCCTGGTGGAATAGGATGATGCCGGTGTTTGATTGATTCTGGTTAGAGATTGGAGAGCTGACACAATGTTGCAAACAGTGGCGAGAACCCAGGAGTTTGGTTGGCTAGAATAATTCCAGACAGCTGTCTTCAGAGGCAAGGTCTCAAACTGGTGCCTGGGAGTTGAAACACTGGCTCTAGCCAGGAGACAAGAGTCTCAATACTGGAAGCTTGCTTGGGACAGCAGGGCTGTTAGGGAAAGGGGTTCCGATACTTAAAGCAGGTACAGGGACTTTCATTTTAGAGGCTGGCACTCCTGCTGTGTCCACCTGCCTACTGTCACTGCTCGCTGCTGTTAAATACCGAGGGAAACAAGCCTTTGAAAAGGTTCTCACCTACATACGCACCATTTCTATCCAGCTGGAGCTAGTGAGCGCCACGGCAGCTGATTGGTGATACCAGCAGATGTCTGACTACCTACTTGGCTGATAATTGAGTCATCTTCAGCTTCAAATGGAGATGGGTATGAATCCGGGTTGATACATCCGTCTGCAACTGCACGCTCTCGCCACCTGTCACTGTCACCCGGACTAAAACTTGAGGGGAGATTAGCCTTCGAAATTAGGGAATTTCTTGTCAGACATTCTAATCCACCCACAGCTGGAGCGTGGAATGGAGAAAGAGAAGTACAAAAGCGTCAGCCCTGTAACGGAAGAAGAGCAGAGTGGAAATAAAGGAGTCCTCTCCTAAAGTGGGAGGTACCAATTGCTGGGTTTCAATAGCTTCTTTTGGTCAGTGCTCCAATCGAACCCAGGGATGCTGAGAGGTACCCTGTGACTGAGCTACCCTTCCAGCCTGGACTTTGTTCTTTGGCCTGGCTCCTGTTGAATCACACACAGAGAGAATTTCTTTTTCTGGGCGAAATGATTTCAGAACATTACAGAGAAGCCTTAAGAAAGACTTGATTATGCCCATCAGCTGCTGCAGGTGGTAGTGGGAAAGAAATTATTCAAATGGGTTTGCAATATAGAGTGTGAAGACATAGAGCGTGAAATTCAGCAGCCCAGTCACCAACCATCATTTTCCAATGATGGCATCTGCTGCCACCGCCCCCAACACACTGTACAGTCATATGGGTGTGGGTCCCCTGCGTGGTTCATGAATCCTGCTTTTTTGTCTTCTGCATGCAATGTCTGGGTTATTCGTTCCTCTGTCCTGCTCCACTTATGTTGAAAGAGTCTCCAAGACAGTGAAGGAACGAGAGAGTTCTTTCGTTCTTCAGGAAAGTGAATTATGGAGATACCTTTCATTGTTCATGTTTGTAATTAAAAATCCACCAACACTTTATAATGTAGCAAACACCTACATGGAAGCATTCCACTGTGACACTTGTGAATTTTTCTTTTAAGGAACAACTGCCCCTTGACACACCCCCTGATTACTTCAGGGATCTTCTCTGAAGAGTCCATTCTTCTAGAAAGCCAACCCAAGTTAAGTTGGATTGCAAAGATGAAGCCTTTCAGAAGGGTTGCCCTCGAAATACCAAGTGTATGGGTTGGTTAAGAAGATGGACCAGGCAAGTACTGATCAGGACGACCTTTCTGAAAGCCATTCTTTTACTCTAACAGATTAAATTGCAAGCATTAAAAGGGTGTCTGCAGACAGAAAGACACCGCTGGGATCGATGCTGTTTGCACATAGAAATGACTCTCAGTAGACTGGGGCATCCTAAGATACTGAACCTTGATCTGCAAGTCTAACCTACCACGGCTGTTGCACTCTCAACGTTTCATGGTTACCTAGCCATCCCTGTCTGGGTGGGACTTCAACATGGACATGCCATCTCCTTATCTTTCTCAGGAACCTCTTTGTCTTCTACAAGCCAGCAGCAAGCCAGCCATTTTGGAAAAACCCCCTTCACATATCCTGGCATAAACCTACTCAGGCCCCCATGCCACTCTGGAACTGGCTGCTGTGGGTTAACATTAACACTTTGGAATACTTGCAGTTGAAAACGAAGAAGGGGACAGTGAGGGCTACCCTAGCCACGGGTTTTAAGCGTCTACACTGCGTGTTATTTATTTCAGCACTTTAAGAAAAAAAAAAGGAGGAAAAATTCTAGATTTAGCCAAAGACTACCAATCCCCCCCTTTCCACTCATTTCCAAATGCTGCCTTATCTCCTGAAGCTGGTGTTGGTGTGGTTCACCTGCACTTTAGTACCTTTACCATGTGCGTGTTACGAAATTTCAAATCTCGCCTTTTTATGTGTGGGTTTTAAATGCACTGTGAGAGGTATCACTGTTTCTTTTTTGAGACAGGGTCTGATGTAGTCCAAGCTGGCCTTGAACTTGCTTGGTAGTTGCAGATGACTTTAAACTCCAGACCTCCCCCACGCCCCCCACATCCCCCAGACCCTGAGTGCTGGAATTACAGGTGCGCACCACCACACCAGATTTCGTTTGGTGCTGGAGACTGAATTTGAGGCACCATGAATGCTTTGTGAGCTGAGCTATGACCCCAAAGGTATTGCCTTTTTACACTGTGCAACATCAGCCTGCACGTAACTCAACACCGTAGGTCGATTATTGCATGTTGAGTCGTATAATCTCAGTTCACCTTTCCCACGGCGCTAGCATTCAATACACGACTGAACCATCTCTGGTTTTACATCAGCGATACAGGGCTATTTGGATGGCCTCCAGGTCTGTGGTAATTACAGACAGTTCCCCCTCGAGTATCCCGATGTGTTCTCGCCTGTGTTCAGATACATTTGCTGTTCCAAGGAATGTAAGGATGGTTGGAGCAGCTGGGTCGCCGCAGGACATGCACAGCTCTAAAAGTCACTTAGCGGGGGTTGGGGATTTAGCTCAGTGGTAGAGCGCTTGCCTAGGAAGTGCAAGGCCCTGGGTTCGGTCCCCAGCTCCGGAAAAAAAAGAACCAAAAAAAAAAAGTCACTTAGCTATTACCACCAAACAACAGCTAACGAAGTTTCCTGTCTCTTCACTATTTCAGATTTATCAATATTTTAATTGGCTTTGGTGCTAGGGATTTAATGGCTCTGTCATGGTGACCTGGTAGGCAGCCAGAATGGTACATACAAATTCCCCTTATTTTGGGGTTCTCTTTTTCTCACTGATTTATACAGACTGCTTTCACTTCTAATAATTTTTATGAGCTCTATGTGCTGACATGTTTCATTCAGATTTTTGCTGCATTTCTTCCCCATTAACCATTTAATTTCTAAACTCTGCAGGTCTTATGTCTGCCCTGCTGTGCTTTTTATTATCCCTCTGCTCCACCTCATGGATCCTTCAAGTAGTAATTCCTTCATATATGCCACATCGAATGCTAACCAATTCAAATACACTTTTGCACCGAAGCACTATTGGTAAAAACCAATGTGCTTTGCAAATATTAAAAGCTTTTGTTAAGTTTCAAATTCTGACCAATCACATTTTGATTAATTTTGGCTACACAAATTTCTTCACTTGATCTTAGCCAAAAGGCCGAGAAGCGATCACGAATTTCTTAGGTACTTAATTCCACACATGATTCCAACAATGTTTTATAACTGATTTTATTGCACTTTAGAGGCTTGTTTTGTATGGTATTAATGGTTTAGAATTTATTGAGTACTGTGATTTGGATTACAGTTAATCTTCAAATAGTGCATAAATTAAAATAACACATAGTCTTTGAATGAACACGTACATTAAACCAAACGTGTTAGTTGAGTCATTGAAATTTTCACTGTATTTATCGAAGTTGAACCAATCTATCAGTTACTGAGAAAATGTTTTTAAATAAAATCTCCACTTAAGACTTTTGTATAAACAATTATTCCTTGTAATTTTGATCGTTTCCTTGTCCTATTTTAAGCAGTATTTTATTAGTTTTCTATATTTCTGTATGAGATGCTTTATCATTAAGATTAATGATGGCCATTAAGTATTAACTATTTAACATTAAGTACTAACTGTTTTCATTAAGGTACAGTTTTCATTATCTTTAATGATGCCATTATCTGCAAAGTCACTTGACTTGACAGCAACATTGGCTCGCCACGGCTCCTTGGCTAATCCTCGCCCATGAGCTACTGGTGCGTCATTTTCCCACTGACTGAACAGGAAGGTTGAGTCTATCTACAGAGGCGGTGACACATTTGTACGATATCATTTCAGTCTCCTATTTTCCTTTCCTCCTCTTCATCTCCGATGGCTGACATTCTATTTCTTTATTTTTGACCTTCCTCTGGTGTAGAAGTTACATCGACCTGATTGTGACCTGTAGGCTTCTCTCTTGCTAGCTCTATGGCTGTGACTGCTAAGTCTGCTCTTCCTTTCCTTATGGAGTTTGTGATTGTTCTTTGTGAGTTTAGACGCAGTCTGGTGCTTTTCAGCCCCTACATGACATTTTATTTGCTTTTTAGCATATATTTTTATTCTATGTCTGAGCCCTTTGCCTGCATGTATGTATGGGTACCGTGTGTGTGTGTGTGTGTGTGTGTGTGTGTGTGTGTGTGTGTGTGTGTGTTCCTGGTGCTTGTAGAGGACAGAAGATGAAGATGGATCCTCTGGAACTTGAGTTACAGATGCTTATGAGCCAACAAGTAGGTGCTGGGAACTGAACTTGGGTCCTCTCTAAGAGCATCACATGCTCTTAACCACTGAGCTACTTCTTCAGCTCAGTCCACAATAGGGTTAACTTTGCTTCAATTGCTATCTCAGTGCTCTTAATGCAGTAGAAGTTTGAAAATATTCCTGGCATTCGTAAGTCCTATGGGGATTTCCTGAATGCCCTAGGCTTCCAGTTTCCACTCCTCCAAGGTGCCATCTCCCTGGATCCAGATCCCTACTTTCTAATCCCCCTTGCTACTACCCAGGCCTTACAGCAGGAATTCTCTTATTTATTGATTTATTATCAATGGCTAGATCCCTGAGGGTTCCCTCGGGCACTGTCGTAGCCTAGAGTCTCTCATCCCTGAAGCTGGCATTGAGAATTCAGTGTGTTTGGAATACAAGCCAGCTAGCTCACAGGAAAGCCAGCTTGGTCTTCCCTGAGTCTGGAAGTTGAGGTCACATCTTTGTATGTTTCTCTCCATTCTCATGAGGGAGCCTATCAAAGGCAGGGATGGGTGCACTGCCCTTCATTCTCTCTGCTCCCCTCTTCCCAGCCTCTCACTTCGTGTCTGTCAGGTTGTAAACAGGAGCTTAGTAAATATTTAATGAATGGATGGATTTAATTCTGGTGCATTCAACATCCACTGAAAGGTTACCACAGCATGCTCTTTGCAATGTGATGCAGCCTGTATTGACGTCATTTGTAAGAGACATGTGACAGGTAGCAATGGACGGAGAGAGATGCTGCAGAAGTCTGGGGTGCCAGATTCTTTTGACCTCACCATCAGCTAATTGTCTTCCTCACTGTTTGAAAGATTGTTTAAATTTAATAATTAAAATGATACCGTGGCCCAAGAATAGCACTTTTATGCTAACTATAGCTTCTGGCTACCTACTTATGCTGTACACTGAACCGAGGCAAGGAGGCAAGAAGCTTCATTTAAAAAAAACAAACACAGGGTCCTTCATTTTCAATTTGCTTATAGTACAAGAGAAAGGTACCCTGAGTTTTTGTTCAACTTCGGTCACTGGAGGATCTTAGGGAAGGGCTGAGGGAATGAGAAAGAACAAAGGCCTGGTCTTTAATTAACCAGAAAGTCTTCCTTTTCCTACGCTTACTTTAAGTCAATTTTGTTTCTTTCCAAACCTGGTAAAGAATGATTCATGTGAATGGATTTGGAATATGAGAAAACAGAAGACACCAGGGCTGGAGGTGGGGTGGGGTGGGGGTTGGGATTGTATAGCTCAAGGATAGAACACTCGTCCAAGGTATGAAAAGCCCTGACTTTGATACAAGTGAGCAAACAGATGGTCATCAATGAGGCCAAGCATGAAACTCATGCACAGGCCCTGGGGTCGATTCCTATTAGAGTTTAAAAGAGAGAGAGAGAAAGGGAAGAGAGGAGGGAGAGGGAGGGAAGAAGATAGAGAAATAGATACTAATTAAGAGTTTGAAAGATGTGTCTTAATTTTAAAAAAAAGACAGAGAGACAATGTTATACCAATGTTGTAATTAAGGTCACGTATTTTTGGTTGGAATTTTTAAGGCTTACCACACTGAGTGATTGATATCTTCATTACTTGAAATCTTGGCTTGGCTTTAAAGTGTACAAGACAATATTGTGCTTGTGATTTTTCCACCCACCCCTAAGACAAAGTCATTATAGCTTAATCTAATTAAACTGAGTCCACCATGAGAGTGCTGGCCTCCCAATAATGCGCCTCTTCATCCAGCTCTCAGCTAATTCCTCGGAGGCCGGCCAGCTCCAGATGCTAACAAAATGCTGATGAGGGAGTTTGAGCTCTTCAGTTTTAGGGCTGATTTTTTTTTTTCCTTTTTGGAAGAAAAAGATGTAGGACAGGAATTCTGTCAGACAAGAATAAACCAAGGAGGGAGAGAAAATATATTTTAATGGGATCCAGGGAAGTGTAGAAGACTACTTTTCTGTGTGCTTGGCTTCTCCAGAAAGCACCATGCTGGACAGGTGCTCTTGCTGTAATGGAATGAACCATTAACTACTGAAGGCTGATCTTCCAGAGAGCTCTGCAAATGGAAAATTTTCCAGCTTCAGACAGCCCTGGTAAATCTCAGATTAAGTTTACCAATTTACTGCCCGGACATCCCGGAACATCAGGGTCCTTTACTATAGAAACAACTCATGCCACCCTCATTTATCAAGAAAATGATATCCAGGCAAAGCAGGTACAATCCTTTCAGGTGGGTACCCTCTTATAGCAAGAGACTGGTCTTAGGGTCCTAGATCAACCATGATGCGTAGGAGCTGTGGGTTGGTCTGACATACAATGATGATGCCATATGCTAGGGAGGGTGGTGGTGGTATGAAACTGGGGGATATCCCAATGTGTGAGAAACACATATCCAGGGATCATACCTTCATGCTGGGATTATGGCTTCCTGGGTAGCCTGCTACCTGTCTGCTGTTTGGGGTATCTAATTAGACCCTTAAAGACACTTTTCTTGTGGAGGATGAGAAAGGACATCCTGGGATCTAGAGCCAAGTCAAACCCTCTGTGGCTGACTGACCTAACCACTAATACAACTCAATATCCTGTAGAGTGGACCCAAGGCTCAGGAATCACCACCTGGACAACACTCTCTTGATGATCTCAGCGGGGCTATTCTCCATTCTGTGCTGAACCCTCAAATCAGCTTCTTCAAGCCTTGCCTCTCCTTTGGCTTAATGAATCTGTGGCTATATGTCTGCCTCTCCCTAGAGCCTCTAATTCTCTGTAGGAACTGGCTTCATCTGTGTCTATTTGTGCCTTCGGTACCTGGCCACATGGCCTAGCAGTGACATTTAGAAAACGAGTAGTGAAGGGCTCATCTGCCCAGAAGTCACTTTACACCTAGAGCGTGCCATATGTAGATTGTTCTCTACTTACTATGTAGAGGATGCGAAGCTCTAGGAAGGCTGTGTAAAGAGTAGGAAACAGTCACACTGGCTGGGTAAACATGGCGCTTTCCCCTTTTTGAAATTTGTTGTGGCAGCAGGTTGAGCAAAGAGCGCACTGTTCTGGATCTGTGCTTGCAGGGGATTCCGCCAAGAACTCTTCTTGGAGTTTTCACTCTAGCTACACAGCTGGTACCTTGACTTGAGCCTTACTTCCACACCTCATTATCACTTCTGTAACCTTAAAAGCTCTGTGAGGAGGGCAGGTTCTTACTGCTACTGCCATTTCACAGAAGCCAGCAAGACAGATTGGTTAGGGGACGCCTTCCTGATCCCGCATAATGGAGCGATGCCAAAAGTCAAACATGACTCTTCTCTTGACCTACCTAGCTCTTTCCCATCTTAAATTTACTGCCATGATGCTGGTCACAGTGCTTAGCCTGCTAGCATCACTTATTTTTTTTATCTTAAAAAAGGAATAATATTGTCCAGGTAGGAGGAGATAAGATCGCAGAGTTAAGAAGTTGCTCAGATAAACGGCAAACATCCCCGTTTAGCATCTCGGCGGTTTCCCATGATCGATGGACATGGTTCTTTATTCATAATGCATCACATCGACTGACACCAGTGATGATGATTCTGTAGCCAAACCTTTAGCTTCAATACTTCCTATGAATATGTAACAGGGCATCGGAGCATTTCTCCTGCTCTATCGCTCCTACCCATGGAAATCGGTGGTCAGCATGATGTGGCTGTTTGCCAGACAATACTCGGAGATGATTTCTGGGTCATCCACAGCAATCAGTCTGGATGGAGGCTATTTAATTAATCTATAATTGCGTATGACAATGGCTCCATCTTTGAGAAGGCTCTGCAAGAGATGGTAGCTATAATCAGCTATAATCCTCTGTCTCTTGCTACCCTTGCGCTGCAAATGGAGCTCCAAGCGTTTAATTTCCATTATCAGTTCTCAGCAATTGCCTTAAATGCCACACGGTGCATGAGAGAGGAGCTGAACCCCCCACTTCTGTAATCCTGGCATCAGGGACCACTGAAGGCCTTCACCAGGAGAGGGAGTGGCTTATCCCAGCCAGCCTAATTCCTGAAAAGACTCACTGTCTTCCTACCCTTACCATGGGCATTAGTGCTGCTGTTTTGGCTGATCGGATGATCTCACAATTTGTTCTTCTCTTCGGGACTTTAGCATCTTTCCCATAGCAGATGCTCTCCGAGAGCCCTTTTCTCCTCCAGTCTCTAGGTGATCTGTGCCCATCTTGTTGTATTTCAAGTCCTGCAGCGGGGCTCTCTAATGCTCTATGGCTGCCACCTGACAGTACCTCATGTGGAAGTGGAATGGAATCCCCTTCATTGCCTTGAAAATGGCTGTCTGGTGAGCTTTATTTGTTTAAAAGCCACTTTTAATCTCTCCTGCTTGAACATCTCTGCTGGCTCTAATGTGGTCAAGTTCAAAGCCTTCCTTCGACACCTAGAAGTTACCTTAACCTGTACCTCTGCCACCCAGGCATCCTTATTTTTGACAGAAACATTTCAGTTATTCTGTGTTGGTGAAGCATTGCTTCACCTAACATGCTTTCTCCTGGCTTTATTCTATAGAAACATTCCAGATCTTGGAGGATATAGCCCCGTGGTAGGGCATATGCCTAGCATGTCTGAGACTCTGGGTTCTACCCCTAGGGGTGGAGAGAGATAGGCATATAGATGATAGATAGATAGATAGATAGATAGGGAGATGAATGATAGATAAATAGGGAGATAGGTGATTGATATATAGATAATAGGTAGATGATAGATAGGTAGGTAGGTAGATAGATAGATAGATAGATAGATAGATAGATAGATAGATAATCTCTCTCCTTACCACTTTATTAACACATTAACCATTAGCATTCTGGTCCACAATGCTACTTTCCATTTCTGACTTTTTCTCTATGTTGAGGGAACATGTTTCAGAGCTAAGTCAAGTTCTGCTCAAACTCTTCTTCCAATTGTATCAATTACCAATATTGCTGTGGGGCAAAAAGGGCCTTAGTAACATCTCTTGCTCATCTCTAGAATAAACATCTTTGGTGTTCCAGGTCTTCTGTAACCTTTCTCAATCTACCTCTATAGATAATGGAGTACAATCAGAATATTGTGAAGTGCATGCCTTTTAAAATAAAACTCACGATTGTGAATGTGGAACATTCTCATTGTGGGAAAAGGGCAGAGTCTTGTAGTGCTACAGAACTCTAATGCGTGTGGAATAGGAAAAGCCACACATGAACTGAGCCCTCTGAGACAGCTCCTACCAGATGATGACAGTGGTATCATGCCCTTGTCTCATCCGCTTGGACAATGCTGGTCATTTGTCTTGGCCAGACTTTGCTCTTCTACCACTAAAATCAGGCTACACACATCACCATGGGCTTCCTGTTTAGTACTGACCCATTCTAAACCCATCACTGAAACACACTCCCGTCTTACAGATCCAGGAGGAGAAGATTCGCCTCATTCTTACGAAACGAGCTATTGAGCTGGGGGAAAACTATTAGCTTTCCCCAGAAAAGATACCTAAAATATATGGAGATGAATATTGGCAATATCCTTTATTAAAAGACCTACATTAGCATCTACAAAACGACTTGGTCATGGCGGGTCATGTGGAATGACTCTCTTGTGGGAATGCTTCCAAAGGAACAGTGATTGAAACGACTAAGGTTAGAGCTGCTGATTCAGTGTAGTCTTAACTTGGAAAGCTCACAGAGCCAGCCCTCCCTGGATCCCAGCATCTGTGGTTTCCTCCCTGTCCATCATCTTCAGAAGGAACTGCGTTCATTACTAAGGACTTAGGTTGTCTCACATCCTCAGACACTTCAGATACCTGCAGGGAACTATTGAGGTAAAAGTTAGAGTCTAAGCTACGTGTGGCCATAAACTAACTAGTCCTGTCTTAAATCTAACTTTAAATACTTCCCCGTAGACGTTCTTTACTGTTTGACATTGCCCCTTTTGCATGTCATGTTTCAACTGTACATTTCCCTGATTTTGGTTTTATTTTTTATGAATTGTCTTCTCTGGAACGTTCTTACTGTCTCCCACCCACCATCCTTATACTGCCAACTTTTTCATACCCTTCCCCCAAGGCTGAGGCTGAATGCCCACCTACTCTTTGAATTAGCAAAATGCAGAACTTATCTTGTCTGATGAGGAGAGCATTTCCTTTGACAGCGCATGGCACCAGGAATGTTTCACATTTTGGATTTCTCTTTATTTTATGGACTTTGGAATATTCCAACTTTGAAAATATTGACTATGAGATATCTCGGGGCCACACGTAAAGATCATGTATGTTTATATGATCACATGATATATATAGCCTGAAGGTGGTTTTGCACATTTTTATACTTTTATACAAGAAACAGTTTCATGATTTAGAATTTCTCGCTTGCGACGTGCCAATGTTCAAATCTTTTTTCTGATTTTTAAAGCATGCCAATTTTCACATTCTTTTGGATTAAGGGTGCTAAACCTATAATAAGTTGGTGACATAATTTTCTTTTCTGTGTGCTTATGAGTTTTTAAACAGGCAGGCTTTCTTTCTGCATTTTCTGAGATTACCCACAATCCCTTGCAGTAAGCACTGAACTAATTTGAAGTTATTTGTCTGCAAATTTAGTCTTTTACAGAGATCACACCAATGAAATAAATGGACCTAATGAAACCTTGGACACGGTTTTGCCACAGTCTGCCTGCAGAGGCTTAACATAGCACTTTCCTTGTAAATAAAACCCATATCCTGGTCTTCATATCTTTAGGGGTCTTGGTCTTAAAGATGAAAGGAGAAATGTAAACAATTACATTACAGTGCACTGTGTTCTGTAGCCAGGGAAGAAGAGTGCTTTTGAGGATTAGGAATGGACCCACTTGTCAGGTAAGAAGTCAGTGTCTACAACTGATCCGAGCTGGAATCTCATCTACTATTTTCCTTTCTAGTCACTTTATGTGAGAGGAGCGACTCTCAAGAGCAGGCCTGCTAAGAAAGCTTGAGAGAAGGTAAACAGATAAATAAGGGGCAGGCAGGAGAAAAGCCCTCTCGGGATGCTGCAAGCATGGATTTAAATAGCAGTTGACAGAAGTTGCTTTGGGGACTCGAACCTGGGCAGTTCCAAATGCAGGAACATTCGGTGCCTTGGGAAGCTGGAAGGAGATGCCAATCACCTGGGAGGAGTCACTTTAGGGCAAGCCTGAGGGGCGGGCAGGTCAGAGCCTGGGATTCAGATGAAATATGAGTTCCTAACTTAACTCAGTTCCAGTTCTGGCATGAAACGTCCTCCCCAGCATCCTTAGGAAAAGACGCTTACTGGACTGAGGAAGAGAGAGGAGACAAACGGGATGCAGGAAATCAAGCTGGGGGAAGCTGGACCTCTGGAAGAAAGCTCAAGTGGATTCTGGGAATAGAAAGTACATTGTGGGAGTCAAGTCATTTCCCAGCTTGTTTTGACCTGATCTAGACGATAGGAATAAGGCGTCGAAACATATAACGTTATACGTGAGATATAATAAGATAGATAATAAGTTGAGGCTTATTACTACGCTATCCACTACAGACTGCCCAGAGGCTTACACTCAGTCAGTTCACTGATACATGTGGTCTGGCTGAGGATAGAAAATGAACACTGGGCTGTACAGTGGCCACAAGGTAAGACTCCTAAAGAAAACTACCCCTTTACCCAAGGGGGAAGGGGGGAGGTTGGACATTGATATACTACGTAAAGAGAAGCGCTTATATTTAAGATTAGTATTTCCTTTCATAGAAATGTCTTCCCGAGGAAGGGTCCCTCAGATGGCTCAGATCTAACACAAGGGAGGAGGGAGATCCACTCTTGCTCTCAGTTTTAAGATTGGTTTTCCCTATCTGTAGTTGAAACCCAGAAGCACATAATAACCATAAAGATGTTTAGCTGGACTTTGCACATGGCTCTTCAAGAAAGGCAGAGATGGGGGATGGTTTTGCTTTGTTTTGTTTTGTTTTTCTCTTAGCCAACCTTCCAGGGTTCTTTTTTTTTTTTCCCTCCAGTAGTATTTTATACTACTGTGTTCTGATCTGAAAAAAAAAAAAGGTCATAAAGTTCTAGATAATTCCAAGCCCAGTCACATTAGTCTTTTTAAAGGCTGGACAGCAGCTGTTGAGATGCAGCTGTTACTCAGGAGAGACAGGTGAATCCCGGTGTTTCCTGGCTGACTCGTCTGTCGCAGACTGCATGGTGGAGGACTTCAGAACCCTACTCCTATTTGTTGAGAATCCTTGCCAGTAAACTTGGGCGAAGCTGGCCAGGTTTACATCACGCTCAACGGAAGTACATCCCAAGACATCTGCATAACCTGTGCGTGGCTCAGAAGTGGGAGGGAAGAGTAGGTGGAGCCATGAATACTGATACAGGAGTTTAATTTTAAAGTAATTGTGTAGGCAGATCCCACCGTGTGTGGAGGATTCAGAAAAGTGAAGACTGGACAGTGGAACGGTTCCTGGGGACGTACAAACAGATCATCTTTCTTCTGAGTTAGCTGCCTTTGTCTTTGCTCCACATCGATCTCTGGGACAGACTAAGACTGACAGGTTGAGTGTCAGCAACACAGGCTTTATGGGCATTCGTATTAAAACAAACAGCCTCAAATAGTTTTCATAGAGATGCTTGGTTCTTTTTGTTGTTTTTTTTGTTGTTTTTTTCCCCCTCCCTTAAACTACCCACTTTCACCTCCTCTGCGGGCTACATTCACAGTCATTTGTTTGTTATTTTGGTAAGCCTAAACTCTCTGCAGTTTTAACCCTTCGCTCTCCTCTGCAGTCAACCTAATGCTCACTAGACTCTTGCGAGGTAAGTGCAAGTCGCTGTGCTACGTTACTGCCAAGGACCGTGGAGGGCTCTGGTTCCCTCGAGGAATGTACAGGATTAAGGTGCCAGAGTAACAGAAGTGCAAAGCATGACAAGGTGGTAAGAAAGGCAGAATGCAATGTGACAATTATTCAGGAAGGAGAAGACCCGTCTGCTTTGAGGATCAGCACACAATGTTGGGGAGGTCATGCCTAGACTCAGACAGGCAGAGATGGGGAAAGAGGCAAAGAGACATTCTAGCCCTGGAGAAAAAGATAAATCAAATTAGAGAGGTCACCCAGTGCCGAGCACATCCCATTTTAAGGAGCATATAGTTGCCCGAGTGGTCACTGTCTGACACCCTGGTCCCTCCCGCCTGGAGGGCTGTGTCTGGGAAGGTGACAGGTGAGAGATAATGAATCCTCTCATCCTGGTCAACTTGTGTCTACTGAGAGGATGGAGGTGTAAGATCAAGAGGGGTGAAATGGGCCAAACAGCGAAGCTTTTAACATCTGTCACTTGTCACATGCATGTACAACTTGCCACTGTATTTTCAGTAAGCTTCTAGAATAATCAGCACTTTCACGTTGTTAAGCAATAAGTTAGGTGCCATGATGACTAATATGATAGGCCCTCTGTTATGACACAGAACAGCTCTCCTTCATTTGACCAGGATGTCCCAATTACACTTTACATTTTCTGCTCTACAATCAGTAGATCAAACATGCCTATATATTGTCACAGGGACACTCTCTGCTAGTGGATGATGTTCTAATTGTGACACTGACTTCATATCCATGTGACCAGAAAAGACCAATGCTGAGGGCCACCACCCGAACCAGAAGAGGTCTTATGAACCTTAATACAAGTAAGCTATATTAGGTAGCAAAAATTTGATAATTCAATGAGAAAGGTCTTTAATATCTAGTTTAGTTTTTGGAGAATACTATTATTTACAAAATTCCCAGAATATAATACAAAATGTCTTGTGTATATGTGTGAGGTCTTTTCCTAGGAAGGACCATTTGTTTAAAAGGAAAACTCACTGTACTTAACTCCCCTACCATGTACAAAAATAGAAAAGGAGGGGTGTATTTCTAAATGATGTCCCTGTGTGCACGCTTACTGGGTTATCCTGTCAGTTGGGAACAGCACAGTCAAGCAGTGATCGTAGGTACATCCAGGTTAGGCAACCCTTCAAGGTGTGAGTGGGGGCAGGGTTATGCAGATGTCTGACCACTGAGGTGCACTACCAGCTTCGCAATAGCGATTTGGGCCTTTCGGATCCCTCTACTAATCACATGTGCACTGTGAACGCCTGAGGGCAAGTCCTACTGGCAGACCTAGAACCTCCATTCCATGCTTTGTGCCCTTCACAGGGACTTAGTGGGTGGAGTCATGTCCGGTGATTATAATGACAGAGGGAAGGAACCCCAGGGGAGACCGTGGAAGCTTGCTCGAATTCTTCAAGTATCAAAAAGAGAATATTGGGCACTGGAAAGATGGCTCAGCAACTGAGAGCACTGGCTGCTCTTCCAAGAGGGTCCTAGCATGGGTCCCAGCATTCACGTGGCAGCTCACTATCTTCTGTAACTCCAGTTCTGACCTCTGTGGGCACTACATGCATGTAGGACACATACATGCATGCGGGCTAAACACACACACACACACTCATTGCATATGAAGTGAATGCAGAGGAACCTGGATTTCACCCTCCCAATTCCACAAGGGAGCACGTGCTCCGGTTCTGGACCATTGATTGGGAGAGGTCATAGGACGCTTTCAGCCTCTTGTAGGAAACAGGTTTGAAAGACAACAAGCATTTTGAGCATATTAACAGCATAATGGGGCTAAGAGTGGCTCCTTCCCCTTTAAATGGATGGTCTGCCTTACCCATCAAGAAAGATCAATGCAAGGGTAGAGCTGGCCCAGCGACCACTAGGAATATCCCAGTTAAAAGACCACGATGATTCTGTTACTGGAGCAATACAAATGGGGACATTTTGAGCTTCAGGTCTTGTCAGTGCTTCGTGGCTATTTTACAAGCTTAGCTTGGCACACTCGTCTTTCTCCTGGGACTCCGATTGCTACAGGGATTAGGAGTTGGTATGAAACTGACCTCATTCCACTCTTCCGTCTCATCAAGTATGGGCCAGCGCTGCTCTATCGTGAAGGTAGATAGAACCAGTTTTGAAAATGAAGAAGCCCACGGAAGCAAAGGAGTAACACCGGTGTATAATAGTGTGCAACAAGAGAAGGGGGGGCTCTAGGGAAACCTAGAGCTAGTGGAGTGTTAAAAATGGAAAGAGGAGAGATCTAGGCTTCTTGGGAAGGAGAGAGGTCATGGGGAGAGTGGTGTGGAGTGGCCCTACTGGCTAAAGGAAGGGCAAATGTTGAAGGGGCAAGATGGACTCTCCAAGTGGGCTGTGGATGCCTTTAAGGTTAGGAAGAGTTAGGGGGGACTTGCCCAATGTCTTGTGATGGGATGCTACCTCAAAGCCTTCACTGGCAAGCCACTAGGGAAGAAGCAAGGGCAGAGGATGGGACTGGAAGAAGGGCCCACCCAGGAGTGTGTCTGTAAATCTGTGCCTGCAGGGTTGTATCTTGAGGGACACTTTCAAGTGTTGTCGACTTCCTCCACAGTCAGACAAGAAGGTTGAATTGGCTGTTGTGAAAAGCCCTTCATGTTAATGTTCTGAGGTACATATGGTTACAAATCACAATTGTAATTCACCCAAGGAGTCTCATCACCCCAGGAACAATACCTAGAGAAGTTCAACCAGTTGGCTTCATTGGAATACATGGCATCCTACAGCATCTCTTAAGGCAATGCAGGAGACAGAAATCCCGCTCTCTTGCTCTGAAGTGTATTGATTGAAGTTTAGAATTGGCTCTTCCTCCATTACCCCAGCCTGCACTGTGATTAACCTCTATGCCTCTTCTATATGTCCTAGATGCTGGCTTCTCAGAAATCAAGTTCAGAAGGGAAAAAAAGTGAATTGAATTATCTCATTCTTTCCCCCTCCACATATTTTCAATAGCATATCTAAGTACCCTTTTTTAAAGTAATATACGGTAACAGAATTAGCTGGCCCATTTGACAGATAACCTACCTGCTATGTGTTGCAGAAAGGCAAACTTTTGACCAAAATGAACTGTCTAGAAATAAATACCAAGCAACTGCCAATGAGGTTCTTTTTCTTAAAATGCCACAACTGTATGATATGTTAATGTAATTTCTAAGGAGTAGAAAGAGAAGATTCCATTGTATTTTTTTAAGGAATGGTGCTTTTAGACTATTTCCATATAAAATACGGGATCTATAGTTGATTGAGACAAAACCTTTGTTACTCTGTTCACGACTCCCATGGACTCCCCCTTTAGCTTCTAGCTAAAGATGAATGCCCTTGTTCTTGTCTACCATGGGTGGTAGCATGCAATGTACACGTTGCTAAGTAAGCATTGAAGAACCTGGACTTGCGGTTTCTGGAACATTCATCCCAAGCTTATGAGACCGCTCTATTCTCATTTCCTAATTGACCATTCATTCCCCATGTTTCCCCCACACCTCTCAGGCTCATCATAGCAGATGTTGTCAGCATCCCCCCGGAACTCAACAGCACTAGCTTCCATAATTAGAAAGCTTACTGGCATGGGAACACCTGCAACTCTATAGTGGGCTTTGTTTCCTCGCTGTAGGGCAGTGGAGACAAAGTGCCAGAGGCACAGTGTTTACCAAAGCTGTGCTCAACCAGGGATGGAGAGAGCCTGGGAAGGCTGCCTACCCTGTTTCCATACCAGTATGTTGAAAATAGCCTAGTGGTGTGTTCTTCACATCAGTAGCTGCCTGAAAGATACAACCTTCCCTGTGTTCCTTCTCTCTTCTTCCTTATTTTCCTAAAACCTCTCCTGGTACGGCCGAATGAGGCTCTCTGTCACAGAAAACTGCACAAGGCAATCTCATCCCCAAGTCTGCCTCTTGGAAATCCCAAAGCAACCTGCAAATCCACTCTAGTCTCCACCGAGAGTGCTGAGAGAACGAGATGTCTGAATTGAAAAGCACAAGCATAGATGTATTTGACCACCTCAGAGAAGTCAGCTAGTCCTGTGGAAAAACCAATAGCCAAACGAACTGGCTCCGAGGTCAGCCAAGTAACGAACAAGCCTCCTCTCCCCTCCAAGGGCTTTCTCTAAAAGGGAGAAGAATCTGACTTATGGTCCCAGGACACTTCTGAATGGAAGCATCGCTTACCACAGGAGCCTGTCATGGGATTTGGATTGAAGCAAATACGGCTCATGACCATAGGCTGAGTGTAAGAGAATGAAAAACTAAAAGCAGGGTAATCTATTATAGGAGAAAGCAGTTAAAAAGAAAACACTTTGGTTGGTCAACGAGCGCTAAGGATGTAAGAACAAGGGAAAAGCCACTGAAGGAAGGCCCCGATCTTCGACCCCAGACTCTCACTCTTCAGCGCTTTTAGTCCATTTAATATTCACATTTTACATAATTAGAACACATGTTTATGTAGTGTTTTGCGATGCTGGTGGTTGAACATGGGACTTCATGCATGCTAGGCAGGTGCTCTAACACCACCGAGACACTGGTTTCTCCCCAAGCTCTCTGATTTCCATCTCTGCTTTTTATGGTAGAGAAAGGGTCTTGGTGATTAGTGGTCTAGACTTTCTTTAGACTTTCTCTGTGGCCCCAGAAGCCCTCAAACTTGTCATCCTCCGGCCTCAGCCCCCAGAGGATACAGGACTCATGGCCCGAACTGTCTGGTTCCCCATACTTCATGAAGTTTCTTTGTCTTTGGAGTGACAAGCTCATGAAGTCTAGCAGCGCTGAACGGCACGGGACAAGCTCTGCTCTCTCGCTGTGCTTTCTGTCAGGATTCCCAGCTGACCCATGGCCTCTGGGCTTTGCTTTTCATCCTGTACTGAACTACCCAGTCTTTCTTGGGCTTAGACTTCAAAAGCTGTGGCAGTAGGGGGTCAACTCAGAGCAAAGTAGGTATCACAAAACCTTTAAAAACAAGATGCTGGCCTATTTAAAACAGGCCCTCTGAAGCTTGTGTTTGTTTTAAGTGAAACGTTAGAAGACAAAGTGTGTCTGGAAACAGGTTATGATGCAATATAAATATTATTCTATGAGTGTTTGTACTCATTTGTCCAAACTTCCACATTTCCTTTGGCAGAGGCTCTCTCTGAGGGCTTGACACGTTGACATTTTTCTGTAATTTATCAATGAATAATAATAACATTTCCAGGTAAAAAGAAAATCCCTAACTGCACATGGTCACATTTTTATTTATTTTATTCCGCTAACATTTCAAGTGGAGGGTATTTAAGGTCAGATATAAATAAGAGTATTATTTTATTCTAGTCTTGATTTTATTATGATTAGGCAAAAGGCTTTAGACTCATGTTCAAGGTCAAAAACACGGATGATTTTATTCTCAGACTCAAACAAGTTTCTAGAGTTGGGTATAATAGGCAGAAAAGGGCCTCATCCCCAAATTTGTCGGTTAGCTGATATGCCAGATGTCGTCGTCATCATCATCGTTATCACCACCACCATCATCATCATTGTGAACAGATGCGATTAAATTAGGAATCTTGAGAAGGGGAAAGGAATCTGAAACATCCCAATGGGCTAAAATCCTTGTAAGCAAGATAAGCAAGAAGGTGCAGAAGGGGAAGAGGACGAGGAAGTGGAAAGGAATCGGTTCTAGCTATCACAGGGAGGGGCGCCTACGCTCAGAATGCAGGTGTCTCAGAGAAGATAAAGCCCTGGAGTTTCCCAAGATCCTTCAGAGGGCAGCAGCTCCTCCTACCTCTTGACTTCATCTCGGTGAGGTTGGCTTTGACCTCCTGACTTCCAGAACCAGGAAAGGACACAGAGTTGCTTTAAGCCACAGAGTTTGTGGCAATTTGTCCCAGCAGGAACAGGAAGCGGATACACCAGGGATATGTGTTACAGGGGCGGTCAGTCTCCCAAGCAATTCAACCCCGCCCCGTGCACTTTTCTTCAATCCATGTCCGGACTGCAGAGCAGCGAAAATAAAAGTGAAAAGCTCTCGGTCCTATGTCCCCTACATTCTAATCCGGGGCAAAGCTTTGGGCAAGGCGCTTCACCTCTGCAGAGCCATGACGGTCTCACAGAAATAACAGTGCCGGCTGCTATTTCTGACCCTTATTTCTGACCCATTAGGATGATGCCCCCATTGCCACAGCAACGAAACATAACTGCAGCGAAGGGTGTTAGCTCACTGTGGTGAAGTTTAATGTGACGGTGTGTGTGAGGTATCCCTGCAGGTATTCTCTTGGACAGCAGGGACTCAATAGGGGTCCGCTCTCTTTACTTCACTACAATTTTGCAGGCAGAACTTATGCACTGTTCAAAGCACCTCAGAAGCAGGTGCCTGGGTCTGCGTCATTCATCCTTAACGGGGTCTCTAGGGTGCTTTCTATTTGAATGACTTTATCAAATTTTAAAAAAATGATTTTATTATTTTATGGGAATGGGTGTTTTGCCTGAATGTGTGTCTGTGCACGATGTGTGTACAGTGCCCATGGTGGCCAGAAGAAGGTGTCAGATCTCCTGGAACTGGATCGTTGCGAGTCATCGTATAGGTACTGGGAATTGAGTCAGGATTCACTGAAAGCAGTCAGTGCTTTTAGTTACCGATTCATCTTCCTAGCCCCTCAGTTAGTGTTATCAATCTTTCCGTAATGCTAGGGGTTGAACCCAGGGCTTTTGGTCGGGCTAGTCAAATGCTCTATTGTTGACTCACACCCTCAGCCACTGAAAGCCTTATTAAGACACACTTTGCATATATTCTAATTATAGAAGCCACCACAATTCCATGAACTTTAGTATACTGAAGTGTCTTACTACGTACTACAGAATTGCCATCACTAAAATCGATTCTTAGAACACATCCACCATTTCCCAAAGAAACCAACTCACAACTTACCATCATGTCTTCTATTTCCACCGATCTATGTAGCCTCTGTAGACTGACCTTGTTGGACACCTCACATAAGTGGAATCACGGACTCTGTCCTGGCCCACTGTCACGTCTCTAAGCTTATCCCTCCCCCTTCCTGCCTTCTATAGGATGGCAAAAATGACATGGGTTTTAGTTTCTGGGTTTCCACAATTGATGCTCTTCTGTCTTTCATCTGTTCACCTGGACAGGTCCCTGTGTCTGCAACAGCTGCTGCAAGCTGCAGGTCTCAGGCTTGAGTCTTTTTCTTTCTTTCCAATTATGTCTTTATCGGATTCCTTGGCAACATGATTTTGCGGCTTCTTATAGTACAAGCTATCGCGTTGTGTTGTGACTGCCTGTTTCCTGTAACCCCGGAGAGAGCGGGGTCTTTGTCTCTCTTACCCAACGCTGCACACTGTGTGCTCTGTGCCTTGCACGGGGCTTCCTACCACTAGACACTTACTAATAGGAGCATGAAAACTCTGTTCAGTCCTAAGTTTTGGGCTTTTCTCCTTGCAAACTCAGAGAATCTAATTGGAAGCTAGGGTTTCAGAGATGTCTCTCATGCTCCGTGCCACACACATACTAATGGATACTTGATGGGAGAGGGCAATCTATTATCTAGACCAATCTTTTCAGAGAGTTTTTATATGGTATTTTATTTTTCTCACCAATTTCTAGAGAAAACATGGCTAACTGCAGAGTAATACTCTGCTTAACTCAAGAAACATTTTTTTTCAGGAATGTAGACAGGTGGAGGCTCCTACCTCCCCAAGTCTTTGCTGACACCCCTTAGCCTTTGAATAAAAGCAGCTAAGGAAGTAGAGGGAGATTATGAGCTTGAAGTTGAAATCGGACTGAGTATGGCTTTGTGGTAGAAACTTAACTTCACTGAGAAAGACCTTGGGTTCATACACCACAATATGGAATTAATTTTAAGTCACATTTTACATCCCAAAACCAATAAATTAGTATTGAAAAGCTCTTCTTTCTGGGGCTTTCTGTTAATTCTTGTATTTAAAAGAACAGCCCTTTACAGTTTTACCTGCAGGCTCCATGCACATCTGACTGATAGAAGTACAGTTTAATGTGTTCTAACGCTTTGGGTGAAGCTCTAAAGTAGAGAATGGTCCCAGGTTAGATCTTAAGCAACAACAAAAGCATCTAGCATTCATATTAAGAAGATTAAAAAGGAATTGCTCAAATTATTTCTTAACGTCTGGCAATACGGCTCAGAGGGTAAAGACGCTTGCCGCCAAACCTGATGACCTGAGTTCAATCCTTGGAATATACATGGAAGAAGAAAACCAAGTCCTGCAGGGTATAGCCCAGCTTCCACATCTACAGCATGGCTCACACGCTCCATCCCCCCCAAATATATCCAAGAATCGTCTCACTGTATAACAGTAGAAAGATCACCAGCAGATGTTTTATGTATCTTTTCTGGCTACATCTGCAATATCCCATGTTGACACAGCCCACTCCAGTTGTCCTTATGCGCACTTCAAGGGCTCACTGGCCACACAGGGCTGGTGTGTAGCACTTGGAGTGTGTGGTTGAAAATTTTCTACTCCCAGGAAATTTCCAGATAGAGCTACTCCAGGGGTTTCATTCTTAGCCTGCATTGGATTCCCTCGGGGTTTGTGAGGTGACATTCCTATCTTCCTTTAAGATGTCTAGAGATTCAGGAGGTTGCCAGGCTGTTCAAATGAGAATCTCCCGGAAAAGCTGCCACCATGACTCAAATTTGTCTTATTATTGCTAGCATCGATATTGTTTTAAAAATGATTTTGGCATGCTTCTGTCTCTGTCACTCTGTCGATATCTCTTTGTCTCTGTCTCTTTGTCTCTCTCTGTCTCTTTGTCTCTCTCTGTCTCTTTCTATCTCTCTGTCTCTGACTGTGTCTCTGTCTCTTTGTCTCTCTCTGTCTCTGACTCTCTGTCTCTGTCTCTCTCCCTCCCTCCAGAATCTTGCTACCTGGTGGTCTGCGACTCTCAATTCTCCAGAACTGGAATTACAGGCAGTTGCAACCTATCCTGCTTAGGTGCTGGAACAGAACCCTGGTCCTCTGCAAGAGCAGCAAATGCTCTTGACCCCTGAGTCCTCTCTCTAGTTCCCAGAATTCTATCTTTGGGATCTGGAGATGACCTTCTGTTTCTTTCTTTCCCTCATTTCTTACCATCTTATTTCTCTTAATTTCTTTATTGTTTCTGCCCGGATCTGCACGGGCCTGGCCCCAATTGTTTGTTTTTGGTGTTGATAACAATTCTGCACTCTTTTTGTAGCCTAATTTCTTACTGGAAGCACATCTCTTTCGATGCCTCTCATCTATCACCAGAAACTGCCATCCCCAGCTGTGAGAATTAAGGAACTATCTCAGAGATCACCCTGGCTAGAATCTCAGGCTCCCCCACCCCCAAAATTTAGATAGAATCCAAATATGAATTGTGCTGCTTCGAGAAGAGAATTACATTGTCTCAGTGAACTGACATCTATGAGCTCACTGGCTGTCCGTACAAATTATGTAACAGATATTCCTTCTTCAAAAATGAAAAATTGAGTCTATCTGAAAATATCCCCAAAGAGACTTGAGTTATTTGAGTTTCCAGTAACAGGGAACTGGAATTTAGAGGGTACATTTTCAAATCACAATTTCAAAAGAATACAGTCCAGCTCCGTACCTATAAATTCAACCAAAGAAAATATTCAAGAAAAAAGGCATCAGCACAGTGAACAGGCCTAAAAGCTTCCCCCTAAGCATTGTTTGTAAATAATATGAACAAGTTATTTACATAGTGTTTGCATTCTCTTCGGTGCTATAGGTAATCTGGAGGTGACTTGTAAAGTAGGAAGATGGATTAGGCTGTATGAAAATACTATGTCATGGTATGCAAGAGATTTGGGTATCTGATGCCATAGAATTGGGTGTCTGAGGGTCACCTGGAACCAGTCTCAGTGAATCAGTAGGGCTGACAACAAAGGTAACAAGAAATGCACTGTAAGCTCCAGGACTCACAACAGCGGAGATGGGGGTCAGAGCAGAAATGAGCAAGAGGATCCTGAATGATTTCCAACAGCCCCAGGCCGGCCACACACTGTGCTCAAAAATAGTGTTTTGTAATGAAAACACTGGAGAGATGGCTCTGTGGGCAAAGTCCTTGCTGTGCACGCATGAAGGCCTGAATACAGATTCCCAGACACCATGAAAAAGCTGGGCCCAGCAGTGTGTGTCTGTAGCCTAGCACTGGGTAGAGTAGTGATGAGTCAGATGGACTCTGGGGACTCACCAGCCCTCACTCAGCCAAACACTGAATTCTAGGTTCTGTAAGAGACCATGCCTCAAAATATAAGATGGGGAGTGAATGAGGAGACACCTGACATTGCACTCATGCACAAGCACAAGTGAATACACACACACACACACACACACACACACACACACACACACACACACACACACACACCCCTCTTTGTGGCTGTCCTGGTCCTATCTGTTCATTAGTAATCATTCGACGTCTGGTCATTAGAATACACTTTCACTCCTGGGGGGGAAAAATGACAGAGTCTTTCCTGATTGTTTTTCTGTCCATTTTGATTCGTGCACACGAACTACCCACAGCACAAAATGGAAAATATACGTGACAGTGAAACTTATAATTCTTTAATACAGGCTACTAGCCTTAATAAAAAAGTGGGAGTAGCTAAGAGTGGTTTCTTGGTGGGTTAAATTTTGGCTGTAAAGTAGCATGGCATAGCTTAAGTTCCCTTCTTTTGCGTTAAGTTGACTGGGCACCTACCTACCAGAGCAAATAGATCTACGTATGCCACAGTAATTGCGTGTGTGTGTGTGTGTCTGTGTGTCTGTGTGTCTGTCTGTCTGCTTGTACAGAGGCCAGAGGACAAGTTGTGAAGATTGGTTTTGTCCTTCCCTCATGTAGGCTCAGAGAGCACAAGGCTGTTGGCAAGTTCCCTTCCTTGCTGGCCCACGATAGTTTCTGTCATCAAAAATTAGGAGTGACTAAATGGAAAGTCACATTGTGAGGAAGAGACGTTCAGATTCGGTTTAAAGTGGAAGCAGCTGCACTTTGCAGACACTCTTTAATACTGACGTGAGTGATGTTAATTACACAACCCTGGATGGCAGTCTCAGCTTCTCGGGGGCGCAGGGTGCGAGAGGCTCATCTAAGAGGACGCGTCAGTGTGTGGTTATAAGAGGAAGCCTATGTGCCACAGAAGTAATATTGTGTTGGTTTTACAGTGCAGACAAGCGGATCCCGATACCCGTTCCAAACGTTTGTAGCGCAAGAATTTCTCTTGATGCTTTTTAGCACAGGGTTCTGAGTTCTCAATATATGCCCAAGCATTTGTGCATATTAACCCCCCTTTTTTACATCTGAGGATTTGTGTTAGTTTTGTTCATAGTTTTCCCATGAGCCTCACCTGAATATGTAGGATGACCTCTGCACAGGAGAGGATACAAGGCTGCTAGATTTTTCTAGCTGAATGTCAGTTATGCAGTCCACATAATAGGAATCTAAAACATTTGGCTCCTTTTATCAGCAACATAGAAATACCTCCTTGGGGCTCCTATTAAAGAAGTCTGAATTCCTAGGGTAAAACAGTCACCTGGGAGCGCGTAAGTTGTTTGATTTCGGGAGAGGCAGCATGGAAATATGAACTCCATTCCCAAGTCAGAGAGGTTCGCCATGCGAGCTCTAGAGCACTTAAACATTCCAAGGCCTAACACTCACCTAAAATATTTGATTTAGAATTTTAAGGGCTCCCCAGGGCCATCGACTGGTCCTCTAGAACCTTCTTTTACAAAATGTGGTTCAAGGAGAAACCGCTGGGAGACTGAGGAGTGGGATACCTTGAGTGTCATTGCAGATCTGAGGAATAGTAACAGGTTCCCCGAGAGAGTCTAATGTTATGTTAATCCGAGACACACTTGTCTTAGTAAGGGTCTTTTAGACTTTATATTTTTGGATAATGACATCTTTGCTGAACTCTAGTTTTGTGAGGTACCTGAGGGACTGATAGTCATCTCAATGGATAGTCAGCCGTGTCAATTACTTTTTGTTTTGCTTTGTTTTTGTTTATGAGGAAGGGTGTCACGATGTAGCCCTGATAATCACACAGTTCTTGACAAGACATTTTCCTATTCTCTACCCAGAATTCCTCACGAAAGCACAGACACGAAAGCTCATGCTGCCTGATGAATGAAGTCACATTTTAATGGGACAGTAATGGTGGTTGGTTAGAGGCTGGAAGGACGGGAAATGGAATGTGTGGGACATGGGGCGGTCTACCACTTAATGGACACGGAATTTCAATTTCGTATGAGGAAGAATTCCAGAAAAAGATGGCGAACGCGCTGGTTTAATGCCACTGAACTACTGGACACTTAAATTGGTTAAGATGCCAAATTTAGACTATGCGTGTGCTACCACGATGATTCTTTTGAACTTTAGAAATAAAGCGACCTCTCCTGCCCTCCCTGTTTCGTTTTGGAGTCAACGGCCATTTGGAATTGAGTGCTTTACAGATCCACCTGTGAAAGTCTACTTAAAGAACAAAAACAAAACCTGGAAAACAATGGAGTCTCGGGCATCATCCACTGGGCCTAAGTTCACTCTGTAGCCTAGGATGACTTTGAACTTCTGATTCTCCTGCCTTGTCCACTGAGCAATGGGATTACAGGATTGTTCCACCGCACTGCATGTTGTACAGCACTGGGAATCGAACCTAAGGCTTCGTGATTGTTAGGTGAGAGCGTTACCACCTGAGCTATACCTCAGTCCCCTGCCTTAGCCTTCTAATAGCGTCACACTGACATAATGAATTCAGTCAAAGAGTTACCTCCTGAGATGCCATTTAGCAGATGGAATGTGGCGAAAGGCAAAGAAACTTCAGATACTCAGAACAGGTTTCCTGACAGGATGGGCAGGGGGTTCTACCACGAGAGAAAGCTCAATATTCAGGCTTCCTCTGCGGAGGCCTCTGTGAGTTCTTGGCACACGGAGGCTTTCCTGTTTTTGAGATAATGCTTTTAAATGGTTCATAAAGAGTTTCTTGGCCACAACTAGTCCCGGAGAAGCAACGTTTTGATGATGGAACTATAAATGAATCAGAAACATATGCAGCGAATTTCCCTTGGGTTTGGCAAAGCACGGTTTGGATTTAGTTCTGTCCGGGATACTTGAAAGATGGTTTCTTGTGTTTGTTGGATCAAACAAAGCTTCACTTTCCCAGCAGCCTTTCAGGCTGCGGCTGAGTAAGAAGACAGAGCGCTCAGAACCTTTGTTCCCACGTTAACAGACTACGAAAATGAATTCACTGAAGAGCTACGGTCCACTAAGTGTGGAAACATCTTCTACATTGCTGTTCACTCCTCTCTTTCTGGTTTAGTATCCTTCAAGAGGTTTCTTTCTTAATCTATAAAGGAAGGGCTTCAACGGGTTATTTCAGAGAATAGAAGCTCCCCTTGGGCGAATTCTTTTCTACTTGCCTACAGCAATTCTAGATTGATGGTCTCCCTACAACTCCAGGCCTTGAGTGGTGGAGAGTATTTGAAGGACTGCCACAGCTTGAGGGACGGCACTTGCATGTGACCAGAAAGAATGGTCACCTTCACGGACATATTCGAGGAGCATTTTAGAAAGAAAGAAGCCCGAGACTCTGGCTTGAGTCTCCCTGATGTATTGCTAACTTGCTTTAGAATGTTACGAATGGCTTTGAGCTGTCTCAGATGCAACACTGTCTGTTCCCTTGTGAAGCTGTTTTATCCCCAGGCACTAAGAGAGCTGTGAGGCTCACTTAAGTGTTCAGGAATATCTTATTTCTTACTGTCTCAGAGAAATTGACAAATAAGGTTCATCAATATTGACTTCGGACACCTGCAGGAAGTCTGCTAGGTTAAAAGTCAGAGACCGTTGATGTCTGAGGTGAAATAGAAATGAGAACCAAGACTTTTTATTCCAGGTTTTCCACAATCTAAGAGACAAACAGTGTGGTCACACTTCACTTCTCTCTTACTGAGCCATTTGTAAAGAAACTGTACCTCTAGGAACTTGGGAACCTCAGAAGGACCTAGAGGATAACTCTCAAAAACAGGTATCATATTCTAGGGAACACTGAAACGTTAACTATTTTAATTCATATAATGACACACTTGACTCAGCGTGTCGAATTTCTGCAGCTACTAAATAATTTTAGCCGCTCTTTTGCCCTGCAGGAGAGGAGAAAAAGGGGATAGAAAGAAAGAGGAAGGAAAAGAGGAAGAAATCTGAAGGCCAGAAGAGCAACATCCCTTAGGAAGAGAGGAATTTGAACAAAATTGGCAGGTAGCTAGAGAGAGATGCAGTCAATGCGGGGGAAGGAAGGTTCTGGAAACGTACAACTGAAACTAGGAGAGTGGAGAGCAAGGCAGGGAGTTATTAGCATCATCTGCACTTCCTCTAAGCTCCAAAACGTCTCGCTGCAATTATAATCAACCTGGTTAGGCTCCCTCCCCCCGCCATGTTGGAATCTCTGTTCTGGAAGTGGTGGGGTGTCTGTGGGCCCCACAACCTCAGTTTCTCATCTGCAGAACAGGTACAGTAACCCCTGACGTGTGGGGTCAACTACATCATCCCTAGGAGCCCGCAACAACACCTGCGACACAGTGAGTGCTCATAAAATAACACTCAGTAGTTTTGCTCTCAGACCTGCGCTCTCCCTCCTGCTGTCTGGAGTACCAGTGCTTTCCCGGCTCACCCTCAGACTCCCCGGATTCTAACTGTCCCACTGCTCCAACACCCTAGAGGGTTCTCTGGAACCCCTTCCTCTCCTTTGTCCCCTTATGCCATCAGTGGAGCCTACTTCCTAAACCATTTAGACACCCCTCCCCCCATTTCTTCACTGTCCTTTCCAAATGAGGCTGTTTATCTTGTCTTTACAATGCCATGCCATTTCATCGTGGCATTCTGGTCTGGCATATTTCTTTATCTCTCTCAGCCTTAAACTGCCATGCAGATGTGTGTGGTCAGAGGACATCCACAAGTGTCCACCCTGAAGGAATGACTTTTTTTTTTAATACGGGATCTTTGATTGTTCTGAAATTCGCCATGCTGGCCAAGCTGGCCAGTAAATCTCAGGGATTTGCTTATCTCCACTTCCCCAAGTGCACACCGCTGTGCTGGCTACGTGTTGTGTTGTTGTTTTAAGATTTATTTCTGGCAAGAGGTGTGGCTGTGGCTGTGGGGGTCAGAAGAGGGTGTTGGATCTCTGGAACGGAGGTGAAGATAAACAAAACCTGAATCTTCTGAAAGAGCAACAAGAGCTCCTAACAACAGAGTCTCCAGCCCCCTGCGCTAGCTTTTTGCCATGGGTTTGGGGATCAAAAGGAGGTCCAAGTACAGGTACTTGACTGGGTCCTCAACTCCCTTCCATTAGGTCCCTGTGGAAAGAAATGGACTTCCCTCGTCCACAGTTTTGTTCCCGGTGGATGTTAGTAACTATTGAAGCATCGCTCCCAGGCAGGGTTACATTTCTGCCCGCATCTGTTCTTGAACCCCTCAATAGCCAGGTATGCCTTCCGTATGTCAGGATCGGCTGCCTCGTCATACGTGCTGGATTCGAGGCACAGTTTGAACCAGATATCCCAAAGCATCGACTGGGCAGTGCAACCTTTCACTTCTTGCGGTTCCTCACCATCATCATCTCTTTCTCTCTATTCGTGCTACCCTATACAGAGCTTTAAGAGGGTCACCATGTCATTTCTGGGCTTGCCGTCCAAGTTTTCCCCCAAGGCATCTAACAACAGTTTACTTTCTTTCTACCTGTCCCCATCCTTCCACCAACAATGCTGGCTTGGTCACTTTGCCTCCTGAACCCCTAGGAGTGGCTTCCTTTAGGAGCCTGCTTCCTACTTCTTTCTCCCTCTCCCTCTCTCCTTTGTGGGGAGGTTCCATCCTTTTTCCTTTGCTTCTTCACCCCACCTGGAACTAGAACCACCCCGCCCCTCCAGATGCTTCTGTTAAAAAGAACTCCATATCCTTCTCTAGCTAGAATGACTCTCTCCCTCTTCCCCACTTTGATAACCACATTTTTTCTGTTCCCATGGAAGCTGTCACTTCTGCATTTTTGTTGAAACTCTTATGCACATGTTTTATTTTTCTTAAAAAAAGTATGGGGGGAGGGGTTGATGTGATTCATCTCCTCATGCACTGCAAAACTCCCAGCACAATGCCTTGCCCTAAGTACAGTAGATGATAAATGCTCACTGATTAAACACCATAACAACAACCCCCACACAGCACCTAGCATTGCACTGACTGAGAAAGACATGATATTTATAAAGCACATTTTGATTTGAGAAATTCTACATATGAACCAAACAAAACTGAGAAAACACCCCCCCATCAAAATCACAAACACAAACAAAACAAAAATGGAACCCCTCCAAAAACAAAAACAAAAACAAAAACAAAAAACAAAAAACAAAACCAAAAAAACCAGAAGTGTTTCCAATTTGTTACAAAAGTCAAAAGGCCTAGGCTGCATTGGCAAAGCAAGGGGACTTGCTCCAAAATTCATATTTTTTACCATTTTCAGTGCTGGGGCCCCATTTTGGGGCAAGTCATGAACCTTGAAATTGGGGTTAAATGATTCAGACAGCAACATATTGTAATGGCATCATAGTTTCTTCCAACAACCTCATTCTAATAATCACAAAAATCACTTAATAATTTCAATGGACTTACTTCCAAATAGCTTGGAGCTTGAGGCAAACTGATGTTCAGCCATAATAAATCACCTTCCTTGCCTCTGAAGAGGAGCCCTCCTTGTTGAGAACCAGGCATAGTTGGAACACCCATGGAGTAACCTTTCTATCTAAAGAGTTGGAGGGATACCATTCATGTGTGTGTCTATGGGATGGGTATGTGTTTGTGTGGGTGCACATATATGCAGGGGCATGAACACATGTGTACATGTGTGTGCATGTGTGTTAGTGGCTGTCATTCCCAGGTGCCATCTATGTTGTTTTTTGAGATAAGGTTTTTCATTGGCCTGGAGCTCACCTCGTAGGCTAGGCTGGCTCTACAGTAAGGCTCAGGTAGCCTCCTGTCTCTGTCTCCTCAGTACTGGGATTACACATTCACATCATCACATCTGGGTTTTTAACTGGGTTCTGGTCGCTGGGCATTGAACTCAGGTCCTGTAGCTTGTATAGCAAACACTTTATAAACTCGCCTCTTGCTGCTATCATGCCTCCCTCCCTCCCCCAACTCCCTCCTTCCTTCCTTCCTTCCTTCCTTCCTTCCTTCCTTCCTTCCCTCCTTGTTTTGTTGAGACAGGGTTTCTCAGCCCTGGCTGTCCTGGAACTCACTACGTAGGCCAGACTGGCCTCTGCCTCCCAAGTGTTGGGATTAAAGATACACCACGCCATCACCGCCTGGCACATATCTTATTTTTAACGAGAAAGAACATGATGGGGTGTGTCACACGTCACTAAATATGGACTCCCTTGCTCTTGTTAATATAATCTCTCATTATCAGCCACAGTAAACTTAAAGGAAAATCAACACATCTTGTCTGTGTAATCCAGTCCCCCTCCCCAAACACATTTTAGCTTGAATTGTTTTATTTGGGTAGAGCATTCACATTGACAACTGGGAACTGGGATATGTCCTCTTGTATGTACAAATGGTCCCACTAAAGGTGCGGAAGCCTCCTCTCTGCTGGTGGGCAGTGGAGACGAAGCATATGCACTCTCGGACCCCTCCCTCCTACCCACCCATTGCACGCCTGAATCACCCACTCCATCTGCTATTGTTTCTTGGTTTGTGCCTTTTTCTGTCTGCACATTAACGACAGGTGTCACTCCCCCTGCTTGCTGTAACACCAAAGAACCTTTCGAGCAATTTCTGTGAACTCAACGGGATAAAACTTCAGAAAGGAAACCATTTGCAAAGACCACGTGCAAGTCACTTTCCTTGCCACTCCCAGAGTCTGCTTCTGCATCCGGCGTGTACATGAGCATGTGTGAGACTATGTGTGTCTGTTTCAAGAAGCTGTGCCATGAACTGTCACCATGCATGAAGAATGAGAACAGAGAGGGCTGGGGGCTGACTACAGGGTGCTGTGAGCATACATGGTCATGGAAACCATGCTAGGAACCCGGATGAAAGTATCAATTTTCAACTTCCTTTCTGAGGCAGAGGATTGAAAGGGAGTGGAAGTTGTCTACCAAAGCGCCACCATCCTTTGGACCTCAAGAGAACATCTGATCAAAGGGCACCCCTCCTCCTGGAGAGCTGTATCCAGTAGATACAGCCTTGTTAAGAGCAACCCATTTAGTTCTCTGACAGAACACCTAGTGGGAGTCAATATAGCAAGGCCCTTGCTTTCCTGCATGCTACAAATGCCCCAGGAAGTCAAGCTTCTCTTGAAGCTTGCTTGGCCCAGGTGACCCCAGATGGTCTCTATAGACCAGCCTTTGACCAACTGAAGAAGGGACTGCTTTCCTTTAGAGAAAGGCTAGGTTTCTCTCCTGATCTCCCAGATCTAGAAATAAGGGTGCCACACTTAAAGAAAAGTCTCCTTGACTTGATAGCTGTCAATTCATACGGAAATGCTCACTGCCAACACCTATGGAGATGACCCCATTTGAAAGTAAACCTTAGAAATGACTAAGGTGAGATGCGAGCTACAAGGGAGGGTCTCATCCCATGGTGTGCTCTCGAGAAGAGATTAGAATAAAAGCAAAACGTAGACCAAAGCTTGACCACACAAAAACACAGAGAAAAGACTCAAAAGAGTCTGTAACCCAAGCACAAAAGGCCTCCCAGAGAACCTTGCCAGCTCCTTGATGTTGGACTTCACAGCCTACAGAGCTGTGAAAGGCTCCTTCCCGTTCTTAAAGCTACCCAGCCAGTGGTGTTTTGTTATGGTAGGCAGCCTAGTCAACTAACCTAACATCTGTTCATTATTTGCTAGTTTGAGACTATATGAAGTTATTTTCTTCTTTATTTTCAGCAAGAAGATTTATGCTTTTACTAATACACAAGTCCCTTTTGTCTTGACTTTTTTTTTAATGCTAAATAGTTTTTAATTCCTTTTGGCTAGATTTACAAGGAATACCATAGGTTCCTATCTTTTTAGGCTTTTGTTTGTTTATTTCACACGCATGAATGCATGCACAAAAGTTTGAACACTTGCTTGGACAAACACATATGCGCGTGTGTGTATGTGTTTGTGTGTGTGTGTTTGTCGTATGTGTGTTCACATGTAGTGGTTGTACATGTGTGCGGATGCATATTTATGTGTGAGTGTGTGTGTTAATATGTATGTGTGTGTATGCACATATGCATGTTGAGACCCAATATTGTCTGACATTGGACAGCCTCCTTGATGGCTCTCCAACTTATATTGAGGTAGGATCTCTGAAGTTCACTGTTTTAGCTAGTCTGGCTAGCCAGTTTACTCGAGGGATTTCCCGTTGTTTTCCCCATAGCTCTGGAATTACAGGTTGGCAACGCCCACCTGGCTTTTACTTGGTTTCTTGGGATCAGAACCCTGGTCCTCAATCTTACCTGGCAACCACTTTACCAGCCTGAGGCATGGACCCAGCATCTCTCATCAGTTTTGGTGGAAACTTTTTGTTTGTTTGTTTTTCTCAAGTACTTGGGGGAAAGAGAGAAGTTGCTACTTATCATTTTGTAACTGAGGAAATAAAACTAAAGGACTTATTCAGGGTCCGAGCTGAGCTTCTCCATACTCCCCTCATATCCTGCACTGCCTTTTCCACAGGTGGCCCTTCGCCTTCCTTCGCTACACTGCACCGCGGTCACGTCAAGGGTGTTTCTGATTATCAACATGTACTTCCTTTTCTAGAAATGTTTATCTCACTTTTCCTTGAAGTTTGGTTGGGTTGTCCGTCTTGTTTCTCTAGGATTGTGGCATTATCTTGTGGGTTTCCTAGGCAAAGAAGCCCTCATGGTTCTTCACCGTTCCTTCCTCACAGCAATCCTTAAGAGGAAATTGTGTCTATTTAACTGTTTCCTCCGAAGGTGGAAGCTAGGCATCTGCATACTTTATCTCTTAGCCTGAAGCTGTGACTTCCAAGGTTCACAGAAAGCTAAATACTCAAGGAATGCAAACTGGGCTTTGAGTGCCTTTAGATTAATCATACTGTGGCTTTAGAACCTTGAGAATGCAGTCATAAACCACGGTGGCCCTTCTGCTCCAGTGGGATAAAATCCCCAGGATCCCTGAGCCCGGCAGATTCAGGCTGGGACAAAGGCAGAGGAAAATCAAACAGGCTGTGTTAAGCAACATCCAGTGGACGCTGCGTTGGACTTACATAGACAAGGGCTGCCTTTCTAGACCACTCTAGCAGTTGGGTCAGCAGGGTGGTATCCTTCAGTAAGTAGTGCTCAGAGGTATCTGGGGACCAAGTGTGCTCGCCTGGTGCTACCATTGATATCCTGTACAGCTTAAAAGAAAGCATGTCCAAAATGTTTTATTGTCTGAGAGAGAACATGACAGAACATGAATGACCTCGTTTGGTTTTGAGGGTTTTTTTTTTCTGTTGTTGTTGTTGTTGTTCAAAAAGTCTGTGGTCACCTACTGTCATAGGAGACCAATGATGACAGCTGGTACTCACAGTTTAAGTTGCTACAATTTCCTCATCTACGTTGCTTTATCCACGTGAGACCCTCCTGTTTTCAAGACAGTTTCAGATTGTACGGAATGAGAGCAACTTCAAATTGCTATCATCCAATTTCATAGATGAGTCAACCAAGTCTTAGGCCAAGAAGCCCACCTAATGTACACTCATTAAACTGGTGTTGGGATAGGAATGGGAACATGGCTCAACCTGACTTCAGAACCTATTAATTTAACCGAAGCATCTGTATTACTGTAAGAATGAGACTTCCAAAACCTGTTCTGTGTTACATCTTCTGATCTCATGGTCTGTAAAGTATTGAAATACCCAGGACGGGACAAAATGTGGCACCTACAGGGCACTTCCCAGAATCCCATTGTACAGAAAGCAACATAGAAGTCTTTTATAAAACTGGAAGCTTGAATTCTTGCCATAGAAAATGTGGGCACCCAAACTGAGGTAGACCGTCAAATTGTAGGAAATTAGCGTGCAAAGTTATGTGCTCAAAAGCTAAGTGGTTCAGAGCTCTATGCTCTGCAGTGTCTGGAGGCCATCTTAAAGAATGTGGGAGGGGGCTCTCTCCTCCAGCCGAGCAAGATGCCCAAAGGAGAGAAGGCCAAGGGGAAGAAGGTGGCCGTGGCCCTCGCTGTTGTGAAGAAAATGGAGGCCAAAAAGGTGGTCAATCCTTCGTTTGAGAAAAGACCCAAGAACTTTGGCTTTGGGCAGGATATCCAGCCAAAAAGAGATCTCACATACATCGTCATATGGCCCTGCTACATCAGGCTGCAGTGGCAAAGAGCCACCGTCTATAAGTAGCTCACAGTACCCCTGCCATTAACCAGTTCACCCAGGCCCTGGACAGGCAAACAGCGACTCAGCTGCTTAAGCTTGCCCACAAGTACAGGCCAAAGACAAAGCAGGAGAAGCAGCAAAGGCTGCTGGCCTGTGCTGAGAAGAAAGCTGCAGACAAAGGGGATGTCCCAACTAAGAGACCACCTGTCCTCTGAGCAGGGGTCAATACAGTCACCACCTTGGTGGAGAACAAGAAGGCGGTGGTGATTGCCCATGATGTAGACCCCATTGAGCTGGTGGTTTTCCTGCCTGCCCTGTGTCAAAAGATGGGGTGCCCTACTGCATCATCAAGGGAAAGACCAGGCTGGGGCCCCAGTCCACAGGAAGACGTGCACCACTGCTGCCTTCACACAGGTTAACTCGGAAGACAAGGGTGCTCTGGCTAAGCTGGTGGAAGCTATTAGGACCAATTATAATGACAGATATGACGAGATCTGCCGCCACTGGGGAGGCAACATCCGGGGTTCTAAGTCTGTGGCTCTCATTGTCGAGCCACAATGAAAAAGGCAGAGGCTAAAGAACTCTCCACAAAACTGGGTTAAATGTACACTTAAGCTTTCTGAACATAAATATAATTATAATAAGTATGAATAAATAAATGCTATTTTAAAAAAGAATCATAGTCTTCTGTATATCATCACAGTTCTGAAACAAGGGTGTCTAGCACATTTCAGCTGATAAAAATCCAGACACAGGTAACTCAGTTATTTAAGCAAGGTTTCCCCCGAGGGACCACTATGACCATTACAAGATGGCACTGAGCTGCTCTCATATTTATCATAAATATTTGCAATGTTGTAGCACCTATATTTCAAGCGTAGGTTTTAATTTAAAACTTCAGGATATCTTCTGGCTTTGTTGGGTATCAATAAATACCCTATCAGGGACCCAAGAAAGACAAGATGACAGAAATGCATGACAAGGCTTGTGGGTTTTCAAATGCCCTGTATGGTCCTTGAGACTTAAAAGCCACGGATAAGACATTTCTATTTGAATAGTGTAATGCCCTGTCACAGAATAACGGCCCCATTGTAAAGAGTTGCTTAAGTCGACACATTCACCTCACACAATTTGCCCAGATCTGGGAGTAAGGTGAGAGAAGATACAGCAGAGCTGAATATCTCTTCAGAGTCAGCATTCTTAAGGACGGTTTCCCTTCTGTTTTTAGCATCACTGTGCTGTGTTTCGTGCACCTCAGGTGGTCAGAGAAGAATAACAATTAGAAACCAACTCTTGTACGGCATGTCTGATCTGATCGTGTGTCTCTAGAAGCCTGTGCCCAGCATGATCTCCTAAGGCGATTCTTATCCAGCGTGAGTCAGTGAACAGATTTGGGCATCTCCTTGAAGCAAGCCTTAGGATGTGATGCCCGGACCCTCCATCGCGCCAAACCCAGCCCTTGTTTCCCCCCTTCCCATTTTCAAGTTATCTTTCACTTGTATCTACAGCTTTTCCCCAGTCCACCTCCCCTGAAGAACAGGTTACGATTTCAGGGTTTTGCCTTTCCTGTGTCTTTAAGTCAGAAACTTCCCAAGGCTCCCAAGAGCCGGTTTCAGCAGGCATCCAGGGCTCCCGGTGCCTCCACTGCAGTGAAGTCTGCCTGCGAGAGGCTATCCTGGTCTACAAAACATCACCAGATCTAGACCAGTCCTCAAGGATAGGCTAGGTGACAAACCAGGGACATCCTAGGAGCTGGGCTTGAAGATTTTAAAACCAAATCAATAGATGCGGGCAGTTCCCCCCAAAGAAAAACTCCTCTAAACCATGCAAAGTGTAAAGCTAATACAAAAGGCACCTAAGAAACCCACAAAAAAGAAAGCACCGAAATGATTTCAGACTCCTGCGCCTACCTTAAAGACAGCCTAGATCTCTGGACTGACACACACACATCCACACCCGGTCTGCTCTAGCTCTTCAACAGCTGTGCTTTCAGAGTGAGCACAGTCTCCCCCGGGGCTGAGCTCTGCAAACACAAACGCTACACACACACAGCCTTGCGGTGCCAGGCAGCCCCTTCCTTTCCCTTCCCGGCGTTGCCAGAGCCTGGCCACTGACCAGCTCCCTCGTGGAGAAGTTGGGGGACAGATTCAACTCACCCCATAGAAGGTGGCCAAGCATCTCGGCAGCAGGGGGCCCCTGCATCCCCCCTGTCAAAGCTCAAATACCACCCACTCCCAACCCCCAGCCTCATTAGAATCCCCAGAACTGCAGGCAGACAGATCGCCTCCTGCCTGGAACCAGCCAGACCCAGCAGGGCGATGGTACCTACCCACCCCGCCCCCGAGGCTAGACGCGGTCACCTCTTACCTTCACAGAGCCTGAGGTTTCCAAGGAGTCCAGCTTTTCACTGGAATTGGGAGGCCACCGGTTTGGGAAGCAAGGGACATTTCGAAGTGAAACAGAAAGTAGCCTGAGGATCCAATTCAGACCCTGAACCTGCACTTGATCGCCCCCAAGCTCTGAGAGTCTTTAGTCTCAGCCGCCCCGCAGCTCAGCTCCACTGTCTCAGCTTGGGAGGATCCCAAGGACTCAACCACGGAGAAGTCTGGAACTCTCAGTCACCGCCTTAGCTGTTGCCTTTTTTTTTCTTCTTTCTTTTTTGAATATTTGTTGAGCTTTTTAATATGCAGTTTGTCTCCTTCTAAAGGGAATTTGCAATCCCATCACTCGACTCTCCTGGCTCCATTATATAATTTAAACTGATCCAACAGCAACACTCTGCCACCTTAAGTCCCCAGCCCAAACCCCAGGCTGCATCTATAACCCCAGAAACACTCAAAACACCAGACTATGACAATTAACCTTTCCAGATTTTCGTTTGGGGACTGCCTTTCCGCACGGGTACATAACCTTCTAAATGCCAGTGGAGGACAAGGAGAGATTTTTTAGGATGTAACTACAGTAGCTTTCTGGAGATTAGGTACTGAATGGTTTCAGATAAGTGTCTGAACCCAGAGTTGAAAAGTCTTATACAGCTTTATGGCACATGCGCAGATTCTAAAGGCTGTAGTGTTTATTACCGTTGCCGCATCTCTTAATTCTAGAAGTCAAAAGGTAGTTGGACTTGAGGGGTCTTTAGCTACCTCCCCAACCCCCACCTCTCCTGAACCTGATCTGTCTACACCCTCCCCCAACCACTTCTAAGGTAAGCATGGCCAAGACAAAGCTGCTAGCTGGGTCTGGAAAGTGAAACCTTTTCTTTTCACCCCACCTTATCCCAATCCCCATGGCAAAGGACATACTTTGAAGCCACCACACTCCCAGATGGATACCCATTCCATTCTGTTCTAATTTACCTGATTTACATATGCCTTGTCACTTGCTGAATGATGCCTGCCGAGGGGCCACTGAGAAACTGGGAATGAAGAGTCTCTTTGCAAAATGTGGATGAGTGTATCATAGTGATCAGATTTACAAAGCCCCAGCCTGTTGGTCTCCTTCACAGGATGCTAAGATGATTTTTATGGAGAGTGGGCTCTGGTCACTCCAATCTCCAAGCTGGGCCTTGGTGTAAGCTCTGGGATGGATCTGCTCTTCTTTGGGACTAGCCAGTAACTGCCGTCTCTGTGTTTCCCTCCTTTACCCTCCATCCATGTCTACCAAGGGAAACAGATCCCATGACCAACATTAAAGAAATTTATCAGTAGATGGGCAGCAAGCCTTTAGAGCTGTCTTTGATAATATGGCAGTAACTATCTACCAGCACATCCCCTCGGAAGCTAGCTGGTAGGAATTGCTATTACCCTCTTTAGAGAAGCCAGTGACGCAGGCAGGAGTTAGCAATCAGGTCTCCCCTGCTCTGACTTGCAAAGACCAGCTATGTGTGAGGAAAATGTAAGTAGAGTGACAGATTGGTGTTTATGTCTCACCCCACAGGTGTAGTAAATACCATAAACCTGTTGTGACAGCTGCCGCAGCAGTGACTTTCTTAATAGGAATGAGGATATATTAGAAAATATCAGGGAATTGGACCCTAGTAAATGGGCAAGGGACAATAATGGGAAAACTTACGCAGGTTATCTGAATAATTAGAATTTCAGAGATAAGCACTCCTCAATAGAAATATAATAGGAACCATACACATAATCTTAACTTGAGAGTAGCCACATTAAAACAAACTAGTGAAATTGTCTTTAGAATATATTCAAAATAGGATTTCAACGTGCAATTCATAAACATTGATAGACTATTATGTATTCCTTTTTCTATGTCTGACTTCTAACTTGCATTTTACGCTTATGTCACACCTCATAGTCAAGTCACATTCAAAGCCCTCAGTAGTCACATAGAATGATTACCACATTAGATGGCCTAGCCCTGGATTACATTTAGCCATTGTGGGGTTAGAATCCGTTCCTTGGTAACACATTTGTCTATATTGCCTAGAAACTTTACAAAAAGAGTTTGTGGACAGTGAGATGACTCATTGGGTTAAGGTACTTTCTGTTAGCCAGACGCCCAGAGTTTGACCCCTGGAGCCTATATGGCAGAAGGAGAGAACTGACTCTCCCAAGTTGTCCCCTATGTCCCCTAACCTCCACACATCCTGGTATATGTACCAGTGTACTAAATGTAATAACTAATGTAATAAGTGTAATAATGCGACAAATGTAAAAACAAAATTAAATGAATAGAAAAGGGTTTTTGTATTCACTTGGTTCTAACCCCATGGTATCATTCAAATAGTATCTTTCTGAGTAGAACAGGGAAATATTATGTAAATTTGGAATTGAGATAATACCAAAGATTTAGTTTCGTTTGTGCCACCAGGGAAGCATGAAGAATAAAACAAATAAATCTTGGGTTTGCACAAAGTTCCTTCTTTGTGTCATCTATACTGTTTGAGTTTGAATCCTCAGGGTCACATTGGACCCCATGTCCTATGTTTCTCTCTCCTCTCTGTTCGTTTCCTGAAGCCCCCGAAATAAACCATTCAATCGCATCAAAGCTACCGGCCACTCTTCTAAGCCACATGGTCTTGGCTATAACCCAAGCCACCCCAAGAACGCACTCCTGGTCTTCAAGCCTCTGCCTCCTCCCTTCAGATTCATTTTCTACCCCGCCATCACTGTGCATATGCGTCAAACTCAGGCATAACATCATACAACTTCCCGACTTAAAGGCTTTAATAGAAAACCATTCTCTTTTGGAAAAAATCCCCACCATCTGGTGTCACACACTGGAGCTTTATTATAAACTGGCTTCAAGGACTTTTCTTTCTTGCCTCATTGCTTCAATTGCTTGGTTCTGTTTTGTCTATGTCTTTTCCTGTGGCATGGTCACTATGACTCGGGGATTTTGTTTGTAGTCAGATTTCTGTGCCCGGAATATCCATCCTTACAATGCCTAGGCCTAACCAAATACCATACATTTCTAAGGGTTGCTCAGCTATTGACTGTAGCTCTCTACCCTTACCATTCTCCTGTCTACGTCACCACACCGCTTCTCTAAATAGATACCGTATAGCCACACATGGTGATGCATGTAATTCCAGCACTCAGGCAGAGGAGACAGGAGGATTACATGCTTGAGGCCAGCCTGCGATACATAGGAAGACCCAGTGTAAGAACACTATAATACTTGTCTCAATATACCATAACCACATGACAATGACCTCTTCAGGTCTCATGTACAGGCTGCCTTTGAGCTCACCTGGAAACATGAGATCACCTTCATGAGCAGCCAAATATGTGCCTGAGGGATCACATATCTTCCCCCCATTTCTTCCCCTAATCCATAAATCAGCGCCACTAGCATGACTGTTCTCATGCGGCAGTGATGGCAGGGACGTGGGGTCCAATGTGACCCTGAGGATTCTAACTCAAACAGTACAGATGACCCAAAGAAGGAACTTTCTACACACCCAAGATTTATTCGTTTTACGCAAGAATAGTCTTTGTACTTAGTGTTGGACCCTGTCTTAGGCATTCATTTGCCTAATTTAATTGGCACTTAATTTCCAACAGCAAAGAAACGGTAAGGTGATGATTTATGTCCAATTTTTAATAGACAAGGCATCTTGAACTCAAGTTTTTCCCTTTGAACAAGTTAAGGTCATTTTTATGAACACAGCTTAGTATAAATTGGTAACGTTATTACAGCTCCAACATCTGTGAATTGCATCCTCAAATGCTAGCTTACTTGTGAACAGGCTAATGCATGTGGGTTCTATATTTTCAATGCTTCTACACTTTGTTTAAGGCCTCACATTCTCAGACAGCCAGGACAAAGAGGACACGCTCTGATAGCACTTTGTGCAGCGTGGGTACATGTGACCTGGGACACTGGGGACACAGCTCTGAGCTTCGTTGCTCAGTGTGTTTTTGTTTTTCTTTATTCTGGCCCTTCAGTAGCTTCATCATACTCCTGTCCAGTGGTTCCCAGTCTTCCTAATGCCACGACGTTTTAATACAGTTCCTCTTGTTGTGGGGGACCCCCAACCACGAAACTATTTTTGTTGCTACTTCATAACTGAAAGTTTGCTACTGTCATGAATTGTAATGCAAATATTTTGGGGGATAATGTTGAAAACTACTGCTCTGATCTATGGGTGCTTTAACCAGTAGAAAGACGGGTTCTGCAAAGAAAGACCAATACCCAAGGAGAGTTCTCACTCGTCGCTATCGTGATGTAATTGCGGGAGCCCATTGAACATGGAGCTCCGAGTGTGAATCCTAATATGAGCTCTGAACAAGGGCGTGGCGTTGAGAGGTAACTTGTAGTGAATGCAGCTCTCAGATGCTGACGCTGCCGAAGGCTGTGTGTGGTGGAGATCGGAAAACATTATACCTTGTTTTCAGTTTTGTTGTAGACCCAAGACCGTTAAAAAACAAAACAGAACCAAAACCAAAACCAAACTAAACAAAGTCTATTTTAAAGCCAGGGGCTTTAGACCGTCTTGCCCCCAGGAGCCTCACAGTCTACTCACCGGGCTCTGGAATGTTCTACGAGTTGCTTCCCTGCTTCACATCTGTTACTCAGCTCAGCTATTCACCGTTTTCTGCATTTTGTTTCCACAACACGGAAGTGAACCACATGAACGGCGGTGCATGGCTGAAGGCCTAATAAACCCTTCCCGAAGTAAAATGAATAGAAAATGCACTTGTGTCACAGAGTAAACATCTTAATCTACATAGTGCAATAGGCTTGATATCAACACACGATATGTGTCAGGGGATTTCTGGGGACTCTGGAGTCTGGGATAGGCTCAAACTTGGACATGTGGCTCCGTGGAGGGAGTGAAGACACAGTAGATTCTTATGGGGTGGGTCTGTGAACTTTTGGTAGGATAGTGACTATGTTGTCATTGCATGGAAATTCTTTTTCTTAAGACTAGGTTATCAGGAAGCATCAGAGACTGAGTCTGGGAGTCTGAGGGGAGGTAGAGTGGTACAAGCGTCTCTTCTACAGGCTCCCATTTTCTTTCCACTCTTCTATGTAGGTAAACCAATGGCAGCCATCACCATCTGGTTTCCTGCCTTTATTTTTTTTTTCTATCTCCCTTCTGACTTCATTTTCCTCCTCTCCTTGCCAACTTCTCTTTCTTCCTCCCCTCTTCCCATTTCTTAACAGTTTAATGTGAGTCAGTGTTTGTGTCCTGCTATTCTTGGGCAACTCTCTAAGATACTCCGCATGGAGATCTTGTCGAAGCCATATTAAGTTTAGCAGGCTTTTAGACTTGGATTAGTTTGGTTTCGCTTCACTGTGGAAGGTCTACAGTTCCATAAATAAGAGAGGTCGGAGACTGGAGGATTCTTGTTTGGAAGACAGGGAGCTGCTTCTTAAGACTTCCCAGAATGAGAGCAGAGCCTGACAGGAAAGTGATCTGAGGGCTCCAGAATAATCTATAACGCAGCAGTTATTACCATGTTCCCTGCCAAGCCGGTGCCACGGCCAATCTCAGAAGCCATTTCTCATACTGCTTTCCGTCATCTCAGTGCAGTGCAAGTGGCAGCATCGCTTGGGGTGAGCAATGGGAAAAGGCAGTTTCCCGAAGGGTGAGGCCGTTGTTGTTGCTACCTTTAATTTGCTCCAAAGCACCATAGGAGATTGATGTCATGACGTGGGTCCAGATAGGACTGAGACAGAAGTAAGACACTTGAGGGATGTGAGCGGAGTCAGAAATGGCTACAAGAGCAGAATTGGCAGGACTGGGATTGGATTCAAGCCACTCCACCTGATCATACTGGTCATTTAACCCAGTTTTAGTGAACACAAATGAAAATCTGGCCTGATGCATCTCCAGGGCATGGCATACAGCAGGTGCTGACTGCCCCTAGCCAGTGTGGCTCTGAACCTCCTTTTTCTTATTTCTGAAATGCAGACAAGACCCCTTTTGTAGAGTGATTTGGTGGAAATTGACGGACGGTCTCCAGTAAATGATAAATGTCACATGAGGGTCTTCCAGCAAATTTTCATGTTGTAGGTTATGTTTTCTAATGGTGGACATAACAGACTATGTCTCTTACCCCATATATTCTAGAAGCTGGATGCTTTCCAATCAAGTGGCAGAATCTGATTTGTCCTCTGAATCTAAATGGGCCCAGCAGTTCCTTGGCATCATTTCAGTCGGTTAATTCTAGGGACGGCAGAGGCTTCACTATAAAAGGCAATGTCACAAAAACTGACTCTCCTTCCCCTGGGACCAAAATGACCATATTCCTCAGTTAGAAGGAAGTGGGGGCTTGTGAACCCCTTTATACTCTATGAAGACCATTGACTCTGCAGGCAACCACACTGTTGTGAGCTCATGACTGTGGTGGTCCCATCATATCCAGTGATGCTCCTCCCTGATGGCTGGCTCTTACAATCATTTTGTCCCCTCTCCCACGATGGTCCCTGAGCCCTGGAGTGTGTGTGTGTGTGTGTGTGTGTGTGTGTGTGTGTGTGTGTGTGTCTGTGTGTGTGTCTGTGTCTGTGTCTGTGCCTGTGTGTGTGTATGGATGTCCCATTTGTGCTGAGCATTCTATTGACACTTACTCTCTATACTTTAAGAGCGAGACTCTTGGTGGGTTGACGACATTCCAGCAGAATGCGAAACACCCAGGAGTATATTAGTAGCCCCACTTGATGGGTTATAAGAAAAAAAAAAGAAGCCATGAAGTTGAGAGGGTAGGGAGGTGGGGCTGGACCTATGAGGGTCTGGGGAAGAAATAGAGCTGAACGTATTTAAAATGTATTATGTGAAATTCTCAAAGAATAATATGTATGTGCGAAACAAAAGCAAGCAAAAGCAATACAGCTTCATGGTAGAAATAAAACCCATGTGTCGTGTACATACTAAGTATGAGCTCTACTACTGAGCTACAACTCTACAGTTATATAGCCTAAAAGGTAGGCAGGCAGCTTTGTCTAACATGCAGGCACTTGACTGCCTTGAGGTTGTCATACTGAGAGGAAGCCCACCCTCATTTCCATATGTTCCGTCCTTACTGCTCGATAGTTGCTGCCTGAACTACAACCCCGTGGCACATGGAACCTAGAACCACTCAGCCAAGTCCTTCTCAATTCCCGACTCTTAAGACCGTGGGGGTATAATGTCCTAGCAAAGAGGAAAAGCGCTAACACAGTTGTCAACCAAAACACGTTGGCTTAGAAAGACATTAATATTAAAGTCTTTACACTTGTATGTGAATGTGTTAGCATTTCAATAATCTTTAAACTTGTCTTAAATAGTAGTGTCATAGTCACTAGATCCACACTCCTTCCTGGTGGCACATCTTCTTCCACTGACATGCCCTTTTGGCTAGTTCGTATTTAAGCTATCTTTAAAGGTTATTACCCAAGGCCCACCTCCCCCAGGATGCTTCCCAGATAACCATAGTGCTTTGGGCAATTTACTTGGTTTCCCTTTCCATTGAGCACCTAGGTTTTGAGAACAGTGTCTATGCTGGGAGATGCTGTCTTTGGGATTCAAACACTTTGGGTAGTTTTGTAGGGCATTTGTGGGTATTTCATTCTTTGATTTAGGGTTCAGGTTTTGTATTCTCCTAAGCTCGTTCTTACAGTAATTTCTGCCACCTGATAATTTCGGAGTTCTGCTCTGGTCCTCAAATGAGTCTATTTTATTTCAGAATGTTTTGGGTCTTAGCATGCCAATGACGAACCAGGTGAAATCTGTTCAGAAACTGAATTTAATATAATGCTAGTTAGGAGAATATCCAAGTATATCAAGGATGAGAGCCACACATGCACACTAAGGAAAAGCAGATAAGGAACCCAACTGAAGTGCACATAAAATCTTTCCCATCTTCCCCATGTCTGCACTTCCTTAGGGAAAGCAACATAGAGCTCAGTGCTCAAGCCTTGGAATCATGTAGGGCCAGATACAGAGAGAGAGAGAGAGAGAGAGAGAGAGAGAGAGAGAGAGAGAGAGAGAGAGAGAATGAACATATCTCTACACCAAACTCCAATCACCAGGAAGGGTTTTGCTACCTGGGTTTAAGAGCATCATCCTCCTTTTGCCTAGCTGTAAGTCCTTCTGTTCTGATACTTGCTCTTCTGATGCCCGTATCACTGCATTTCTCAACCTTCATGTAAATGCCACAGTCACGAGGGATTGTTTTAAAGAACGTGATAAATCTGAGCTGCCTGGTCCAGTTCATCCACTTCCAGTCATTCTTGACTGTCTGAGTCATCATTTCAGAGTGGTCATGCTGCTTTAGGAAGTCCTTTCTCACTAAAGATAGAGAACCAACCAGTTCTGAGATCTCTCAGCCAGTCCGCTCAGCATCTCAATGGGTCAACAGAGGGCAGCGTTAATGTTGGATAAACAGTTGGGGCCATTAGAAATAGACCCGTGCTTAGGTGGTCACTCACACAGTTGAATGTATATTCATTTATTCAATTGGTCACTGGTTATTCTCAACTTGTCGTATATATGCAGGCCCTGGACATACAGACATGACTTAAATGGATATGGTTTCTCTTCTCATAAAGTTTTCAGAGTTGTGTCAAGTAACTGTCATGCTATCAAATAGCCCTGGTATAAAGGTATCCTTTATTTATCTATTTTGAAGGATTTATCTTGTTTTGTGTATGTATGAGATTGTGTATGTGTGTGAATTTGTGTATATATATGTTTGTGTGTGTGCTTGTGTGTTTATATTTATATTTGTGTGAGTTGTTATGAAAGTATGTATTTGTGGGTGTGTGCATATTATGTGTTTGTGTGTCTATGGGCTGGTCTGTGTTTGTGTGTGAATGTGTGTGTGTGTATGTGTGTGTGTATAGATAGATAGATAGATAGATAGATAGATAGATAGATAGATAGATAGTGAGTGTATGTTTGGGGGGCATATATATACATATGTATATATGTATAGAGATCGTGTGTGTGTGTGTGTGTGTGTGTGTGTGTGTGTGTGTGTGTGTGTGTGCATATACATGTGTGTAGGCATATAGAGGCCAGAGAAGTTCATCAGAACTATTGGAGCTGGGGTTACAGGTGGTTGCGAGCTGCTAGTTTGTGGGGGTGCTTTCTCCTTTTCTGTTCTCCATTTACTTCCTTCTTGAGCATTGGTTCCTGTCTGGAGCTCTCTCTGGGTCTTACTCTTTCTTTCCCGTAGGAGCCTCTGACCTTCAAACGCATCTGTCTAGTTTCTTCTTCTACACCAGTTGCCATTTCTCTGGTCTGCACTCGAAGCCTCTTTTACTAGGACTATCACAGTAACCTCATTGGCTTTCTATCTGCAAAACGTCCCTCTATTTTCCAGAAGGCCCCCCTGAACAACTCTTTAAAATCAAGCTAGTGTGTGACAACCTTTCCACAGCTTGTATTCCTTCAGTGCAGCATAACATCTGAATCACTCGACACTGGCGACTCGTCCCAACCCTGCACTCTCTCCCTGCTCATCTCGAATTGCATCTGTGCTTGGTGTCAAGTTTTCTGCTATTAAAGTCAAGTTAGTGTTTTATACAATTTTAATGTTTTCCTCCATCCACTTCCTCATCAGTCAAGACTCTTCCCCTATTTGTTTTCTTCCATGGTTTGACCCAGTGCATGCTCCTTAGAACACTGATCTTCTGGGGTCTCTCTGGTCAGTGGCTCTGGGTGAGGTCACTGGGCATGCCAGCTTTCCATCTCATCCTAGAGATCTCACACACTTTAGCAGTCCAAATGCTCTGAGAAGTCCTGCAGCAAATGAGCTGGGCTAACACTGCCTAGCCCGGTATTTCCTGAACACCAGAGCCCCCCCTCTTCTTGGACTCTCAGAGTCTAACTACTACGTTAGAAGATCTGAATCTACTCAAATCTTCTTCATTCATACTTCCTGGCTCATTGGTTCATTATTCACTGGCTTAACAAATATCTACTTAGAACCAAGATAGAACATTCCCATGTAAAACCAAGACAAACATGGTCTTTACTGTCACGGAATGTACAGTTTCAACCCAATAGCAGACAAGTTGACCTGCAGTGAGTGACACAGTACCTAGAGACTGACGAGTGTGTGTTTGTGTGTGTGTGTGTGTGTGTGTGTGTGTGTGTGTGTGTGTGTGTGTGTGTGTGTAGGGGAGGTGGAAGGCTTCCTGGAGGTAGTGGTTTCATACACCTGAGGGGCGATAGTAATTACTAAGTGGAAGTCAATGGCCGGTAATAAGGCACTGAAAACAGACATTCATGAGAATGTTCTAGGGACATTCAGAAGTCTTGTGCCTCTGGGTAGCAGACCTTCTTCCTTAGAGTGGTGGCTCCCAACTTTCATGTGACCCTTTAATACACTTCCTCATGGTGTGGTGACCTCCAACTGTAAAATTACTTTCATTATTACTTCATAACTCTCATTTTGTTTCGGTCACACATCATAATGTAGTGATCTAGTGATCTGTGTTTTGCGATGGTCTTAGGTAACCCAATGGAAAAGTCATTTGACTTCCAAAGGGGTCACAACCCACAGGTTGAGAAGCACCATGTTAGCGATTTCAGGTAGGTGCATTTCAAATGTTCTGAGAAGTCCTGCCTCAGAGAAGCTGGGTGAGGTTTTCTTTATCTCTTTTGTTCCTATCCTTCCCTTCCTTCCTTCCCTTCCCTTCCCTTCCCTTCCCTTCCCTTCCCTTCCTTCCCTTCCCTTCCCTTCCCTTCCCTTCCCTTCCCTTCCCTTCCTTCACTTCCCTTCCTTCCCTTCCCTATCCCCCTAGCTTGCTAAGCGGATGCACAATAATAAACCTTTGAACACTGTAGCAATCGGATCAGAGCCACTATTTTATGGAAGTGATGGACCGGTCTTTTGAGGTACAGAACCACACTCTCCCATTTCTAGCTTTCCCGGCAAAGACAAAGTAAATAAGTTTATTTTTAAAGAGCTTTACCATTCAAGATGTTTATATTGTAGACAATGTTTTAGTTTTTTTTACATTTATTTTTGAATGGAAGAATTAAAAATATAGATGTGCAACCATGAATGGAGACAGTTTTCTTTTGGTTGGTTGTTTTTGTTTTTTTTAATTAACCAGGGTGTTATTTAATTCCCCTTAACATATTTCCCATTCTTAGGCAGATTTTGTCAGGTAGTTAAATAGAGACCTGCGGATTGTGCTTAGAGGCTGAGAATCCGTCTTCCCTGGGAGCCTAGCAGCTGGGCTCAGGGTCTCTCTCTGCAGACACTGGGCTGGGGTCCTGTCCTCTGTGTTTGCCTTCCTTCTCAGGCATTGTCTTTTGGGCCCCCTCCTTCTGTGGCTGCTGTCTGGTAAATGAAGAGCCGCACCCCTTTGTCATCAATAAAGCACCAGGTTGTGCCTCTTAATTAACGAGGGAAGCAGGCGAACCTCCCAATTGTTTCCAATTGATCCCACACAGAGTTGGGAAAAGTTAACAATCCATATAACGACCTGGGAGCTAAACTCGCACAACCTCGATGCTTTATTCATCATCGTTTTCCATGGCCCCAGAAAATGTGAGAAGCTCAAAGCGGGATGCAGAGAAGGGTCTCCACAGAGTCGCGGTGACAAGCATTCTCAGCTAAAACCTCAGACCGCAAAGAGACGCACCTGGACCACTCAGACCCTAACAATTTTCCAGACGTTTTACAACCTCTGTGAATCTTCACATCTTGGAAGCTGAAAGGCGGTTATTTTCTGGGATACCCTGTAACCGATTCATACATGAGTGGAAACAAATGGTACATTTTAATCTCATTATTGGTGAGTTTCAAAAATCCTTTCGCAAGGAATATCCTGCAGATGTCATAGTGAAAATGAGTGGGTTTGCTTGTGGTAAAAGACACACATGGTTTTCATTTAGCATGTTAGGCATATAGCTCCGTGCCGTCCCATACAGCTTTGCAACTGTCTTGGTAGGAACAGAGATAGTCTAAAGAGAGATACCTGTGAGGCTCCTCCAGCTATCAGATTAGAGACTTTCCTCAGGAGGCTCGTGACAATGGCTGTTGCCAATCAGAAGAGAGAGCTGTAGTCCAGATTTCACTCAATTCTGACAACTTGATTGATGGTTAGGGTGTCCCTACCTTTTGGCTTTTGTAAGTATTGCTGTTGTGAACATCTGACTTTAAGTCTCTTTGGATCCCTGCTGAGGAGTGGACTTGCTGCCTGTGTTTATTCTCTGTTTCATTAAGGAAGGAGTAAGAAGTAATAATTTTTAAAATCATTAAGTATCACCAGGACTCTGCAGAGGTCGAAGGCGTTTGGGAGAGAAACCTCGCTTCAGAGAAATCGTGTTAGAGCTCGTGGACCTAGGCATCTTCAGGACAGCTTCGGTAGATGATCTGGAGGGCTCATTATTCCAACAGCCCATAATCAGCCTCCTGCAGCCAACCCAGGAAGATGCACACAAGCTCAGCTCAGCAGAGTTGCCGAGGGACCGACTGCCTGAGAGCTCTGCTCTGGCTGGCCCAGGCTGTCCGTGTATGGTGAATTCTTGCCCGACTCTGCTCAGCCACTGTCAATCGGTTTTATCTACAGAGTTCTTCTTGGGCTTGTTCTCCTGTCACCGAGGTCATCTAAAAGGCTGCCTCTGTAAACTATTACGGGGTGGGGGCGGTGCCCGCGTTCAAAACAAACCTCTTACAACTGCATAACTTAAAATATTCATCCTTTAACCCTGAACGTTGGAGAGCAGCTTTGCCATGTCCACGCTGCCAGGCTGGACCCTGAGCTCTTTAATCGAGACAGGAACCCACGTGGCAAGGACCGTCCTGTAATTGGTCTGAAGCATCTGCAGTGGTTGTTGATTTGCAATCAGAACTGATGCAACGGGGTGAGCTTCTGTTGCCGCGTGGAGAAGCAGGTGCTGCTAAGACTTATTTTCAAAGTTTGGTTAATTATAACTTAAACTAACGGCAGGGAAGATGAGTCACTGACTTATCCCGTTATTTCTTTCTATACTCCACACCCCCAGCATTTCTTTTCTTAAAGCGTTTACCCGGCGGGCGAGGTGTTACTCTGGGTCCCCAGAAAAAGAACCACGGGACTTGATCACACATAGAGTGTAGTGGATGGTGAAATGGAAGGCAGTTCCTCCCTTCAGTCTATTGTCGAAACCCCGCGCAATCAACAGGAAGTGTGTGGGGAAGAAGATCCAGTCTAGAGGTCGAGGAAGTTGGATTGGAACCCACCATCGCCAACGACAGCTTGTGGAGAGCAGGCTACTTCGGTGCACAGTGCCTGAAATCTTTTCTACCTGTGGATCGTGACCCCTTTGGGGTGGGGTTGCACAACCCTTTCACAGGGGTCGTCTAAACCCATCAGAAAACAGATATTTACATTATGATGCCTGACAGTAGCAAAATTGCAGATATGAAGCAGCAGTGAAAATCATTTCATGGTGGTGAGGGGGGGTTGTCACAACAACACGAGGAATTGGATTAAAGGGTCACAGCATTAGGAAGGTTGCGAACCGCTGCTCTAAGGGAAGAGGTCTGCTACCCAGTGGCACAGGACTTCTAAAATGTCCCTGGGCGTTCTCATGTTCTGCCTGCTTTCAGGGCCTTAGTGCAAGCTGTGCACGCTGCATGTACCACTTTCTCTTTCTGCCCTTAACTTCTATCTACCAACTCCCGTCACTCCTCAGGTCTCTACTACATGACGCCACTTCCTCCAGGAGGCCCCACCCCCCAACCGCTCATCAATCTCTCTCACCTCGATTTAGATAAATGCTCTCTCAGCCCACATGCATCTCCAAGATGTTCCTTTGCTTGATTGGAGGTGACGCAGAGGAGTGGGATTTAATGGAAACTGATGAGGCATTGCCTTCTTCCCATGGTCAAGAGCCAAGGCTCAGCCTTGGACTCTGCTGGGATCTGACCAGTGAGGAAAAAGAACGGTAGAGGGAGAGAAGGCAAAGCCAGGCTTTCTATGCGGGGTTATCTGAGGCAATCTCTCCTGAGGTGACAGAGGGGCCCAATGACGGCTGAATTACAGGCTCCGTGACTACAGTCTTTGGTGTCTACTCATTATCCTTGGAGTAGGGTGGGACGACGGATCTTAAAACCTAGGAGGCTTGGTTTCGTTCCAATTTGAGTTTGCCACACAGAGAAGTATCTATGCACTCTGGTCTCATCTTTCCTACATAATGATGGATACAGGAATAGTCCCGGCAGCTTGATTTGTAGTAGTTAAAGCTGGAAACAGCCCCAGTGTCTCCTACCAGGTAAGTGAGCTGTTGACAACGGTGCACTGTGACACCACTCAGTGATGGGAATGATGGCATTGTCTGAGAAACAATATGGAGAAAACAGGGAATAACCCTGTGGAGTGGCAGGACCCCCTCCACACACATACCCTATATGATTCTCTTTATATGGAATCATAAAAACTGTTGGGCGTGGTAGTGCAGGTCTATGATCCTAGCCACTCAGGGGGCTGAGGCAAGAAGACCACAAGTTCAAGGTCAGTTTGGATTTGGGTCAGCCTGGGCAACTCAGTGAGATCCTATCTCAAAGTAAAAACAGGGGCTGAGAATACATTTACTTAACAAGTGAAAGGTGGTGAGTTCAAATCTCAGTGCTTCAAAACTTAGAAAGGGAGGGAGGGAGGGAGGGAGAGAGAGAGAGAGAGAGAGAGAGAGAGAGAGAGAGAGAGAGAGGTATGCAGGCTAATTTATAGCAACAGAATGAAGAGTGGTTGCTAGGAGCAGGGGATGTTGGGAAAACATTGGGATGAATTAAAGGAGGCAGGGACGATTCTTTGGGGATGGATCCTGTGTCTATTATGTTGATGAGGAGAGGAGAGTGACTTTCACAGACTTACTTATCTATCAGAGATTCTCAAATCATGTATTGCAAATGTATATATTTACAGCACACCCAAATGCAGCCACTTCAAACCTATAAAAAATTCAGAAGAGGATTGGGGTTAAAACTCGGCATCAGCCTGTACTAGCAGTGTATACCTCGGGGACTTAGAAACATAATAACTTCTACCTCAGGAAGCTGCTATGAAGATTAAAAAGCTAAATGCTCGGCAAAAATTAACCTGTGTGAGGGTGTCCTCAGAACCCAGAAAAGGGATTCCATGTTCTCTTTTGCACTGAATTTTGTTCTTGCACCAGTCAAGCGCACACATTTACTTACGAGACAAGGAAACAGCTCACGCCACAACATGCTTTTACGTTTCCTCTCGGCATCCGAGGTAGGAGCAGTTTCCTGGCTGCAGTTTTGAAAAGTCATCCCTCTGCTGTTTACAGGAGTTACCATTTAGTATGCCCTTTATAACACCCCTTTTTGATAGGCCGTAATCTACTTAATATGTTTAACCGGTGTCCCTCCTTTGGACTAGAAGTCCCTTAACTTGTTCATTGTAATAGCAAAGCCACTCGACAACTGTTGGTTCACTGCCCAATCAACAAACAACTCCATGACCTTCATGATCCCACTGTGTGGATGGTGATGTGGTACTGGGTACCAGAGTTATTGATGCTGGCATTGCTGGGTTGGTGTTACTGGTGGTGCAAATGTTTGTTGCTTCAGGCATTTCACTGTAGCAATGCAGAACGGACTCACAGAGATCTACGGGGTTTTAACCGTTCGTTTTGAGGGTGGCTCTGAGATTTGTTACAGCTGGGCAGATTTCTTCCAGGCCTGACTTGGTTTTCTTTCTGGCATTCCAGCTGAAGTCACAAGGCAGTGGCTTCACCACAGGCTCTCGGGGAGTTCGGAGTCTGTGTGGGCTGTGAGTATATTAGTAGGGTCCAGACACGGATCACTACTGTGACCTCTCAGCTCAGCATGCAGTCTGCAAGAGGATATGCACTCCTGGTGCAGACCAAGCACCCAGCTCAGTGAGCTCTTGGGGCTCTGTGAGAATGAGGTGCTGAGACAGAAAGTGAGGAAGGAAGGGCGTTAGGGTTTGTTTATCTGCCTCAGGAAAAGCACTCTTTGTCATGTTACCCATGAACCCAGACACACACTCCACCACATATATGCCACATGCATATCTGAGATGCTCCCTTTCCGTTACCCTTACCACAGGTGATTGCATTTATGCTACAAATCATCTCTGTGTTTTGTTCATACTTTGGATTGTGGCTCTTTGAACCCAGTAATGACTGCTGATAACATTTACTAAGCTTTTGTCATGTCCCACAGGATGTCCATTGCTCATGCAATCCTCACAGTAACTAGCGTGCTGCAAGGCAGGGTACCACAGACATGTCCGGTGTTACAGACTAGGTCAATGGCCTATTTGTTCCTGTATGCTCCTAAGGGCATCACCGTCCCATGTCTTAAGAAAGAAACAGTTATGCCCTTGGTTTGCTTGGACTTTATAAGATCTTCCCTGGAATCCTAGTCCAGGAAGGAATTTCAAAACATTCTTTTATCTACGCGGGTAAATATGCAAGCTATTCAAGATGGTGATTGTGGCCAACATAATCCCAAAATATCTCCCAGTAGAGAACTCACATGGTCTTTGTTATCTAGTTCCAATTTTGATTAGCATAGATATAAATATTGTATATATGATAAACTTCTCCTTATCATGAAGTAAACTCATTTATTCTTCATAATCTTTCCAAGAGATCCTCAAGCTTAGGCAATCCTGGTTGTTGGTTTTTTATATCCAAGGTCATTGTTTCCCTTTTAAGCTAGATAATTACAAGTCCTTACATAATAAACTATGTTCTCCTTTCTTCCTCTTTTCCTTCCTTTTATGGTTTACATAATCTCTCCGTGTAGCTCAGAGTGGCCTTGAACTCACGTTCTTCTCGCCTCAGTCTCTGAGATGTTGAGATTATAGGAATGCCCCAACAGGCCCTGTTAGCAATGATGTACTTTAATTATGGGGACTCAGGTGGTTTTCTGACCCCTCGTGTGTGTCATGTCACTGATCCAGCCGGAAGGCTCTGAGGCCCACACTGTTCCTTTGTTCGGTTTTGTACGTGGGGATACTGAGTTTCAGTGTTGAAGTAACTGGGTTGCGGTTCCAGAGCTTCACGATGATTATATCAAGGCTCTCAAGGAGATGAACCAAAATGGCGGGGACTTGGGTACTGCCATCTTGGGAGAGACAGGCGCCTTCTCAAAGTCCTTTTCTCTTTCCTGCTCTCCGAGAAATGACAGTAGCTGGAGAAATATGGGAGCCGTAGGTGGCTGAAAGTCTCTTCACTTGGATGGTTATGTGAGAGAACACATTTCTGTTTTTCCTGAAAGGGGGAGGGTTGTAAACCCTGGCGACGTACTCCACAGACTGAGCACTTGGGAGATGGGGGCAGAAGAACGGCAAGTTACAGGGGCCAGCATGGGATACGTAAAGGTCCCTGTGTCCTGAGACACTGCGTGAGAGGTTTTTGTCAAAAAGGTTAAGTCTGTTCTTGACTGCCTTTGCATTTGTTATGTGTTAGACTTTTATTTTTTTTATTATTTTTTAACATATAGTTGGTTTTTTTTTTTTTTTTTTTTTGCATGCTGGGGATTGAACCAGGATTTCATGCTTGCCAGGCAAGCTCCCTATCAACTGAGCTACATCTCTTCCCTCATCACATGTTACCTTTCTGAACTCAAGATTCAAGATTCAGCATGAGTTTCTAGTGTCCTAGTACTGATAGTCCTCTCACCTCTCTCTCACCTCCCATACTATGCTTCTCTTCCTATCTCCAGGGCATGGATTCCAGAAACCCTCTACAGGGACCAAATACATGAGTGCCTAAGTCCTTACACAGAGTGGTGTGGCACTCATATCTACTCTTGTGTATACTTCAAGTCATTTCTGCATTCTACCTAGACCATTTATTACAGTGGGTGTGTCACGTTAGTAATTGTTCCAGTGTGTGATCAGAGAGTGAGGACAAGACACATGTGAAGAAAAATGTATGCATGCCAAGTTGGTTGTTTCCCAGGGACACTGCCCATGCCGAGTGAGTTGGGTCAGGGCAGCAGGACATGTGGCTAGAGAAGGCTAACTGTCCTTGTTTTCTGGCCTCAAGTTGATATTTGTTTCTACTCATCAAATAGTCCTCAGAGTCCCTATCTGGCTCTTGTGTTCTCTTTAATAATTCATTTCCTGGGATAGAGACTAGGGAAGAAGCTATTGTCTGTCCTTCAATAGCTATCGAAGGACAGGCGTGGTTAGAAGTAAAGATACACAACAGCACTTAGAGCGACACAAATCAAAACAATGAACACTGAATGCTCATGTAATTGTTTAAGGACCTATTATTCTGGGTCCTGTGTCATTTCTCTTTCTGTCCATGTGTTCCCTACAGAAGCTCATCCCCCTCCCACACACATATCCAAAGGGAGCGTCTGTGTGTTTATCCAATAGATTGAAAGTCAGTCATTTGCAGTGCTTGGGTGGTATTTTTTTCTACAAAACAGAAATGCAAAGAGAATGTAAAGGAGATACTAGGCCACGGTGATGACTCGTAGGACACCATCATGGGTACCACTATCTTCAAAGATGACCATTGCTCTGCCCTAACATCCAGAAGTTTCCGCTGGCAGAGCCCTTGTACAAATCCCCTACTGACCAACTCTTTACTTCTATGACCCTTCCACTCCCTTTCAGTGTCACTCTTTCTCCTACCTTGAAATATGGGTACGTCAACTTATTCCTTCCAAACACCTTTACCTCCACATATTCTAGAATGTCACACCAATCTCCCTCTGGAGCAGTCTGCTTCCTCACCTGCTGCACCAATTCCACTGGGCTCTTTGTGTAGAATATGGGCAGAGCTTTAACCATTCCCAGCTCCTACCACAGTGCCCAGCACATAGGATAGCCACAGCGTTCATGGTATGTGTGAACGAGTGAACCTCTAGATAGGTCAACACATGGAATTACAGTGTATCAATGAGTTGTAAATGCTCCTGAACTCTGAAGAGAAAGCGGTCTATCAGGGCTGGAACAGGCTCTGGGGAAAATCAAAAGTTAAAGGATTCAGGATTAAAAATCAAGGCCAATTGTTGCCCTGCCCTAGATTTTAGAATGATGGGGAATCATGAGCTTCGTTTTAAGCCAATTTTGTTAGTAGAGCATGAGACAGATGCTAGGGAACCACGGATGTTTAGGGGTTCCTGTCAGTGACCTTATAGAAGGACTGGGTGTTGTTTTAACACACATAGTAAAGAGACAGCTTTGGGGATAATGCCTTCCCTGCTCCTATGGTAGACAGAATCTGCTCATTCACCAACAGGCTTCCTCCCTGGGGTAGTTTGCTTTGTCTCTTGCTCAGGGTGTAAAAAGGAACTCTGGGGGTGAAAGAGTAGGGTATGTGACTGGCACATTATTTTGAAGTGATGGATAGTTCAATTGCTTTTCTTCATGTGAGTCCACAGAGGGTCTCAAAAGCTGACAGAGAGCTTTCTGTCACTAGAAATAGACCATGTGCCAATACCTTGGCCAGGATTCAAATCTTGTATGAGAGGGATGATGCTGGTGGCAAGAGGCAGAAAAAGAGAGGCCTGCAGGCAGCAGAGGGAGACCCTGTCCTCTGAAATCTGCGTGGCACCGACCTACAGAGAGGGCCATTTGTTCTAAGTCAGTGGTTCTCAATCTTCCCAATGCTGTGACCTTTATGACAGTTCTGGATGTTGTGGTGACCCCAAGCATAAACTTATTTTTGTTGCTACCCCCAATAATTGTAATTTTGATACTAGTATGAATTGTAGTGTGAATACCTGCTATGTTGCCTGGTCTTAGTTGACACCTGTGGAAAGGTTGTATGGCTCCAAAAGAATCATGACCCACAGGTTGAGAAACGTTCGTCTAAGTCCTCAGGCGATAGTGAGGGGGTGGATTTCATTGTCCCTGCAAGGAAAGCTGTTGTCTTTGTGGTGGTGGATAGGAATGCCTCTGTATGCTCACAGATACACTGCTTTCTGTAAAAACACACCAGAGTCTCACAGTCCTACGGATCAAGCTTTTATCACCACTGGCTGTCAAGTTCTCTCTTGTGCGAGGTGTATGTCTCAGTCGGCATTATGACTCCTGTTTTGTTTATTGTGGTATTGAAGGGCTCAGGATCTGCAATGAGACAGACCTGGATTCAGATCCCAACTGTGTGAATTTAAGCAAGTAAGGGAGCTTGGAGTTCTACCCTCTTCCCATTCTATAAAGTGGAAAAGTACTGGCGTCTTGTCTATAGGCCTGTGACCCCTAAGTGAGATTATCCACGCAAAACATGCAACCTAAAGGATTAAACATGTTGACATTATTATTGTACACTGAATCTTCTAGAATGTACACTCTTTGCGAGCTTGTATAAGAGACTTCATTGAGCCTTAAAGGTATAGAGATAGAGAGATCAGGTTACCCAATCCTTGTGGTCTAGAAAGGCTGTTGTTCTGAACTGAAGCCCCTTTGACTGTAGGTCACCATTTCTTCACATTGTACTGTTAGAAAGCTAGCTACTTTCTCTGTTAGTGCCTGGAGTTCAGATCCTTGTCCCCTGGGCCAGGTGTCTTGTCCCAGTGAGCAGTCTTAACAACTATGCATAATGGCCATCTTCGACTTGAGTTGTGCCAATAACATTGACAAAACTGTGATGATGGCGTTTGGGTTCTAGAAAAGTCATTGCCTTTTCAGAGAAAGGATGCCTACCAAGCCAGATTGTAAACTGTGGCTAGATTCAACTAAGCCTGAAGAAATGAGAAGTAAAGAAAGACACAGAGGCATGAGAAAGGTTGGTGGCGTCCAAGGCTGGGAAGACAGGAGCAGCCAGAGAAGGGCCTTGAGTGCAGCACAAAGGATGGGCTCTTCAGTCTGTTGGTACTGCGGTCTCCTGATCAGCTCTTTAACCACGCCTCTTTCCAGATATTTATGAGATGAGTTTGTAATCAGTGGAGAGAGGCCACTCTAAAGTTCTGATAAGAAGGAGTGCCTAAATCAGGCTCAATAGAGAAACCACTAAAGTAAGAAACGCTACGGAAGATGACTCTTCTGGTCATGATGAATATCTTTGTACCAGGACAAGGGTATCAGTGTGGGGTTTTTAGAGGCAGTACCTGGATTTGTACTCTTTGGATTATTCCTCAGAGCCACAGACAAGTCCATTGTGGGATGAGTGAGCATCTTATACTTGGATTGAATGTACTCAGCTATATTTCCTTCTATACTTCCTGTCACTACCCAGGGAGCAGAGCTTCTTTATTTGGGACACTCAAATAAAGGATATGAATAAAGGGGCAGTAGGAGCTGAGAACACTGAAGTCAACGCATGGACAGTCAGCGAGGAGAAATGTTTCAATGCTGCTCTCTGAGGATGTGGGTGTGGCTCTCCATTCCACCCCCTTGTTCTCTGAACACTGTGCTTCTAGGTGACTGTAGGGAGCTTGGCTTTACGCTCTAGGAGCACTGATGGCCCTGCATGGGTTAATTCTCATACCTTTGTTTTATGTTCCCTAGGCTACAGCACCATTTACTGCAAAGAGCTTCAGTGTCTGTATAGCCTGAATTCCTGTGAGTATTTTAAAAGCAAGCTCTTATTCAATCTTCATGCCTTTACAGAGTAAACACTAGGGTGTCATTATTCCCATCTTTTTTTTTTCTTCTTCTTTTTTTCGGAGCTGAGGACCGAACCCAGGGCCTTGCATTTGCTAGGCAAGCGCTCTACCACTGAGCTAAATCCCCAACCCCCATTATTCCCATCTTACAGACCAAGAAACAAAAGCCCATGGGAAAGTTATGACTCAGTTCCTACGTTCTTAGTCTTGGTTTGATTCTGGACACAAAACTCTTCCACCCAGATTGTATTCCTGGCTGAGTGGGAGACTGGTGCAAATTAGTGAGGCTTGAGAGGATGGGGTGACATAGCAAGGGACCCCTGCGGGTGTGCGTTTGGTGAAAGCAGATCTCTAGGATGTGCTTGCTGGCTCTTACCATGTACGAGAACTGTGGCAATGTGTGAAACTAATTCTAGCTAACAACATGGTGACTTATCGAGCAGCTAGTACATACCTGGTTCTTTATAAGCACTGTGTACCATGGAAACCCTGAGTAGCTTTACCTCTATTCCTATGCCGGCATGTTAGAACTCAAAGAGCAGACTCAAGAACGGTTGTCGAACAGCTAGTAATGGGGAGTCAGAATTCGAAACGTACCAATGTGTCACCTATGGCCTTTGACGACAATGTAGTGAAGCAGGAAGAACAAACCACCTTAGATCCTAAACTATAGGTTCAATGTACACATATAACACAGACACACACACATACATAGAGAGACATACACACACAGAGACACACCTCAGAAGCATACACAGGCATACACATAAGCACACAGAGAAAGATACAGAGGGCTCCCCTCCCCCAATGTGGAGGCTAAAGACTGAATCTAAGGCCTTGGATGGGCTAGGCAAACATTTTACCTGGAACCAAGTTACTCCAGTCGTCTTTGATTGATCTCAGCCACCTACACAGCTGAATCACACTCCAGGCCTGGCTCTTAACTGTTCCATCATGTGGCACTCCATACATGTCTCTCAAGCAAATGACTGTTTTCAGTGTTCTTTTCACACTCAGAAGTATTTTCAGTTATTGCCCTTAGCGGGCGTCATTAATACAAATTTGCAAGACTTGGAGGTCAATATTATTTGTACAATAAGACAGCACTGCAGAATTTATAATTCTGTAAAATGTATACAGCGTTTTCCTCAGTAGTTCAATCACACAATTATGAAGATCTAGAGTCATCTGGATTCTAATTTTGTCATTCAATAAATGTGGAAAAGAGACCTTTAGGGGCGAGTCTTCTGTGGAGTCATACTGCCAAGGAGACACAAAGCCAGAAACTGGGACCCACAGATTCCAGCCACCAGTCTACTGCCCCCCAAACCTCATCCAACAACCCTTATACAGTAGTGAGGCCTCTGGACTCATGGATGATCTCTGGGAACCCAAATTTGTAAAACCCCGTTAGGTACACCTTCGTATGGCCTCTTCCCATCCTCATTTATGAGTCTCCCGGCTTCATGGCCTTGTTCTGAGGACAGTTTGATAATGGCAGACCACTTTCATTGGAATCTGACAACTTACTAACATATAGATAAAAATCGGTTGTACCATCACATTCTGCCTTCGTCCTTAAATGTCTCTGGCAGGGAAAATAGAAACAGGAAGATAAGCAAAACTTGAGGATGAATGGATTACCATTAATTAAAAGATAATGAAAGCCATTCATTTGCATCTTTGTGAATCAGATTTTCTGGCACTCCTGGGTTTGGAAGAGTTCTTAATCTGCTCTCTTAACCCAAAGTGCGACTGAAACGGAAGATGGAAATGAAACGTCTTGAATTTCATAATGAACGCAAGGGGTGTGAAATGTTCAAGGCAACTCTAGAACAATGATTAGGAACTGACTGATTCACTGGGGATTTTTACCCACTCCAGAGACCAAATGCTTTATCCTTCCTTGTCCTCATTGTCATGTAAATCGGGGGAGTGGAACCGAAATCAGTTTAGTTATCCCGCCCCCTTCACCTTGGTTTGAGACAGCTTCCTGTCCTTTAGGACAGCATCAAACTCACTGTACATAACGGTGAACTTCTGGTCCTCCACCCCATCTCCTAAGTGCCAGCATTGTAGGTGTACGCTGCCAGGCCTACTAGGTTCTCTCCTATTCTTCCCTCCTGAGCTCACACTTATTAATTTCATTAGGAAACTTCCAGGTAATATTTGAGCAGATACGTATCTGTGAACAATCATGATATCAGTAATAACGATACCAGCATTTCTTGAGTGACATGGATTTTAGAGGGAATACATGCCAACGATCTTGCTGTCCTTATACTGCAAGGCAATATTTTTGAAGATGAGAGAAATTGCCCATAACTGATGTCAGAAGATGACTTCGCCAGTGTCTTATAGGTGATGGAGAATGGAGTAGGAATGAACACAGTTCCCTATAGCAACAACCCTTGCTTTTTCAAGGGTACATCTGAACTTTTGGTAGGACGGACTCTGAATACAAATAAATGATATAATAGACATTAGAGTCTCTCCTTAGGAGGTCAGAATTGGAGCATACATTATAGCATGCTACATTTAATTTTCATACATAATACTGTAGCTTGAAGATTTTAATTTCTCCGCGATGGCAGTGAGGAATAGGAGATAGAACCTGTTGCCTAAGAAAGTGAGTTCCAAGCTTTCTGGGTATTTGGGTAAAACGTTTACTAAAATTTTTCTTGAGTCTAAAGATCCGTTTCTAGATTTTTTGATATAATCTGTGCTGCTCAACTTCTCCATGAAACCACACAATACTTAAACTGCTAAAGACACAAGTTGTTTCTGCTCAAGGTTTCAGGGGTCTGGGTCCTTGGCCAGATATCTCTATTTCTTTTGGATTAGGCCTAGGACAAGGCAGATACGTTATGGTGGAAGGGTATGGAGGACAGCAGTTCACCTCATGTCAACCAGAAAGCAGAGAGATATGAGAGAAGAGCCAGGCGGGGGACAAGGTATGATGGTCAAATTCCATTCAAGATATTCTCAGTGACCTATTCAATCAGTTTTCCAATCATTCTTGCCTTATTTTCATGACATCCCAATACTCATTCAACTAGGACTCCATTAGCCATTGGCCCATTGAGTATGGCAGATTCTTCCTTACTGATCTTTTCCTTAAAACAACTCTACCTTTGCACATGACACTGGGGGTCAAGCCTTTAACCTGTGACCCTTCAAGGGACATTTCATATCCAAAACTTAATACCATCAATGTGTATATTCAATATATGTGTAGTTTTCCTGTTTTTCATCAAAGTCTTTTAAAGTCAGTGCTCAGCCCTATAAAGCAGTGGAATGTTAGTAACAAACTATAAGGTCTGATTTCTGAAAATATAGTCTTACAATGGCGTTTTAGAATAAAAAAATTCAAAATTCTTTCCTTTCTTCTAACAGACATTAAAAGGCTTACATTAAAATTTGAGTGACGAAGTTCTTTCCACTTTGAGCACAAATTAAATTCACAGTCTCTTTCCCCAGCAGACTCATCTACTTCCAGAGCTTTGTCTAGGGTTATGTGTCCTTTGTTTATATCTCTAGATTTAATAACATAGCCTCATAATTTTAGGTACTTGCCAGTCATTTTATGGAAGGGGGAAAACTGAAAAAGCTAAATTTCCTATGATACACAATATATTGTATTCTCAGAATGATACTACGTTAAATTAATGACTTTTAAAAAAATGCAACTGGACAACTTCTATAGGCAAATAAAATAATGACAGTTGTGAAGCTCTCACAAAACACGACTAATGTCATATACAATCACAGATGGCGTACCAACACTCACAATTGTAGATTCACTGTCTAAATGTAATCTCAACCCCTTGCGGTAAGTAGTGATATAATTATACGTGCAACTCATTCTGTTTGCCATGGGTCTTTTGCGTATGTGTGTGGGATTCCAATGGATATGGCGGTTGGGAGGAATCATGGGGATTTTAAAATGATGGCCCCACATTTCTTCAGGGATGTCTGGCAGTCATTGGATAAGGAGAAAAGCATCAGGAAGATTTGCAGATGAGTCACTGGTCAGACCTCTATGGAAGAGAAATACTGTCAGGCAGAAATAGATCCATGGCTCTGTGGTGGGGGCTGTGCTACACTGATAAAGGTGATGAGGCCAGGGTAGATATTATACCAGAGAGCAGGGATGAAGACCCTAGGTGGATCTGATACTTCACTTTAAAATATAAATAAATATAAATATAAATAAAATATAACTAAAAAAATAAAATAAAAATAAATATAAATATATATATGTATATATATATATATATATATATATATATATATATATATGGCAAGCCTGTGGTGATTAGATGCAATAGGACAATATTGTAGAGTTGGTTCTTTCTTTCCTTTATATGAGTTTTGAATCAAACTTAAATAGGCTTATGCAAGAGAGCCTTTACCCACTGAGCCATTTCTCTGTCTCCACATCTGTTTCTTACTGGTGGCCAACGTGAAGGCTCCACATGTTATGGTTTGAATTTCACAAGTCCCCCACAGTTTACACTTTTGATCTCCAACTGTTGGTGGCAGTTAAGGCAGCAGGTCCTGGGGATCAGAGCCTGTCTGGCTTCTGGCCCAATCCCTCTGCTTCTTGGTTCTAGAAGTGTTAAATACTATATTAATTACCTTTCTGTTACTCCGATAAAGCACCATGACCAAGGACGCTTATAAAAGAAAGCATTTAATTAGACTTAGCATCCCAGAGGGTTAGAATCCATGATGGTGGTGTGAAGTCTAAGTGGCAGGAACAGGTCAGAGCTCACATCTCAAACTCACGAGCAGCAGGCAGAGAGCACACTGGGGACCACACAAGAAACCTCAAAGCTGGCCCCAAGGCATACTTACTCCAACAAGGCCACACCTTCTATCCTTCCCAATAAGTTCCAACAACTGGGAACCAAGTATTCATATGGGGACATTCTCTTTCAGACGACCACTCAGCTGTAAGATCCTGCATCCCTGAACTCTGCCTCGTGTTTCCTGTTTCCCACTTAGGATGGACTGCCTCTTCTGAAATTGTGAACCAAAATGAACTTTTATTCCCGTAAGATGTTTCTAATAGGTAGGTATCACACACACACACACACACACACACACACACACACACACACACACACACACACACACACACACACACAACTAATACACCAAGCTGGGCAGGGTAACTTTTTGGTACTTCTTTTTGCTTATTGAACATGATCAGAACTGTGATCTCATTGGTGTCCTTAAAATAGTGGTTTCAAGATTATACTATTCATCCCTGACTCTAGAGATTGAAAACACACCTTAGTAAGGGTTGTGTTGACCCAGGAGGCAACATCAACCTCTTGGCTTGGGCTGCTTCTCATCTGTGTCTCTCTTTAGGGAGCAAGCTCTGGATGTCTGTGAATGATTTTCATATAGCCCATTCCCCTCCTGGAATTAGCCCCCGCAAAACTGTCAGTCTAAAGTCAGCCCCAATCTTCCCCAAGCCCACAGTCTGGCCAACTAGAAAGAATCTCAGGCCATGATTCCAATCTCGTTGTGCAAAACTTAACTATTAGCATTTCACTAATAGGTTGATTTGAAAAGAATACACTAGCAATTTTTTTTTCTTTTTTTCAGAGCTGGGGACTGAACCTAGGGCCTTGCGCTTGCTAGGCAAGTGCTCTACCACTGAGCTAAATCCCCAACCCACACTAGCAATTTTTAATTCATATATTCTATTATATTATATATTATAACACTACTATTATTCTTCCCCAACCATGAGAAAGGAATTAAGTCAATGTCAGTCTAAGTGAAATAATCCATGGACAACAGTGAACTTGAAGCCTGGTACAGTTACTTATATTAGTTAATTTATTAATTAACTACTTATATTAAATTGTCATTTCAAGTATATACGTTGGTCTCACCTGCTATGCATTTTCTAACCAAATTTTTAAAAGGTAACTAACTAGCGGTACTCTTTGACAGACTGTTTTTTTTTTTCATTACTGAGCTAATTTGGGTGGAATTTGAAGTGAGGGTACCTGGATATCAACATATGGAAAGTAAAAACAACCACAACATTAATTGTTTATCACTTTGGCAAGTTACGCAGGTGAGGAGCCCAGGTTCAGGAGGATCTAATGCTCACTGTACCCATTGGCTATTAATTATTTGATCAGTGATTGAACATTGACTGTCAGCATCGTGCTTAATATTAAGGGTAAATAGCGAAGAAGGTGCAATGTTTCCATTCTGGTGTATTTTTTTCCCTACAAGATAGGGATCCTGATGCCTTATATGAGAATGCTCTCCTAGCTGTAGAAACAAGACAATACATTTGTCACCCAGCTTTGGTACTCTTGTCACCGTTCAGTCATACTTCATTCCACAAACACATCGAATGTGAGTAAATTCTCTGTACCGGAGACGGTATCGAGTGTGGGCATAAATAGTTACAGAAAAAGCAGTCCCTTCCTCTGCTGTATAAACACATGACAAGATGTTCCATGGAAACAAGAATTTAGAATCTTGAATATTGAGAAGTAAGAGCAGAGAAAAGAACTGGTGTCTGGGAAGGCTTCAGGAAAGTTGACAGGTAAGACAGAAGTTAGGGATCAGTAGAAGGTTCTAGCAAGAATACAGCAAGTGACGGGGGGGGACGTCACACAAGAGCTGGGGGACTTCAGGGCTTCAAATATGAGATTCAGTCAAGTGAGAAATAATTGTGTGTGTGTGTGTGTGTGTGTGTGTGTGTGTGTGTAAACACATGTGTGCATAGAGCCCAGAGGGTAACTTCACATTTAACTCCTCATGTGCTAGTCACCTGACTTTTGAGACACTCTCTCATTAGCCTGCAACTCACCAAGAAGGCTAAGGCTAGTTGACCAGCAAGCCACAGGGATCCTCCTATTTCCTCATCTCTGCCCTGTGCTGGAATTACGCATATGAACCGCCACACCTGCTCTATTGTTGGGCATTAAACTTGAGTTCTTGTACTTAAAGGGTGGGTGCTTCATGGACTTGGCTGTTGCATAGGCCAGGCCAGCGCTCTGCAACTGTGCTAGATTCTATTAGCCCTATTTGATGAGAAGTCAAAAATGAGAGGACACCCTAAGGCCAAGGTGAGGAGCCTGGCAAAGGGAAGTCACAGGGGAGGTTTTGTTATGTTTGTTTGTTTTTGGTCTTAGCCATTTTTAGTGTAACAGAAAATAGAGCAGTCCTTGTAGAGGGTCCTGCGAAATCTCTTCTCTCCTTTCGTTTGCTCCTGGTAAGACTGTGAATTGCCGATTGGCCACCGCAGGTCTTAAAGCAAAAGGACTTGGTTATTTTAGGATGGCTAAAGTCAGCATCGAACGGTAGCTTGAGGGCCTGCCACAAGGTTACATCTAAAGACGACATGGCAGCTAAGAACAGTGTGAAGAGAGAAGGTGGAGAGAAAAATGGATTCAATTCTACGGATCTAAGTCATTAGAAAGATTCAGTGATCAAAAGTGATCAAATGGAGCAGATGTTCAGTTTGGGCAACCGAGTTATTGGTGAATGCTTTACTGATTAGCACCATGCTCACCCTCCAGGGCCTGCTCTGAGGTAGTGGGGTGGACACTCAGTGGCCCTACTCTACCAGGCCAGTAAAGAACACTAGAGGGACAGTCCCAGAAGAGGCAGACGGGGCTTCCTGATTTGAAAGAGGTGTCTTGTTTTCTGACGTAGCCGCATGTATACATGTAGGGACATCCAGAAGCTACCTGACCCAGCCACACATCCTCAATAGGAACCCTTTTGCTGCATCTGTTTCCATGTAAATATGGGGTTTACGCTCCTGTCCTAGCTCAGCCTTTCCCTGGACTTACTTTGCTCCAGAGTCAGTACCTGAGATCCAGTGTCCTCAGAGCAGCCCGGTCTATGCAGGGACCTGCTCCTGTATCCAGGTGGGATAAACCACCTTTTCCAGAGGGGTCTGAATGCTTGCCTTAGAAACCCAGCTTCTCAAACCTCCAGGCATGTCCTTCAGTTCCTCTCCTCTCGCTCTGATATGCAGGCGAGGAAACCTGATCGTGTGAGATGTGGAAGGCAGAGAATGACAGCTGACTTAATACTCTCTAGTTCATTCCCTGAGACAAGATCTATCACTGAATCTGGAACTCATGGTTTTGCAGCTAGTCTGGGTGCCAGCAAGCACCAGGGATCATCCTGCCTCTCCCTGGCCCCCCTTCCTCTTCATCTTTTCAGACACTTTCCTTTAGTCGCTTGATAACGTTGAGAAGTCACACGTCATGTAAAGACGTCTTGGCCGACAAGGGACAGCAGCATGTTCAATGGCTGTCCTATCAGATTACAGTAGAGGTGAGCCTTTGGAAGGTGTTGAGGTTAATAAGGTCACTAGGATAGAGTGCCCATAAGTGAATCCTGATAGAGAGACATGAAGAAGGGCCACACAGGCAGATCTAGGCACCTACCCTCCTTCAGCGATGGGATGCAGCCATGAGAGATCTCGATGGTGCTGAGCCAAGGCCAATACTATGCCCTTGAACTTTCAAAATTCTGGAAACACAAAAGAAGCCCTTTTCTTTATAACTTTAGCCTGCCTCGGGAATTTCCTCAGGGTCAAGAAAACCTCACGAATACATTGAGGAATCTTAAAATGCCTCAGACCTCTCAGCTATTCGAGGGAATCAGGTTGCCCGACTTCCAAATTTACTGGGAAGAATGGGTTGTTCTCTGAAACATCTTCTAAGGAGTCACTGTGTGCCCTTCCAGATTTGACTGTGACGAGTCACTAACTGATACTTGGCACATAACTACTTTGTCTCCAGTGCAAACCACACTGGCAGGTTCAGGGCTCTGTTCTGGTCTCTCGGGCTTGTGAAAATCACTCAGCTCTTTCAGGAGCGTAGGCTCTGAGATCCTCTCTAACTTCAAGAGGGGCTGGGATACAGCTGAAGAAGGGTTTAGATGTTCTGGTGCTCAAGTTTTACTGAGATACTAGACAAATCAATCCCCTTGCTCTAAGTTCTCTTAGATTAGGCCATTGAAGTCTCTGGAGTCAGTGGAGGCCCTTGAATACCTTAAGAACTGTCTCTTTCACTCAGACATCTGGGGAGATGTGGTCTCCTGTGGAAGCTGTTTGCAACCATCAATCCTACCCAATTCACAGCAGCTCAGGACCTAACTGCTCCATGATGCTTTAGATTTTTAGTAAGGGGGTCCTGGGACTTCGAGTGCACAAATTTCCATTAGTTCTGACGTTTTAAACGCACTTGGAACCCAGTGAGAGCTGACAGAAAATTTGCCAGGCAACCTGGCTTCACAGACTACACAGCTAAGCTGATGAATCTCTGGACCCTGTGGCATCATCCTTGGGCCTCGTGTCACACAGTGCTGTCTAATTTCTGCCTGTTGTTCACTGGTAGACATTTTCCGTAGGAAACTTGACGTCTAATCTGATATGCTACACTATGCTTCTTGGGGGCTGGGGGAGCTGAGATGGAGCCTTTTCAAGTCAGATGGCTATCTCCTACAACATGTATCGGTGCTGGTTTGAATTGTCAGTTTCTTAGATACTGGAGACTCAAACAAGCCATTTAGTATAGCAGCATGCTTCCTGGCAGGGGAAGGAGGTGGCTGGAATAGGTTCCCATGGGTAACGTTCTGCCCATTTGCCATTTTCTTTCTTATCTAGAGCATATACTGGTTTTACAGATAGGCACAGAGATTACCAGCTGAGACTTTGCAAGACCAAAGCAGGCGATTCTCTCTTTGGGCAACTCGATCTGTATACGACAGACAGCAAAAAAATCAGCCTCCAACCGGAGCCCTCTGGTTAGTTTTGGAAACAGTGTCCTCTGCAAGCAAGCCATGGTCAGCTGGAGCCCCTGTGGGAAATACAAGGTCATCAAATGTCCCCTTCTCTTCTGTGGCGCCTTTCCCTCTTCTGTCTGCTGCTTTCATGGAGTTAATTAATGGTGAATTCAGGCAAGAATTTTACAGCTGATGACAGAGAAGGTTTACAGCCTCAGATCACAATGAGGCGATTTTGTGAAGCTCTTTGGAAAGGGGACGCAGACAGACAGTAATAAAGGTGTCTGGGTTGAGCCTCCTGAAAAGCACGCTGATCTTTTTTTTAAAAAAACTGTGATACTGGTAGACATTTTGGATAGCTGTTAAGACAAACAAACAATTGTTTGGCTGTTTTTACAGGCTCAGGATCTTGCTTTTGAATTAAATAAGCCGTGTGTTATTTCCCAGACAAATTTCCGTATTATTATTTAATGTATGTTGCCCTCTAGCAGATGCCTCGAGATTGCAAGCATTGTATTCAGAGATGGTGTTTCCATACCAGGGCCTGGGCAAGTTTACGGACAGGCTAGACTTTCTCACCAGCTGCCACAGCTTGGATATAGAATTCCCCAAAGATTTGTGTACCTTTGGGGTGGGGGGGTGAGCATTTAAGGAGTAGGGTATAAGAGGAGGCCTTTAGGTCATTGGAATGTAAGGGGTGGTGGGATCCTCACCCCTCCTCATTCTCTTTCACTCCATCATGTACTGTCCCCCATGGCCCAAAGCAACAGGACCAAGGGGTCCTGGGCTTGACCTTTGCAAGCTGAGCCACGATGACCTTCTTCTCTATCAGGGGCCTTCGCTCTGTTGACAGAAAGCTGAAGAACATATCAGCTGAAGAGAAACACTATTTAAGTGACAGGACATTTCTGTTAGGAGAGTCTTTTCTAAAACAATACACAATGACATATATGCTGGTTTATCAGCTTTTGCTCAGAACACAGAGCACCAGAACCATGATTTCTGCAGAGACCAGAACAGAAATAAAAAGTGGAAAGGGGCTCCCCGAGATCTTGGAATAAAATACAGCTAGCTACAATACCCACCCCAGCATTTGGTCTGCGTGGTGCAGGGCGCGCGGCAAGAAACGCAGTAAAAGGCAAGACCCTTGTGAGTCAGTTAGGACCCTGAGCACATGTGATGTTAGACTCCACCGGGAGTGAGTGTTAAGGATTTGCTTACAGATCTCTAGGTTGGGGCTGAATACTTGTGGGAATCACACCTCCCTCATTTTTTCCCACCCCTTGCTACTCTTTAAATCCAAACAGAACTTTCGAGATAAGTAGACATTTTATGTTGCCCCTTTATCACCCTCTGAGACGCCGGCTGCACGCGGATAGGTGCCACAGACAGAGCCAAACATCTCTGCCTGCCCTGAGCTCAGGCCGTTCGAGAGGTTCTCAGCCCTTCATTAGGGAACTGCTAGAGTGTAGTAGAGCCGAATTGAGCCGGCTCAGGTCTGAACCTTCATTTTCTCACCTTTAAAATGGGAATGTATCTGTTTTGACAACCATTGGAAGGATCAGGGCCTGGCCTGCTCATACCTGGCCAATGAGTATCTTGGAGCAGTGCTTATCACAACTGTATACAATGGCTTCTTCCCATGTACATGTAGGCCACTAGGAGAGACATTGAAAATGTGTGTCTGTTTATTTCCTCCTAACCTACTGGAAGAGGAGTAAGTTGTGTGTGTGTGTGTGTGTGTGTGTGTGTGTGTGTGTGTCTGTGTGTTTGGAGAGGCTATGTGCTTGTCTGTATGTTCCATATACAATGGAAGATCCCACCCCCACCCCCAGAGGAAGACAGATCAGTTAAGCAAGCTTTCTTTTCTTATTTATTTTTTTCTCTTCTATTTTGTGGACCTATGATCAAACATAGGGCCTTTACTAGCCAGACAAGCAATATTCCTGACATTTCTCTAGTTTTTCAAATGTGACTGGATAGTTGTGGGAATTACACCTCCCTCATTTTCTTAGCATGGAAGTTAACCAGCTAACACTAGCCTGGTATTCTCCCCAGATTAGTTTTACATTTCTGTCTCTTTATATATGAGGGTTATATACAGATGTGTCCCGGGGTGGCCATTATCAGTTTCAGAAGTATACACAACATAGTTGTTGATGGATATGCAGACATGACCCCTGTAACCTCAGATTACTAGATTTTATTAGAGTTCATCTAGGAAGCTGTTTAGGGAAAATCTGCTCCTCCTTGGCTGGCCCAGCTGTGAAGGCTGAAGTTGGATCTGATTTGTGCAGCACTGAAGAGTAGGTTGGGCATGTAAGGGAGCTGAGCCAGGCTCAAAACCCACGAAGGAAACCATCAGGACCTAGACTGGTATCCTCAGATGTCTGATACTAACCATTGAATATTAACCACATCAACATTGGATTGCTAAATGTCTGATGTCATTCAAGAAAGCTTTATAACAGAATCTGATGTTTATGATTTTGATATTTGCAAACCATTGTTTCACGTTTGGAAATGTTCATGAGTTTTTAAAATTAATTTATTTATCACATGTTTAATCTATTTACTGACCTATTTATTTTTGTGACAGGGGTTTTCTGTGCAGACCTGGTAGTTCCAGAACTGACTGTGTAGACCAGGCTGACCTTGAACTCATAGAGATCTGTTTGCTTCTACCTTCTGAGAGCTAGGATTAGAGGCATACATTACTACATAAAGCTATCTTTCACTTAATTTTTTTTGTTGTTTCATGTGTATGCATGTTTTGCCTCTATGTAGGTCCATGAACCACATGTATGAAGTGCCCAAGAAGGTCAGTAGGACAGCAGTTGCTGACAACTGGGAGCCACCAATGTGGGTCCTGGGATTTGAACATGGCACCTTTGGAAGAATATCCAGTGCTCTTAAGCCCCTGAGTCACTTTTCCGGCCTCTGTGCCCATGATTCTTGATGATGGGATTTCCATGAAATTTTCCATCTCACAAGCTTGAGATTAAGGTGGTGTCAAGATTGTTGTTGCTGTTTTAGTTTCCAATGAGCAGTCTGGGTTTCCTTAAATGTTTACATCGAGCCTTTGGTGTACGCTGAAAGTTAGCCATATTGTTTGAATAACAGAAATTGAAAAAGCCACGTTTCCACCCACCTCACTATAGTTAAGAAAGCGTCGTCGCTATTCAGAACCCCACAGGGTGCATCAGTTTGTGCTGTCTCCTTGCTCTTACAGCAGGGGTGTGGACTGGAAAAATGATTAGCACGAATCCAAGATGCTGGACCACTCTAGGAGCGTCTTGAGCATCTTTGCTCTCTTTATAAATTCCATACGTATTGGATGAGCTAAGCCTCATGTTGCCTTTTTCTGCTATACAACCTCGTAAGGAAGGTTTCTGTCATGTAAATGAGGTCCACAGGACATCTGGCTCGCTAAATTACTTGCGAGATACTCTCCAAATGACTATGGTGATTTGTGATGCCAGGAGCCTGAAATGCCATTTTGGTTACAAACAAGGTGAGGTTCTTCCCATGGGCTTAGCATGGAGAAACTTGCTTTTGGAATGATCTTTGCTACGACGCTAAATAGAATGGCGTCCATGGTTCCTGAGCATGTATTGCCACAGACAAAGAGAGGTCTACTGAGATGCTGAGTCTGCTAGATCTGCAAGCTGTCATTAGCCAGAAATCCTTCATATTCTCATCATACTTGATACCTGGGGACTTTAGCCTATCCAGCCAGAGATGCCCCCATACTGTGCTCAGACCCTAGACTGCATCAGACCCTAGATGTGAGGGGATATCAAAGCCTATCTTCGGAAGCTACTAGTGAAGATGCTTGAAATTGCTTGGATTTTTAAAAAATTACATTGTACACAATGGCTTCTTCCCATGCACATGTAGACCGTGTGTGTGTGTGTGTGTGTGTGTGTGTGTGTGTGTGTGTGTGTGTGTGTGCATTCACATGCATTTAAACCTGTATGTGGAGGTCAGAAGGCAACTGGTGGGAATCAGTCCTCTCCTACCCTAAAGGTCTTGGGGATTGAACTTATGGAGTCCGGCTTAGCAGCCAGCACCTTTAACTGCTGTGCTAGCCCTCCAGCCCTGATGGATGGACTTCGGAAGGCGGTTGAACTATTACGTCCCCTTTTCTTGCTGATCAGTTTCTGGATGTTTTGGGGTATCATTAGTCTATAGAAATTTGTTGCTGAAATGTATCGTTTCCTTCACTGTGCCAGCATTGACTATGATTTCTGCACTATCGCACAGCAGCATCTAGACACAGCTTAAGGGAAATCTAATGGCAATGTCTCATTAGGGTGCCCAGCCATCTCATTAAAATCTACACATGAAGGGAGGACTGTGAAAGCCGAGGTTCAAGGACGCTCTGCTGCATTCTACGTAAGCGCCAGGTTCCTTAAGATGGGATCGATGCCCTTCAAAGGGCAGTCAAAAGCACTGTAGAATATAAGACAATAGCTCCCTTTGTAGCCTGTCTTAAAGGATGCAAAAGTAAAATAATAGTTTCAAAAATAAAATTATAATTTTCAGCCGGGCAGTGGTGGCACACACTCCTTTAATCCCAGCACTCGGAAGGCAGGGGCAAGTGTATCTCTGTGAGTTTGAGGCCACCCTGGTCTACAGAGCAAGTTCCAGAACAGTCAGAGCTCCACGGAGAAACACTGTTTCAGAAAAAAAAAATTATGTATATAAAAATTTCAAATGAAATCATTTCAAGTTGGAGGCATAATTTTCCACTCCCTCCCATTCTCTTCCAACCTCCATTTGCTTCTCTGCAGATAACAAATGAACTGATTAGGTTGAATTAATTTGCTTTTATTCTGAACCACTCCCCCATTACTTCCCTTTCTAATGCATTAATTACGTGACCTGAGAGTTCTCCCAGACGGTTGAATAACCATGGAGAAGCTTGCTGTGTTACAGAACAGGGAAAGGCAAGAACATCCGCAAGGACACAAAATGGAAGAAACACCAACCCAGAATCTAGCTGATTTTCTATTGGATCTTTGTTTTTATTTAGTGTGAGGATGAAGTTGTGTAGGGAGAACAGGAGGACACCGTGTTAACAGGGTAACTCTGGTGGACAGCTCTTAGTTGGTTTGTCCCTACTTCCCTTTGGGGGTATTTTTCTTTCCCTCTCTGCCTTGCAAGAGGGTCTTTCCCACAAAGGTGCCTTCCTACCACAGTGGTAAACGTCAGGAAAACCAAAGAAAACCTGAACATATTTCTCTAAACATAGTTATTGGTCCAGAGTGGTTACACGGTCCAATCAGGAACAATCTGGAGTTCTTTTGGGGGGTAGAGGCCAAGGAGTTTCCTACTCAGAGATCTTGAATAGTCTTCACCCTGGGTTACGTGGGTGCATGCATACGTGTGTGTGTGTGTGTGTGTGTGTGTGTATGTGTGTGTGTGTGTGTGGTGTGTCTGTATTCAGCTTGTCTTAACTGGTGCCGTCCAGGGTTAATCAGTTCTCCTTTTCCTGTTTTAGTTAACTTGGGATTTCAAAGGAATGAGTTCCAATTCAACACCTTGCATTATTGCACCTTGGGAAGGGGCAAAAGTTGAACTTAAGCAGTTCAGCTCTGTGATAGGAAATTGAAAAAAAAAAATGGAAACACGGAGTTCACTTGTATGTGCTTTTCATAGCATAGACTATTGCTTCCCCTTTGTATATAAGGACGAGGACATTGAGGTCCTAGGGGTTAAGGGCAGCAGAGTCAGGGCCTTTAAAAGCCAGACCCAGTCCTCCACTCAGTTCTCTGGACAGGCAGAATTCTGGCGACATTGCACTTAGACCTGGTCCAGTGGCCTTGCTGTGTGTGTGTGTGTGTGTGTGTGTGTGTGTGTGTGTGTGTGTGTGTGTATGCACATGTGTGTGTGTGTGTGTGTGCATGTGTGTTTCATTCTGTAGGTTGTGAGTCATTTATCTTTCCCCAGGGTAAAAAGGTGAGAGAAAAAGGAGGCCAGAGAAGTGTAATGTCCCATGTATACCTCAGAGCAGGTAAGGCCCTGCTAGTTAGAGAACAAAGCACGAGGGGGTGGGGAGGTGGGGGTGGGAGCAGGCTGAGCTCAATGGTTAGTGGCGCAAATTACTCTTCCCGAGGTCTCAAGTTCAAATCTCAGCACCCACATGGCAGCTCATAACTGTAACTCTCAGATCTGACACCCTCCCATTCACATACAGCAGGCAAAACACCAATGCACACGAAATAAAAATAAACACATTTAAAAAAGAGAGATGAAATCAAAAGAAAAGCCTACTTCCTGCTTCTCTGCCTGGCTTGTTTGCAATTCGTCCTTAAGTCGGTCATTTGAGAGACACCGGTAAAGTTTTTTGTTCTAGATGCTGAGTAAAGGGGAGAGGGCTAGAGTCTCCATAGAGAATAACTCCATCACCTACCACCCAGTGCAACCGCATCACCTACCACCCAGTGCAACCGACGCCAGGGTTTTGTTAAAATAATAAGCAGGCTCTTCCGATCAAAACGTCTCCCAGAAACCCACGTCTTAAAACTCTTAAGACTGTTACTATCCAATGAAAGCAATGGCGACACACGTTAAATTACGCTACGAGTGACATCGCCAGGAACTAAGGAGCCAAAAGGCCCTCAGTTTAACGACCAAATTCTCGACCATTTCAAACAGTTTAGCTGAACTCTTAGGATTTACCTCAGGCTTTTTAAAGTATTTTAAAAGTCAGCTGTTGGGAGAGTTTAACTGCCGTCGATGCTTTAAAAAATATTTTGTTTTATATGACCTCAAGAGTCTAGACATCTTTATCTTTAATAAAGTAATTAAGTTCCGCTTGGCTTGCATTTCATAATAATTACGTGCAGAGTTATTAGGGAGCCGGCTCTAAACTGCCCCAGAGGGCAAGGAGAAGGGAAAAGCAACCCCTCGAGCAGGAAGCTTGGCTAGTCATAGCACTGTGGGGCTCTTAATCAGGAAGGAGGAACCAGTCAACAGGAAGCAGGGCGGAGTCAAGCGGGTGCCCCTAGGAGGAAGTGAAATCTGTTTGGCTGTGTGCTTACTCTTAGAGAGATTAGCCTGTCCCCACGCTCACCCTCTGGTGGGGACATTTGTAATCATGTAGCTAAGGGTGTGACTTGTGAGAGCAGCCATTTCTTTCCTGACGACTTCAGGCCATGCTTCTGTTTTAATAGAATTTCCCTTTGCTTTGGGCCTCACCCGAGTCCAAGTGCCGTCCTTATTCTTACTTCTGTGATCCTCCTTGGGGTCCAGAAAATAGCCACACTTTGTAAATGACAGACTCTTGTTCTAGCATGTTTGTGGCTTGGGTCCAATGTGAAGACACACAGACACAGTCACACACACACACACACACACACACACACACACACACACATACAAAATATACTCATGCAGGTGTACACACATGTGTACATATACACGCAGATACACAAGCATATGCACATACATAGACACTCATATTCACACACACAGACACACATGTATACATACACATGTGCAGACATATACTTGTGTGGATGCACACATGTGCACGTACACACACACACACACATACACACACACAGAGAGAGAGAGAGAGAGAGAGAGAGAGAGAGAGAGAGAGAGAGAGAGAGAGAGAGAGAGAGAGAGAGAGAGTGTTTCCAGGTTCTCTGCATCCTTCTTATCAGGTTTCCTAAAGTACCCTTTGTAAAATAAGAAGGAAACCTAACGGTGAAAGCATTCAGTGAAGAGTCACTAGAGTCACTGAAAAATAAAGATATAAGATGCTTAGTGAGGTATAGACGGTGGAAAGATGAGGCAAAGAAAGCAATTCCTATCCATAGAAAACATTAGGATGAGCATAGACAATGTAAATGGGAAAGGCAGGATATTTAAAGCCAGAAAGCATCTCACGCATAGATGACAGGGAAGAAAGAGAAGGGGGCAGTAAACCAACCAGCGTGGAGCGTGGGAGTGAGATTAAAATGAGATTAAAGCAGCCCAGGGTTGGTGGTGCATGCTGGCTAGCACTCACCACACTCAGGAAAGCTAAGGCAGGAGGATTCCAGCGAGTCCGAGGATACCCTGGAGTAGAAAGTGACGTCCTCTCCAAACAAACAAACAAACAAACAAACAAGAAATGATACCAAGTAGAACAAGATAATGAATATGTGGGGAACTAAAACATAGTCTTTTAATTTTGAAGCAATTTAAGAGCAATCTTTTAGAGGAAAGAGTCAAAGTGTGGAAACACGAAAACAGACTACTAGGAGCCTCCTAGTAGTTGCTATGGTGTGTGTGTGTGTGTGTGTGTGTGTGTGTGTGTGTATGTAGCTATGGTGTGTATGTGAAGGGGACAGGAAGTTGCTGTAGTGTGTGAGGGGGACAGGAAGTTGCTATGGTCGGTATGTCAGAGTTGGGGGGGCAGAAAGAAGCTATGTCTAGATATGTCAGTGTTTGGGGGCAAGAAGTTGCTATGGTGGGAATGTCAGAGTTGGGGGTCAGGAAATTACTATGGTAGGTGTGGGGGGAGGGTTGCTATGGTGGGCATGCCAGGTATGGTGGCTTAAACATGCTTGGCCCAGGGACTGGCACTAATAGGCGGTGTGGCCTTGTTGGAGGACGTGTGTCACTGTGGGGGTGGGCTTTTAGAGCCTCATCTTAGCTGCCTGGACATGCCTAGCTTATTCTCCTGATTGTCTTCAGAACAAGATGTAGAGTTCTCAGCTCCTCTTGTACCATACCTGCCTGGATGCTGCCATGCTTCCCGCCATGATGATCATGGACTGAACCTCTGAACCTGTAAGCCAGCCTTAATTAAATGTTGTTCTTTATAAGAGTTGCCTTGGTCTGTTCACAGCAGTAAAACCCTAACTAGGACACTGGAGTTGGGGGTGGGGTGGGGGAACAGAATTTCTTATAGTGAGTGTATGGGACAGACAGTTGCTATGGTGAGTATATCAGGGTGGGGGAGCAGGTAGTTGTTATGGTGGGTATGTCATGGGAAAGGAAGCGTCTATAGGAAGTATGTGGGACAACAATTTGCTATGGTGGATATGTCAGGGTGGAGGGCAGGATAGGGTTTTTACGTAGTATTGGCTAAATCTTGCTGCCAAGGCTTTACAGAGGGCTTGCTAGGTGAAGACTATGCCTCCCCTGGTGTTTCTGACTACCTGAGCAGAGGCCACCAATAGTGAAAGCGGCTTTCTCTCAGCCCATGGGACACCTAGCACATGAAGGCCCAGACCAGGATGGACAGCTTCATCTACCATGAATTCAGGCAGCAAAGAAGTCCTCATCATGTGCTATTCCCAGGTTTTCCAGAAGAGGGCGCAAATAAACCCACGTTAACCTCCGCAGAAGGAAACGGGAAGTTGTCTCCCTTTCCCCCTGCTGCTTAGATATGACAGTGTCAGAGCCTCACGTTTTCATGATAGTTTTGTTCATTCAGACAAGTGAAGGGACGTTTATTAGCTGAAAAAATTACATGCATGACTGTAACAGGCACGGCGTTGCCCGGTGGGCTATTTTTATTACGGTGCCTTCAGGAGATGCCGTCATTATACCTCATAAAATCCCTGCACTGGAAGGTAAAACCATGCTGAGTTTATTCAGTCAGCCTTGGTTGGTCTGAAATCAGGAAAGACACAGACACACTAGGCGATGTTAAATACTACGTGATGGAATGCAGAGCCCCGGCACTCGGGGGAAATACCAGGAAGCCACTGTCAGAGCCTCTGGGGTCTATGGAGTCTTTATCAGGAGCTCTGTGAGGGAGGAGATGTAGGCAAAGGGACATTTGGGCTGGTGCTGCCCGGGAGTTTTCCTTCAGGCCCAGGACACAGCAGGGGCAAAGGACTCGATGAGAGGAACAGCAAGGAAGGTGTGGGAACTGCATGCCCTGAATTCAGTGTCCAGAGTCCAGTGCAGTGGGTGCTTGGACTGAAGGAAGAACTGAAAAGATTTATAAGCAATTCTGAAGAATCTTCTAGAACATCTGCTAAGGGGTTTGCATTATGGCAACCAGAGCATATTATGGCCAGGGGGGTGAGCAGTGGAGAGAGACAGGCTGTGTGGTGTATAGCGCTGTGATGGCGGTAGCATGGAGGTTGAATCAGGAACTGAAGGACTGTACCAGTCTGGATGTGGTAGGAGTGGTACCAGGGTGAGGTGATGCCAGTGAACTGGCCTAAAGCAGCATCAGAGAGGGACTGAGTGAGAGCAACTGGGGTTGACATAGAGTTTTACAAACCATCAGCTGATAGCCAGAGACGTGCAAACTGGGGACTTCCCTGTGTAGAGAGGTTGTGGACAAGAGAGACAGACCTCCAGGGCAAGCCCGAGAGTAACTGCAGGCGGAAGGACAAGAAGCAGAAGAATATAGTGGCCTGCAGGCAGAGAAAAACTAAAGGAGGGTCTAACTCCTGAAAACTGCTCCCCACCACCCCAACCCGGTTTTATAGAACAAAGACAAAAACCCGGTGCATTCTGGAGCAACAGAGTAGGCCATATTGGGGGACCACTTAGTGGAGTAACAGGGGTAGAAACAAGGTTGAAGACATAAGTGAAAAGAGAAAGTGGATAGTAAGCTAAGTGTAGGGTGTGTGTGCATTTGCTAGTAGATAGGTAGGTACATAGATAGATACATAGATAGATACATAGATAGATACATAGATAGGTACATACATACATAGATACATACATACATAAGATAGATATAGATAGATACATAGATAAATAGATACATAGATACATAGATAGGTACATACATAGATACATAAGATAGATAGATACATACATACATAGATACATAGATACATAGATAGATACATGGATGAATAGGTAGTAGCGTCTGGTGGACACACTGGAGCCATAGACTATGGCAGTAGTAAGAGTTTGGAGAATTGCTGATGGTGCCATCTTATTCACTATGAATGGGATGTGTGTGGGTTTGAGTATCAAGGGAAGCTGAGAAGCCCTGGCTGAGGGAAGACAGCAAGGTGTAAGGCCCGACAGGACAGGGTGAGCTTTCAGTAGGAGGAACCCCTTGCACTGCAGGAATGGATACATTCCACACCATCGTTTCAGAACTCAGACCTCCCTGAAGCTCCCACATAGGATGAGTGAGAGTTAGAAACGAGGCTGCCAAAGAATTTCTAGTCCATTCTGTAAGATTAGGACATAGAAATCGAGATCACAGCTTGTGTTCATTATTCAATTGCGTCTTTTCAGAAATGGCTTCTTCTGAGAGGTGCATGGCATCATCCTGCCTGGAGAACTTTTCCAGGTGTGGGTTTGGGTGGAATGCTGCATGAACTGGTCAACAAGGGTGCCTTAGGGTTTCCGTTGTTGTGAAGAGACACCACAAGCACAACAACTCTTACAAAGGAAAGCATTTAATTCTGGCTGGCTTACAGGTTCAGAAGGCTAGTCCAGTATTATCATAGCAGGAAGCATGGCAGCATAAGGACAGACATGGTGCTGGAGGAGCCGAGAGTTTTACACCTGAATCGGCAGGAAACAGGAAGAGCGAGTGACCCTGGGCCTGGCTTGAGCATCTGAAATGTCAAAGCCCGCCCCCCTGTGACACACTTCCTCCTACTAGTGCCCCTCCCTGTAAGCTTATTTAAAGGGTGTCACCATGTCTGCCCGTGTGCCGCCATTTTCATTCACATCGCCACAAAGAAGTACTGGAAACTTTAGCATCAGTACCAAGAAGGTACCCTTAGAGCAGCGGCATCCTTAATGCACCGGAGATGGAGGGCTGACTTTCTCATTCTCTGGAGAGACCTCCCGATATTTAAAATAAGTAAATGGATAAATAAATGCCACTTACAAGACAAGAGAAATGCCCAGATCAAAATCAGCTGGGAAGCAAGACATAAGGAGACGTTGGTTCCTGATGTTTTATTCTTTAAAAAGAGATATTTTAGTTCCCCCAGAAATCATCTAGAAGTGTCTTGGTCACGGAAGAGTGAGTGTCTCACTGTTGTTGACTTTTATTTGTAGCCACAACCTCTCGGGAACTGGGATTACACCCAGCACTCCTATGTTCCTTCCACTCCATAGGGCTGCCTGGCATTTTGGCCCCATGAGGAACACTTAATTTGTCCTTGGGAGACAGGAAGGAGTGAGTGATCTGTGTGCCTTGTTATTGGAAATCTGAGAAACACAAACAAGGGTTTATATTAACCAGGCTAAGCCAACTATTGAAGGAACACGTGGTCAATTTTAGAAGAATCTAAGACAAGACACTCCTCCACATCTACCTTACAATTGAAATCTGTTCATGCTCATGTTGGGGAATATGGCTGATGCCTGCTAACAGCGAGGAGTAGTTATAGCTCCTGAATTCAGGGTTATAGCTTATACGAGAGGTGTTATATGGCATCCAATAATTTACCAGTACTGCTATTAATCCCCTAAAATCAGTGTGATGGCTCCAAGCTACACCAGGACATAGAACTCCCAGCCATGCTCTGAGATGCTGTATCTATGTATCTTGTCCATCTTGAGCTGTGCACAGAACACTAGTGAGGTCTCCCTAGCAGGAGCCCTGTGGACAATCAGATTCTCAGCCCTAGTTTCATGTTGGAGTTATAGTCAACTTCCTTCACTGTGGGAATGTGTCTTAAGGCCTGCAGTGAGTACCGAACCTATAGATGCCGGCAAATATTGACTGTTAGTTTCCATTGACAACTTGATGTATCACTTCAAATCACCCAGGAGATACACCCCTGGGCATTCCTGTGAGAATACATTCAGAGAGGTTTGAGTGAGGCGGGTGACCCACCCTGAGTGTAGGTGGCTGCATCCTGTGAGCTGAGGGTCTTGGACTGAATAAAAAGGGACAAAAAGTAAGGCAAACACCAGAATTCTTCTATCTCTGCTTCCTGATTATCCAAGGTGGCCACTGTGTAACATCAATATGAGATAGCGTATAGAGTGTGGATACACAGGGCAGAGAGATAATTCAGGTCTCTCAGGATAAGATGGCTTCATCTCAATATTCATAAAAGTGCACAAATCTAAACGTCGTCTATTTAGATGGAAGTTTTCCATATTTGACCATGGTTGACCTTGGCTATGAGAAACCACTGGGGACAAAAGCCCAGGACAAAGGGAGATTGGTACACTGGCCAGCCCTGAGAAGGAGCCATTTATGAAGCATACCTAGGGCTGTTAGGTTGGCGTCTTTGGGATATGGGAGCCAGGCATCCTCAGCCTTTAATTCCCCCTTGGAAATTCCAATCTGATGAGGATGATATCACTCTGCTTCATTCTGATGGATAAACTTTGAGGGACATGACACAGTTTTAATGGACTGAAAAATCAGTTATCGTAGGTGTCCTTATAAACTAGGGTAGTCACTGATGTCTAATGAAATCCAGAAAATCTACTTTTTTGGCTTGTTGCTACTTTTTCCTACAAAAAATACAAATGACATTAATAGCAGATAAGATATTAGTGTCAGTTACCTCTGGTCTTGACAAAAAGCAACCTAATGGAGGAAGGGTTTACACTGGCTTGCAGTTCGAGGGGGTACAGTCTGCCGTGGAGAGGAAGACACGGGGCAGCAGACAGCACTGAAGATGTGCATCAGGGACTTCTCGCTCCATATCTTGGTGGAGCCGGAAGCAAAGAGTGAACAGGAAGTGGGGCTGGGTTATAAAGCCTAAGTCCTGCCCTGGTGACCTTCTCAAGGGTTCACAGTCTTCCCGAACGATGCCACCTGCTGGAGACGAAATCTCCAAACGTTGAGCATTCAGGAGAATGTTTCACATTCCAATCACAACTGGTGACTCTATATGGTTTACGCTGAAAAGAATATTGTTGTTGTTATAGGTAATTATGTAGGTTGGTCTGTTCACACCTATTTAATAAGAACTTCTTTTATGCCAATCAGTGGTTTAGGCTGATGAATATGTCACAGACAGTAAAGAGACAATAGAATATGTAAAAAATAAAAAGGTTTAAACAGCATCTATAATGTGTTATTTTCTAACGTCTATGTATTAAAGTGGGGAAGATGACACATGAAAGGTCTAATCAAAACAGTCAGACCACGTCACCGTTTTAAATAAGTGAAATCTTTGTCCTCTCTTCTGTGTTTCTTTGTACAGGATGCTTAGGACTGATGTAGTTTGGGACATGCTATATTGTTTCTCAGATGTCTCGGAGTTCAGAAATTTGCTGATTGCCACACAGCAGAACTCATCCAGTCTTGGAATGAACTTTGCAGTGACATCGTGGCCTGGCAGAAAGGTTAGTGAGTAGTGATACACGGCAGCAAACGGCACACGTCATGTCTCAGATTTGAACGGTGGTAGTTGAGGTAACAGCCTGAGGCTTTTCTTGCTGTTTAGCTTTATCACCTTGCCTTTTAATTGCATGTGTTTGCAGTATCAGAGCCCTGGGATGCACTCACTAAAAGAAAGAAATTAGCAATTTGAAAGGGGCGGTTCAAAGTGAACGCAATCGCTCACATGCAATACCAGAGCTCGTCACCAGATGGCGGTAGAGCTTAAAAAGTGTAAGGAGGTGGGGAGGGACTTCTACACTTTTGCTACCACTCAGGTGAACAAATTGGATAGGTAAGTTATAGTTACCCGGAGGTAACGTCTTTTTTCTCTTGTGCCTTTCAGCTCACGTAGATACAATTGGGGTTCTAGAATGTTCTCTGCCTTGACCATCCGGTTTGGTGACTGTGGAGGCCCCGGGTGAGTCCTCCAATGATCTATCTGGGAGGGCAGGCTCTGAGCTCTTTAAGCAGAGAGGGGAGTGTCTGAGCAAGGATGGAAGAAAACACCTAGGCTTTGGTCGGTGTGAAGAGAGAGGGGCAGACGAACTGGTTGAAAACAGTTAAGTGCATAAACATGACAACCCTCAGAGGTACAGCAGGCTACAAGGGAGGACTGAGAACGGCCCCCAATACAACTTTCAAATCTCTGCCTTCTTCACAGAGCCTGGAACCTAAGTGTTCGCTTTTGGACATATCTTGCTGCCCGTGACCTTCTGGCCCCTTCTGCCGTGATTACCCTGGCTCATTTCTTGTGGAGATTCTGCAGCTGTCCGGAGAGAGGATGCGCTTCAAGGCCCCATCAAAACAAACCCACAACCCTGCTATGTAGTACAGGCTGGCCTTGAACTGGAAATCCCCCTGCCCCTATCTTTTGGGTGCTGGGATTGCAGACGCACACTACCTCATCGAGCCTAGATAAAAATATACTGAGAGATAACAGCAAAGTTGGCCATTGTTATTCCCCCCACGATCCTCCCTCTCTCTCCTTCTCGCTCCAGCCCTCCCCGACTCCTCTCTGATTTTGGTTTCTCAGCCCACAGTGCTTTCTCGTATCTGAAGTAAAGCGGCCTCTGGAGCCACATGGCCTTGTCTGGATCAGGGTGGGAACGGGAGGAGCTATTCACACGCCGTTCACCTCTCAAGGTCCTGGCCTCTGCCTCCACCCTGAGTTTTAACTTCCTGAGACCCCAGTTACCTGCAGCCAAGCAGGATACCGAATAAAGTATGAAATGAGAAGTTCTAGAAAGGGTTCTTAAGCTTTGAATAACTTCCGGTTTAGTTGAACAATTACACGACCTGTAAAATGGGTGCTACTTCTCTTGTTATCCCGACCTTCCCACCCCCTCACCCCCCACACCTCCCCTTCACCCTCACTCCCGCGGGCCCACGTTCTATGAAAAAGCTGCTGGGAGCCCTGAGCTTGGCAAATGGCTGCTACTGGGGAAGAAGCTGGTTGCTCAGGCAGGGTGAGCAAAGGGTTAGATAAGAATATCTCAAAAGCACCCCCTTTATCCATTCTCCAGTTGACAAACATCTAGGCTGTTTCCAGTTTCCAGCTTTGAAGAAGGGAACAGCAACGAATATGGATGATCAGGTGCAAAATACGTCGTTTTAAAGGTTCCCTTGAAAAGCGGGTAAAATAAGGGAGTAGCCACCTGATGTGGAAACATTCTTTCCACGTTTTTATTTGAAGGGAGGAAGATAGGGTTTTTATCGGCCATCAAGAAATAGTACTGCGAGGTGGGGAGGGGATGAATGGGGTCACCGTTTACTCTGCAAGCCTATGGGTGCAGGTCCGGATACTTAGCACCTTTGCTAAATACCGGCGCAGTCACACAGATCTGCAACCCTACCTCTGAGGCACAGAGACAGGAGGATGCCAGAAATGCACCTGCCTGCCATTCTAGCTGAAACAGTGAGTTCCAGGCTCAGTGAGCAAGCATGTTTAAGCATAAGGCAAAGAGAGGTAGAGGAAGATACCGTGGGGTTGACCTCTGGTCTCTATGTGGGCAGGAATAAGTGAGGATGTACGCATGCGCACTTGAAATCACTCCTCCTCTCCCACACAGGAGAAGAACTGAGCCTCAGTGTTGGTCACACGTCACTATCAAGCGTTGGGCCACAGCAGAAAATAAACAGAGGGGAGATATGCAGTCCCATCAGGTCTTAGTGAGGGAGTACAAGGTGGGGAACGGACAGTGGATAATGCACAAGTTACAGTTAGGAATGGGAGTGAGCTCTGTCTTTGGTCTGCAGAGATAGGGAGAGGTGACCTGATCGCCACTGCATGAAAGATTGGCTGTGATTAACAATAGGGCACTGTGTCTTTCAAAACTGCTGCCAAGGGAGCTATGAGCGTTCTCACCACAAACAAACGCCCCATGTCTGCAAAGCTGAATGACAGTCCTAGTTTGACAGTCACAGTGTATGTCACCGCCACAGACCACAGCCTGCACATGCCAACCACAACTAAATAAAAACAAAGAAACCCCAGAAAATAGAATAGCCAAGAGGTTACAGGGGTTAAAGATGACTGAAGGCTGTTGGAAAGGAAAAACTCAATGGCGTGGAGGGACCGGAAGTGTTGTGGGTACTTTTAATTTCAAAGCCAGCGATCTATGTATGCTTCATTTTGAAGATGAGGTCTGAGAGATTTCTGAAATGGAGTGAAGGTGTTGGGTGGACAGTTGTCTCTCTCTCTGGGGGAAGATGACTCTAGTCAAAGAAGGAAGGACTCACCCTCCAACAGGGATTAAGTTTGTGCTGGGGATGAGAAAGCCCTGAGAAGGAAGGTTGGTGAGAGTCAAGAAGTTGCACGAATCAAGTCATAGGTCACGTATGACCCTGTCTGTGAAGTCAACAGCTGGACTTTTCCTTCCGAACGAATGAAACTGGAGTTACTTCAAGATTGCTGGGCGAGAATGTTTTGGACAGATTTACACAAGTACAGGGAGGGTGAAAGTCTCCCTCTAGTGGCGAAGCTGGGAAATGCAGGGGCAGGAGCACAGTAGTTGCCTGTGAGGATTGTGGCCTTGGTCCTGGTGGTGGAGAGAAAATGACTACAGGCTTGCAAGACCCCAGGCAGCCCCGGCAGTTTCAGGGTACTTGGAAGACGGAGCCGCGGAAGAGTTCCTATTGTAATTACGTGTTGAATCCATCTTCCATTTACCACATTTGTTAAACAAAGGGATTTCTGAGCTCAGTACTAGAAATGTGGAAGGTTGAGTCAGCTGAAGAAAGGTGGCTTTGCCTATCAGCAGACACTTCTTGATGCCACGTATGGTCGCGGGGCACAAAAGTTTGAGTGAACTCACAGAACCCCTTTAGCCTTGTCCTTTCGTGGGGAAAGGTTAGAGCCTCGTGCCAGGCAAGGGTATAACTCAAGTATCATGCTCCAGTCTACATTTGTGATTCTCCCAGCATGCTGTGCGTAGAGTGTTTAGAACCAAGGACAGACGGTGGTCTGCTCACCAGCCCAGTTGTCTGACTGAGGGACATTTAAGGCACCTCTCTCTCACTCCCTTATCTGTGGGAGGAGTAGGCCTGTGGAGGTCTATAATCTCAGGCCGTTGAACACTTGGTCCCCAGTTGGTGGCACTGTTTGGGGAGGCCTGTGTGTTGCAGCCTTGCTGGAGAGAGGGGCTTGCAGTCGCTGGGGGGGCTGGCTTTGAGATTAAAAGCCTCGCCTCCCTTCCACGTCACTCGCTCTATGCATGCGTCAGAGATGTGCGCTCTCAGTTATCTACCCCTGCAACCTTGTCTGTCACTTGGTGCCGTGGCTCGCCACCATTCTTATCCCCCTAAACCATAAGCCCCTTCCCCCCCCCAACCCATCCTTCTCTAAGTTGCCTTGGTCGTGGTGTTTCCTCACAGGACAGAAATGTAAGTTTGACCTTGACCTTGGGACCAGTATTAGATAACTCGACACCCCAGGGTGCAATACACACTGCTCTGAACTAGAAGTATTTCCAAGTAATAAGCATGTCTACCAGTTCTCTCTCTCTCTCTCTCTCTCTCTCTCTCTCTCTCTCTCTCTCTCTCTCTCTCTCTCTCGGGTGTGTTCTGAGATTAGGAGACACGACACAGAACCACGGCTGACCGAGGAATCCCCGAGCAGCCTGAGAAAGAAGTGTTAGTCTTGGAGACAAATTGTCACTGCAGCAAAGCTGACCGGTACAGAGTCTTTCAAAAGGGTACGTTTTCTAGCTAATCCAATGGATCATTTTTTTTAGAACAAAAATTAAGGGTCACATCCCTTAGGGGGGGAAAATACTCCATTCAATTCATAGATCTATAGAATTAAATAAAAATCCTTTGTTTAACTTGAGGGTTTAAAATTTATGTTAGTCATGAGCGATCAATTTCAGTATAGTTTTGGGGTTTCTTTAACAGTATTTCTGTTAAATGATATGAAGTATCTATTGTGTACTGCTTTGAGTTGCTGTGACAGGTTAGCCGAGGCTAGATCATTTATGAAGAAGTGAGAAATTTCTTTCTTAGAGTTCTGGAGGCTGGGCAGGTTCAAGATCAAGTGTCTAGAAGCTTCACGTGAGGGACAGAAGGACACAGGTCTGATATAGGTTAGGTTATCTATTAGCCCTTTCATGAGGTAGTAACCCACTTCCAGGACAGAGGTTTCCTTGAAGGAGCCTCCTAGGAACACTGATGTGGGGTGGAGGCAGGGGATTAACATGGGGGGGGCATTCAGACCGTAGCAATGAGCTTCTTATGATTAAGAATGGTGCTGCTGTCCTTAGAGAAAAGCCTGGCACTCAGTGGGTGGTTTGAGTGGCACTCAGTGGGTGGTTTCATAGGCTTATAAGTTTGAATGCTTGGTCCCCAGTAGGTGGAACTAGGGGCACTATTTGGGAAGGATTAGAGGGTGTGGCCTTTGTTGGAGGGGGCATGTCACTGAGGATGGGCTTTAAGGATTTAAATCCCACCCCAGGTCCAGCTCCCCTCCCCCCTGCAGATTAGGGTGTAGATCTCTCAGCTCCAGCACCGTGCCTTCCTGCTTTCTGTTGTCATGACAGCTGACTAACCTCTCTAACTGTAAGCAAGCTCCCCGTCTCCCAATTCTTTCTTTTCTAAGAGTTGTCCTTGTCTTCATAGCAATAGAACAGTGGCTAAGACAGCTTGTTACATGTTTGTTGAAGGCAGTTGACAAGTGAACACCTTGTGAGGATATCCCGTGGATAGACACTGTTAGATGGCAAAGTTGTTCACAGAGCACAGGAAGGGCTGTGGGTGCTTGGCTTAGCGGGCAGGTTTTTAATTAGCCAGGAAGGTTCAGTAAAAGTCAGAGCAGAAGCATGTGAGCTGCCTTCCAAGGCTGTGAGGAGGAGCGGAAAGGTGCAGGGCACCGGGCCTGTCAGAATGCTGAGCTGTGTACCACCTTCATGCGCCTGCTTGGAACACGAGTGGCAAGTCCTCTGTGCTTGCTCCTGATATACGGTCCAGGGCACTGGATGCTAAGAAGAGCCTGGTGACTGGAACGGAGTGTAAGACACTTAGGAAGAGACAGGGGTGCTCCTAGATGAACCTCGGAGAGAAAAGGAGGTCTTTGCTGAAATGAACTTCTGACTGGACTATGAAGCTGAAGGGCCGGGAGGGCTGGTGTAGGGGAGGAGGAAAGGGGAGTTGGGAAGAGGAGGAGGAAGGGGAGTAGGGAGAGAATGGGGAGTGGGGAGAGAAGGAGGAGTAGGGAGAGAACGGGGAGTAGGGAGAGAAGGGGGAGTAGGGAGGGAAGGAGGAGTAGGGAGAGAAGGAGGAGGAGGGAGAGAACAGGGAGTAGGGAGAGAAGGGGGAGTAGGGAGAGAAGGAGGAGTAGGGAGAGAACGGGGAGTAGGGAGAGAAGGGGGAGTAGGGAGAGAAGGGGGAGTAGGGAGAGAAGGAGGAGGAGGGAGAGAAGGAGGAGTAGGGAGGGAAGGAGGAGTGGGGAGAGGAGGAGGAGGGGGGGGAGGAGGAGTAGGGGGGGGAGGAGGAGGAGGGGGGGGAGGAGGAGGAGGGAGAGGAGGAGGAGGGGGGGGGGGGGGAGGAGGAGGGGGAGGGGGGGGAGGGGGGGAAGGGAGGAGAGGGGGGGGAGGGGAGAAGGAGGAGTAGGGAGAGAACGGGGAGTAGGGAGAGAAGGGGGAGTAGGGAGGGAAGGGGGAGTAGGGAGGGAAGGAGGAGTAGGGAGGGAAGGGGGAGTAGGGAGAGAAGGAGGAGTAGGGAGAGAAGGGGGAGTAGGGAGAGAAGGGGGAGTAGGGAGAGAAGGGGGAGTAGGGAGAGAAGGGGGAGTAGGGAGGGAAGGGGGAGTAGGGAGGGAAGGAGGAGTAGGGAGGGAAGGAGGAGTAGGGAGGGAAGGAGGAGTAGGGAGGGAAGGAGGAGTAGGGAGAGAAGGAGGAGTAGGGAGAGAAGGGGGAGTAGGGAGAGAAGGGGAGAGTAGGGAGAGAAGGAGGAGTAGGGAGGGAAGGAGGAGTGGGGAGAGGAGGAGTAGGGAGGGAAGGAGGAGTAGGGAGGGAAGGAGGAGTAGGGAGGGAAGGAGGAGTGGGGAGAGGAGGAGTAGGGAGGGAAGGGGGAGTAGGGAGAGAACGGGGAGTAGGAAGAGAAGGAGGAGTGGGGAGAGGAGGAGTAGGGAGGGAAGGAGGAGTGGGGGGAAAGAGAAGGGGGAGGAGGAGGAAGAAAAGGAAGTGGAAGAGGAGGAGGAAGAAAGAGAGAAGGAAGAGGAAAGAGAGGGGTAGGGAGAGAAAGAAGAGGAGAAGGAAAGGGAATGAAGAGGAAAGAGAGAAGGAGATGGAGGAGGAGGGAGAGGAGGAGTGAGAGGAGGAGGGAGAGGAGGAGGGAGAGGAGGAGGGAGAGGAGGAGGGAGAGGAGGAGGGAGAGGAGGGGTCATTATCTGGACTGTTCTCCAGTAAGCCCTGAACCAAACTTTCTTAGTATGCACTCACTTCCTCGTAATCATCCCCACTGCTATTTTTCTTTTAAAGAATAGCAAAACTTCATTTTTCTTTCTGGTTATGCTCTTTAAGAGTCTACCTGCCTCACATCCCTGACCAGCTGCAGAAAAGAAGTCACCATATACAAACCCAGTCGAATGCCGCTTGCCATGGAAGCACATTGTGAGTACGGCACTGACAGCCGAGACACCACAGCGGAGGTGTCCCAGGCATGCTTGTCAAGTCAGCAGCTGAGGCATCACTAGAGACAGAACTGTGGAGTCACCAGAGCATCCGGGCTTCCTCATGGCCATACCCTCGCTACAGACCAGTATTCTTGGCTCCATCATGAGCTGCCTTGGAGGTGGGCTCTATTTAAGTCTCTGCTCCCTGGGATGGCCAAGTGAGTGTAGCCTGATCCTGTCCATCCTGTCTTTGACACTGGTCCCGATGGACAACCCAGGTCTGAAGCTTGGATTTCAGTTTGTTTAGTTGTTCAGTCTTTTCTGCGTCTCCTCCTATAACCTCAATGCACCACTGTGAGAATAGCAAATAAGTCTGTCAGGGACTGAGTAGATGGCTCAATTGGTGAAGTGCTTGTGGTACAGCCATGAAGACCCGAGTGTGAATCTCCAGCATCCATGTAAAACACAGATCTATTTATTTTTAAGGTTTGAGACAGGGTCTCACCGCATAGCCCAGGCTGGCCTAGAACTGTGTGGGGGAATAGTGTGTGTGTGTGTGTGTGTGTGTTGTGTGTGTGCGTGCCCGCGTGCACGCGTGTGCGTAAAGAATAATGCAAGAAGTGTCAATGGTGATTTTTGTTGAAGAAGAAATTCTAAGATTTTGGCTCTGGGGAGATGCTGCAGTGGGGGAGGGAACATGCCAGGCAAATGTAAGCAGAGAGTTCAGATCCCCAACACTCAACTAAATGCTGTGTGAGTGTGGCGATCAAGGATCTCCGGGGTTAGCCAGACGCCCAGGATCTGTGAACTCGGAGTTCAATTGAGAGTCCCTGTTCCAATGACTAAGTGAAAGATGACCTAGGAACACTCCCAAAGTCAGCCTTGGGCCTCCACACCCATGTTCATACGTGTGCACATATACTATACCTACATACCCATGTGTGCACAGACACATGTGAAAGTGCAGACACACGCATGTACATCACACACACAGATGCATGGAAAACAAAAAGAAACTTAAGTATTCAACCATCTAATTCTATTACAATCTGAAACTCGCCTCTATATTTGACCCTTTAATGAAAGTCTGTTTTTATTTGTAAGTCTACAAAAAAGTGAAATCCAATCCCTGTATACATAGCAGTATGACAGCCACTGAAAAACAAAAATGTACAAAGTAGTTTCCCGCCTTTTTATTCGAGTGATCAGTGTGGCAATGCATGTGGAGGCTGTGTGTGTCTGGCAGGGGAAGGCTTTTTTATACACTGCAGTCTCACAGGCTCGAAACTCGTCCACACGAGGAGCATGGCTAGATAAGAGGAAAGACAAAGCACAAGAAAGGAATGGGGCATGAGCCGTACCCAAGATGTCACATCCATCAGCCCCAGAGCTGAGAAAAATCAACCCATTCTCAGTCTGTCCCAGCTCCAAGGAGGTCTGTAGGAGAAAGGGCTATGGGACCACTCCTGAGAGTACAGGACAATGAGGACTCACACCTCTCGAGACCTGGAGTTGGGGAGACATCTCCTTGCCTCTTGATGGAATTTTAAAAGATCTTTGTGCTTAGCAAACGCCTGGTATTCTTGGTTTGATATGTCAGAGAATGAATGTCCTGGAGATGGGGGGAGGAGGTCAGCCCTTTTATCACACACAGCACCTGACCCTGGGCAGCACATCACCAGGGTCACTAATGCCTCCTGCTGGGTCAGTGCCTTTTTTAAACAAGTGCCTCTTAGCAGCAGCTGCTGGGGTCATTCATCACCTCTCCTTGGGTCTGCCTGACGCTGTCTTGTGACTTGTGAAGTGATGGTGTGCTTGCAAGCCTCATAACACAGCTCATACTCATCCGTGATGACACACTTCTACATCCTTACAAGCACTAGTTTTCTATCGAGCCCCCAACCCCAAGAACCTCTCAAGGGGTACCCGGAACCAGGAGAGCACCCACTTTTGACAGTCGATGGGGATTTGCTCCAACTTGGGGGGCTCCTTAGTCCAAACGGTGACCAGTGTGATTCTTAACAAGTGTGATCATTTCCCTCTTTCTCTGATCACAACGACTTCTGCTTGGTCCGCTTGCTTTTTGCCCCTTCAATTGTAGAAAGCAAAGGTGTTCCCAGGCTGCAGAGTCCTAACATTTCTTTTGGGTGTTTTTAAGTTACTTTGCATTGCCTTGAGGTTATAACCATGTGGCGAGATCTGTTTCCACGTGTAGCTGTAACTGGTTAATCCGCTCTAATCTCCCCAGCGGCTGCGTTCCTCGCTACCCACCCCAATGCTCTGAATTTTTGAAAGAAACACACGCGCAGCCTTATATTTAATATCTCTTAATCAGCTCAATGACTGGGCCACTCTCAAACTTCCGCGTTGCTAAGGCCTCCCTCCGATACTCCTGAATTATTACTTACTAAAATCTATACTCCATCTTTGCTACCCCAGACCCAGTGGCGGCTGGGGGTGGGGGTGGGGAGGGAAGCCTGGGACCACTCTTCCATGATTGTATGCTCTCTTTTCTGCAGCTCTGAAGCCTGGACCTTAATCCTTCCCTGGCATGGCGATTCTGCTTCTTCCTCAGTCCCCTTACCCGTGAATCCTAATATCCCGCCTCTGTCTCCCTGCCCAGTCATTGGCTGCCGACAACTTTATTCACCAATCAGAACCAGCAGGGGGCAGGGACCCTCAGCTTCTCACATGAAGGATTCTCCTGCAATTTTGGAAACCCAAATGACATAATCTAAGCATTAAACCAAATCCACAACAAATCATTCTGAGATTTTGGGAATTTTTTTTCTTTATCTGGATCTGTTCAGTTTCTCCTGCCTCCTGTTGTGGGGACAGATTTTCTTTTCATTCTGAGTTCCTGTTTCTCGGTCTCTCAACCCCTTCCCTTTTTGTGTCTAAGTCTCTTCTTTCTGGGACTGATTCTCATATTCTTTAACCTTTCGGGTCCCCCCTGCTTTTTCAGCTGTGACTTTCACTCACATGCTCCTAGTGATTGATCGTGGGCGTGTGACAGTGCTGGCCTCTCACTTCAGCTGTGTCCCCACAGTGCAGGGAACTCCCTGCCTAGAGTCAAATGCCCTGTTCTCATACGTCATTCTCCTTAATGTCTCCACATCATCTTATCGTTGAAGTTTGTTTAGCATTCCTTTCCCTTAGTCTGTTTTGCATTACTATAACAAAACACTTGAGGGTGGGGCTTTATAAAGGAAAGAGGTTTATTTGATTCAAGACTGCAGTGTTTAGGAAATTCAAGCATCATAGTGCTCCTGTCTCATAAAGTCTCCCTGATGACATCATAACATGACCCATAAGCAGAAAGGAAATGGATGAGAAGAGGGCAGGATAGTTTGCTTTATAGTAACTGAGTCATATGAAAACCACTCTGCACTTGTGAGAAGAGCTAATCCCTTTGGAGGGCTTTGGAAGGAAGAATACTCAGGACTCGATACTTCCCACGGTGCCCTGCTTCTTAAGAATTTAACAACTCTCAGTGGTACCATGCTACTGGTCAGTCTTCCAGCACACTCACCTAGGAGACCAAGCACATCCCAGGATAGCACAGAAATCAGGACAGTTCCGAGTCTTGGTTCTCTTCTTACCTTGACCATTACATTTCTCTCCTTTATTCACCTCCCTCCTGTTTCATACGCAATGTAGATTACTAAGGGGTTAGGCTGTAACTTTGTGCTTTTCCCCCCTTCTTACTCCCTGTCTACATTTAAAAACTATAGCTTCAATTACTCACACGTCGCACGCTACTTAAACCCATTTGATAGGATGCATGGGGTCTCCTTACGTTGAAAACATTTATTTGCAAACGGGGAGATACAGTTCCAAACAGGACCAGTCCCTATCTGCTTAGATGAGGTGCTTTGCTAGGAGTAGGGAGGCAGACTTTTTCAGGATGAACAAGATGGGACTATGAACTGGAGGGTGATGGTGTTTACCTTGTCTTAGAATGGTTAGGCAAGGAAGGCATCTCATACAATGTGACATTTAAGCAGAAATCTGAATTATCAGAAAGAACTAGCCATTGGCCCAAGCAGTGTAAGACCACCCCATACTATCACTATAGAAATCCCCCAAGGCAGGGTCACACATCAAGACTCACAGAAAGAGCGCTTGTTCTCTGAATCCCTGATCTACTAGCTACCACAATGCTCTTGCAGTAACAGACCATCTGAAACCCAAGTCAACCTTCTCTCAAAAATGGTTGCCATTGTTCGAAGTGATGTTTCATCAAACAGTATCGGGAAGTGGTAAGATGGTTGAGAGGCAATTACATCTCACAAGACATCTGTCCTCATGAAGGATTGATGTTGCATTGATGGAATGCCTGGGCTCCCACTTCCAGGGAGCTGGACTCATTACTGTGATAGTGACTTACCAATCTTGGTTGTCCCTCAATGTCCCACTAAAAGTGCCAGGCTCTCAACAGATCCAGTAAATGGGGAACATTTGCCAGCCTCTAGAACCATGTGCCTGAAGGACCCTTTGCTTCCTAAATAACTCAGTATCACACCATGCACACGGGTATAGCAACAGAAAACAGAAAGAAGCCTTGAGTCTCTTTCCTGAATTCTCTCTCTGCCTTCCTATTGGACTGCTTCAGTGCAGAGCCAGGTGCCGAGTCCTTACCCCAACAACCCACCCCTTGGCCCACAGGTGGGTGAGTGACTACACTGACTGCACACTTACAGCGCTCTGGCTGATGCTTGGCATTTTACAAACAGGCATATACTGTTCATTGATAGTACCGTTTTTAGATGAAGGGACCGGGCCTTGCTATCTCCCAGATCATGATCTGTTTTATGTCATTTCTTTTCTAATAAACTATGATATGGAGAATATCCCATTTCCTGGCTGTGATGGTTTGCATATACTTGGCCCAGGGAGTGGCACTATTAGAAGGTGTGGCCTTGTTGGAGGAAGTGTGTCACTGTGGAGGTGGGCTTGGAGACCCTCTTCCTAGCTGCCTGGGGAGGCTTAGTCTGTTCTTGGCTTCCTTCAGGTGAAGATGTAGAATTCAGCTCCTCCTGCACCAAGCCTGCCTGGATGCTGCCGTGCTCCTGCCTTGAGGATAATGGACTGAACCTCTGAACCTATAAGCCAGCCCCAATTAAATGTTGTCCTTTATAAAACTTACATTGGTCATGGTGTCTGTTGATAGCAATAAGATCCTAAGAGAGAAGTTGGTACCAGAAGTGGGGTATTGCTGCGATAGGCCTGACCATGCTTTTGTTTGGAAGAATGTGGATTTTGGGACTTTGGATTTGGAAAGCAGTGGAGTGCTTTAAATGGGGCTTAATGGGCTACCTTAGTAGGAGTGTGGAAGACTTTGTTGCTGAGAGTAATTTGAACTGTTCAGACCTGGCCCAAGATGGTTGAGTGAGGAAGAAACTTTTGGTCATGGTGTCTGTTCACAGCAATAAGACCTTAACTAAGACACTGGCTTAGGGTTCTAATTTTCTTTGGAATCACAAGTCAGCTTTTCTGTCACCACAAATTCTCTGGCCCTCAGAACAGTTGGTCCATTTGGCTAGTCCATGTGCTCTGTCTATGGTCAGGTTTTCCTTGACCTTTGCTCTTCTGTGAAGCAGTCCCCATTCGCCTAGATCATGAAAGGCACATTATATATTTTAGGATAAATGTTTTTGGCTTTTAATCATATATAAAAATTCTTGGGAGGGATGCCTGTCTTGCAGCAGACCATGCTGTGAGCTAAAAGTATGAAAAATTGAGATAATATGGGGGTTTGACTCTCACATGTTTCTCTGTACCGCCTTGTGATTTCTGGGGCATGACTTCATTGTCTGTGAAATAGAGTTGATGATAATGATGCTGACCTCCTTGGGTTTGAATGCACGAGCATGTTGTAAGCCTGGGTATGACAAATATTCAATACGTGGATTTTTATATCTCTGTCCAGCGTGACTTTTAGGAATAACATGGCTCCAAGAAGTATGTTTTCAACAGAGATCCAACCAAATCATCAAACAGTCTCTGCATTAACATTAACAAGGAAGAATAGTATTATTCTATGATCAGATGAGGCTGAGTGAACTGGATTCATCCTTATTGTTATTTATGGAAGGGGCCGCCATGTTGGAGTGGAGGTGAGTGGAGTCCGACTGTCTAGGTCAGATCCAAACACATCGCCTGTATGTGGTTTGTCCTTGCCATCCACCCATTGGACATGACAATGTATTCTGATCAGAGAGTTCATGTGACGAGCAAACAAGAGAATGATTAGAAAACCACTACTATCTAATAAATGCTGGCAGCTGATGGGATCTGTGCTGACAATGACCTGCTCTCATGTCAAGTCTCTGATGGGAATGCAGATGTCTGGAGGCAGGAGGTACAGATCAGGTTTAAATCATGAAAAGAGGAAGGAGAGATAAGAGTGGGAGCCTGAGACTTCTGGAAGATTCTGTATACCTCAGGGAAGAGGAAATAGGATGAAGAAAAATTCCCAGCATCCCTTGGTCAGCAGATTCACAAGGCTTTCTTGCTTGGGGCAACAGACTGTCTGGACAATGGCGGTATTTTCCACTCTGTCTTCCTTCTCAATTTCCATATTCAGTTGGTAAAACTCCCCTTTTCTGCCAGGTCTGAGCTTCTCACCTGATGTTCTGTCTCTGTTTTGGTTTAAAGTTTCTTGTTTAGGTGACTGTCACAGTCCCCCCACACCTTCCTGGCTACCAGCAATGGTCCCCATGGTCCCCTCTACCCTTGAGCAGAAGTTAAGCCACTTGCAAAAGACCACTGCAGATAAGAACTGTAGTGCACCAAATACACATGCGCTGCCTTTCCCTACTTTCAGCAGCACCTGGCTCCTCTACACATCTCTCTGTAGTTGACACAGGCAGAGCAGAGTGAGCTCTTAAGTGACTAGGAGATTGATTGCATGGAAACCCCAGTTCTAAGCGAGTGCCTGGAAACAGTGCGTCTAAGTCTGTCTAATGTTTCTCTGTCTCCCTCCTCCTCTACAGGCCACAAAACATGATAAGATCCCCTCAAAGATTCTTACCTCCCTTAATCTCTATTCAGCCTTTCATTTGATACACACTCACCTCTCTGTCAGGCAGTCTGCCAAGTCTCCATAGTCTTAGGTGAAAAGGGAGGCTTTCAGCCCCACCCAGCAAGCCCCATACACACCACTGTAGTTGGGAGAGCAGGAGATCCATGCGTGAGATCTTCTAAGTTTTACATGGGCAGTGCTAGCCTCTGCCTATGTGAGATGGGCACTATGGGCATCTGCTTTTGAGGAGACACTCCCATAGAGTGACGGAATTTCACAAGTAACACACAAGGTGTGTATGGGCTGCCTTGTGAATACAGATGGTTTCTTCATTTTCCCTCAGAAAAGCCTGAGAGACTCTGATACAAGCCAATCTCACTCAGCAAGCTCTTCACGCACAAGGACGAAGCACTTCCACTAACAGACATGGAGCCACCCAAGTCTCCACGCTAGTGAATTCTCTCTGTTGGTGTGCACTGTATGGTCTATGTGTGTGTGAACACATGTATGTGGAGGTGTGAATGCCATAGGGTATGCACATGGAGGCCAAAGAAGGACATGTATGCCTTATTTCCTTGAGACACTGTCTCCTACTGGACTTGGAGTTCACCATTCATGACTAGGGTGGTGGTCAGCATGACTTAGCAATCCTCCTGTCTCTGTTTTCCCCAGCATTGGGGTTACAAGTGTGCCCAGCTGCACCTCTTCAGGCCCCAAACAGAGATTCCTAATGTTAGCTGGGAATGCTTTTAATATCCTGGTCAAATTGGACTTCTCACTGCTGTCCCTTTAGGAGTGAGGTAGTAGAGGGCAGTTTTGACTCACAGGGAAGCACAAGGAAATCCGGGCAAGGCTGACTCTTGGCTTTGAGTAACTTTGGGCAAGCCTTCTGAATTCCACTTGGAACAGAGAGCCCTCAGACCTTATTTCTGCCTGGTCCAGGATTCACACAGAAGCAAGAACCCTCTGGGCCCTTGACAAATAATAAACTTTCAAACTGACTGTAATGTGCACTCTTTGAACACATTCTGTATAACCTCTGTGTGTGACATTTCCTTGGAAAGTCAGACCTCATATTTCTTAGCCTTTTCCATTGACATTGAAATGATATTCTTTCGATGGCTATTGACGTCCACAGTGACTTTTAAAACGGTGATTCTTTTCACGTAAGTATTTGGTTATTGTTTACCTGGATTTATTTATTTATTTATTTATTTATTTATTTATTTATTTATTTATTTATTTATTTGATACAGAACCAGATTGTTCTTTGCCAAGATTAAATGCATTTGAACACGAGTGGGAAAAAAGTGTAAATTTTTTTTCTCCCGAATTCAATGTCTGCCAAGCAGAGTTAGATCTAATTCTCTGTTTAAAAGTAAGTAAAGGGAGGGGAAGGCGTTCCCAGCTCTGACTTTCACAGTGGCAGTTTGAAACACACAGAATGCACCTTAAGTCATTTGAGTGAGTGTACTTATTTCCCAGGAATATTACAAGGGTTTGGGGACACTAGGTGGGAATTAGCATAGCGTCTAGAATGACAGCTCATGGCGGAAACCCAAGGAATTGACTCTTTGAATGTTTGATATGGAAACTTTTTAGCTTGATATGACATTTGTTGTTTGATTACCGAGTGACTGTAGATGGGAGAGGGATGGAGATGGTAATGGCTCAGTGGGGTAATGGCTCAGATAGAACAGTCACAGGGAGATGACTAATTGACGGGTCTTTGCTAAAGGCGGGAGGGGGGGAGGAGGGGCAACACATGGGTAGACTCTGTTGTGACTATGTCATAAGTCTTGTCTTGAGGAAAAGCGCTGTGACGAAATACCCCACAAAAGCAGAGAGGGAGCAAAGGGCTTATTTGACTCACAGTTTGAGGTACATCCTGTGATAGCAATGACAGCATGGTAGCAGGACCAGGAAGTGTCTCGCTATATTGCAGCCTTAGTCAGGAAGCCTGATATTCACCTTGCCTGCTCCTGTTCACCTTTTAATTCAGTCTAGGACTTTAACTCAGTCATGAGATGGTGACTTCCGTCTAGGACTCTAGTCATGAATGGTGCCTTCTATATCCAAGGTGAGCGCCTGATTTGAGACTAGAGATGCTAGCCCAGACACCTCTCAGGTGTCTCTCCGAAATGGGATCTAAATCCAGTTTGGTTTACCTTGTCCGTGCATCAACAGTTGGGTTTCCTCTGCTTCCCGACTATGGATACAATGTAGCCAACTGCCTCATGCTCCCGCATCTGCACCTCCACACATCCCTTTCTTAAATGGCTTTCGTCGGGTATTTTTGTCACAGCAAGGAAAGTAACTTATACCAAGGGAATCCTAATATTTACGCTGTTTAAAAAAGAGTGAGCTGAATCATAAAAAGGGGGGAAAAATCAAGGCTTTGAAAACACGAGAAGAAGCCACCTACAGCGTCTTCTGAGCTGCTACTGGTCCAAGGATGCCTTAGTGTCTGTTTACGCCCAGATGGTGATGTAGGCACTGGGTCTTCTGAGGGTTTCGTACTCAGCTTAGAGGCTTTGTGAGCTTCTATGCACAACAGAAGCCAAATAGAAGAACGTATATAGGTGCATGTCCATGTGCATCCTGTATGTGTAACGGCGATGTGAGGGAGGTGGATGCTTCTAATGCAAGCCTCATGCACTCAGCCTCCAGGTATTTTTTACCTGGGTGACTTTAATTTTAAACTCTCCAAAGACTAGCATTTTCTAATAAAAGTCAGCATTCCAAATCCCTCTGAAAAGGGGGTGTTGATAAAAACCCCTCAACAAAACATATAATCATACAACTAACGAATCTTCCTTCCAGAAGAATCGAATCAGGTTATACAGCGACGGTCTGGAAGAAGAAGAAGAAGAAGAAAAAAAAAAAAGCAGGAGAAAAAGCATCCCAAACAAGATGCACATTTCTTGTTGAATAATCTCTACTGGAAATTAGAGTGTTGGAGCGTCTCTCTGAATTGACAGAGCAATGTGTTATTACACCCACGTGCACGACTGCATCCTCAGACATCTTACTGAAGGGAATGTACTGCCTGCTTTGGGCCAATTAAGGATGCTGTTAATACAGAGGAAACACTGGTGGCTTTTACTTATTTGTTAATTTTATCATTGCCCCCTTTCCAGTTACAGTGATCCTTCAGCCAGCTAATCTGTTTCCTTCTTTTCATTCCCTGCAAAAAAATAACTAGGGACCTGTAGCGGGCATGTTACTGAACGTTGTTGTAGCGTGCAAATAATCTGACCACGCAGAGAGGTTTTGTGAAGCCATAAGTGAGTGACCTTGTCACCCTGGCACCTTGGATGAGGAAGAGAACCTCAGAGTCAGTCAGCCTGCACACAGACCCAAGGCGCAGGGCTCAGGCTTACTGACTTTGCAGTTCTGCATATGCTTGGGAAAGGTTACATGAAGTCACATCTGTCCTTCACTGTGGGCTTCTCTTTGTCTTCTGCCATGCATTCAGGGGACATTTTAAGTGATGGTTGTCGAGACCGAGGCTTGGCAGACCATAGATTATCTATCCCCTCCCCTTCCTCCCTGACTCCCATGTTCTGTCTTCCCTTCCCTGGAAGCAGATTATCTCTGGGATTATATCTTTTCATGCCGAACATATCTTTAGAATATGGGTTCAGCTACATATCATAAACAATATGAAAAAAAAGACGGTTATCATTAGTTAAGAATTTTATGAAGACAGGGATGAGTCAGAGGGTCCTCTTGTGCGCTGGTCAGCGTCAGCATGTCAACTTCTCATTCCCAGCAAAGATGTCAACTGTGATGAGAACATGGTCGGTGTAGCAGTGTGAAAGCAGGCCCTGAACAGACTATACAGACTAGTCTACGCCTCTGCCCACCTAGGAACCATGGACCAATTCCTCCCCTCCAGAGATGAAGAAGTAACAAGGGTTCTGGCCTAATGAATGGCTTGATGGAAGTAGAACACGATAGCATTATTGTGAGGTGGGGGAGACAGGAGGCGAGGGCTAGCTGCGTGACATCCTTGGGGCTCTATCTGTCCTGAGCTCTTCCTGTATTCTTTTCCTCTGCTCCCTGGCTGTCTTGACAGGAATTGCTTCGCCTCAACACACGCTCCTCAGCCCGATGGACTGCTGCTACCTCTGAAGCCATGGGCCAAAGTAAATCTTTCCTCTTTTAAGTTGTTTCATTAGGAACTTGGCCATAGATACACTAAAATGACATAATTCATCTGCCATAGCTAGTGGCCGATCTTTTTATCCCCCCTCTCTCTAGTTTGGTATCTTTATAGCTCAGGTCCACTGTCTCCTGGTTCATCTCATACCTCATTCTATCCAGATGTTGTTTCCAGGGATGTCAGCCCAGGGATGTCACAGAAAGGGAACTTTGTGTCTCTCCCCCACCTCACCTCTCCCTCTCCATTTACCTCCTTTCTCTCCCCGCTTCTCTGCGCTGCTATTTCTGAACCATTAGGTAAGTTTAAAATGTAGCAAACATCATAAACAATGGTGGGGAGGGGAGAGGAGGAAAGAGAAAAGCATTTTTCAAACTGGGCCCAGAGCCCAGTAACATGTAAGGGGCCATGTATTTTCTTTGAAACCTTTGTTTCATTGCCACAGCAGCAAGAAGCAGAAAGGCTGACTGAGCACTCCCAGCCCCTTGATTCCCTACCCCACAGGCCTGCTGAAACACCCCCTGTCCTTCCATTGTGGACAACTTGTTTGCAGTCACCGAGAGCCAGCATCTCCTCTCAGGAAGGCGACTTACATAACACTGCCCTTTCAGAGGGAGGCTGGAGGCCCCACTGAGGCTCCTTCCCCTCAAGAGAACATAAGTGGAACATTTTGAATAAGCCTTCTCAATAACCTATCTCAGCCTGCAAAGACTGGGGGCCGGCAGGGTGGGTGTGGGAGGAAGGACGACTGAGCAGGCTGACTTTAGGTACCAGTTCTTTGCAGAGAAAGAATGGCAGGGCTGGGCTGTGGTGGGGGGAAATTCTGGAAAGTTCTTCTGAGGAGGGAGGTGCTGCTGAGGGACTTGTAGGAACTGCCTGTAAGTGCTCCTTTCCCTAGGGCTTTAGGAACGGGGCGGGGTGGGGAATAGAGGCTGAGGTTAAAGGAGACCACAGTGAATTTTAAAGTGCAGCCTCAACGTTTCTCTGTATGCCTTTGCTTTGACCAGGAATATCTCAGGTCCTGGGACACACGCAGCTGCTCACTTAGGATCTATCTCTCTTGCTCTGGATGTAGGGCCCCACAGAGTTCTGAGAGTACAAGCCCAGTTAGCATCAGCAGCATCTCTCAGGCACAAGCAAAGACTGAAAGCTTTTGGCAATGTTTAACATAACGGTTCTTCCCCGGAACTGTCGGGACTGAGGTTTCCTGAGAACCCTGTCTATCAGAGACATAGCCGATAGATATAGGTAGCCTGCTAGTGTCAATCACAAAGACAGTCACTAAGGGGCACCTTCAGACATCTCTGTTGGAGAGGCAGGCACCCCCTTCGGGATGAGAGAGGGCAGGTGAGGTGACTGGAAAAGAATGGCACAAGGGACTCAAATCCTTTTCTTTCATTGTACTTCATTTCTGGGTATTTTTGTTCACTGGGAGGAACAGAACCAGAAGTTTTAACAGCTAGAAAACCAAACCATAATATCGAGCTCTCTACACTCCTACCCCCAAGTGGATCACTGAATCAAACAAAACGAACGACTCTTGTTTAGCGGGCAACGTGACGGTTTTGTAGGGTCAAGAATGCAAACCTATAATTCTACGGCTTTGCCATATGCAGCAACTGAATAGTGCTAATTAGAAAGCAGAGACTGAGAGGGACTTTCCCATGGAACTTTATTATAGCTCCAGACTATGGAGCACAGAGCAGCAACTGCCCTTACTAAGGGTGTACAAAGGCACCTGAGAGAGAATAAAAAGGCGGAGGAATGTCAAATGAATAAACCTTAGACAGGAGGGCTTGTGCGCACACCTACATATTTGCCCATTCTATGGATTCTAAGAAATGGCTGCACGCCGCGGTCTAGTCAGAAGGCAGAAGGTATATTGCCAGTGTTTGTCCAAGGAATCCATCAATATTGAAGGATGTTTCTAGGCTCCCATAATGCCATCGTTATCAAGGGAGCTTGCCAGGCTGAATCAGCAATGTCAGTGTAAATACTATAATCAGGAACAATCTCCCTCTCTTCCCCTCTCCCCCACAAGGTCCGTAGCACTCTGCCCTTTCCCCAGGTTGACCAACTTTCATGGTTTACTAAGGACTGGAGGATTCCTTGGAAAGGGGAGCTTTCAGGGTTAAAGTGAACCAGGTCACCCTGTCTCTTGTCTCCTCCCCGTTCCCCACATCTTGCCCTTAGCTCAGTGACTAGCATTAATTCGCCAAGCTTAGTCATCTAGACAGAGCTGAAGACCATTTAATCAGGGACACTCAGGGGAGGAAATCAAGAACAAAGAATGAAGCTGATTGTAAATGCTAGGCTATGAAAACCAAGCACAAATCCTCTAGGCTACAGAGAAAATCCTCACTGGGAACTAAAGTCTGGGTGCCAACTTGTGGGAGTCTCCATGCTGAACCTCATTAAAAAACTTCTGTTCCAAAGGATAAAGTAGCTAAAATAATTACTTCTTAGAATTTATGACTCAAGGCTGAGGGTAGAGTTCTCATTTAATTGCAAGGAGTTTGCAGGAGTTTGAACCAGGAGCCTCAATATCACCAGAGCCTATGTTAGAAATAAAATTGTCAGGCTATACCCAAGACCAGACCAATCAGAGAGTCTGGGGGAGGGGACAGCCATTTCTGCTTGTTTCACCTCTCCAGAGCAAAATTTGAGAAACACTAGGTGAATACACTCACATCTTCTCTGCCCTATTCATGATTAACATCCTTGACTACTTCTACATATCACAGTGAGGCAATGAAGGGTTGGGGATCCCACCAACAGTAAATGTTACACACGACACCAGACTCATGACCTTCCTTAGTGTCTATGCAACAATAATGGTGTCCTCTGTAATTCCCACCTCTGCCTCCTGTATGCTCACGGGCTAATATCAATTATGAATTGGCATGGAACTTCATTGAACTGGCCCCTAGTTCTTGGTTGCTATTGAAACTGTGCAAAAATTACCCATATTTTCCCATTTATTTTAGAATCGTGCCAAAGGTATTTTATTCCTTTAAAAGCAGGGAAAGCATAAATTTTATGAAGAGGATAAGTACCGTATGAGTTATCCATTATCATAAAATGAAATCACTGTTACTCAAACTGGATTTTATGAGCATTGATCATGCAAACAACTTTCCAAGTGATTCCTTTATGGATTTGTCTATCCTTCTGTGGTTAGGTAGTACTGGGGCTCTTGGCCTCCGACTGGGGAAAACTCGTTCAGATCATTCCGTATAGTTCCACGCCATTGCCTTTCTGCCAATGTACTAAAAACAATAGTCTTTTCAATGTGTTAGGCTCTTGAAAGTTCATATGTTGAAGCCCTGAATCTTGATGTGCTGGAATCTAGAGCAGTCTTTTGGGAAATAATTAAATTTAAATGAGTTTGGGAGAGTGTAATTAGATCAGGCACCTTATAGAACAACAACAACAACAGCAATAACAATAACAACAACAACAACAACAACAACAAACGAGACTTCACTTTCCTTCCATCACTTGAAGACTCAGAGAAGTTGTGGTCTGCAAGTCAGGAAGGAGGCCTTTGGGGTGGGGTGGAAGGAATCAGCACCTTGACCTGGACTTACAGACCTTTGTGGAAAACGTCCATGTGTGAGCAACTCCGTGCAGTATTTGGTTGGACCATCTCAAACAAATGTACATAGCAAATATTCCAAATTCAGAACTCCACTGCCTGTTCCATTTATGGGTGAATGATTCTGATAGTGGTGGACTTCTAGATACCTTAAGACCTTCCATGGATTACTACGAAGAACTATCAGAGTTCTCACTTAAAAGTGGAAAACCGGGGTTCTTGAAGGGCTTAATGTCTTGGTGGGTGACAGGGCTAATCATGACTAGAATTCTAAGGTAGAAATCCTATCTTCCAGCTCTGTTAACAACATGGCCGTTTAATGGCACAAGTGCTTCCCTGGATACTTTTAGACTCTGCCATGTAGATTCTGGTACAAGGTTGTGCTTACCCATGTGAAATTACTCTAACAAATTGCGAACAGAAAATACATAAAGTTCTTGGATCTAAGGAGTCCTGTTGCTCTGACATGTTAGGTAAAATGGGACCTTTACAATTTATTTTCTTCCCTGTCCCTAGACATTGATGTTTTAAAAGGCACAGTACATGGTGATCTCTGTAGAACGTGCTCCCAAATCAACTGTGTTGGTCTAAAGCCCATTCAGTTCCCAATAGTCAAGGAGGTGGTAATTTATTATTGCTGCTCCTTTCCTGTCTGGAACTTGAAAGTGAAGGGAGTGTGGCTTTCCACATAAGGACAATCATAACCACATACCGTGGGTGGCCCTAAAGGGACAATGATGGTGCTTCTGCATTTCTCAGGTCTTCCATCGAGGCAGCACCAAGCACATATGGGTTATGCTGTCAGAGTTATTTCTTTATGATGTCTCATTGGGACGGATGCCTTTGCTTGGGGCCCTGCTAGCCTGGCTTCAGAGAAGTCAAGGCTCACCAGTATTAGTTAAACATGCTCTCCTGCCTGCATCCCTAGATGAGTGTTTATACCTGGAATGCGAAGATTGGCTGTTTTCCAATGTCTTCATCCATCTTCTTCCTCACAGATATCCTTAAACTGTGCTAGAAGTCAGGTGGGATAAAACTCCATTGTGTGTATGTACCATGTATACATTTCCTATTCATGTTCTGATACACACCTAAGCTTATTCTGTCTCCTAGCTATCATGAGTAGAGTTTGTGTAGCAGTTTGTGGCTCTTGCAACTGTCCAATAAACACGAACAAACAGTACACAGAAGAAATCCTGAACTTACAGATGAGAAGTTCAGAAAAGTCCATGATGTCCTGATCACTAATGATGATCTCTAGCTTTAAAACCAGTTTTAAAAGTTTTCATTTTTCTCTTTTTTTCCCTGTGGATTTTGAACCGACCCCTACTGTATTTGGCTTTTTATCCTTGCCCACATTCTTCCTGAACAAGGGCACAATGGAATGGTTGATGAGACAAGATCCATGACCAGGAGGAGGCTGAGTAGTGGTTACATGGGCTAAGCAGCTATGCGTGCAATGGCCTCATGCATAGCTCTAAGACTGACCATGCTTGTAGAGGTGAACAATAAAAAGGGAGGACTTGGGGAGGTGGCTCAGTGAGTGAAGTCCTTATTGTAAAAACATGAGGACCCGAGTTTGGAACCCCAGAACATGGTAGTTTGCATGTGCAATTCTGGCACTGTCACAGTGAGATGGGAGACAGAAACGGGGGGATCTCTGGAAGTCTTCTCTTCAGATAGCCTGGCTTACTCTACAGTCCAAGGCGGCCTTCAATTTGTGTCTATCTCTTTTTCCAAACATGGGATTCCATACATGTAGGCTGTCACCAACGTGTGCAACATGTCCACCTCCAGACTCAGCCACAGTCCATGAAAGACACAGAGAATGTATTTTTCACTATTACTACTGGTATGTTGGCAGAGGAGAAATGGAAATCCAATGTCCTTGAGTGGGTATCTGCCTTTAGGTTAACAAATTACTCTTGGAATTTATATACCTTAGTCTTCTCGAGTATAATAAACACCCATTGGCCTCTCCATCTGATCCAGACCTAAGGATTTCTGTGGCAGGAATATTATGAATCCCATAATAAGAGGTGGGTCTTTTTTTTTTCCCTAAGATTTATTTTATGTATCTCTCTGTCTACCAGAAGATGGCATTGGGTCTCATTACAGATGGTTGTGAGCCACCATGTGGTTGCTGGGATTTGAACTCAGGACCTCGGGAAGAGCAGTCGGTGCTCTAACCACTGAGCCGTCCCTCCGGCCCAGAGATGGGTCATTTTTAAGGGCACTTACTGTGCAGGCAGGAGGACTGGAGTCTGGACCCCAGCACCCACCCAGAAAAACACTGCAACCTCCACGCTGGGACTGAGGCTGGGTGAGGGGGGAGCTTGGAATGCTGGGGTTTGTTGGCCAGGAGCTGCAGAACAAGCAATGTTCTAGGTTCAGAGAGAGAGAGAGAGAGAGAGAGAGAGAGAGAGAGAGAGAGAGAGAGAGAGAGAGAGAGAGAGAGAGAGAGACTAAGAGGATAGGGCAGAGGTTGGAAGAGAATGGGATTTCCAGATTCTGAGACTGGACGGATCCCCAGATCTCGACACCTCTTGGTGTGGTCACAGGAGAGCAAGGTCTCTACCTCTGTCACCTGCGAGGGACTGAGCTGATCATGGTCCTCATTGCTTTTCTTAGGTACACTTCAGTGCTTTGTGGCCTGATTGGTCACAGGTATGTCACTGATGTCTATCTCAATCTATCTGGGTCCCTGGGAACTAGTTCAGCAAACAAGTGTAAAAGATGGCAGCTAGGTTATCGCTGGACAGCGGATCATAAAAATCATATCATAAAAATCAGCAGGAAGCAGGATTCCCTGTAGTCATAAGTCTCTCTATTTGTTGGATCTTGTTTTTAAAAAATATCTTTATTCTTTCTTTTTTCTTTCCTTCCTCCCTCCTCTTCCTTCCTTCCTTCCTTCCTTCCTTCCTTCCTTCCTTCCTTCCTTCCTTCCTTCCTTCCTTCCTTCCTCTGTCCATCCACCTGCCTGCCTTTCTTCCTTTCTCTCTCTCTTTCTTTCTTTCTTTCTCTCTCTTTCTCTCTCTCTCTCTTTCTCTCTTTCTTTCTTTTTGTGTATGTGTATACATTTGAGTGAGGACAGAGGGTGTCAGGTCCCCTGAAGCTGGAGTTACAGGAAGTTGTGAGCTGCCAGTTGTGGGTACGGGAATCAAACTCAGGTCCTCTACAAGAACAATATGTGCTCTTAACCAGTGAGCCATCTCTCCAGGCCTATTTGTTGAATCTTAAAAGGTTTGTATTCAGTCATAGAGCTATCTCTTAAAATCATTTTGTTTGTCTTCTTTTGATTAAAAAATTTTCATATCATACATTTTGATGTTTTTCTTCCTATGCTGTGTTTGAAAGACACCGTTTCCTTGGAGTTTCCTCTGACATTTACAGTATTTTCCACTTTTAATTGGATTTAAGGTCTACTCCATGATATGGAACCTGACACTGCTAAAGTGACCAAGAGCCCAGGGCAAACTTACTATTATTGTCCTTCTAAAAGAATATAGCAACAATATGGTTTCTAATGACATATTGCTATACCTACAAGTCAGCACCTCATTAAATCTCCAAGAGAGAAGCTTCTCCTTACAGTAAATGGATATTAACAAATTTTCACATACATACATAACAAATATACATGCATACACTTCAATTAATAATAAAGATATTTTTAAAATGCAAGATCCAACAAATAGAGAAGCCTTATGACTACAGGGAATCCTATTTCCTGCTGATTTTTATTATCATGATCACCTCAGCTGTCCAGCAATATAATAACTTCCATCTTTCATATCAAGCACAAGGAATGTCTTGATCAAAATGGTGTGTGGATGTGTGTGCATATGTGTACATGCATGCATGACTGTGTGTGTGTGAGAGAGAGCTTTGAGAAAGGACATTGTGGCAGAGATATTCTTTTCCTTCTACCGTGTGGGTCCAAGTTGTCAAGTGCAGGTCATCAGGCATGGTACCACCCACTGAGACATCTTATTGGCCTATTAATTAGTTAATTAGTTAAATAACCCAAGAATAAAGTTTTGGAATTAAACCTCAGAATAATTTTATTGCCCTCAAAACCCAAGATGGCAGGACTGTTGGTTGAATTCAGATTGTCAGAGCATTTTTCCTGCTGCTCTAATATTCTCTTATTATTTAGAATGTATCTGACCAGTAGCCCCACCAGTCTTCCAGGTAAGGAATCGTTTCTGTCACTATTAGCAGCAAAGTCCGTATGCTCCAGGGCAGTCACTGTGAGGCACTGTGCATGGGATAAATTCTTCATTGGTGTCCTGTTCTCTTGCCCTTTTTAGAGTATGAGTCAAATCTTTAAAAATTAGATAATCAGGAAGTCCCTGGAGAAAACCCATCCATCAGAGTGACACTTGCGAGTTCAAAGTCGAACGTTCTTCCGGGACCGACAGGAATAAGAAAAGGGCTGCCAAGGTGCAAACATTCTTTGACACAAGTAGTTCAGCCACAGACACATCCTATTAGCTTAGCCTACTGCCCTACATCTGAGGGCATGCAATGAAAACGAAAGCACATGTCCAAGAGAAAGTTACCTTTCCTTTATTTATGAAATCGTAAATTTTTTGGAAAGTCTCACTTTACAGCCTAGGCTGGCTGAGAACTCTTGATCCTTCTCTTTCTGCCTCTTGAGCGGAAGAAGGCTTTTTTACCACAATGGCTTGATTGTCTTGAAGATGGCAGACCAGTAAACCCTGCAGGGACCGCTATGGTCCATGAGTCTAATCGTTGATGTCATTGCTGGTAAAGCCAGACTATCCCAGCCGCCTCCACTCTGTCCAGCAATCAGATCATAACATCAGCAAAATATTAGCACTTGCTGTGGTTTCTTCTCTTCACAGGTAGCATCTGCCCACATTCTAAACCTTGCCTTCATGGGGACAGCCCTGCCTATCAGCTGCCATCATTATAAGATGGCCTTCCTCTGCACAGCTGACCATCAGCCATGTCTCCAGAGTTCTTTCTTGCTGTATCCCCTCTCCACAGGGGACCTCAGGGCACTTGGGGTTCCCTTTATCACACCTTTTCAGGCCACCTCTGCTCCTGGCATGAGTGTGTTTTTGTGCAAGGAGCAGTAGTGGATTGGATTGCTTGCATAACCCCAGTGTAATATCATACTTCACAGGAATTATGCTAAGTCTTGTGGAACTACCTGGGACACGGACAGGTTTTCTTAACTGTCTCATGCTCTCGCATACGCCTAGGGAGCTCTGGTGGCAACCCAAACTCAGCTTTCTTTACCATCACACGGGGGACACTTCCTGCTGGGGAGAAGGGGCATCTGTCTCACCTATGCGAGCCTTGTGCAATGAAGAAAAATCAGGCGCCATCTGCAGAGTCATTTGTCTTGTAGCTAAGGAGACTATTGTCTGTCTTTGCAACCATAGCTAGAACAATCACGGACAATTAGAGGCAATCAGATTAAATGTGCTTTGAGAAACAAGTGCAACAGGAAACAAACAAACAAAGCCTTATCGCCTTGGCATTTGAGTTGATGTAATGAAGCTTTTATGATTTTCATCTGTTAGTCCAGAAAGTTAGAGAGAGAGAGAGAGAGAGAGAGGACACACACACACACACACACACACACACACACACACACACACACACACACACACACACAGAGAGAGAGAGAGAGAGAGAGAGAGAGAGAGAGAGAGAGAGAGAGAGAGAGGGAGAGAGGGAGAGAGAGAGAGAGAGAGAGAGAGAGAGAGAGAGAGAGAGAGAGGCAGGAGAGAGAGGGAGAGACAGAGAGGGAGAGAGGGAGAGGGACAAGGAAAGGGAGAGGGAGAGGCAGAGGCAGAGGCAGAGGCAGAGGCAGAGGGAGAGGGGGAGAACACTTCAGCTTTTGGACTGATATGGAGGAGTTCTTTCTCTAGGGGATTTCCTTATTGTTCTCTGACAGCAGAAAGCCATTTGAAAATATCTGAGAACAAGAAACCTGGCTATTTCCCCCGTTTCTGCTCAAATACCCGTGTCTTGTTTTCAGTGTGATCAGTTACACTGAAATGTTTATCGGTGAAGTGGAAAGGAAAGCTATTAAATGCCATTTGAAGTGAGATTGTCTGCAGGTGCATCGCAAGTCATTTGTCTCCAGAAACCTTTCATCAGACACCTCCTCCCCTTACTGTGCTTAAATTTCCAAATAAAAGTATCGCCTCTTTGCACCAGGTTTTTCATAGAAATGAGACAGTTGCCTTGATCCAGGGCAGTGGAATCTTAAGTCTGGAAAGAAAAAAACCCAGAAAGTAGGAGAAAAAGGAGCTAACTCATATGCATCTCTGAGTCAATGCAAACTACTGTCTGTATATTTGACATTTGTACATGCACATGTGCAAGAACATAATGGATATGCTTTGATTTTTTTCACCATTGGATGGCCATTTCCAGTAAGTTAAGAATAAAGATGGTGTCTTAGTCACTCTTCTATTGCTCTAAAGAGACACCATGACCACGCCAACTCCTATAAGAGAAAGCATTTAATTGGGGGCTTGCTTTCAGTTTCAGAGGTTTAGTCCATTATCATCGTGGTGGAGAGGGGCAACACAGTGGCAGGATGCAGGCAGACATGGTGCTAGAGAAGTAACTGAGAGTTCTACATCCTGATTCACAGGCAAAGAGAGAGAGAGAGAGAGTGAGAGGGAGAGGGAGAGTGACAGAGACAGGCAGAGTAAGAGAGAGAGAGAGAGAGAGAGAGAGAGAGAGAGAGAGAGAGAGAGAGAGAGAGAGAGAGAGAGAGAGAGAGTCTGACTTTGAACTTGACATGGGCTGTTGAAACCTCAAAGCCCACCCCCAGTGACATACTCCTCCAACAAGGCCACGCCTTCTAACCCTTTTAATCTTTTCAAATAGTACCACTCCCTTGTGAGGAAGCATTCAAATATGGGAGCCATTCTTATTCAAACCACCACAGATGGGAAGACAGGCACTGCACTTGATCTCTAGGTGGGTTAGTCACTCTACACTGACTATAGCCAATATGTACCTTTGGTCCAGCCTAGGGCTATAGATGGATGGGAGTGCAGATTCAGGTCCACTGTCACACAGTCAGTCGATAAATGCTTTTGACTATTTAATATACTTTGCTCCCTCACAAAGACAATCGACCACACATCAGCTGCTGTCACAAGCAACACTTTTCCTTCAGACATATCAAGATGGCGGTGCATCCAGGTTCCAATAAAGAATGACTGATTGGAAATAGTATTTTCAAAACATCAGTTCAGTGACATCATAGAGGATAAATTTAAAGAGGCAAATCTTTAAAGAGGACTGTCATCTTTATTTTTTAAAATTAATTTTGGAAGAAATTTTGTCAAAACAATGAACTTTCCCTCTGACTTTGGACACAGGCATCCTGAGTACAAAGAAGCATTTTCTAAATCAGTTGTCACCATGAATCTTAACTAAGATACAGAGGCGCCTGGGATCCCTGTGTGCTCAGCAGGGTTTCTCTCCAATTCAAGGATCCTTCCCGCCTGCTGGGCATGGTGAGGTTTTTCAGTTGTTGGCATAGATTTACTGTTGTTCTTTGAGTTAATTGTTTCCAACTTTTATAGCATCATTACTAATGCCAAATCAACACCTAACCATGTGAGTTACAAAACAGACAGAAAAGAGGGCTGACAGACTCCATAATGGGTACCAAGAAGTATTTTTGACAACTGAGGGTCAAGGGCTTTGTGATATCCAGGCTTGTGAGCGAGATCTTCTTGGTATTTAGTTGATCTCACTCATAATAGGTAAGGTTGTTTGGTTTATAAATAGAAGGGTTATTACTTACTGATGTCTTCTTTTCATCTATGTATGTCTATGGTTTGTTTTTTGTTGTTGGGTGAATGTGCTGAAATGGGGTCTAGCTTTAAAATCATACTATGTAGCCCAGGCTGGTCTCAAGCTTGTCATCCTTTGGCCTTAGTTTTCCTAGTAGTGAGATTATGTATGCACAAGGACTTCAGTTGTCATTCGTCATGCCCCACTTGTATGAATATAGTGGTTATACATGTATATGTAATATATGTATGTTTGTGTATGAATATAATTATATATTACATTAAAATGATATCCTTTTTGAAGTTTATTCTTTTTAAATTTTGTCTTTGCTTTCCTTTTACCTGTATGTGGGTGCGGCACACATGGGAAAGATTGAGATTGATGTTAATATCTTCCTAATTTTCTTCCCACCTTATTCTTTTTAAAGATTTATTTATTTAATGTGCGTGAGTACACTGTCATTGTCTTCAGGCACACCAGAAGAGGGCATCAGACCCCATTACAGATGGCTGTGAGCCACCATGTGGTTGCTGGGAATTGAACTCAGGACCTCTGGAAGAGCAGCCAATGCTCTTCACCACTGTGCCATCTCTCCAGCCCCTGTACCTTATTCAGTGAGGTAGGGCTCCTCAACCAAATCCAGAGCTCACAGATATGGGTAGGCTTTCTAGCTAGCTAACTGCAGGGATCCCTACCTCTGATTTCTAAGGCTGGAATTGCAGGCAAGTCACAAACTTATTGGCATGTTCCTGGGTTCTGGGAGTCCAAGCTCTGCTTCAAATATTGAGTGGGCGAGAGTTTTAACTGCTGGCTGCTATGTATCAGTTTCCTCTGAAATGAAACATTCCTCTTCTTTCTGGGGTGAAGCAGTGTGTGTGTGTGTGTGTGTGTGTGTATGTGTGTGTATGCATGTTTGCGCATGTGAGTGTGTGTATGTGTGCATGTATGACTGTATGTGTATGTATGTGTGTATGTACAACTGAATGTGTGTATGTGTGCATGTAGTGTATGCATATGCGTGTTTTGTCTCCCCTGTACACACACACGCATCTGTACTTTTGCACACTGTGATGCACAGTCACTCATAAACTATTAAATGTGACATCACTAAATATGACTGTATCAAATATGGAATTATGTACAACTCGAAGACCTCGTGGAAACACAAAATACTTTTTTTCTTCTTTTTAAAAAAGATTTATTTATTTATTTATTTATTTATTTATTTATTATGTATAGAGCATTCTGCTTGCATGTATACCTGCATACCAGAAGAGGGTGCCAGATCCCATTATAGGTGGTTATAGGCCACCATGTGGGTGCTGGGAATTGAACTCAGGGCTTCTGGAAGAACGGTCAGTGCTCTTAGTCACTGAGCCATCGCTCCAGCCCCCAAAACATGGAATATGTATTCTTGAAAAGTATCTTAAAAAACAACCCTGCAGGATGTTATGTGGTGTACAGACCACGGCTAATTGTCACGTGTTCTTTACCACCGTGGAGGAGGAGTTTGTGGGACCTTACCTACTAAGCGAAGGTAGCAACCATTATAACTTTTTGTATTTTCACCCATTTCTATATTTCCAAAGTTTCTATAAGGCTGGTATTATTTGAAAAGTTGGCAACAAAAAAGTGACTAAAAAGTCCAATGACATTTTCATACCAACTGAAAAATTAGTTTAAAAATTAAAAATAGAAAAATGTTCTTTATGAGCCACAGATCCCCACCTTGCATATGACAACTGTGTTATGAGTTTGGATACCTAGTTTTCTAATTAAGATTTTTAAATTTCACAGCAGTTAAGATTAAATTCCCCTCTGTGAAGACTTACTAACGACTCATCCAGGGAATGCTATGGCCCCAGCATGTCCAGGCAACACATAGGGCCCAACGTATGTTAGGCATTCAGTGTGGGGCTGGACCACCCGAAAGGGAAAGGGGGGGGGTCTCCATTCTACAGTGTTCACAGTCAGTTTCTCTCTCTGTCTCTCTCTGTCTCTCTCTCTGTCTCTCTCTGTCTCTGTCTCTCTCTGTCTCTCTGTCTCTCTGTCTCTCTGTCTCTCTGTCTCTCTGTCTCTCTGTCTCTCTGTCTCTCTGTCTCTCTGTCTCTCTCTCTCTTCTCTCTCTTTGGCTTCAAGTGAGCTCCATCCTCTTTCCTTGCTTTTGTTACCTACAAGGGAATCACAGTAGAGTCTGGAACAAGGTAGAAGAAGGGGGGGGGGCGCCGCGACTACTTCAACAGGTATGCGATGTCTGCCCACAATTAGTTAGCTTTCAACGAGATATTAAGGACGATGAAAGCCCTCTTTTAAACAAAAAAGTCAAGGCTATTCTTGCAGAGTCCTAGAAAGTGCTGCCTTCTAGTGAGACTAATCATCCTTTTAAAGGAACAAGATAACGTCTATTTATTTCAGGGACACACGTGGGCCACTCCGTATCAGAGTCCACAAAAGGAACTTAATATGGCGCAGAGGTCTGCTGCCCAGACCTGGGAAATTAACCTCCCCGATTATCTCCATTTCAGAACTTTTCGGGGGGTGGGGGTGGGAGATTAAACAATACATAATAGCGTATAGACGATAATAATCTCAGCACACTGGACCATTCAGTCCCAGCACAGAACAGAAATGGTGATCCCCTCGGGGCAGCACCTGCTGTACTGTGGATGATAAATGACAGACTGTCAGCATGAAGACGGGCTTTGCACAATGGCATCTTTGCATCCTTCTGGTTTGCTTTCTACAAAAGAACGGGCGGGCGCCTGGCAGTGGAGACCGGAAGGCACAGGGGAGAGAGCCAGCAAGGATATGACATGAGGCGGCATTTATGCGAGGTGAGATCTGGTGGAGAGGAGAGACTAAAATAACTTATAGCATTTCCTCACTTTCCCTCTCCTAGATCGTGCAAAGATTTATAAAATCATGCGAAGGTTTATAAGCACATAAAGCACATAATTACACCATAAATAAAACAGAAGCCCCGGTTTTGATAAATACAGATGTAGATGCATATAGATATATGTGCAAACACGTACATCATTGTGGGCTCCCCCCGCCCCCCAAATATTTTTACAAGAGGAGAAATGATGCTGTTTTGTACCCAGTTTCCCTGAGGCTGCCTGTTGCAGTCATTACTTGTTTTCACCGCTAGAGGGCCACCCACGAGGGTGAGCTCTGTGCTCGTGGACCAGGAGGTAGCCTTAACTGTCCTGATTTCTTAGTCTTCCTCAGCTCCCTAGTAGTACCCCCTGCTGCTTAGTTTCTCTATCTCACCATCCATTTATCTTTTATTTATTTTCCTTTTCATACGCAAACATTTGGCAAACACTGCTGGCTTTTGAAGGTCAGTACATGCATTACTGACAACTATCATTTACCGATCACCTCTTGAGAGCAAGGGACCAGTCTGTATGTTTTGCCTCTGTGCGCTCCATGTGCAGAGCAATGCCTGGCACATCTTCAAGGGTTGCAGAATCTGTGTGCTTACCTAGCTCTGTTATCCTTGCTCTGCAAAGGGAGGTGGAGACTTGCACTGGATTTCAGATTTCACTTTATTGAGAGAAAACTGAAACTTAGAGATGGTTAAAAAGAATCACATGGTTACACATCCACTGAGGGCATAATCAAGATTTCTGCTTAGCTTTGAAGCTTTCCTTATTTCTTCTTCATCCCACGGATGCAAGAAAAGGAAAGGTTTTTGTGACCATATATAACATTTTAAGCTGAAATATCAGTTTGACTCGTTTTTCAATGGTCTGCATTCCCAGTAGAGGGAGAGTTTTTCCTGATGTCTCCTTCACTTAACGCCAGTCTGCTAAGTATCTCTGAGGACTTGCAAGGTTGAGTTGCCAGTGTCCATCTGAAGTGTTGGCTTATGACGTGTGACTTCATATTTCATTTAAAGAATCAATGGTTTCTAAGCAACTAACTGGCTCGGTTTTCAGTGTCAAAAGAAATAGGCATTTGAGGTAAGTCAGTCTTTTTGTCTATATATCTATCCATCCACACACAGACACATGGGTATACATATGTGCACATATAGGTATACCTATGTGCCTATGTGCACATAAATGATAGTTACCCTTTCTTGGCTTCTGCTACTTTCCTGACACAGTTTCTTGTTCTTTTTTTTTTTTTTTTTTTTTTTTTTTTTTTTTTTTCGGAGCTGGGGACCAACCCACCTGACACAGTTTCTTAAACAGGTTCTGTGCCTCGCTGTTTCTGTATCTTCTTTCTCCCTGGGAGGTCATAAATTGGCATCGAAATGGACAGCCACGAGAGATCCGTGGTGTCTGCTATCTAAATGCATTCAGTCCAACTCCTTGCTGAAGTGATAGAAGTGACTTTTATTTTAATGTCTTTTGATCTTGGCTAAAATCCATTACTATCCTACCTAGTAATGAGAAGGTTGTAGCATTCTAACTGGGAGAAATTTAAGAAGTGAGTGGTGTCTTTGTGACATGTTGGAACCTCTTTTGGGTATATACCCAGCAGTGACATAGCTGGGTCCTGAGGTAGAACTATTCCCAGTTTTCTGAGAAACCACCAGATTGATTTTTAAAGTAGTTGTACAAGCTTGCACTCCTCCCAGCAACAGTGGAGTGGTCCCTTTGCTCCCCGTCCTCGCCAGCACATGCTACCCCTTGAGTTTTTGATCTTAGCCATTCGGATGCATGTAAGGTGGAACCTCAGAGTTGTTTTGATTTGCATTTCCCTGGTGACTAAGGATTTTGAACATTTCTTTAAATGTTTCTCTGCCGAGGCACCAACCAAAGAACATACATGGGCTGGACTTGGGCCTCCCTGCAAACATGCAGCAGATGTGCAGCATGGTCTTCATGGGGGCTTGAACAACTGGCCTGGGGAGCCTTCCCAAAAGCTGTTGCCTGGACTTGGGATATGCTCTTCGAGTCGGGCTGCCCTGTCTGGCCTCAGCGGGAGAGGATTAATTTAGCCTCCCAGAGATTTGATGTGCCAGGATGAGGGGATACAGGGGTCGGGGGCACCAGCTCAGAAGAGGAGGAGGGATGGAGGAAAGATTGAGGGAAGGTGTGACCAGGAGGGGGCAGTGAATGGACAAAGTGAATAAGTAAAAAAATGAAACAAAATATTATTTTCAAGAAAAAAAAGTGAATAATATCTGCTCAAAAAGAAGATACCTGGATCTTAGAACATGTACCCTAAACCCTTCTACCTTTTTTTTTTTTTTTTTTTTTTTTTTTTTTTTTTTTTTTTTTTGAGCTGAGGACCCGAACCCAGGGCCTTGCGCTTGCTAGGCAAGTGCTCTACCACTGAGCTAAATCCCCAACCCCCTTCTACCTTCTAACAAAAAAACTTCAAGAACGTATTTAACGTAGCTAGTGTACAGATACAGGCAGGATTCCTTTGTTCGATGCTAGAGACCTGAAGCACAGTTGAGAGAAGGTGGAAGAGTTCTAGTATTCCTTTATTTTAAAAAGAATTGTGTGCGGATCCCTCTGGTAACTGAAGTAACTAGATCAATTAAGTGATTCTATCAGTAGACAAGAACATGCTCAAGGGCTGATGATCCCCACGAAAGACACGCCAGATGCAGTAAGGAGAATTAAAATGAACTTCAGCATGCAGTTGAAATGCTCACAACACTCCCCGGTCAGCTCCGTTTAACTCTTTAAATACCGGACTTGTTAACCTCCACTTCTGCTCTTTGTTGGCCACACAGCTACAGTAAGCACTGACACACTATATTGCTCTTCCTGACTAAGATTTCTCGCTGAGCATGACGGGAATTTGGTCTTAACCTAACCATCACCATCCCTACCTGAATTCTTGCTTTCCCGATGCTACAGAAAAGCAGAAAACCATGACATCTGAGGTTCAACTGATTTAGATCATGTTTTTCTTGCAAGGGACTGAGGAATTCCTTCCATGTCAAACTTGATCCATCTTCCAGAATGCAACAGTGGCAAGGTAGTAACCCTTCGGAATTCCCTCAATGTAGACATTGTAGAGACATAGTTATTTTCTTTTTTAATGTATGTGTATGGGTGCTTCGCCTGCATATATGGCTGGGTACCATCTGTGTGCAGTGCCCATGGAGGCCAGAGGAGGGCATTGGATCCCATGCAGCTAGAGTTATAGACAGTTGTAAGTCACCATGTGGGTGGAGGGAATCAAACCTGGGTCTTCTGGAAGAAGAAGAAGAAGAAGAAGAAGAAGAAGAAGAAGAAGAAGAAGAAGAAGAAGAAGAAGAAGAAGAAGAAGAAGAAGAAGAAGAAGAAGAAGAAGAAGAAGAAGAAGAAGAGGAGGAGAGAGAAAGAGAGAAAGAGAGAGAGCTCGAGCGAGCATGTGTGTGTGTGTGTGTGTGTGTGTGTGTGTGTGTGTGCGCGCGCACGTGTGCAAAATAAGTTTATTTCTCAACCTGCCCTTCACTCAGGTGTCTGCTGTGACCCACTGCCCACAGTGTCACTTCAATGAATTTCATGTTCCCGTGCTGCCCAGCCACATATGTCCACCTTAACGTAGGGCTGTGACTCATTGGGAGACCGATGCTTTGCGATTTGTTTGCTTTCTTTCTCGGTGAATGACAATGGGCCAGACAAAGGACACCTCTGTTTTTTTTTTTTAAAGGAAAGAATGAGAAAAGCGAAAGACTCTCTTCCAGTTTTTTTTCATGACCTCAGAATAAGTGAGAATAAGAAATGGTTTTAAGAAACTCTTTGCCCCCGCCGGCATCCCCAGACAAAGGCTTGTTAGTGCAATTAATATTTGAAAGAATCTTAGAGATGTTAAATTATTACAGTTAATGAGGGGGGATCTCGCTTTCTGAGAAGTCTTATTCTCTGCAACAGAAAGATGGGTATATCAAAAAGCATACGATTCATGGCTCTGGCAAGAATATGGGGAATATTTCAATTGTTGCTTCTAGAAATGGACCCCAAAGCTAAATTAAACCTTCCCTACCCCTGGATTTGTGATGTTTCTCTATATCATTACTCTTGGCTCTTGTTCTGTAAATTTAACAAAGACGACCAGTATGTGAAGATGTCCTTTCACCTTCCGATTGTCAGAGGCTCTCTGTACTCAGACCCAGTCTATCATCTCCCTGCTAGACGGATGCTGTTGGCTTCCAGTAACGCAGTGGGAGAAAGACTCTTCTCCCAAGCCCAGCGATTGCAGCTTAGCTCCTACTGTAACTTTGCAGCATCCTCCAACACCTCAAAAGATTGCTTGCCATAACTGATAGCATGTCCCCAAACCGGGCTCCTGATTTTGCTGGTTTGCTTGTTTGTTTGTTTGTTTGTTTTGTTTTGTTTCTTTTTAAGATCCACAAATGCAGAAAAATTCCCTGACCAATGGAAAATGGACCATGTTGGTTCTTCATTTATCTCGAAATGAAAACTAGAAAAAGAGAGAGGCAGAGTCTGCAGGGGAAGAAGAAAGACAGTTCAAATGTAGAGGCGGCCTGAGCATCCTACGAGCCACTATGGCTGTGCTTTACACACTGTTCAACACCAGGTAAGCCCAGCGGCCTCCTCATGCTTCCAGGCTGAAACCATCACATGCATGCTTAATTCCTACAGTCATCATTAGTGTGGCCTTTGTAGTATTAAGGAAAACACCATCATAGCTTACAGAATTTTTATAAAGAAGTGCTGTACAGATATTGGCACATTTCTTTCCTTCTTTCCTTTCACTTTCTTTTCTGTTTCACTTTGTTCTTCTCATGGAAAGGAACCTAAAACCTTGTTTCAGAGCATTTAAAAATTTGCAGATAAAACTGGTATATTAACATCACCATTTGCATTTATTACTGACTTATTTTCTTTGCTGTCTAAAGTCTAGAGTCTTATTCTAGATGTTTTGCTAAAAAGCAATCGAGTTTTTGTTATGTTACTTATAGAGGCCCATTCCCTTCTTAGAATAGAAGTAATAAGGTTAATATTTTCTACTTCCCAGGGCACTGACAGAATATTGTGAAACTGTGGCAATGAATAAGCTGCTATTGCTGGGTCTAACCTTGGTACCCAGAAGGCAAGGCAGGGCAAGGCTAGGGCAAGGCTACTTTGTGCTGCTTAGCAATACCTTGTTGCACAAAATAGTTTCATAAGCCATCATAAAATTATACTACATTACTAACATTCAATCTATCTCCCATTATTTATTTCCTTCTTCAAGATTTCCCTTAGAAAGAGTTTTGGACCTCTTTAGAATTTTCTCATATAGTCTTCTGAGGCTTTTAAGTTTTGAAATGATGATGTCCAGTTCATTAAAAGTAAGTATATAAAATGATAGCTGAGAATGTTCAAAAGTGCTTCTCCTACTTGGCTTTTTCTCCTCCAGGACACATCCTCAGTCCTGGCTGGCCCTCTCCATAGTCAGGTGTAAAGGAATTGGCAACTGGGAAAATATTTAAAAGCACTGGCTGCATGTGTCCAAGATACCTTAGATATTCCTAGTTTTAATATGGAAAGGAAGGCAAGACACGGATGGCATATGAATCGTTTAGACACAAAATGTTCCCAGAGAGTCGCATGGTTGAAGGTTGGATCCCCAGCTGATGGAGCTGGGGATAGATCACTGGATCACAAGAATGATAGCCCACAGACCAGTGAGCAGTTAGGAGGCAGTCCTTGAAGGACATCTGTCTCTGACATCTTCTCTTCTCTTTGCTTCCTGGCTGTCAGGTGAACAGCTCCACCCTCTCGATACCACATCACTCAGCCTCTTCAGCCTCTAAGGCAGTGATTCTCAACCGTGGGTTGTGACCCCTTTTGGAAGTGGTATAGCAGATACTTACATTACAATTCATAACAGTAGCAAACTTACGATTACGAGTTAGCAATGAAATACTTTTACTGAAGGGAGTCAGGCTCACCACAACACGAGGAACTGTAGTAAAGGGTTGCAGCATCAGGAAGGCTGAGAGCCCAACCGACAAGCAATAGAGCCAGGTGACCTTGGATTAAACTTTCAAATCCAGGAGTCTAAGTAAATCCTTCCCCTTTGACTTTGATTTATGAGGGGGCTTGTCAATCATAAAGATTGGCTAGCAGAGGTACTTGATGTCCCAGCATTTTAGAGGCAGCAGGGACCTCGGAGATCACTTTCATGGGTGAGAAGACAATTGGGCCTGGAAGTTAAAGTAGCTTCCTTATCTACACAATTAGCTGTCTTTAGAACCTTGATCAAGTCTCATATGCCATCCTCCGTTCTCAAGCTAATGTGGACTTTGCCTTGTGGGTTACATTATGGCTGGCAGGCTAAAGCTAGAGGCTTCTTAATAACAACCTTGAGAAGACTTCTTTTATGTAAGAATAGTTGTCCCTTCATGTCCTAAGGACATTGAATCCCCCAGAGAAGCCAGACTCACATAAAATAGGATCCATTTGCACAGAACTTGTGCCCCTCCTCCTGTGTACATTAAATTAACCTAGATTATTCATCCCACATGATGTAACGCAAGGTTTTGATACAGTATTGCTTACAGAATATTGGTAAACAAAATGTCTGCATGTGGTTAATGTAGATGCAAGTTTCCCCCAATTATCTGCCATCCACAGTTGAATCCACAGATTCAGAACCCAACCACAGTTTCAGGGCCAGGTCACATGTGCTAAGACATTGACTGAATGGGCTCAGGAGATGGCTCAGAGGGCAATGTACCATGCCTGCTGTGTAAATGTGAGGATCTGAATTCGAGTCTCTAGGTCCTGTGTTCAGGGCTGATATTGTGTATTTTCAGGAGTCATCCATCTACCTTGTTTGCTTGGTTTTTAGATTTAATCTGAAAATCTCATGTATGTATATAATTTATACTGATCGTATCCATTCTTCATCCATGCCTCCTACTCCAGCTCCTCTCAGGTGCCCCATCACATCTTCCTCTCAAGCTAATGTCTGTCTGTCTATATGTCTTTCTGTCTACCTATTAACATTAATCTTTCATGCATGGTTCTCACTCTTCTTTATGAATGGAGGCCACTTTGACATCCCATCTGGGTTATTTTAAACGAGCCATTCCTTTAATTCATTTTCATGCCATTTCTCAGGACTTTTTCTTTAAGTACAGCAATTTCTCTCATCACCTACCTACACAGCCCTCTCCAACAGACTCCATTACCATAGCTGAGCACACCATGTCACTGTTTTGTATCCAACACAATAATGCAATGTACCACTCTCCTGAGAGTCTCTCTTAGTGTCTCCTGAGGTTGCTCTAGAAATGGTTCAGTGCCATGTGTTCTCCCTGCCTGTAAACTCTTTTTGCTTTGCTCTTTTTCCTGGTGAGAAGTCCCACCTTATGCTTCAGCCATCAGTCTGTCTGCCTCTGGAAAGACATTCTTGGTCAAACACTTAGAGGTACAATTTGCCTCTATTACAAACTACATATTGGAAGCTGTGTGTGTTGGAGCCGAAGAGATACCTCAGGAGATAAGAGCACTGGTTACTCTTCCAGAAGATGCAGATTCAATTCACAGCACCCACATAGCAGTTCACAACCAGAGGTAACTTCATTCCCAGAGGTATCTGACCCCTTCTTCTGGACTCTACAGGCACTGCATACATATGGTGCACATATCTACAGGCAAGCAAAAACACTCAGGCATACACCCCCCCCAAAAAAAACTTTAAAAATATAAAAATCTTAATGTGTGTCGTTTATATATGGTATTGCCCGTTTTTTTTTTTTTTCTTACTATGATGTCTTTTTTTTTTTTTTTTATTAACTTGAATATTTCTTATATACATTTGAGTATTATTCCCTTTCCGGTTTCCGGGCAAACATCCCCCCCCCTCCCTTCCTTATGGGTGTTCCCCTCCCGACCCTCCCCCATTGCCGCCCCCAACAGTCTAGTTCACTGGGGTTCAGTATTAGCAGGACCCAGGGCTTCCCCTTCCACTGGTGCTCTTACTAGGATATTCATTGCTACCTATGAGGTCAGAGTCCAGGGTCAGTCCATGTATAGTCTTTAGGTAGTGGCTTAGTCCCTGGAAGCTCTGGTGGCTTGTCTTTGTTGTACATATAGGGTCTCGAGCCCCTTCAAGCTCTTCCAGTTCTTTCTCTGATTCCTTCAACGGGGGTCCTATTCTCAGTTCAGAGGTTTGCTGCTGACATTCGCCTCTGTATTTGCTGTATTCTGGCTGTGTCTCTCAGGAGCGATCTACACTTCTGCACTTCTTTAAACTATCAGCAAGAGGTCTTATTCCTTTGTGCTATTTCATTACAGAAAATTTGGAAGTACCCTTGTCAAGAAACACAGAACTAAAAGTCACCCAGGATCCCACCCACACAGCTACAGAATCTCACAGTTCCTCCTTCTGCAAGAATATCACAGCCTAGAAAACCCTCAAATGTGGACTTAAAGTGATACTAACACACTAACTATCACAATAAGGGAACAAAGTGAACAGAAACTCCAGCACAGAATAAGCACAATTATCTTCTTCTCATATTTATTTTCCTATAAAATATCAACATACTTTCACATCCTTCTGTGCCATCCAAATTTCCTCTGGCTAGGTCATCACGTGTAGTTCTTTTATACTGGAAATATATAAAAATGCTTTAGAAAGTGAGCTCTGCAAAAACCGATGCTTCTTAAGTAGGTAACCGCAAACGTCTGTGACAGTTCCTAATTAGCCAGAGAATAGAGGAGCATAATGTTCCACTTTAAAGCTGAGAATTTCATGATTTTTCTATAAATAAATCCCTTTGACGCACTGGCGTCATGTGCATGGAAGCCACAGAATGACAGCTTCATCGCCAGCCCACTCGGTCCACTGCCATTTGTGAGGTTAGCAGGTAATCAAAACCCACAGCTACTTCTTTGTAGAGATAATTCTAGCTCTGATGAGCATGGCAGTCCCATTCCAAATTAAGCCTTCTTCTATAGGAGAAAAGAACATTCAGCAATGGCTGACAACCAACATGACTAACAAGTGTCACAAAGACCCAGCTTCTGCACTGTAACAGCTCAAATCATCTTGCACCATGGACTCCTCCCTTCCCACAAGAAAGTAAACAATGCATGGGGATTTTCTTCTTTTTGTTACCATTTCATTTCGTTTTGTTGTAGGGTCTCTCTGTGTAGTCCAGGTTAATTTTTAATGTTCTCACAGGAAGAAAGCTATGGTACATGCAAATCCACCTCATTTCTTTCTGCCGTCATACCACTGGTATAAAAAGGCAGGAAAGGTGGTCAATTTAAGCACTTGCTTCAGTGAAAATATTAAATATTTTCCACCCCAAGGATGGTTCGGTCATGAGCAATAGATTCTGCAGATGCTGCTAAATCGAATCCGTATCTGCAGAGTGCAGATGTATGCTGCTTTTCGGTGAATTGCAATACCTTCTTTGACACTGTCTATCAACACTGATGTGGTCTTTCCATGTGAAGCCCTGGAGGTATGCTTTCCATATAGAGCCTTTCATTTACATGCACAGATCTTATGATACCCAGAGCTGAGCTACTTAAATCAGAATGAATGGCATCTCTAGGATCAGGGGTCATGGTGTGTGTGGCTTTTAGGTTAATAACATCCTGAAACAATGCATCCTAATGCCATAAATCTTTGTGCATTGTCTGTGGAAGGAGTCCAAAGATTTGGTCATTTCCTCAATTGCTTTGTCAGCCTCAGATATCGGAGATTCCTGGCTTTACACTAAATAGAACTGGGCACATTTTCCTTCACAGTTATGCAGTCACATCACAACAGATATTTAGATATTTATAATCTAGTGATGAAACAGGGGCAGGGAAAGTCTTTTCCAGAAAGCTCCTGAAATGTTTTCCAGTACCACTAGTCCAGGATAGATAGGCTATTGAAATAATCTGTAGTGAAATGACATCAGTTTCATGCATAGAAACATTTAGGAAGGATGGCAGTGGTGGTGGTGGTATGCCTTTTATCTCACAGAAACGTCGTCATTTGTTGCTTATTAAGGTGTTATTAGCAACCCATTTTAAAAGCTGTGAGAATAAGCAGTCAGTGGAATTCCTTGGTACTTCTCCTACCAGAGTGTCAGAGAGAAAGATGTCTACTGCATATACTGTGCTCCCAAGAAGTCCCCTGAGCACTCTTCCTTGGTGTGCATAGCAAGATTAATTATTCTTAGGCAGAGTGGGCCTTTCCTTGTATTGATTTATGAACATGTGGTGTACTGTCCAAACCTAGGAGTTGCCCAAGCACTGTCGGCTTCAGATGCACTGTCAGCCTCAGATGCACTGTGGGTGATTTTTATGAATATTGAGGTGATGGGGTTTGAAAATTATATACTAAGGGAAGAGATAAGAAAGGACTCAAAGATATCCTGTAAAGTATCAGCCATTTTCATTGCCAAATCCTTTCTCTCTGAGTGACAGAGAGACAAGCTGACTGCAGCTTGCCACAGGTAGCTGGGTTCTACAGAAGGTTTTCCTTCATAAAGTCCTCTGTCCTAGAGGGTGGAGTGGAGAAAAGATTGGGAATTGTTATGATATTTGATTGAATTTTCTACTTTTTAGCCAAGTCAGTAACCTCATCAAGGCCATTGACACAAATATCAAATATGTAGTTGTTCACATGGATATATCCTTATATATGATTCCATTTTTTTCAAGAAGAAAAGATAATTACTGAAATGGAAAATAATAATAAATATTCCTTTTATTGGCTTTCTTGGCTCTTAATCAATCAGCAAATTGGATTTTCAGAGTTAGACAAAGGGAAAATTACTTTTGCTCTCAGCATGATGGTGTCTTGTAGCCTATGCCAGAATACGGAGCCAGACTGATAAATACTCTTCATCGATTCAAATTATTAATTAAAATTCAAATCAAACTTGAGCCTGTAAGAAAACCTGAGCAGGAGTCTCTTCAGTTATGAAAAGTGTCTAAAGCGCTCTTGTTTTGTTTGCATGTTTTCCCACCCATGCCCTAGGACTTCTATCGCTGTGACTGAGAAAGCTATTGAGAGCAAAGGTGAGCTCTGCAAACTTTCCTAACAAGCTGAGGAGGAGGGCAGCGCACCCTGGCAGAACTTGCAAGAATATGATAATGAAGTAAGAGGCAAGAAGAAATGAAAATGCTCTCTGTCGGATGACTAAAATTCAAGGCACATAAGAATTCAAGAAACTAGATAGATCGAAACCGAGCAATCCAATTAAAAATGGGGTACAGATATCTGGGGTACACAGAGAATTTCCTAGAGAGGGATCTCAAATAGCTGAGAAACACTCGAAATGGTCATCCCTTAGTCATCAGGGAAATGCAAACCAGAACTACTTTGAGATTTCATCTTACTGTCAGAACTGCTAAGATCAATAACACAAGTGGTTGTGTATAACACCAGATCATGCTAGTGAGGATGTGGATCAAGGGGAACACTCCTCCACTGCTGGTGTGCAAACGTGTATAGCCCCTATGGAAATTAATGTGATGGTTCCTCAGAAAATTGGGAATTGATCTACCTCAAGGCCCAGCTATACTACTCTTGGGCAGATACTCAAAAGACACTGCACCTACCACAGGTCATTTGCACAACTATTTTTATTGTGGCTTTATTCAAAATAGCCAGAAACTAGAAACAATGTGGATGTCCCTCAATCAAAGAATGAATAAAGAAGATGTGGTACATTTACACAATGGAGTATTACTCAGCCGTTAAAATATGGCATCATGAAATTTGCAGACAAATAGAACCAGAAAAAAAAAAAATCATCTGGAGTGAGGTAATCCAGACCCAGAAAGACAAATACGATATGTACTCACTTCTAAGCGGATAGTAGCTTTTAATTAAATGATAGCCAAGCTATAAGATATGGAGAAGTCAGGTAAAGAGGAGGGTTCGGGGGGGGGGTGCATGGATCATTCTGGGAAGGGGAAATTGAATAGATTTTGGGCTGGACTGGGAGTGGGTGGACGTGGGAGTGGGAGGGATCATGTTGGGAAGATGAATGGAAGGAGAGAGTGCAGGAATAGGCAGCTGAGATTGGGGAGATCATAGGGAGTAGTGTGGAAACCTTGTGCAGTAGAAACTTCCTGGAATCTATGAGGGCGATCCTAGTGAGGACTCCAAGGAATGGGAGATACAGAGTCTGAACTGTCCATCTCTCATATTTCCCTGCTCCTTCCAAATTTCATCCCAAATCTTCTAACCAGAGAGGCAGATTGAGAATGAAAATGATTTACAAGGAGGTGATTTACAAGGGAGGTGGTGGCACTCAGGAGGCAGAAGCAAGTGGATCTCTGAGTTCAAGGCCAGCCTGGTCAACAGAATGAGTTCCTGAACAGCCAGGGCTACACAGAGAAATCCTGTCTTAAAAAAACAAAACCAAAATGAAAGAAAGAAAGGAAGAAAGAAAGAGAGAAATGAAGAAAGAAGGAAATGGATTTACCTGCATTCCCCTTCTTTGACAGTAGGTGTATGTACAATCTCACTAGGAATCTCAGGCAAACCATTGGATTTTTCTCTTCTTGGAAGGAATAACTAGAAAGTGCACTAAATCAATGTGTAGTCACACCTGAATGGAGTGGCAAAGGATCCCACTCACTGATGATTCCGGCCTCTGTGTGTGTGTGTGTGTGTGTGTGTGTGTGTGTGTGTGTGTGTGTGTGTGTGGTATGGTTGTAACAAATGAACACTTAGTAGAAGCTTCTAAAACAGCAGGAAATGGACTTCTGCTTTGTTTTTAAAACGAGACCAAATCAGTTCCAGCTGACAGAGGGATTAAAATAAATAAGTTAGTGTAACTCAGGACAACACCAGGCTCTAAAAACCAAAGTGGGTCATCCACTTACAGAATGTTCACATTCCAGACACACCCTAAACTGATGGGCTTGCTGTGCAAACTCTAATGGAGAAAGCCCACTTAACACATTTATCTGCATACATATATATGCATATCATAAACTAGTTTCTAATGGTTGCAGGCTATTGATTTAAAATCCACTGCTCATCTAATGCTTTCAAATTAACTGCTTAGATTCATAGTGTTGATTTTATTAAGGTTCATTTAAAATAGCGAAATGTTTCCCACGTGGCTTTAATTTTTCTAAGCAGTTATGACCATATTTACTTCCCTCCCAAATCCGGACGATTAAGGGCAGTTTTTCCCATTTTGCAATCACGGAAATTTAAACATAGAACACGTATGTGACTCACTCAAGGTTATGTGGGAGGTGGGAACCCGTGTCATTAGATGAATTCAGCACAGTCCAGCTTTGGAGTTTGCCTTGACACACAGCCTTTCTCTGATTGGATGAGAAGATGTCCCGACTATAATATCAGTTAGTGAACTATTAGCTTTACTTATTCCTGAGACATCTCTCGTATGCCCAACTCAACTGACATTGTCAAAGAGGACCTGAAGAGTAAATCAAAAGGCATTTATTACGATTTTCATCAAGTTCATTTCTCTGTGACTTTATTATGTTCAGCCACGCCCTCAGAAATAGTTAAAAAAACAACAGCCCTTTTCTTACATTAGTCTTTGACAGAGTGTCAATTAATTTTTGTTATGCTCTTTTAGGTTTGCTCTGCATATGTTGAATGTTCTTTGAAGGTGAATTTGCAGGGCGAGCCTCCCAAATAGGGTGGGAAAGGAATTGGTCCATATTCTTTAATTTCCTGACAGGAGCTTGCTCTCTACCTCCAGCTATCCACTCACTGGCTTCCTCCCTTCTTCTGTGGCTTAAGAAAGTAGGGAAGGAAAAGAGACTTGGGGAGCAGGGGATACCATGGTGGCTTAGTGTAAATGAGACTTAGTTGTCCTTGGATTCTGTTGCCATTGATGAGCATGCTGGCTTGTTTTATGTCAACTTGACTTACAGTCTTCTGAGAGGAAGAAACCTCCATTGAGAAAATGTCTCCCTAAGACTTGGCCATAGGGAAACTTGCAGAGCATTTCCCCCTTCCCTTCCCTGCCTCTTTCACATACACAATATATATGATGTGTATGTGTGTGCATATGTAGATGATGTATATGTATATATTACGAAGTTATTGGCTACAGGTTAGAGCTCAGTGTGGTTTGAGGTAAGAGGTACTCTGTGGTTTTGTTCTGTGGCTTGCTATCTGAGCTGTACTCATTGGTATTGAATAGAGGTCTGCACTTGACCTCTATTTAAGAATGCCTGAATACAACCACATCGACTAGCCACAGTGGTTGACCTCAGAAAGGCAGAATGCCTAGCTTACACCTGTGCTGACAAAGAAACACCTTTCCTGAAAGCCATGGTTCTCTGTTCCAGGTTTCCCAATAGCTAGAGTATTTCAGAGTGGTCTGAAAACGCACGGGAAAAATGGAAAGGAAGCAGATTAGATGAGGCATCTTTGTTGTTATTAGCAGCCGATGGGGACGTTTTCTCTTGTATAGGTTTCCTTCTTTGCCCATTTTGTGGCTTGTTTTTGGGGTGATGACAATGATGACATTTTATAGAGACTTCTTAAAACAATTCTCACACTTTGGTTTTTAGTTTTCTCTTTTTGGGACATTTGCTTTTTGTTATGAGTAGTGGATGGGGTAGGGGTGGAGGTTGGGTAGGGGTAGGGATGGGCAAATGTGGGGTGGAGCTGAGAGAATTGGTCTCAAGTGGTCCAGGATGACCTCAAACTCACTATGTAATGGAGGATGACTTAAACTCAGGATCTTCCTGTTGTCACCTCCAAAATGGGGAATACAGTTGAGTACCACTAGGCCTGGATTAGTTCCCATTCTCAATAGAAAGAGAACTATTATAATAGGCCTTTAAGTTTGACAAAGACACAGAATCCAATTATTCATTAAACCTTTACCTCTTTGGTTTCAAATTAATTTCTAATTTCTCATGACAAAGTGGAAGATGTGCATTCATGTAGCTGTCCCTGTGTGTGGCCTTTCTATAAAGGGACAACACATTGTGGCAAGAGGAGGACAGGAAAGAGAAGGGAAGGTGGGGGTGGGGGAGCAACAAGAAAGGAGTAGGGTCCTCCTGGCATAACGCCTTTGATCTGAAGCAAATTGTCTTAATTCTTTCAAAATAGTAAATGTGCCTATTCTATGATGCCATATCTGCTATGTGTGACATCAAGAAGGCCCAGGGGAGACAAATCACACATATTTGTGTGAAATGACCCTCTGCTCCTACATATAACTAACTTTTAGTTTCTACTTCTTTCTCATATGAATCAAGTACTGTTCATGTGTAGAGTGGTTATGTAAGAACCAGGCTGCCAGCCCGGGCAACACTCATGTCTTGGAGAAGTAATGGGAAGTTCTGTACCTGGCAACCCAAGAGTTGGCCTTGATGAACAGAGCTGCCACTGAGGAGTCCTGGCCAATAGAAATGGATTTTCCTCTCCTTCCTCATGTGTGAGATTGTTATTCTGATCTCATAAATGGTAAAATGGATGTGCGTCCTTTGTTGTTTCGAGCAATTAATGATGTGGCTTTTTAAAAAAAATGATGATAAACATAATTTTATTTCTCTAAATTTTTCAAAAGCAAGAATAAATTTCTTGTATATAATTTGACGTGGACAACATCTCTTGAGATAGGCAAGAAGTGGGGGAAGGAATAGGAAGTTATAGAAAAGGGAAGCATAGTGTATGGTGATAACGTTCAGGCACTATAGCTGGTCTTTGCTACTTTGTGTGTTCTTTGACTCACTTTTTATCCACACCCCAAGTTTCACCCTCTATCAATAGATACAAAGAAGAATAAAAGGAGATGGAGATAGAGAGGAGAGGGAAAGGGAGGGAGAAGGAGAAGAGGAGGGAGGGGGAGGGGGGGGGGGTGGGAGGGGGGGGGGGGGGGGAGGGGGGGGGGGAGGGGGGGGGGGGGGGGGGGGAAGGGGGGGGGGGGGGGGAGGAGGGGGAGGGGAGGGAGAGGGAGGGAGAGGAGAGGAGAGAGGAGAGATATCCCTGAATCTAATTTCTTTCCTTTTATTTCTTCTGTGAACACAAGTACTAACAAACCACCGCCAATCCCCACCCCTCTAATCCCCCAATGACCAACAACTGCTCATCCTACCTATAGGGGCCCTAACATTTATATATACCATCTGAGAAGTTCACAGAATTCCAAACATCACACGATTGCAGAAACTATCTGCTGCTGGCAAAACCATGCATCTGGTAGAGTGCGAGGCAAATCACAGTCAGCTGCTGCATAGACTATGAATCAGCCTCACCTCCCTACACCTAAGATTAAAGTGAAAACACATTCTTTGATATCTCTGTGTTTTTTTTTTTTAGAGAAATCAAAGTTCCAGAATTCTTGTTAGGGTGTACTGCACAATTCTGTCTTCTAACATTGTTTTTGTAGTTATGATCTCTCCCAGAGATTGCATTTTATATCATTCACTAAGAATATAAATTGGCAGTACGTGCTTAATAATAAGTATAATTTATAGGTAATGCAAAATACAGCACAAATCTTATCTTTCCATCAATCAAGGAAATAACATTACTGCCACAAAATAATATCATTATATATGTGTCCACATAAACTCATGCAAATGCAAGCACTTATGGACATGTACATCCCCACGCAACACAGACCTAGGCCACCTTTATCTCCTCTCTGTATTATAAATTAAAAATGTCTTTCTGGGTTGTCAAAGTAGCAATTATCCCCCTCCTCCATAGCTAAACCCAGAGGGGATAGCCACAGTTCATATGAAGCAGCGCTTGGCTGCACAACCTACCTGAGTATAAATATTATTTCACAATACAGATCTCACAGAGTCTTTTCCGGCTGTCTGTACGTGTACCTGACTGATCAAGTTTGTTAGTCGGAAACAGAAGGTAGTTTTACAACAAAAGAAAAACGGGGAAAAAAGCCTTTCTTCTAGACTTTGGTTATTGCAATTTATAGAGACAAAGTCAAGATTTAGTTTCTGAAACAGTATTCGGTACTCTCGTGTATATGAGGATTTCGCTGCACGACACCACCATGACAAATGTCTCCCAACCATGATGTAATATAACACAAGGTACGGGAGAACAAAAGCCCAATGTCTCAGGATAATGACCTCTCTCCTTGGGGAGCAAATCCAACCAGGCTTTATCTCTCCCTGATGTGAAACCTAAGATCCACACCCACAGAGTTTAATTACCTGACTAGAAGACCAACAGGAATGACTGCATTTACCTCAGAGACAACCTGAGATTCTGAGAGGGACAAACATTCGGAGATGATATCTATACATTAATACTCAAAAGAGCAGATCTGCTCGAAGGTCTCCTACAGGAGAATAATGACTCATCCTTCTTCGGATATTAATTATTATCCAAAGTTTAAGGGAGAAGAGTGGATAGCTTTTGTGCTGGTTCCTTCTGTGAGCGCCAAGGTTTCTGACTCTGTAAGAACCAGTACTATTTCCAATTCTGAACTGCCACTGGACTTCTTCAGGTAACACTTCTAGAAGGTTCTGGAACTAATCATAGCTATGTACCCCTGTATTCACTGAGAGAATGTGGTCTACCTGCAAGGGTGAGGCAGTATGTTGGCTTAACTTGCTTTTTTCCTCCTTGTCCACACTGGAGGGATTCTTGCCTTCGAAAACTGTATTCTAAGAAGTGTTCCTTCTTTTGGAAAGTGGGAAAAGGCCAACTATCTTCTATGCCCCTCTAGAAGGCAGCATCCACACGGAGAAGGGAACTGACTTCTATTTCTTGTAGAGAGGGCTTTCCATAGCACTTTAGGTTTAATTTTTATGACGTAGCAGCACAGGCCAGAAGAGTTTACAAACAGGAAAAACAAAACAAAACAAAAAACCTCCAACAGCCAGAGGATAATGTAATGCGACACCCTCCCCCCACCCCCTGCTTTTTTGCATTTTGTCCTTCACTTGGGATAACTAGGATTTTTCTAAATCTTACTTTGGAAGAAGATGAACTACTTAAGTAAGTATTTCCGATCGCTCCCTCCCTCCTCCCAAACACCTACCAACCCACACCGAACAATAGGAGGATGATTACACTCTTCACTCTTCCCTTTCCATTTCAGAATCACAAAGGAGTAACGGAGCTGCTTCGAGCTTCATTTAGCACCCAGTGACTACTCGGGAATAGATTCACTTGTCGCACTTGCGGTTTAGCGGCAGAGATCTGGCTTCAGAAGGAGCGATCAAAACAGATAAGCTTGGCATCAAAAATTCCAAAGGGCGAGACTCTCCTAAGGAACAGAACTTTTGAGTGGCCACGTGGCGGGAGGAGCCGTCTGCAGCTTTGAAATCTAAGGGGGAAACCATCACCTAAGTCCGTCTCTGCATTTCTCCTGTTTTCAGGGAGCCTCCTCAAAATGTCCTAGAGAGAACGTGAGGTGTCTGTTGGTTACTCATAAGTTCACAGAACTTCAAAACTAGTTATCGCACAAGAGATGTTTCTACCGCGCGCGTGATAATTAAAGCTGAACAATTAGAGCAGGCTCCCCGAGCGCCATCTTCAATCGTCTGCCCTGGAGCTGGCATCACTACAATGACAGTTGTCACCGGGATGGATAAACACAAAGTATGGAAGCTTAAAATTAATCTTTTCATTGAACCACAGAGGGATGTGCAACTCTACTCCATTCACACCGAAGCACGCTGCGTTTTGAGGCAAACGTAATAGAGGATATCTCACTGAGGATTGAAGATTTGGGATCGAGGTTGCATAAAGCAATCAGTACACCCCAGACTTAATAATGGAAGCGGATTAATGCTCAGGGAAGTGGAACAATGAGACTGTATTAGTCTCAAGGGAATGCTTCCGAGTCTAGGACTGATTCCATAGAGTACAGCACTCTACCCTCTACCACCTCACTGCTTACAGAACATCTGTTGCTTGCCGGAGAGGGTGGCTTCCTCTGTGAACCAGTACACAATAGGACCAGTCAGCAGGAATTGTATACAGCATGGCTGACAAAGCCTCACATTATTTTTCTGGGAAACAGAGGGCAAAAGAACATACTTAAATTCATGCAGAACTTGTATTCTCTACAAAGCATAAGTGCTTTTCATTTAAAATCTACAAGGCTGCCCCTCATCTGTTTTGACAGTATTTCAGTTACTCAAGGTCAATTGCTGTCTGAAATTATTAAATGGAAATTTCCAGAACTGAACGATTGATCGGTTTCAAATTGTGCACTGTTCTGATGATATTGTACCCCATTCCTGTTGCTCCTGTCTTGAATGGGCACCTGTCTGTTAATCCCCCTTCCTTTTGTTTATTGTTTAAACAAAATTGTTTATGTTAACTGTTGTTTATAAGGTGGTTGTTTATAAGGTTAACTATTGTGAGGGGCTTGTATTCAAATGACCCTTACTTTACTTAGGCTTGGATTGGTTGGGTTGGATTTGGGATTTTGAGATAGGGAGTTGTTGTAAGGTATGAGATGTGAGGTGTGCACTAGCCTATTAAAGCTATAATTGTTCTACTTTATTATTAGCTATAATTATTGGACCTCACTGTACTTAACTTATGGGTTAAACTTTAGTGTGTGTGTGTGTGTGTGTGTGTGTGTGTGTGTGTGTGTGTTCAGTACATAGAGGTTCAGTATAAATAGTTTCAAACAGAGAACTGAGGATCTTGGAATGTCTCATCCCTGCTTAGGAGATAGGGCCACAGTAATGGCAAAGAGACATCTGTGGGTCTTCTGTTCTGGGCGAGGTGTGAAACATTTGCCCTTAAGTATCTGTTTCACGCTAGAGACACCACTGCAATGATAAAGAAACTGAAGCACAAGGAGGAGTGATTTCTTATGATGGCATGGCTCGTCCGGAAGGTGACAGGAAGATCCTACTCAGAACTCTTCATCTTTTTAGGACTGTCCCATCCAGATCCTGCAGCCAGAAGACTCTGCATCTCAAAAAGGGCTGGGAGCTCAGACCACAAGGATTGTAACAGCAAATGTACACAGAACAGCTACTTCTTCAGGTGACAGGCATGAACAACACGCACTGGAGCTGATACAGAAGAGCTGTAATGAAAACCGACTTGGGGGAGGGGTACGGCTTTATCTGAGAACAGAATAGAAGTAATCAGATTGAAAATGAATACCAGTGTGCAGAGCTCAGGGCTGAAGTGTTCTATGAATCTGGGAGCATCTCGCTGCACTGCCGATTCTAAATCTGGGTGGTAGCCTAGGAGCCTGCATCTCTAGGAAGCTCCCAAGAGAGTCTGCTGCTGCAGCTGCCTTGTGGTTACAAGCCTCTCGGGGGCTACAAGCCTGATAATTTCCTTCTGTACCTCCACCAAAGTACTTCTGATATCCCAATGGCTTTGGGTGTTGACTTTCATGGCGCTGCTGATGGTTTTTGATGGGACTTAGAAATGCTGGTGGGAACTGGAGAGTCACCTCTCCGTGATTATAATGAGTGGAAGGAAAGGGGCTGGTTGGTCGCCAGAAATTTGGGCATGGTGGTAGGCTGCATGAACTATGTATGAATCTCCCCAATTTGCACACGGAGCTAACAAACGTGGACAGTGACAATGTTTAGAGAGATGGGGAGAATGTTATATTGTAGGGGTTCCCAGACTGTAGAACCTCGTGAAGATGTTTACATCTCCATTTGAGAAACACATGTGTATAATATTGTAGACAATTCCCAGATCTTAATAGATATTTGCCAAACGAGGTCATGAACCCAAGGCTAAGAAAAAAGGTCTTTGAACCTAACAGGGCCCCAGAACTCTTGCAATCTAAGCTTCAGTGCAAACAGCAGACAGCAGATATCTATAAAAAAATGATTTTAATCAAAGTGAAATTTGTAAACATTTAAACACTTATTCCCACAATAATTAGGGCCTCCTGTCTGTTTTCATTGCTCTGTGAATGCTTAATACGGGTGCTCAACCAAGATTTTTTTATAGTTTCCCCAATTTTAATTGTTTTATTGTCTCTTAGTTAACCAAGCTTCACAAGCAATTAGAGAAATAAATTGGCCTAATGAGTTAATTATTAAAATCCACCTCTGCTGTTGATGACTAGAGATGCTCAGGAACATTGGAGGCACACCCTCTCCTCAGTACAGAGCTGGAAGAGGGCCTCTTTGATGAGTGTCAGGTGGAGCAGGATAGATTGGCGCTTCAAGGCGATGGAAATCCAACTGTCCACCACTGGAGTACAACAGGCTTTGTTTTTTACCTTTTTTCAAGTATGTGTATAGTGTTTTAAGTTTGAGACCTGATATACATGGTTTTAAACTGAGGATTCTAAGAGAAGTGGCTTGTTTGAACCGTGTTGCCAGCATCACTAATATACCAGCTGATGCAGATACAAAGAGCGGACTTTAGAGACCATCAGGATGGATGAGGGACAGGCGTTCCCAGTTCTGCAAGGAGGGAAACGGAGTAAGGGAAGAACTCCAACAAGAAGGGCAGGGATCTGGACCCCAGATGGGTTGGGTATCTCAGCACGTCACTTCTTTGAACCATGGTCCTCAGATCTCCTTCATGTGTACCCTATAGCTTGTTGTGTATCTACTGATCTGGAGTGTGTGTAAAACCTGAACGACCCCTTGCAGTACTTAAAATTGCCTTGCCCCTGATAAACACTCTCTCTCACCTGAAAAGGGTTCATCAGAAACAAAGATTTCCACTTGGGCAATGGTTGTTGGCTGTCTAGAGGTTCTAAGTAAGAGTTCACTTCATCCATGTCTCCTCTCTGACCTTAGGGTTCTGGATTCTTTGTTTCAAATGTGCTATCTTTTTAAAATTCAAATATTTTGTGTGTGGTGTGTGTGTGTGTGTGTGTGTGTGTGTGTTTTAAATTATGATCCACAAGAATCAATGGATCTTAGGTTTGGTTATCAACCAAAAATTTTGGTTTTTGAGGCTGGATGTCATTTCATCTAGGCTGTTCTGGAACTCACTGCCTATTGTGCTCCCAATCCTGCTTCCACCTCCCAAACACTGGGATTATGGGTATGAACAACAACATCATTCTATTTTTCCAAGAAAGATGCCTACCACTTTTTATATTCCCTGGAAATAAAGTCTTCATCAAGGAGAGGCATCAACACTGGCAAACGAGAAGAAGCTGAATCCAGAAACATATTCAGCTCAACGCCTAGGGACTGTATTTATTTCATTTTTGATTCTATGTGTATCTGTGTTTCTGTGTGCAAATGGGTACAGGTACCGGCACACATGGAATCCGAGAGAACATATTGAATCTCTGGAGTTGCAGGTGGTCTCTGAGTGTCCTGCTGTGGGTTTAGGAACTGAGCTTAGGTCTTCCCAAGAGCTTCTAACTCAGTAGCTCTCACCTTCCTAATGCTACAGTCCTAATGCTATATGGTTCCTCCTGCTATTCGGAACCCAGCCATAAAATTATTTTTATTGCTACTTTGTAACTGTAATTTAGCTACTGTTATGAAGTGTAATGAAAATGTTAAAAAATTCTGGTGGTCTTAGGTGACGCCTGTGAAAGGGACATTTGACCCTCCCCCAAGTGGTTGTGACCCACAGGTTGAGAACCCATGTTCTAACTGCTGACTAACCTCTTTGCTCTTTTGTTTGTCTGATAGATTTGGCAAGTGGGGCTCATCCCTCGTGCCAACTTGGATGAATGATAAAGACTGCCCAGGGCTTTGGGCGGAGAATAGTTGAGTTTCATGAGAATGCTCAGGGCAGGATGTCAGAATTGACGGATGAAGCCTACGACAGGAGTGGGGGTTGGGTATCAAGTAAACATCCTTCATGCACCCCATGGTGAAAGTCTTGTGTAAATACCATCAAAACCTTTGATTTCCCAATGGCCAAATTTGGGTTCAAAATCATCAACACACACACCAAAGCGCCATTTTCTAAGAATGGACTATTCATCAAGTTGTAACCCAACTTGAAACCTTTCTGAATCATTTAAAAGACCTCCCTGGCATTTCTTTATGTGAGTCTTCCTGTAGTTTTACCACTCTTCTTGTATTTGGCAGTTTCAAGTTTTTATTATCTGATGGGATAGCCCAATTCCATCAAAAATGTGTAGTCAAATCTTTATGCATAGGCATGGTGTTTTAAGCATTTATTTTTATTACTTTTAGTTGTGTGTGTCTCTATATGTGTCTCTGTGTTTGTGTGTCATTTGTATGGTTGTGTGTCTGTGTGTTTGTGTGTCTCTCTGGGTGTGTAAGAGCACACGAGAATCATTGCCAGAGGCATTAGATTCCAGTGAGTTGGAGTTGCAGGAGGATGCGAGGTACCCTGTGTATGTGCTGGGAATAGAACTCAGATCCTCTGGAAGAGCAGGACATGCTTTTATTACTGAGCCATGTCTCCAGCTCTGTGATTATTATACTAAAACGCGTTCTTATAACTAATTTCTAGAATAACATAAACACAACTTATTTTTATATGTATCAATAAATTGTCCTGAAATGCTGTAGAAACACGTTCATCAAATCTCTCCATATCAAAAGTGATAGTTTTAGATATGCCCAAAAATGGATTAAGATTTAAGAAACTAATAAAAGAACTTTGTGGTTTAGATGAGCAACTAGCTTTCTCCAAACTACAGTGAGTCATCATAATCTCATATTTGGAACTATGTAGGTGACAAAATGCTTTTTTTAAACACAAGATATAATAGAACGAGATACCTGCTTGTCACGAAGATCCTGACTCATTAGGCGGGTCAGGACATCCCACCGAACTCTACTCTGAGATGTCTTAGAGCAATTATTAAAAAGTTTATATAAATATGAAGAACAAAGCTCGACCCTGTCACCCTGTCTGCAGTACAGCCAGCCAAAGCCAGATGAGTTAAGTCATGAAATGGCCCTGTTGCCTAAGTGGGAAATGTAACCTGAGGATTATTCTTACACACTGTAAGTCTGTTTTCAGTAACCTAGGCCGAGGTGTGGCAGATGTGTTCGCCTTCACCACATTCACTTTAACACACTCAACAGGGCAATCACTGGGTGGCGATGGATGCAGTCAGCACGTGTAAAAATTATTAAAAGGCTAAAATGGTCCTAGCCTTTATTCGTGGCTGAGAGAAAGTCCAAGACAGAGTGGCAAAAGAAAATAGGAGCACGTATGTGATCATTATACAAGACACTCACTCTAAGACAGCTCCTCTGGGAAGGCTTGGTTGGAGGGAAATGTTGGTGAGAGTACCTATCTGCTCTTTGTAAGGTCTTCATTTTACTCCTGTAACCTGAAAGATATGCTAACAAAGTAAGAAGTCTGGAAAACAACAATACTTAGAAGCATCCTTCTACCCATTATCCATTCTATATTTTTCAGCCAAGAGAAGAAAGGGACTGAAAAATGTAGATTTTTGCATGTGCCGAATGGGATAAAACTACCTAATTCATACTTCCCTTTGACTTGCATTATCTGAAACACTTTGTATCTATGCATCTATGTATGTATGTATCTATCATGTATATTTATCTGTCTGTCTGTCTATGTATGTATGTATCTATCATCATCACATGTGTGTATGTATCTATCTATCATCTATCATCATCATATGTATGTATGTATCTATCTATATATCTATCTGTATATCTATCATCTATCATCATATGTATCTATGTATATATGTATCTATCTATATATAATGTATCTATCTATATATATCTGTATATCTATCTATCATCTATCATCATCATATGTATCTATGTATCTATCTCTCTATATCTATGTATCTATTTATGATCTATGTATCTATGTATCTATCTATGTATCTATCTATGTATCTATCTATCTATCTATCTATTGAACTATAAATTTTGCTAATATATCTGCCTGCCTGTTTTCTTTCTTTCTTTCTTTGTTTCTTTCTCTCTCTCTCTTTCTTTCTTTCTTTCTTTCTTTCTTTCTTTCTTTCTTTCTTTCCTTCCTTCCTTCCTTCTTTCTTGTCTGTCTGTCTACCCAATCAATCTCCCTTATGCTATCCACTTATTGGGGAAGAAAAATATTGAAATCAACAAATATTTTGTCTTTTCATTCCAAATTGCCATCACAGAGCCAAAGAGTTATTGTCAAAAGATATGATTAAATAATTCAACCAATATTCACTCACTCATCCACTCACAAACAGGTTGGCTGTTTGCTCTGTATACAACTCTGTGAGGTATTTACAAAAAGCGAGTTCCTTCTCTGCAGGCTCAGGCAGCGCTGGGAATGTATGAAGTACACATATGTCACAACATCATCATTCAGAATCAGACGCTGTGTTTGGAGAAACAGACATTTGTTTGCCAATACATTGTAGTGTGGAAAGAAAAAAAACACAAAAAACAAAAAAAACAAGACTCCTTGTGCCTTGGAAACCACAACAGCTGCTTTGAAAAAAAAATCTCACAAAAATAGTTAAGCATGGAATGGTAATTGCTCAACTTGTCATCTGATCGCCGGATTAAAAACTCCAGATTTGTAATTACAGCTCCCAGGCAAACAAATTCCTAACTCTGAAAATATATGTCCCCTCAGTGATATTTTTAAGAACAGCATTTGTCGAGGGATTTTTGATGTGTATTTTTAGTTATCCTAAAGATTCAATTCACATTTATTACTAGAGAAAATGTATAACGTAGGTCTGGTTTATTAAAATGTATTGTTCAGTGTGGTGTCCTATAAAAGGGAATTTTCTAGTTTTACAACATGCTGAGAATGGCAGTACTCGTACTCTTTAGCATGTATTATCTGTGTACGTGTGTGTACACATGTGCTTGTGTATGTAAAGGGAGGGTCTCAGAGAGAAGAGGGCATCAGATCCTCCGAGATGGGAGTTATGGGTCTTTGTGAGCTGTCTCATGTGGGTTCTGGGAACCTGACTTTGGTCCACTGCAAGACCAGTGAGTACTCTTAACCACTGAGCCCTCTCTCTCCAGTACCCCTCCCCATTCTCCCTGTACCATTTCTTTAGCATCCGATTCGAATGCTGGAAGTTGAGCTCTGGTCTACAAGAACAGCAAGAATTGTTAGCAGCTGAGCTCTCCTTGCAGCCCCTGGTAATATTCTTTAGATAAAAACCATGAAAAGGGACAGGTATGTAGCTCCCTTTATAGAAGAGAGCTCACCAGGCCTGTATAGGCTTGCAAGTCAATTAATACTAAGGGTTTAAAAGAGCCAACCTAAAAAGATGTAGAGATCCCATCAGAGGTGTTGTAAATAGACACCAGCCATATTTCTATTTGCTGCAATACCAAATCTCTATATCTATATTATATAACCATTCAGAAGATGTGGGATGAAGCCTTGTAAGGGTCCTCTGGTGTTGCGATCCTATCTCACATGTGTGGCCCATCTTTGGTCACTGCCTAGAGCTTATTTCTTTAGTGCTTTAACGCACCGCAGTAACTGTCGGGAAATGGTGCCGGGAGATCTGCAGTGAGGTGCAGAGGTGAAACGTACAGGTATCTCCGAGCTTCTCCATATGGGAACAGGGAGAAAACAGTCTCCAGGATTTGAAAGACAGTGGGGTATCACACAGAGATCGACATCACCATCCGTGTGATGCTGAGAAGGGGCTGAGGATGTTTGCCCACACGATGGTGCTGGACACTGGAATCGGGATATACAGTGGTCGGTGGTGATTTGAGTTATTTTGAGACTGTGTTCCTCAAGGTGAACTCAAGAATGTACCAGGGGTGGAAGCACAAAAATAACTGAGTACCTTGGAAGTTAATCTTTGGAGGGGATCCAGTAGCACCTGAAGACCTGAAGTTGCATAAACCCCCCTGCCCCCGCAGCTTATAGAGCCTGGCTTCAGGAGTTTTATTTGCTGGATGTGTTCCCTGTCTCCCTTCTGGAAAGCCTGAAGTACTAGAAGCGCAATTTTGGAATACTCGATGCTGAGTCAGTACTATGCTTTCCTAAATTAGGGTAATTACTCTTCTCTTGTCAGTCATTTGGAGAGTAAATTAACCATTGCTTCGATAGTCGGTCCAACCTTGAGTATAGCAATGAAACAAAGTTGGGTGTTTTTGCAGTTTATGACTACATTTGAAATCATGCGTCGTTTATTGCCAACCCCGTCTTACGACTAGAGTATTGTCTCTTTTGCCTTTCTTTCCCATGATTTTCTTCTCTAAAGATTTATTTTACTGCTTTTAAAAGTGTGTGTGTGTGTGTGTGCATGTGCGCATGTGCACATGCATATATAAACGCCTGTGCCTGCAGGCTGGAGGCCTCTGACCCTCTTGGAGTTGGAGTTATAGGTGGTTGTGAACCACCAAATGTGGGTGATGGGAACTGAACTCGTGTCTTCTGCTAGAGCAGCACGGATTCTTAACTGCGGGGCCATCTCTTCGTCCCACCCTTTCTGCTATTTCTTCCCTGAATACTGCTCTCTACTTGAAAAAAAAAATAGATCTGCGAATGTTTTAAAACTATATGTACATACATACCTGTACTTACATTGCTACTAAAGAAAACCTTAAATAGTTCAATAGAATTTGATAGCACACCCCTAAGGCAGACGGCCCCCCACCTTCTTCAGCAGTCCTTAGCTGTCAGTAGCTCTTCAGCTAGGGATGGGCTTCCTGAGTCTCTCCCCAGGCCACGCTGGAATTTTGAGTGGCTTGATCTTGTTCAGGACTTACAGGCCGGCAACTAGGAGCTCTGTGAGTTCATTAGTGCCGAGGCTCTGCCACGGCCAATCAGCTTTGCCGCAATCCTCCTCAGCCTTTGACTGTTAAATCTCCCAGGCCCCTCTTATTTGATGCTCTCTGGGAATCTACGGGCTGAATGAGATGCAGATGCCCCACAGATGTGGAGCACTGAATGCACTGACTCAGTGAATTTTTTAAAAAGAGACATGAAGTTGGGAGGGAAAATGCTAGAGGGGTCTGAAAAAGAGTTGTGGTGGGAGGGGGCGTGGTCAAAGTGATGGTAGGGGCGTGGTCAAAGTGATGGTAGGGGCGTGGTCAAAGTGATGTAGGGGCGTGGTCAAAGTGATGGCGGGGGCGTGGTCAAAGTGATGGTGGGGGCGTGGTCAAAGTGATGATGGGGTGTGGTTAAAATACATGTGTGCATGCAAGACATTCTCAGAGGATAAATAAAGATATACTTATAAAACGATATTACAAGACAGAATAAGAGTTTACATCACATAAGATTATGTTAGTGGCTTTTGTGCTGCTCTGACAAAATGCCCGAAGTGAACAATGTACTGGAGGAAAGGTTCCTTTTGGCACATAGCTTTAAATTTTTCAGTCTATGGTCACTTGGCTCCATTGCCCTGGCTCTTGGACTGTATGTCAAAGAAGGCTTTTACCATCACGATGAACAAGAAATGGAACAGAAATGGTACTAGACACCCTGTGGAATCTTTAAAGGTGTACTTCCTTCAGTTATATCCATTTCCCAATGTTTCCACAGCGTAGCAAAATAAAGCCTTGAACTAACCAATGCGTGCAACATGTGAGCATGTGGGGACATTTAATATTCAAACCATAACAACACACTGAATGAATTAAATACGTTAATTCTAGCATTCTAACACTTCAGACATGCCGGGTGAAAACACACACACACACACACACACACACACACACACACACACACACACAGTCTTTCAACTTAAGGACTGTCAGGAGAGAGTCAACTCATGCTTGCAGTTGAAAATTCGTGAAAAAAAATGCCAAGATAAAAACACCAGAGAGAGGTAGGAAAGCAGCCCGGGAATGAGATGATCTCAAACGAGGCAGCATTTAGAGTATCCTTTGAAACGTATAGCAAAATCTAGCAGAGAAAATAGGGAGGGGCACTGCATGTTTTCAAACTTTGCAACTGTCAGAATTGCCTGTCAGCTGCTGACAGTCCCATCCTTTGGACTGACCTTCAGCGTCTCAGCCTTGGGGGCTCTGAGGAAGCTACGTCCAAGTATTTGCATCCGCATGAGCTCAGGTACTGCTGATGCTGCTGGTTCTGTGGCTACCACTGTCAGACCAAGGTCTTCACAGAAACACACAGCGACACAAGACAAATGATATATTCAGGGAATGGGCACTCCAAGGGACACAATGGAGGAATCTGAGCATGAGAAGGATACTGCCATTTCTAAGAAAGGTTCCATGTAGAAGAGTTTAGAAGGTGGAAAACCAGAGAGGAAATAGGACTCTGCCTTCTGATTCTGGGAAGGAAAAGGAACGGAAAGGATAGAAGAGACACGGAAAAAGACCTTCTATGTGGTTTGTACCTGGCACAGTGAAATGACAGAAGAGAAAAGGAAATTAAAGCTTTCTTCCAGACTTAAAGTCTGGGTGGGGGCAACAGTGGTTCTGGTGTTGGAAGACTAAGCTAGGAAGCAAGGAGTCGTCATGTGAGAGGACGGTGCCGCCACTTCTGCATGTGTTGATGCAGGCAAGGAGCTTAAACGCTGCACGTCTTGGAAGCAGATATTACTGTCTTGAGGGATTTCTAAGGGTGCAGAGAGAGAACTGAATCAGACTGAGGACTCTGAGATATATTGACAAAATAGTAGGGTATTGGGATTTCAGAAACCCAAGTATAAGACATGTTCATCTCTGTGAGGTTAATGGACTACGGTTTCATGATGGAAGCTCTTGTCAACTCCAGACATGGGCGTTGAAATATCTCTAAGGCTAAGCAAGTATGAGGCCTTTCAAGTGACAATTAACTCAGTGGCATCTTTCAAAATCAGGAGCATCATAGGGGCAGGTGTCAGGAACTGAGGGATGAATGGGAGGGTCACAAAGTGGGCGCTACCGAGTATCTTAGCTATTTTTATATTGCTATAACAAAATACCTGATGCAAGCATGGTTTGAAATAAAAATTTGAATTCGAAAATTTGTTTTGGCTCATGGTTTTAGAGAGTTCAAATCCATTATGTCTGGGAAGTCATGGCAGTGGGAAAAGAAGGTCGTATATCACGACAAGATAGGCGGGAGGCAGAGTGTATCCAGAGCCAAGGACCAGGCAATAACCTTCAAATCCCCACCCCTAGAGATTTGTTTCCACCATGTAGGACCCACCTTGTAAAGACTCTGCAGCCTTTCAAAATAGAAGCAGCAGATGGGGAAGACACATTCCAAACACGGGCCCACGGGACATGTTTCAGCTTCAAACCATAACACTGAGGGATAGAGGGGTGGCTACCTCGAGACTGCGGGGATATGAGACAACATTCAGACATTTCACACTTCCAGAAAAGCCCCAAAGGGGACTGTCAAGGACTTAAAGCACCATGCCCTCAAGCAAACCAGATTATTTAGGAAGAAATTCGTTTTAAAGGGAAGTGGAAATGTTTTGGCACCTAAAATGTATTGCTAACTGTATTCCACATAACGTGGTAAGTGATGACTTCCAAGTGTGATGTTTTCAAGAGCAAGGATGAGTCATTTCCTTCGTGAGAAGAATTTCTAACTGAACTAACAAGATAACTTGATAGGTTTGGGCTCCAAACTTCACTGAAGAAAAAAATCTTAAAAAGGCAAATCCCAACCCACATATTAGCTCAAAAGTAAACTCCATTTGCAGCATATTGAGGATGAGTGAGGGGGATGAGTCTGAGCGTTGTATAAAGTAGTGACCTGCTCTTCTTGTACAGTTTTGTAGGGATTGCATTCGGGGATAAATTGGCATGAATTAATCCTTGTCAATCTTGGGAATTCTTGTTTTTATCAAGGCTGGATGCCAGTGTACTCAGTTTCTGTCTACCAAAAATAATAGATTAAATGATATTTAATACCGTTTTTTATAAGGGACTTTCTCTATCAAAGATTCATCCTGTAATGGCACCACCATTCATCATCTTCCTAATTAGATTTTTATAAAGTATTCCCTTGTAGGCACTTAAAGGTGAGCATGAAGTTTCCTCATTCCTCTTAGGATGGGACTTGGGATGTTACCAGCAAGACAGAACACACAGGAAGAGCTTAAAGAAAGCTTATGAGACCAAAGAGTTTCCAAACCATTTAAGTCAATACTGAAAGGTCCCCTAGAAACCACTAAGACCCAGGTTTTCCACCTGAGCATCCAGCTAATCAGACAACCCAGGCTGGAGATGGATCAATGAGCATCTGGTTTGAAACCAAATGAGCAAAAGAAGTCTGTAACTAGCCAAAGATTGTTCTAGGCAACACATCATAGGTAGTGTTGATCTCTGTCAGGGAATGAACATAGTCTGTATCTAGCCATATGGAGATTAGATAATCTATCCAGAGGGCTGCCCCCATTTATCTGCCTTTGGGTGGTTTCGATGACTTATAGAATGAGAACCCCTAAAAGTCCTTTGTGGAGGAAGAACTGACAACTGCCATTCCCCAGAGGTGACCTTTCCCAAGAGATTGAAGTGGGGATTCTGAAGATGGAGCCTTGTGTCCTCCAGGATCTCCCATCAAAGTCTAGAATGACTTATCCCCAACACAGGTTGTCACACATGAAGAAGGCACGGAGGATCAGAGATAGCAAGGCTGCCTAATTGCCTGCAAAACACAGGACAGTGTTTTAATGATCCTGCCCTAAATGTAACCAGTACTAAGGTTGAAAAGCGCTGGGGTGTTTCTTAGGATGAGAAGGCAATCATAGTTTTCCTGTTCCCCTGTATGAGAACATACTTTACAGAATACATTTTAAGAACACAAGATGTTGGAATGGAGTATTTCTCTGTCATTGAGCATGGCGGAGCAAAGATCCCAAGGTGGGAAATGCAGAGTTTAATGGTGGGGGAGCTTGAGAGCGACATCAGACAGACACATCTTCATCATCTTTTTTTTTGGTTCTTTTTTTCGGAGCTGGGGACCGAACCCAGGGCCTTGCGCTTCCTAGGTAAGCGCTCTACCACTGAGCTAAATCCCCAGCCCCCATCTTCATCATCTTTAAGCTCCTGTTTGCCCTCAGTGGCTCTGTCTGCTCTGAAATGTTTCCTGTCGTGTCTCCCAAACTTCTTCCTCCTTCCAGGGGACAAGTGGTGGGCCTCATCAGAGTTAATGATTCCTGAAGGGTGGAATAGTAGCATTGTATCACCCCGACTCCCGCCATTGGCCTCCGCTCCCGGTTTATAGGTGGATTAGCTTGGTGCAAAGGTGCTGTGGCTGTGTAAATCATCAGGCATGGGAGCGTCAACCCTTCCACCTTTCAAACAAGCAAGCACAGAGACTCTTACAAGACTGGGACCGCATAGAAGCGACATTCATCTGTACAGAGCAAGAGACCGCAGCGTGCCAACAAATCGGCTTCACGTACAGACTGGGAAAGGGTGCACTAATTTGGGCGGCTTGACATTTTCATTCCCATGCTCCCTTCTCGTGCTGTACGATGATGTGGCTCTTTCTTCTCATATAGCCACATACATACACCTTCATATTTTCCCATCCCACTCACCTAAGAACAGAGGATGAATTGTATTCATTCTCTTTCAAAGCAGACGATCAAAACCCTAAGCGTTTTTGATCGCTTCCAAACCGGAATAGAAATGATCTTGGGAGCCAAAGGGCTGTGGGAAGACTGACACCGAGCTTGGAGCTGGATCAATCCTTGTGTCGTTCACTTTCCAATAGAATCTTTCGCCAATCCTGAGACCCACAATTCTAAGCAGCGTCGCTACCCTTGAAAACTCAGAACACATCTCATAATGGAAGCAACCGAAAAAAGCACAGTGTCAGAGTTTAATTGGTTTTACTTTCTCTGCTGGCAGTTAAAATCACGGTACAGTGTCTCCTTGATGACATTTTAGATTCAACGAAATAAAAGTAGATGCTTTTCCAGTGTCTAAACCCATTCTGATCAAGCAGGTCGTCTCTAATTGGTTCTTTTAAAAATGCATGTACACACATCAGCTCTTTCTCTCTCTCTCTTTAAATTTGTTCCTATTTTTTGCCCAATTATATATTCCATTTACAAGCCCATAAAAATGATTAATTTTGAGTGTGGCTTGGCTTTTTGTTCTCCAGACTGTTCCTTTTATTTTTTACGCGATCAGGGATTACTAATGACTACTCCGACTTACAAGGGCTAAGCATCTTTATTTATTTTAATAAGTTTGAGGCTGAGAATAAAAAGGCAGAGGTTCAAATCTCCTCAGTGTCTTTGGCATTAACTGCCTTTATGAGCTTTGTGGCAGTTACTCGAGTTAATCTACTTTAATATATAGTTCAATTTTCCCACAATCCAAAGGGCCGTGTGGAATGAAATTATCATACCAGAACCCAGGAAATATATTTTCTGGATGTAATTATGTAAATTTGAATTCAGTGGTGCTGTGCACGATGGTATTAATAGTGCCCACGGGCTATCAGATGATGGTAGCTGCCAACACATTGTTCGATCATGTCTCAGGACAGTAGCCAACTCCTGACCTGAGAAAGCCAAGATCCTGGACTGACAGGCTGCAATAGGATGCTCTCCTCCGACTCTGGGATTCCAGGGAGGAAACAAGGTAGGGATTCCTTCTTGGGTCAGTAAAGTCCTATTAAGTAGTTCTCATTTGCAAGCCGTTTTTCTTGCTTTTTACCTCAAGTTTCCTTAGCTTAATTTAGGCTCATTAATTCCAACCAAGGCTCCAGATGATCGCCGAGATGCCACACAGCCTTAACATCCCAGGATTCTGCTAAATGCTTCCTGCCTGAACTTCCAAAGTTGTCTCAGCTTCTTCCTTGCAATTAATTCCTCCTCCTCCTGCTGTCCCGCCCTGGCATAGCTGTCAGCCGAGCAGCGAGGAACTTCTGTTCTTTTTTATTTTTATCCCGACGCATGAACCTTTAGAGTCCCTTCATGGCCCCCTCTGAACTTGCTCTACTTGGCTTATGCTCTGTGGCCAGTGAGATGACCCAGTCACACACGGTTGGATGGGTGACCTGCTGACCATGAAGCGTCCAACAGCGCGCAGAGCATCAGTACTGCTGAGTGGACATTCAGTTGCTTGACCCCTGCTCATCTCCCCACTCATTCTTTTTTCCTGCATAATTGAACGTATGCTTTCCTGAATCCATCTGTCACTGGTTTATTAATCTCTTTGTAGATTCTCCCCTCTGGACTTGCCTCAATATTCACATGCTATAAATCTTGTCCAAATTACTTTATCAATACAATTGGACTAATTCGAGGAGCATTGACACATCCGTTATTCGCCTTGCTGTCTTAAATACAAAGGCACTAAAGGACCTCTGCATATAATTATTATATACTATTTTCCCAGTGGTGTTATCCTACTTAAGAATGTTAAACTCAAAGATTTATTAGCACACTTTGACTCTTAGACACTGATGGTTGGAGGCGTTCCTGGGCCATTAACTAGCCTAGTGGACTTAAATGTTCTAAACTCATGTTTTCTAGAAAGATAATTCATCATCTTGGTTGTAAAGTTCTTTGCTACAATTTTCTCAAAAGAAGCACCAATATTAACATCAGGAGTCACTCTTCTGTCTTTTAGGAAAAAAAATGTATGATGTGTAAATCAGTAACTTTAGCTAGATGTTCGTGATAGACAGCCAACAGCAGAAAGATAAAATTGGCCTCCTTGCATGTCCTGGCCACTCACTTTTCCTCATCTTGGGCAGTAGCCTTTTGGTGAAATGCCAAGACTTTGAGTTTTTCCCTTTCTTGCCCATATGGAATAATAATCTATGGGTTAAAAATGAATTCCAAGGATTTAAATGTCCCCAAACTCATTTTAACCAAATAAATAAACACCCAGCCCCAGAAATCAGGGAGAAAGAGTCTATGCTATCACTTCTTGTCCTTGATTCTGTTCTTTATTCCATTTTCACAGAGTCACAGGATGAAGATGATTTGGGTTTGACATCATAGGATCTGATGTTGTGTGTTTTCATTGACTTTGGCTTGGATGATTATGATCAATATGATGGTGATCACAAGCAGAGTTAAAAATGATCATATAGTGCTGCTAGGAAGATTGGAATAACCAACGCTATGAAAGTGGCTTGTAATTGCTAAGCAGTGTACCATGGCACTGACCCCATTGCTGCATGGATTCCAAAGTCAGTTACTGGTAGCATCTTCTGCTAACTTTTATCTCCGTCCATTCGCTTATAAAAACGTTTGTCTATGAAAAGTGGTACTCATGCCTCATTTCCCTTTCATCCCCCAGGTCATATTAAGTTGAAGCTAAGCTATGATGGGGACATTATGGACTCTACCTCATCACGACATTTGACCACATGATTGCACGGCTGGGCTGGGGTTACCTAGATCGATGACACATACTGATAATGTCTGAGTTAGGAAAGGTGTGTGTCTTCACCATGGGCCTCATGTTCAGCATGGAAATAAAACACCTTTTTTTTTTCTCTGCTTGCTATAGACTGGATATTTAGTGTCCCTCGATGATCTATGTGTTAGAAACTCAGTCTTCAAGATAGCACTGTTGGGAACTGGTGGAACCTTCATGAGAGGTAGGGCTAAGACTTTGGTCATTGGGAATGTGCCTTTGAAGGGGTAGTGCGTTTTCTCTCTCTCTCTGTCTCTCTCTCTCTCTCTCTCTCTCTCTCTCTCTCTGTCTCTCTCTCTCTCTCTGTCTCTCTCTCTCTCTCTCTCAACCTCATCTCTCTTTTTCTTTTTCCATTTTCCCTCCCTCTTTCAAACAATTTGTTCTGCCATACACTCCAACTATGTTATCTGGTCAGAGGCCCAAAGCAATGATTCCAACTAATCTTTTACTAACATCTCCACAAATACAATCCACATCACACCTTTCTCTTTATACGTTGATTGTGTTAGGTATCTTGCTGTGCCGATGGAAAGTTAACACATGGTAGAATAATGCTGAACGTTTGGAAAATAGAAGATAATTGGGTGTTGTGAAATATTTAAGATTTTTGTAGGGTACCAACATAGGATTCTTTGAATCAAAATAAAAATTGCGAAAAACCTGATATTTTGAAGATGCCATCATTGGCCATCCCTTTAAAAACTAACAATCTCTTATTGACATACACATGGGTGACAGGACAGCATAGTTTTAAAAAGAAACATTGGTGAATTATTTCCAAATGAGTATGACCCCAGCTCCCATGTGACTCTAGGTTGATTCACAATCTCTTTTGTCATCCATCCTTTTCATAGTCGATGATGAAATACTGTTAGATCATGTTACTCAAGTTTCTCACAGCCAGCAGTGTCTGGAGACCACACACGGCTTCCATTTGTCACCTGGAGATCTTTAATAAGGAAGCAGAAAGACTACGAATATTCTTTTGAGTGGAGTTTGGGGGGAACAACCAAGAACTAAAAGAATAGGGAGATCACCCCCTGTCATGACAGAGATTCAGGAAAGGGCTGTACAGTGTTGCCGTGTGGAAGCCATATGCGCTGTTCTACAACCAGACCATATGTTCATTACACATCTCCAATCAGGAGCCAAGAAAGGCATTCTGAAAAAAATAACAGAGTTAAAAACAGCTTCTTAGATGACACAATGACCTTTGAAGTGACCACCACTCTACTTATAAAGCTAGATGAGCAAACCTTATGGGGAGAGTCCAGAAGGCAGCAGCTGGTGGTATCACCTGAGGACTGACTTTAAACTGGGCATCTGCCACTCACAGTAATGCCCTCTTGTTTTACGTACGTAAGGCTTATTACGTAGTAACGTCTAGCAGTTTCTTTGAGTCTGGAGTGTCTTCGTTATAGCCAACAACTTTTAGAACCACAGTAACCCTGGGGAATCATAAATCGCCTTCTGCATCTTTCCCTAGGTTTTTGCTATTACAGTAGGCAGTGGCTATACCCATCCCTCACAACCCCTAGCCATACCATAGATCACCACCACCTACTCCATACAGCAACATGGCAGATCGCCCTCATAGTCTCTTAACAAACATACAATGGGATGTTTCAGCTCCCATCAGTACACACAAGTCACTGGGGGAGGATCCACCTCCCTTTTAGTCCTCCTTTCCTTCTCATCTTTATCTTCCTATCTCTGTTTCTACTTTTCTTACTCCTTTCCTCTTTCTTTCCTGTCACTATGTATTGACTGGTGATATTTTGCTGACCATAATGTCAGACACTGAGAATATGGTAATTAAGCAAAGTCCCTTCCTTCCTTTATGGAGTAGAGTGTTCTCTCTCTCTCTCTCTCTCTCTCTCTCTCTCTCTCTCTCTCTTTCTCTCTCTCTGTGTGTGTGTGTGTGTGTGTGTGTGTGTGTGTGTGTGTGCACGTGTGCGCACATGTGTGTGTTTGGAAAAGGGTACAATATAAGTGGCCCAAGAAAATCACCATGGAAGTGATAGCTTGGGTCATTGTTGAGAGTCATGAATATGTACTACAGACTGAGGTCAGAGAGAAGCTGCTTTAAATATGAATGTCTGAATGACCTCTTGGATGAAATAGCTTTTGAGGAGACACCAAAGTCATACAAAGGAGCAAGAACTCATTGAAGGCAGGGGTGTTCTAGAAGGAACGGGTGGGGTAAAGCCCCCAAGATAGGATAAAGCTAGGTGTCCTGACATACAAAGGGCTGCTGTGACTAGACAGTGACAAAATGGAAAGAGAGGAGGTCATGTGGAAATTGGTACTATCCATGTCGAAATGACCTTGGGTCTTCAACAGTCTCAAGAGGTGTAAGTCTAACCCAAGTTCCCACTGCCTCTCTCTCCTCTCCAATATCTTCTCCATTCAAAAAAATTAATCTCTTTCATGATTACCATTTATTTTCTCTGTATTCCTGTCAATAAACTCTAAAGTATCAGTTTAGGAGATGCTCAAGGGAATAAGTTGCTAACGAGTCACCCTTTCACGCATGACATGTCTCGTGGGTAGCACACTGCAGTGAACAAGCTTTGCAGGGCCAGCAAAAAAAAAAAAAAAAAAAAAAAAGTACCAACTTTCAGATTGCAGAACTTGACCTTGATTTGTTGCACAATGCACAGCCCATGAGTGTGTATTCTTAGGGGGTTGATCTCTACTATGTGACATTTCCCACAACGCACCAGAAGTGCTTGGTTGCCCTTATCCACTTGTAAGCTGGCTGTTAAGGAATAGGAAGTAGGGTTTTCACGCCATCAGCCTGCCCTTGTTCTATTTTTAATGCATGTTAGACTATCCACCTCCATTACATCTGCAAGGCCCCACATCTTAAATGCTTCCTGCTGGAGTCCTACATCAACCACCTCCCATCCCCTTCCAATCTCACACATGGAGTTTGGTACAGCAGCTCTATGGCCTGGTTCTTTTGCTGACAGACATGGCATCCTTGGCAGATACTCAATGTTTCTGACTCTCCGATTTCTTTACTGAAAACTATAAGGCAGAACTGATAGCTAGCCATGAGTGTTGGTAAGTAGATTATGAGATTTTCATAAGTGTCCAACAGAGCATCGAGAACACAGCGAATAGAGACAGATATCAATAGCATTTTGTTCCTGCATATAATTTGCCCATGATCTCTAGCTTTAGTGTGTTCGGCATTTCTGCTTTGTCAGGCCCAAGGACAGTCGAACAGATATGCAATTATCATTCACCCCAAGCCACATTATCGCCCATGCCTCTCTCTGGGAATCTCGAGATTCTAGGTATCACTAGCAGGTAGGTTTTTATTTGGGAAACAAGGACCAAGGGACAAATTCCTTACATCATGAAGAATACATATCTCAGAATCAGGCCATTTCAGTCTTGGCATCACTATCAGAGAACAAGGTGGTCACTCAACCAAGCGACAGGACAAGAGATAGATGTTCTGAAAGTTCAGATTCTACTGAAACCTGAGTCACATTAAATGACAACACAGCACAACATATAGTTTGAGGCATCCAGAATTCCATAACCTGGGGAAAATCATGTTTTGATCCAACTTAGAATCCACACGTAACTGTTTCACATAAACAGTAACACACCCTTACCTAAGTCAGAAGCTACTCAGGGTTAGAAAAGAAAACGCATGTCTAGAAATGGCAGTTGTTGTTAAGTGTTTCTCTGCCATATGCCCACAGATATTCTTTTTCCTTCTTTTTAAAATCTTTTCAATCAAGAGAAATTAGGCAGCTTGTTGGCCTTGGCAAAGTCTAAGCAATGATACAGTTTAAATTCTTGGATTCTAAAAGAATGTAGATGCACATGTTGGATTCTAACTTAAAATATCAATCATCTACTTAATTAAATCATTGGGTATTTTTTTTTAAATCATCATTTGTGAGTCCTTCCTACAGTACAAGATCTTTCAGCCTATGTTGTTCCAGGTTCTTGAAGATTAATATTCTAAGACTTAAGTTCTGATAAAGACAGGCCTGTAGGCCATCGAGAATTACTGTGGTTGTAGAAGGTAAATATAATCAACTAGTTTACTATTTAAAAAGTGGGAGGGTAATAACATTATAAATGTCAAACACCATGGTGTTGCTGTCAGGCAAGAGACCTTCCCCAAAGTGTTTAATCTGTGCAAACATAATGAAAAATCCACCAGTTCTGTGACCATCCCTTCCCTTCGTCTCCCCACCATACCACCACACTGCTGCATACTGGATCAGTCAAGCACTGGGATTCATTAATCATCCTTCCAAAGCTTTAGAGGCAGTTTTCCTACAGGCTTGTGGTTCCCAACTCATTTGTGAATAACAGGGCTCTTCTTTGGGAGAGGTAAACCACAAGCAGTTTGTGCTCCGATGCCTTTATCCTTTCAACATGGATGAGTGAGGTTCCTAGAAAGTTTAGATAAACGGATCACAGGACAATGGTTGCCATTCACACCAGTATTCAAGTCATATGAGAGGGGCGTTCAGTCTGAAGGTAGGTGCGAAATATTTATTAGCAAAATACTCAGGTCATTTATTTTTAACTTGATTATTAGCCACCATCTTCCCATGCTCTATAGGTAAAAGTATCTTAGAAAGTGTTCCTTTGTTTCTATTCTTGACCCCGACTGCTTATTACATGTGAATACAAATGTCCCCAGAAACCCAGACCCTGGGCACATGCTTGGTGCCCAGTAGATGCAGTTATTTTGGGAGGGTTTTAGCACTTTGAGAGGTGGGGACTGGATGAAGAATCTCTTCAGGGGTGTGGCTTTGATGGGCATGGATGGCCTCTGTTCCTTTCTCACTGTCTGCATTCTGTTCAGCGTGAAGCCTCCCTTCTATCGGTAACTCAAGCTACCATGATGTACTTGGCCCATGTGGCTGGGACCAAGTGACCAGACTGAACCTACTGAAACTATGGGCCAAGATAGTTATAATAAGGAATCGATAAAGTGGGAAAGCATCGTCCCTTCACCTTTGGAAACGAGTTCTTATGAGATGGTGGTGATAACTAGATTCTACTATGGGTTTGGCTGGTAATGCTACTTAAACCAGCTGCTCTACCATTCTGCGCTCGGTTTCTTCATCAAGATGGGGTTTGGAGCCTCAGGGCTCTTCCAATAGGTTTCTTTGAACTTGGTGTCCTCTCCTTCGCATTCCCTTTGAAATATGGAAGGAGAAAAGACTGACATCGTTTTTTTAAGATGGCTTTTCATCACTTCACGAACTGAAAGGTGAGGGGGGGGGAAGCCAAGAGAATAGAAATTTTATAATATTCCATTTAGTCCCTGCTCCCTAAATATCAATAGCTCTCTTTTTTAAAAAAATGCCAAGAAGGAAAAAAAATCTGAATAAATGAAAAGTCAAACACAAAACTTTGCAGTTAGAAGCTTTTTAGCCCAATGAAACTCAAAAGCCAGAACTGGAGGGGGTGAATGCCAATTCCTGCAGAATGAAACACTTGACATGCGTTCAAATTTGATTCTAAAAACCCATGAAATCCTGATTTAATAATCATCTATCAGAGCAATGAGAAACACTGGCGTGAAGAGCAAAATCTTTCCTGGGAGGACTCTCTGGAGACTGACCATTTGCTTCTCCTTTGATTTCTTTTAGCTGAGGTTAAAGTTGATGATGACCTTGCAGGGTGGGAAGGCAGCTTTATCACGTTAAAATTCAACTAAATTGAAATGACACAGCTCACAGACTTGATAGGGAACAAGTACGTTCTCTAACCTCACCGAAGCATTTGATGTAGAGAGAGCACACCAAGAATAGCAAGCACGTAGGTGTCGCCAACTTAGAGGCGCTTTGGAAGCCCTTCGATGATCACTCCTCAGAAAGGGTTTTTATTTAAAATACCAGCAGAGTAGGAATATCAACTTTTAGGGATCTGCATCTTGATTTAATATCACTAGATCTCCATTTCCATTTTAATAGAATCCAAAAAATGCCCCCGAGTCCAAAGGCATCACAGGCTGCGCTATCTTTCCAGCATTCTGATGAAATTATGAAAATTATGCTCACAACAGAGTTCTTTTAAGATACGGTTTGCAACTGAAAGCTTTGCAGGTGCATAGCTTAACAGGGAGCGTGGGCTCGCCATGGTGTCTGTAGGTAGCATCGTGAGTTTTTCAGGTAATGACATTGTTCGGTGTCTTTGGTAGGACAGTGTCAGAACCCTTAATCTTCTAACCACAATCTATGATCCAATTCTATTGATATATAAGTACATCCAGCATTTAACTCACTCACTCTCTCTCTGTGTCTCTGTCTCTGTCTCTGTCTCTCTGTCTCTCTGTCTCTGTGCCTCTGTCTCTCTGTCTCTGTCTCTGTCTGTCTGTCTGTCTCTCTCTCTCTCTCTCTCTCTCTCTCACACACACACACACACACACACACACACACACACACACACACACTCCTTTATCTACTTCCAAATACATGCTACAAGCATGCCTACTAAGAGCTTCTTTGGACATTTGTTCAATGTCATAGCTTCATACCTTCCTTGTCAATTCGTAATTAAATGGGCGCATTTACAGATCATTTCACTCCCCTCCTTCTTGTCTTGTGTCATTTTTCTTCATAACACTTATCACCATCCACATGTCGAAACATGTGTTGTGACTTACTTCTACCCCGAGAGGACCTGGACACAACAGAGGGGTTTATGTGAGAAGGGGCCTGGGCTGCCTGATGTTGTGAAAGGGCCAGTGTAGTCTCTGTTTAAGAAGACAGTTTCTATGAAAAGGAGTGGACAGAGAGAATGACCCAGATGCTGTTGGAGCAGGTGGGTAACAGAGAGGAGATGAACTAGGTGGATGACAATGGAGGTGGCAGCATATGGTCAGAAATGTTTAAGGATGTGACAACAGTCTCTTCAAATGTTTGTGGTAAAAGAAGATCCAGGAATGGCTGTACAGTTTTAACCCAAACACCAGAAATATGGAGCAGTTTTTACCTGGTATAGGGAATGGTGAGGGTAGAGGATATTGGAGCGGAGGCTCAGAAGGTGAGTAGCACAGTGTTGGATGGATGTTGGCCACTGAGTAGGAAGGCTAAAAACAGACCAACAAACACCCAGCTACCTGAGCATAGAGTCTGGAAGACGGCTGGATGAGGAAGGCAAGATATGGTGTTAAGTCAGAAAATACGCTGTTTAACACTGTGATTACAGGTGAGATGGCCAAAGGAGACAGTGTGGGTGGAGGAGAAGGGATGGTTATGCTCCAATATGAGATGTTCCGGTATGAGGTACTCCAGTATGAGATCCTCCAGTGTGAGGTGCTCCAGTGTGAGGTGTTCCAGTGTGAGATGATCCAGTGTGAGGTGCTCCAGTGTGAGGTGCTCCAGTGTGAGGTACTCCAGTGTGAGGTGCTCCAGTGTGAGGTGATCCAGTGTGAGGTGCTCCAGTGTGAGGTGCTCCAGTGTGAGATGATCCAGTGTGAGGTGCTCCAGTGTGAGGTGCTCCATGTGATCCAGTGTGAGGTACTCCAGTATGAGATCCTCCAGTGTGAGGTGCTCCAGTGTGAGGTGCTCCAGTGTGAGGTACTCCAGTGTGAGGTGCTCCAGTGTGAGGTGCTCCAGTGTGAGATGATCCAGTGTGAGGTGCTCCAGTGTGAGGTGCTCCAGTGTGAGATGATCCAGTGTGAGGTGCTCCAGTGTGAGGTGCTCCAGTGTGAGGTGCTCCAGTGTGAGGTGCTCCAGTGTGAGGTGCTCCAGTGTGAGGTGCTCCAGTGTGAGGTGCTCCAGTGTGAGGTGCTCCAGTGTGAGGTGCTCCAGGGTGAGGTGCTCCAGGGTGAGGTGCTCCAGTGTGAGAGGATCAGGGACAGAACAAGGGCTATAAAAGAAGCTGGGAATAAAAAATCTGGAGGGAAACCAAGAGAAAGGAATGCCCTGGGAGTCAGGTCTGTGCGTTCCCATGTGAGTGATGCGAGACGTCTACAATGACAAATATTGCTGGCGGGCCAGGTAAGATAATGATGAAAAATTAAACCTCAACTTTAAATGCATGGAAGCTACTAGTGTTCTCAAGAAGGGGGATGCAAAAAGCAGCAGGAAGACAAAAACAGGTCATTCAAGAGGGCGTGAAGACAGATCCTGAAGATGGGGTACGGAGACAAAACGGAACAAAGTGCTCAGGCGGTTGGTTTCTCGGAAAGCCCTAATAAATGGTGCGGTGCGCCTGCCTTCTCGAGTGACTCCCCCTTTTCTCCTTCAGACACCCTTGCTTCCCCAGGCCCCATCTTCCTTTCTGTGTCTAATTTGCAGCCCTCTCTGACAAATCACCTTTGTGTTTATTTCCTATGCCTGCTTTCCAGTATCCAATAGGCCCGCCTCATTGTCATTCTGCATCTCTCTTAGGTGTCTAAGGCCCCGTGCCGGAGCTATTAGCACCTGAGAGGCGGAGACAATGGCTTGCATTTCTTTGTATTCTTCTAAATACTTATTGAATATCATACATGGGGTCAACATATTGTAGCGACTTTTTTTTTTTTTTTACTGTTCTTTGGGTTAATTCTTCTTATTCTTATGAACTGATTGTCTCTTTGACAATATTTTTGAGAGGTAAAAATAGTAACAGCCATTGTGAGGTTCATGTTGCAATCATATTCTTTGGGAAAGCCAGAAGCTACCAAAGTAAAATCGTTTCATAGTAGAGCCCAGTGCGTGCTCTGGTTTTTTTGTTTGTTTGTTTGCTTGCTTTGCTTTTTTGTATGCCTTTCATCATTTACAAAGTCCTTGTTTTAAGGGTAAGTTGAAAAAACATTATTGCCAAATCACTCAAAATCTTTAGAAATGTGTCTGCTAATGTGCTTCTCCCTTGTGCAATCTCCAGGAGGCCCTTACTACAAAGCCAAGCCCTTGTCCTGCTAGGTTGTGCAAACTGGACACACTGCCATCTGCTCTGCTGGGCAGTGTCAGGGTAGCTTGGTGAATTCGACGAGGACTTAGTGGTGCTCTCTTAACTCTGCTTCCTTTATTCCCACAAGTCTCTGGACTCAGGTTGGGGTAGCTGTTGCTTTCCCCAGATCCTTCCTTGTTTTCCAACCCAATAGGGTCCCTTTTGGGGAAACAGCACAATTGATCCAAGTCAGGGAGCTCAGAGGGTCAGGACTCAGGACTCTTAGAATCTTCCAGAAGCAGGACGACGATTCAACTTCTAACCCCAGCCTGACCTGGCAATTGAGTCTGAGTAACCTTTGTCACCCTGTTTGGGGGACTAGAGTACAAACTGGAGGCAAACTCAGCCCTTCTCCATAGCCTTCCTGGTCTTTGCATGAAGACAGGCAGAAAAAGCTTCAGCTTGTTTCTACCAGGCCTTTGGTTAGTGTCCGAGCAAATCCTTGCTCAGGGCACAATGGCAATTTCTTTTCTTTCTGGGCCTTGTGCCTTTGCACACTCTTTAGTCACAGGGATTTATTCCAGGACACTGATGGATACCTGTAATTATGAATGATGCTCTTCAAGTTACGATGAAGTTAGGTCCCAATGTGCTCATTGGAAGTTGAAAGTGAATTTAACATTCTAGTGAATTTAACATCACAGTCGGTGCCATGGGGCCTAACTCAAAGCTTATCTTATAATGAAATGTTGACCATCTCATGGTATTTACTGATTCCTGGGATGACAGTGAAAAAAGAAGAATTGTGGGGATATATCCTTTCATGTGACTGTCTAGACAAGTAAGCTTAATCATGAAGGAAATGACATTCTATATGTACAGTGCTATATTTTTGCATATACACACACCTATGATAAAGTTTAACTAATAAATTAAGCACAGTAAGCAATTAGCAGCAATCACTAACAGTAGAACAATTATAATAACGTACTGCCATTATAAATGTTAGTTAAAACTTAGAAACCATTTATTTCTAGAATGTTCCACTTAATATTTTTGGACCACAATTGGCCAAGGATAACTGGAACCACAGGAAGGGAGCCAAGGATAAAAAGAGACAGCTCCTTAAGACCTGGCATAGCCAGGCCATAGGAAGAATTGGTGTCTTTTTCAGGAAAATATCTATCTGCAGAAAGCCATTAACTACAGCTCTACGATAAATACTCAAAACTCTTGGTTCACTTCTTCTTTTAATGATGTAGCCACTTAGGTCTAACTTATAAACATGATAATAGTACATCCTAACTTAAACAAGACAACCTCAGTAGTAAGCAACTGTTAAGTTGTTCTGTCCCTATAGAGGCTAATACCACACATGAGTCAGCCTTGGCATCAGTCTTGCCATGTTTATCAAGGGTGAAAGGAGGAGGCAATCTCCAAGCTCACCCTATTCCTATATCCTGTCCACAGTGTCCATTCCAGCTATCTGTTCCTGCATTCATTTGGAAAATGTTTTTTATTTTCAACTGCATTGTTAACTCACATGCTTTCCTTGGGATTGTGTACAGTTTCTTGTTTACAATGGTTTGACTTGAGATTTTTATGGCTTCTTGATGGCAAAATGACATGCATTCATTAGAAACTGCACTTCAAATTCAGAGGCTGGATCTTGGAAAATATGGTTTGGTTCCTTCTGGTGATGCTGAGAAGGGGCAATGGGCCTCAGCTTCCAGTCATCTCTGTGATTGTGGCAAAAGCAGCCCATGTTCTGTGGTCTTGTTTATTTGTGATACACTACAGGTTAGGTATATTAAATATATTTTTGAACTCAACATTTTCAACTTAATGATGGATTTACCAAGACTAATAATAGAAAGGTTTGGTTGTTTACATTTTCTCTTCAGTGATGGAAATTAGATCATGGTGCCTGTTTTGCAGAATTCAGTACTATGGGAGATTTGACTTGAGTGTCATGAAACACATACTTTTTCTGATGTACTTTTACACATGGCCGTGGTTTCAAGCATGCCTGTCTGTCACTGGGCTCAGCCAAGTGGTTCAAAAGCAGACAAGGAATAAACAATGATTATTTACATCATGACTGGGCACCGAAACGCCATGCACTCGTGTCAGAATCAGCTGTCATTTCATACTTTCTTCCAAAAGAGCAATTGCCACATGGTTAACTTATTTAACATTAGACACTCCAAGCAGCTTGACCATGGGAGACGCCTGTCAGTTAAATCTTACCTGAGCAAACCCGTATTTCAGCATGACCACTCACAGTGTACTTTCCAGGAGTTCAATTCCCCACTCCCTTCTGCGAGCTCTGAGCTCTCCTCTCTCAATCTCTCTCTCTCTCTCTCTCTCTCTCTCTCTCTCTCTCTCTCTCTCTCTCTGTCTGTCTTTCGAGTGCTGAGTTCTGAATCAGAAGCATACACTACATTCTAGAGTGAGCTGATGGATGGATGTTCAACAAAATAATGGAGTTGGACTGGGAATTCTCTTCCTATTAGGAAGTAATAGATTCATACTGCTGAACACACACACACACACACACACACACACATGAGAGAGAGAGAGAGAGAGAGAGAGAGAGAGAGAGAGAGAGAGAGAGAAAGAGAGAGAGGCCTTTGTTTTTAGATTGCCTTTAGTCTATGAAAGTGAAAAAAAAAACACCTAATAGCAAATTTGCAGAAAGAGTGATTTAGAAGAAAAGAAAGGAGATTGAGTATGACCAATACATGTTGTGTGTACATCATGTTGACCACAACAGACATGTGCAATTAATACGTGATCATTGCCACACTTGTATGCAATTGGAAATTGCATAATATTAAAGACACACAAGGTAATATAACCAGGCAATGATTACGAAGGTTTCCTTTCCTGGGGATGAATATTCGGTTCTCCTACCTACCATGTTGATATTTTGAGCATTTAAAGATAGTCAGAGACACCATATTAGGAGGAGTTTTTAGGGCTTCGAGAGATGGCTCTGTGGTTAAGAGCATTTGGTTGAAAGCTCTTGCTGTTCTTGCAGAGGACCTTGGTTTGATTTCTGGTACCCAGACTCCGTGTAGCTCAGGTTCTGGAGGATCTGAGGTCCCTTCCTGCTTTCACAGGAATGCAAATGGCACACAGAGAAAACCTGGTGCGCACACACATACATATTAATAAAAATAAGTATTTTTAAAACCTAGTAAAAAAAGTTCTTACTTTTCCCATGACTTATGATACTAAATCTCAAAATGATTGCTAATAGCACAATATAACCCTTGACCTTTGATGCATTGGTGTGTCAAGAAAGAGCACCCTTTAGGAACGTAAGTGTAGCTGTCTAGAGAACAGATCCCACTGCCTTATGCAAAGTGGATACTCATTAATCTCCTTTGCATAAATTAAGTCTTTATGAGTGAATAATAAAGATAATGTATACAGTACAATACAGTTTACATTAGGTGTGACATAATCCAAACAGATGAACAGAACCAGTTTAGCAAGGTTTATTTTAAACACCATGTGTTACAGGGCGTCTGGTACCTGGGAGCTGAGCCTGCTTTGAGAGTCTATTTCTCTCAGCCATGCCACTTAGAAGCACTTTAATCTTGTGATGGTAGAGACTTGGCTCAATACATCAGACACACGGGAAGAAGTCTCAGCTAGCTCTACTCCATTCCGTGTTTCAGAGACAGATCACACCTGGGCTTCTGCACCGTGCATGAGACATCCAGGCGCGAGAACTGCTGTCAGACGGTTGCTTTCTGAGCAGAGGAGAACCTCTTCCCATACTTGGGTGCCATGAAACACTCCTGCTTATTGCTTCACTAACAGCTCTGCTGTGGGCTGGGAAGGATGCAGAGGAAGAGCGGACACTTTCTAGTGATGAGTCTGCCCTTGTGGTTCTAGTATCTATCTATTCAGGCTGAGCTCTTGGGAGTTCCTCACTTCTCATTCATGGCCTATTTCTTCATAGACTCTAAACTTATAGAAGAGATGTGTCTTTTCTATTTCTCAATATGTTCTCTATATTCATAGATGCATATTTTATATATATAGCCCTGTACAGTGTACATGTGTTTATCATATGTGCATGAACATATATATTTTTCATGTTTATGTTTATCTGTGTGCACTGTATAAATAATATATAAAGTATGAGTCGTGCATCTATGTAGGTAGGAGCATGCATGTGCTTGTTCATGTACAGCCATGTATCCCAATACTGCATGTTATAGTGGCTACCAAGCAAATATAAAACTAATTACCTCCTTTCTTGTCTCTTCATATAAATTTGACCAGTAACTGCTTCTACATTACTTTTTCCACATGCCATAGTAGAAAATGTGGATTTGAATTCAGATAATCTGAATTAGAACCCTCATACTTAGTCACGCAGGGTGGTCCCTTATGCCTAATAGTAATTTCTTTCTTGGTGAAAAGGAGGAAATCTTAATTTTTTCCCTGCTACAGTTAGGGATGTCTGTAAGGAACCTAGTGTGCGATGAATGTGAACTGTTGCCATGATTTTTTATGTTTCCCGCCACAGTTTGAGTGAAAACGCCTTGAGATGCAAACTGCCAGTTAGGATTCAGCTAGGATTTCCCGCTCCGAGCCACAAGCCCAAGGGTAGCTGTTGGTGTACAACCCATTTAAATAACTTCAGGGAATTAGCAATGTAATGGAGTAAGTTTAAGGCCCATTTGAAACACTACCTAACTGTTACATGAAGATCCTCTCTTCCACTCATGGTCTCTGCAATTTGACCATCACCAAGCAAAGGGAGACAAAGAAATCTGTCTTTAGATAAAAAATTAACAACAGTTTTACCGTATATGATTCTGATGCTTTTAAATGAGCCCAATCCGAAAGTGAGTTTTATTAAACGTGAAACATCAATACAGATTAATGTCATATAGATCGTGATCTGTCCTTACCAAGTTACTTCCAAGAATTCACAACAGAGAAGAATTTAGAATTTGCTGATCACCCCTTCTTTCTCTGGATAGTGGACTCAAGAAGGTGGCAGTCAAACAAGGCACTGTTCAGTTGAAACCAGAGTCTGATATTAAACAAACAAATGGTAGTAACGCAGCAGGCAGCTAGCATTCATTCTTCCATCCATCCATCCATCCATCCATCCATCCATCCATCCATCCTTCTACCCATCCATCCATTCTTCCTTCCATCCATCCTTCTACCCATCCATTCATCCACCTATCCATCCTCTACCCCATCCATCCATTCATCTACCCACCCACCCACTCTCACACACACCCATCCACCATCCACCCATCCACCCACCCCCCCACCCATCCCCCATCCATCCATCCACCATCCATCCATCCACCTACCCATCCACCTATCCATCCATCCATCCATCTATCTATCTCTATCCATCTATCCATCCATCCATCCATCCATCCGTCCATTCATCCACCTATCATCCTCTACCCATCCATCCATTCATCTACCCACCCACCACTCTCACACACCCCATCCACCATCCACCCACCCACCCATACATCCACCATCCATCCATCCACCCACCCATCCACCATCCATCCACCCACCCTCCCATCCCCCATCCATCCACCATCCATCCATCCATCCATCTATCCTTCTACTCATCCATTCATCCATCTACCACCCACCCACCACCCACTCTCACACCATCCATCATCCATCCACCCACCACCCATCCACCATCCGTCCATCACCATCCATCCATCCATCCATCCATCCGTCCATCCATCATTCTACCCATCCATTCATCTATCTACCCACCTACCCACACACCCACTCTCACATACACCCATCTAACTATCCACCCATCCACCCATCCATCCATTCATCCACCATCCATCCATCCATCCATCCATCCATCCATCCATCCATCCATCCTTCCATTCAAAATCAAATAAAGCTCAGACATTCTCAACTCTTAGGAACTGAGTCTGCTCCCATTTGTCAAGTTATGGTGACATTCGTCATTGGCGACCATGGTTCACCAGGAAGACTCATAGCTGAGCATTGTAAATATTTGAACCCAGAAATGGTACAGGTTGAATGCAAACGTTTATCTCTCTTTCTTTCTCTATCTCTCAGCTGAGTCTCCAGCTGGGTGTTTAATTCATAAAAGAATAGCAGGAAGGTAATTACTGTGTGGACTGAATAATTCTTGCCTCTGATGGCTACAGCCTCTTATTTCCTGTCACCAGTGTTCCACCCAAAGACTTTGTTTTCTGTTTCTATGCTTGTCTGCTAAGTGGTAATCCTCCCTCCTAATAGTACAGCTGGCCACAATCCAGACCAAGGAGGGAACACATCTTTGCTTTTTATACATTGTTAGCGCCACTTTTCTGACGAGTTCATGTCTTACCATAGTCCAAGCTCATGGGAAGTAAAATAACAGATTTAAAGAACTGGGTGGAACACTTTGTGAATTTTCAATATTTTTGTGAAAATCCTTAGCTATATTTTTAGTTTTAATATAAGTGTATATGTTAGAGGGAATCTTAGGAACTCAAGCTGATTCTTGCTTGTTCCTGTGAAGGGCACTTTCCTATGTCCTGGAAAGGTCAGATAGATCCTAGCATCTCAGGACTTTGCCCTAACCTCATGTCCTGCCAAAGAAAAGAGTTTTGGCCATTCCCTGTCTAAGGGGTCACGTTATGGGCCATGCTTTATGCCCCTAGACCTAGTTTATGCCTCTAGTAAGTATTCCTGCTTACCAACCCTCAGTATGCTCAGAAGCTGATGGTAATTCGACAAGGCAGCTAACTTCCAGTAGAGTCAATGTTGATTTAGGACAAATGTGTTCTTTTCCCAGGGATTTTAAAGGGAAAACGATGAAATAAAGTTAGTCAAGAAAAGAGAGTGTACATTTACTGCTACCCCTCTGTCTAAAATGAAGCAACGTTGGCCATTTGCAAAAGCAGAACTGCTCTACAGCAGAAATGACAGTGAAATGGAAGGACTAGTAAGTCCGTCCATCATGACGATGCCAGGAGAATGGTTCATCTCAGACTACTGTGAAGTAACTAGGCACACTATTAAAATAAACACCAAGGATTAAACCTTCCAAGCCGAGCTTCTGTTGTTCCATACAGAGGTCCAGTACTCAATGGTTATGCTGGATGAAATGCCCCAGCTTCTCTCTCTCTCTCTCTCTCTCTCTCTCTCTCTCTCTCTCTCTCTCTCTCTCTCTCTCTAGTGTGCATGGTGTATGCACCACATATATATTCATGCTAGCCAGTACACAAGTGGAAGCCAAAGGATGACACTGGATGTCCTTTGGCTCACTCAACCCCATTTCCTTGAGACAGGGCATTTCACTGAATCTAGAGACCAGTAAGCCCCAATGATGTCACTGTCCCCATGCTCCAGAGCTCTCTGGTTATAGATGCACACATGGCCATGCCTGAATTTTTACGTGGATACAGGACCTCAATATCCTCATGCTTGCAGAGCAAGCACTCTTGCCAACTGAACGGCCTCCCCAACCCTGACTGTTATTTTAAACAGGAAAACCTTGCCAAATAGGTTTCTGACCGCTTGTGTCCAGTAAACAGTAAACACGGCCTGAGTGGGATTTGAAAGCAGCTGTCATCACAGGTATACCTTGTGGGTGCACATTAATACATTTCTGTTTCTATATCAAATTCTATAAGCTGAGTACGCTCTAGGGTAAAGCGGTCTATTTAACTCACAGTTTTAAAGGCTGAATGTCTGAGATCAGGCAGTCACACAGTATGGCAGAGAAAGGAACAGGAGCATAACCATGAGCAGAAGGAGCCAAGAAGATGGGGTGATCTCATTTTAAGATTCACTCCAGGAGAACAGCATTAATCTCATCCTAACGGTAGAATCACCTTGACCACACTCCATTCCACAGGCTCCAGAGTCTCTTACAGCTTCTACCTTGTAAGTGCTACCGTGGACGAGACCAAGATTCCAGCCTGCGAACCCCTGGGAACACTTGAACTATTTCCAAATCATAGCAAAATGAGAGAAGTATGCAGGAGTCAGACATAATCTCAGAATATAGGGACAGCAGGTGCTTAAGTAGTGTAGACATTCCACCCTCAAGTTAGCACGGGAGATGGCACTCCTGTCGAGGCCTGGATCGCTTCAGATCCAGGCGGAAAGGACTCTGAAGTGTAACTCCAGGCCTGTGTGCAAACACTACAGAACTAGAGTTCTTGGATCCGTTTAGTTCTATACTTCAAGTTCTCCAGTCCCTGAGGGGTGAGTGACAGGGATGGGTAGGCGCTGTGTTTAATCTTAGTTCTTCACTCACGACTACCAGCCATTGGCCTGGGAGCTGTGTGAGTGATACATGGCTAAAAGGTTCTTCATGAGCTCTTCTTACAGCGGAGGGGGAGGGCACAGAGCCGCCATCTCAGTCTTCAATCTTCCTCACTTCAGCTCTGCTCCAAAGCCTCTTAGCACACAGGGAAGGGCTGCTCCACTCTTTCCATGCGTGAAACCTTTTCACCTAAGAAATTTTTATGTGACCTTGGGTATATAGGTCTACAAAATCACACAGGAATCAAATATTCATTGAAAATAAATTACAGTGACTTTTTTTAAAGCAATACTTTGCTATACACATAATTCTATTATTTGTCAGTGACCAAAGGAAATTTGCATGCTAATGGGTTGGGTGTGCCTGTATATTTTATGTAAAGAAGTAAATCTTGGCTAATATTTGCTGCTGGGGGTTTTGGTCACTTTGGGGCTTTTTCAGCGTTGATTGTATCTTGTTTCTATAATCACCACTGTAACACTAACAATTATTATAATCACCATCGAGAGCACCACATTGTATAAACATCAAGTACAAAAGGGCATGAGTATATTTAGGGATATTCCATAGATTGTTGAAAATTTCATCCTAATCTCAAGCCAAAATTCATCTAATTTTTTTATGATAATCAAGGTAACAACTCAAATGGAAGTTTAAAACATAAAACATGCTAACGCAGTCCATCCCAAAGCTACCCGGATTTGAAATGTCCATGCGGAGGACTGCAGGTAGGGACGTGTGGAGAGTCTTTGTTTTCTATAATCAAACTGTGACGTTTGTCTAAGAAAACTTGGTACAAATAGCCAAGCATTTCCATAAAGAATAAAAGCATTTGAATCTGAACTGACATGTTGCAAGCAGCACTTATTGGGTGCTTCTTGGCCTATCAAGCACACATGTTACATGCTCAGAACCAAGGTTGCAACAAACTACACAACTCAACATGGGTCAGTGCTACCAAAACATCTGGGTTAATGAAGTGCTTCATTTTGAATTGTTTTGGTTGTGTCCATTCAGAAACTTTTAATTATGGGATTATGACGTATAATTTAAGAAGCTGGGCTGGGACTGGAATGTAGCGGAGTTGGTAAAGTGCCTGCTGTGCATACATGGGGAGCTCAGCTCAGCTCCTCAGCACCCATGTGGACAGTTGTGTGTGGCCATATGCACAGGTAATCCTGGCATTGGGGAAAACGTACAGAGATAGGAGGATCCTCAGAGGTAGCTGGCCAGCCAGACTAGTGAATCAGTAAGCTCTGGGTTCAGTGAGAGACTGCCTCAAAAAATAATTATAACAAGGAGGAGGAGGTGATTGGGGAAGACACCTTGATGTTGGCCTCTGTCTTCCACACACATGTGCACATGTGACATATGCACACAAATACAAATAAATAATTAAACACATACATACATGCACACATATACGTACACACATACATATACATACATACACATAGATACATAGATACATAGATACATACATACATACATACATACATACATACTAAAAAAAAGTCAGACCATAGAGGGAGATATGGATAGAACATGGACCAGTTCTCGCCCTTAAGAGTTACAGAGATCTATTTGAGTTCTGCATGTAATTGCTGAGTCTGGGAACCATTTGTAGAAGTGTGCTTCAGGTGCTTGTTCTAGCGGACCTCATCGGGTCGATGCCATGGATGTCCTCAAATCCTAGGCAGGCACTTATCAAGGCACATGCCTCAAACATACTGATGCTCATTTGCTGGCACAGAGGCAATCTCCTCATGAGCAAACCCAGAGAGAGAGAGAGAGAGAGAGAGAGAGGTGTCTGAGGGATGCACACAAGCTTGGGCTCCAGGTAGAAGGCAGCTTCTAAGGTTTGATTGCTTTTGAGGATGCTGGCAAAAGATTTACTGAACGATAAATGGTCCTAATCCTGTAAGTAAAATCCCCTCTGCACAGTTCTGCTGGGCATGGAGCTTAGAGCAGAGAGGATTTGCTGCTAGAGATTGCAATTGCAGAACAGCAGCTACCTATGTGTCCCCTCTCCAGTGCTCATGTACGAAATGGGTTCTGCAGAACATGTCAGCGTCTATGGTCACGTGCACATACAGAACAGAACGTGCTTTCTCTCTCTCGTACACACTTCCACTTTTCTCCATTCTGATTGAGTTCTTATTAAATCGCCTAACTGTCAAATGTTTAAAACCGTTATACAGTAGGAATCCCGCTAAAACACAGCCAGTTTCCCAAGACCCTAATTTCTCCCAAGCATTGTGGCTCCAACCTGAATTACCCAGAATTCCCTGTCATAGGTTCTTGATAAATCTCCCTCTTCCAGCCTTCCCCCTGGGCCAGGGGAGGATGTGGACCCAAGTGAACTTTCAGAGGGACTTGCATGTGGAGGAAAACCAGCATACAGCACAGAGGCTCAGTGAGTGCTATTCAAGGTGAAAGTCTTACATAATCCTCCATCATGTGCTCCTGTTTGATATGCTCTCCCTCTCTATGGAAAGAACTTTATTTAAACTGGGCTATAATGAGTGTGTGTATTTATATATGCATATACACACATACATTCCTGCTGCTAAGAGACATGGCCATAGCAGAGAGTGGAAGAGTGCTTTCTAGACCCTACCACAAAAGAAGATAATCTTTGCAATAAACATAACTGATAGGGAATCAGGGGGCTTTTATTGATTTGGATGTTTGGTCAGTTATACCAAATAAAATAAATTAGGGATAAAAAGATGATGGGATGAAAAGGTAGAGTGGAGGGTAATCTTCTGTTTAAGATGAGTTCACTGGTAATAATTTCCCAAGGGAAACTGTGAGGCAACCCCCCTCCTTCTGCCATGCACTTGTTTTCATTAAATGAAGTAAATATGACATTACAAAAAAGCTTAACTCAACTAATAAACTCATTTGAGAAACACTATTTCTTTTTTAAATGAAATGAAGGCCAGGGTATTTATTTCCTTAGCTTTTTTTCAGGCCCTATGTCAGTTGTGACTGTCCTAGTGTCAATGGAGCACTGGGCCAAGGGGCAGGTGGGGTTGAAGTTCCCTGTGGGAGTGTAGCAAGGCTATGAGCGCCATGGCTGGGGGTGCGCCTGCTGCGGGGGTGGGGTGGGGTGGGCGGGCACTTCTTATTTTTACAAAGGCACAATATGGTGTTGATGACAAACTGTGCATTTAAATGGGTTGGCAGTATGACATGGCCTCTCAAAGTTGTGCCCTATGATACACAGTCAACCCTTCAAGGTCTAGAATCAGCATAAATTTCATGATTTGCATAGATAACATACATGGTTGCCAAAAATGGAGGCTGGGGAGGTCTTGCACACATTTGTAACATTTCACACATTCTCCGTGGGAGCTAATTTTATTCTGTGTATTTACAGATTATAATTATAAAAATTAAGATATATAAAATGTAATATCTATTATCATATTACATATAAATATATATTATATTATATTAATTATATTATATTATGGAGTGCTGTCTGTTTTTTTCTGCCCCCTCAAAAGGGGGCACCTGTACGCAGGTGATGTTAGGTGAAATCTTATTAGTTAGATAGCTTTAGAGCCTGTGATTGGGCAGGGGAAGAAGAAGGCGGAGCTGAAGGTTTTAGTGTGGGGAGAAGAGGGAGACTGGGACAGAGAAAAGATGGAGGAAGAAAATGAACCAGAATTGCATGGCCTGGGAGAGCCACAGGTAGCTGTGGATATCATAGCAGGGCAATAGAGTAATGTAGGGTACATTTGCCCCTCTAGGTATGTGGCTTGTGCTTATATCAATTGAGTTTTGAGTTCTTTGTGAGGGCATTTTGGGAGTTGAGGATTTACTGTTATAAATCTGGCTCATAAATTACAAGCCTCTAGAGTTTTCATTGTATGGGGTTAGGGGATTAGAGCCAGTGGGGCGGATGGCTTGGGAAATGCAGCGAACCGCAGGAAACTGGGCGGACCACGGCTTGGGGATAGTCATGGGGGTGGGGAGACTGCCAGTGCCAGCACATAGCTGGACAGAGCATAGATTACACACACACACACACACACTATATATATATATATATATATATATATATATATATACATATATATATATATATACATATATATATATGTTAATATAACATAAAAAATTAGGTCGATTCTTAGACGCTGAAGAGATTGCTCAGCGGTTAAGAGCACTGGCTGGCCCTACATGCATGTTACACACGCAGGTAAAACATTCATACTCACAAAAATAAATCTTTTTGAAAGACATAATTCTCATATGGGATGGCAACAAGTATTTCTGACAAGGATTAAAAGACAGACTTTAAAAGTAAATGATGTATTTGCACTAAGAAAACCTGAAGACTTTCCTTCGTTCTTCTGGAAAACTCTCACCTAACAATTTGAAATCTTCAGCGTGGTTAGACCAGAAGCACCATAGCGACAGCAGGGGAAATCATATTTACGGTTTGAGTGGTAATTTCATCTAACCAACATGTTTTGCCACATTACATTAGTTTTCTTAACTTGATTTTAATTGACTTTGCAGCTTGTATTTGGTTTCCAATTTGTTTTGATTTTCTGGCTGTCCAAATGCTCTAAAAGTTATAACCTGCTTTGCATATGGGCCCATTTAAATGCTTGCTAGATAGATATGCTTATAACCAAAAGCATAAACTCCAGGGGTCTGGTAGTATATATTTTGTCTTCATATTTTTGTTGCCATGGCCTCAGGTGCTAAGCAAATTATAGTGTCAAAGTACATCCTAAGCCTTATTTTTGACTTCGAAATGGATCAACATAGGACTTAATGCTGAAGACCGTTCCTATAGCACCCCACACATCCACACCATGGAAACTATCCTTAGGGCGATCGAAGTCTACAACCACAGCTGTAGTCTTAGTAACTGTACTAGCATTCTTGTGCTGCATCACGAATACCACACCAAATAAATCATAAAAACTTTGTCATCAAACTCTTGGTCATGTGTCTGGGTTGTAACAACAAAGGCTGTGTGTACGCCTTGTACATTGTTATGGTTCAGTTTGGAATTTCTAACCTTGAAAATGATCATTTCTGCTTAATAGGCAATGGGAGCTGCTGCTTTGGAACCCAGGAGGTCCTTATTAGCTCGACCCTCTGGGAAAGTATAGAAGAAGCCTTCTCTGTGCATTAAAGATGGTATTTTTTTTTGTAACAAGCTGTATCATATAAAGGCACAAACCAGTTTTCTCCTTGAGTTTTAAAAACAATCTAAGTGTTCTCAATACTTCTCTTTCACCAAACATCTTCTTTCCTCAAGCTATGACTGAGCAGGAAAAGGACAGTAAATATCTATTTGGTTGCATAACTAATATTTGTGGTTTCTTACATTCTTAAGTCAGGGAAGACAAGCACCATGCTAGGCTAGAATAGAAACAAGCAGGGAAGCCACAAGTCGACTTTAAGGGGCTGTTAAATAATTGGGTGGGATTTAACTAGGAGTACATGAAACTTCAAATGTTGAAATGGGCCAGTATGAGTGGTCCAAGGCACTTCTAAGTGTGCTGAGACCCAATCCCATCTAATGGCAATGGCCACCAGCTGGCAAGACCTTTGCATATTGGGGGTGCAGACACAGTCAAGGCAGCAGTCTGTGGGTCATTCAGCGCCTGGCTTACCCTACTTCTCACTTTACAGACTCATCCTTTACCCAAAGGGTAGAACGACTGTTCTCCTAGTCTGCACATTAAACTGATGAATGGTAGTGAGGATCGTGTTAAATCTACCTAAACAAGGAAATGGAAAATAAAGACAGCGTTGGCTACAAAAGAAGCGCTGATAGGTTGATGTGAATACGTGTAATTTTTAAAAATACTGTTTACAACCAACTTGTGAAACAACCTTGTTTGACTAAAGAATTGTATTTAGATTTTACAGGAAAAAAAATCTTCAGAAGACCTAACTTTCTTTCGAATGTCGCTCATGTATTCAGACTGAGACGACACTTGAAACATACGGACCCTGAAAAGAGACAATATGACTGCATCAACCACTATGGTCCTCCTATCTGAAGCAGACTGCCTAGAAGGCAATAAACAGATAATTGTTCAGTGATTTGATCATTTCCGTAACATGTGTGCACGCAGTATGTGTCTTTGTATGCATGCATGTGCGTATGCACATGTGTGAATGCATGTGCATTTGTGTGTGCCTTTACATGGGTATAGTTATTGAGGGTCTGCTTACTGAACTTGCTTATCGTTCTTGCTGGTTTGCCTAGGCTGGATGGCCAGGAAGGCCCTGGGACTTGCCCGTCTTCCTCTCCAGCACTGGGGCTATGGAAGTGTACTGGTGTGACTCTTATATTCGTGTTGCACTCAGGTCCCTCTGGTCGTGCATTCACCACTTCCTCTGCTGAGCTATATGCATTGCATTTTTTTTCTTTTTAAAAAAATAAAATAAGATAAAACAAAAGTCAACACCTTGGAATTAGATAAAACAAACATAAGGAAAAGAGCCCGAGAAGGTATAGGAAACAGAGGCCCACTTGTTCGTATACCCAGGAATCCCACAAAAACAGTAAACTGGAAGCCGTACTATATATACAGAGGACTTGGGGCAGACACGTGGTTTTTAATTGGTGACTTTAAAATGTTTTTTATTACATATATAATTAAGTAGTTTCTTGCCCTTGGAATCTGTAAAGGGCTGATAATGTCTTCACGCTAATCTGGAGGTAGGCAGACCTGCTAGTACACTGTGTTCCAGTCAAAACTATTGGCAGGGGGATTAGCTTGGATTCTGAAATCCTCAAATACCAGGCTTCTAAAACACTTACCAGAATTAGAGCCAAGGGAAAGCTGTCTGCTCCCAGATGCCCATATGCACAAACTGCATTTCACTCCTCTTTGTGTCTTACATCAATTTGCATATTTTCTCCACCATAATGGATTAAAAAAAAACCCCACAATATTAAATTTTAATTTGCCTTTTAGTCATAATAAATAAATGTAATGACCCAGGGTTAGCCTGACTACATAACAGAATCTCAGTTCTGGGGTGCAGTGCCATTCTGTGCCACTACGCCCCACAATTACCAATTTCCAGGAATGGAAATAGCTTTATGCCCTCACAAAGTATTTACTATGTGACTGCTTAACTAAGTGATGGCAGATGGCTATATTCAACTTTCTCCAAACAAGTGTTTCTAAAAAAATAGTTAAACGCTTATTTTAATTTTTTTCCACAGGAGGTATTATTTCATTAGAGGTGGTTTTGAGGATCCATTTAAGATCGGGTCACATATGTTAGGGACCTACTCATTTGTAATGTTGAATAAAATGCGAGGCAGTGCATTCTCCTGGGTAACTGATTAATATGTCAAGAAGATGGATGGTTAGTTTTGTCTTGGGAAGAGAAGACAGTGACAGCACTAGATACTGTCCTTGTCCTTGCTCATCCTTTCCTTGGGCCAATGAGGCCAGCAGTTTGCCTACCTAACACTCTGAGAGATTACTGGAAAGTCCTCTGTGCATGTGCTCTAAAAGTGACCTAGAAACTGTCAAGGAACATTATTTCTTACTAACCAACAGAAACACAACTTAAGAAATGTGTTGGTAGGAGTTGGGGATTTAGCTCAGTGGTAGAGCGCTTGCCTAGCAAGCGCGAAGGCCCTGGGTTCGGGCTCCAGCTCCGGAAAAAAAAAAAAAGAAAGAAAGAAAGAAAGAAAGAAAGAAAGAAAGAAAGAAAGAAAGAAAGAAGAAAGAAATGTGTTGGTAAGTGATCTGTTTAGGAATGTGCTTATAGGAACCTGATAGTCTAGCGTACGATGCCTCCATGCTTCATGGTACACACTAAGGATTGTAGATCACAAGGAAGAAACCATGAGATTAAACCAAGTGCAAGAAAAAATAGTCGCAATCAGTGATCTAAGAAAGTTGAGATTCAGGAGGCTTATGCCTGCATAACATAGCAGATTGTCTGACAGAAAATTTTTGTGGATGTTAGAAGCACACTCTAAGACAATGAAAAATAATGATTAAAAGTACACTACATATATAAACCACTGATACTAATATCATACCACCATCACCACCATCACCATCACCATCACCATCACCATCAAATGTGCATTCTCCACAGATGTATGTACTGTGCTTGGACAGACTGACAGCATGGTGGCTGTGTTTACTCCAGTATGGTCTGCCATATGAGTTGAGTGTTACCTTATGACATTATGATGGGTACCATGCCACCTAGAAAAATTTTAGCTTCATTACATTCTTATGGGAACACCATCAAATACATGGTTTATTGTTGAACAAAAATGTTATGTGGTACTTGATTTTCATTTTGAAAATGGCTTTGGCTTTTGGTATTTAAGCTGGGTCTGACACAAAGGCTTCTCGTTCATAGCCTGTAGCAAAAACTGCATGGATGTTCAATTAGACAGCTGTTGCCGTTCCTCAGGATATACATGCCATGACCGGACCACTGGGGATCCTTCTGGCTTGACCATTGTTCTAGCTCAGAGGGATAGGACCGTGGACTGCTTTCTTTCCTTGTAAGCACATAGTACCAGCCCCGACAGACTGTCTAATCCTAAGTGGTTACCCCTAAACACATGTGTACATGAGCAACAGGAAATGGACTTAGTGGGTTATGGGTATATGTGTGTGTGTTTGTATGTACATATATAAAATTAAGAAGTCATAAATTTGAAAGCCAGCAGGAGAAATGGGAGGTTTTAGAAGGGGGAAGGGGGTAGCAATAATATAAATACAGTTTTCATGTATAACATTCTCACAAAATAAAAAACTCAAAGAACTGACGGGAAGGGTCCATGTCTCTGCGTATGATGCTGCCTACAAACCTCTCACAGATACATAAAGGCTCAAAAGGCGATTGCCTTCAATATACTCATATTGTGGGTTTGACTCGATTTCCTACGAAACCCAGGAAGTGCAATACACGTGTCTCGGTCTCAAGGAGTCTAACATGGTGTTGCAAATATAAATTTTGAGAGTACTTTGTGAACTACAGGGGTTTATTTAAGTCATCGCAAATGTTTAACCCATGTTGAACATCAAGTACGAATAAATATTATGCACAAATGGCCACATATCAAGCAATCAACCTAAGAATATGTACTGTGAAAAACCTTCCTGATACATCAAAGTGTGCCGAGAGCACCACTACATATTTTAAAAATGTACTCACTTTTTCAGTGTCCTGCTGGGCAGCTTTTATTTATTTATTTGGTACACTATAACTTTGTCTTTGTGTTTCATTTCAGTCCATACCATTTTTACTCAACATAAGAACCTCGGCACGAGCTCTTAGAGACGACTGCTTTGCGTGTGATTATAACTCACTTTCCAGGCAGGGCGTTCAATGATCACATCAACTAAGTATCCAGTGCAAAGTAGACAAGAAGTATGCACTACCTAAGGATGAGTTGGGAGGAAGAAGAAATGGCCTCATGAAACAAGCAGGGACTTCTATTTCTGACTCAGGATGGGATATTTTTGTTGAAGTCTGATATTTTTAAGCATTATACGAGAAGCAGATATCCTGGCAAAGTGAAATGTCCATGTGGTTTTAAAGGATTTTTTTTTTGAAAATGCCAAGTTGATGCCTGAGGCAAACATTCTCAGCTCAGATATTATGAGATCTGTGAAATGTAGGGGTTTATATTAGAACCGAGATGGGACTTTAGCTGACAGCCTTCTGGTTCTATCCCGGTGGTTCTTCAGGCTAGTTTGAAATGCAGCATTTTAAAAATATCCCATTGAAAACAAGGGAACCAAGTGAGTAAAAACAGCGCCTTTGGTCCTTTTAGAAAGGTGTCAGGAAAATGCATGAGCAAATCAGGTGAAGTGACCTGGTACAAACTATCACAACTGTACATCGAGACCTGTGCAGGACATGGACACCTGCTACAGCACAAGACCTGTGCACAATGTGAGCGTCTACTGCAGCACCAACCAAATGTGAATGCCTATTAGGAAAAGGTGCGAAGTGGGTTTTATTTTGAATAACAAAAACTGGAGTCTCTACGGAGATTCAAGTTTACTTGTTTGTTTTTGTGGTGCTGGAGAAAGAACCCCCACCCCCACCCCCAAACAGATATGGGTAAATATGCATCCATTTAAAGTTCAGAAAGAGGCCGATGGCAAGCACTGTCCCTAAACCCCTACATTCCACAGATCATTTGTCTAGACTCGCAGTAGAGAGATAGATTCCTGCTTCCAGGTTACCTCAGTAAGCTAACCAGAATTGTCCCGGTTATTTTCACCACGTTAAAGATGCTATTTCTACCCTAAATCATTGTTGAGATCTTACATGAAGACCTGAGTACCTGACTGGTTTTGTTATATAAGCTTAAAATACACAGGGGAAGATTTGGAACAGGACCTCTGTCCTCGTGAGCTCACTGCAGCTGTGGTTGCCTGCACAAGACCCGCACAGGATCAAGCCAGTCAACGTTCTCAGATGGGGTGAGATGGGGCTCCTGAGCTCAGGGGATAATTGATGACTTCTGGGTAGGAAAGTTGATTTGTTTTAAGGGTGTGGCTTCTGGTGCGTCACATGGAAAAAAAAGTCTTATGGAACTCTACTACTGTGGAAGTATTCACACACACACACACACACACACACACACACACACACACACACACACACACGTTAATTGATGATGGTCAGAGAAGTTTCTATTTGCAGTAGATAGTGACTAGCATAGAGATCCACAACTGGCCTAAGTACAGAGAATAACAGACTGCAGAATGTTCAACCCTAAATAGGATATATATGTATATGTGTATATAGATATAGATATAGATATAGATATAGATATAGATATAGATATAGATATAGATATAGATATAGATATAGATATAGATATGTGTGTGTATGTATACACACATATATGAGTGTGTGTTATAGGATATATATCATATACATGAATATGTAGAAATAAACCTGAGTATGTACCACGAAAAACCATCCGAATACATCAATGTGTGTCCATCTCAGTTCAAACCCAGCAGCATCGCCATGTGCTTTAAAGTGTATTAACATTGCAGTGTTCTGCTGAGCGGCTTTCTTTGACATACTATGACCTTGTCTTCACCTTTAATGTCAATCCAGATCATTTCCATTTGACACAAGAACCTTGGCACACATTCTTAGAGGCAACTGGCTTTTGTGTGGTTATAATACTTTCCCAAGACAGGGCATTTAATTATCCTCCTCAGGGGCCATTGTGTTAAGAGGGGGAGGAAAGAATCGGAGGTGGATAATGACAAGGGAACAGTATCTTCTCGGCATAGGCAGGAAGCTCTCCATATAAACGTACAGCAGTTATGCCAGCATGCACAGAGCCTGTGCAACCTCAACTTACACCAAATCCCTGCACAGAGAGAGGAATTAGACACAAAGTCCTATCCCTAACTGAGGAGCTAATGGCGCCTGTTAGCTTCCAAGAGCTGGAAAATAAGTTTTCTGTAATAGTGTAGCTCCTGGATAAGTCAACTATGTTCCAACGGAAGACCACACAACCAAGAATAAATGAGAAACATAAATTGGAGTTAATGAGAGGTGGGGGAGCACAAAGTTGAGCAGGTAGGTAGGGAAGGAAGTATGGATTTGAAAGGGGTTAGGGGAGAGACAAATGTTATCAAAACACATTGTCCAAGAATGAAAAAAAAGGTAACAATAACAGGGTGGGTCAGGAATAAAAGTAGTTTAGCATATTTATTTCCTTGTTATTTACTTATTCTATAGATGCTTAATGGAACCTGAGCTGAGAAATCATTTGTATAACAGTTTAGCACAGGGTGGCATATTCACTCCTGAAATAATTTGCTATGATCTGCAATCATCTTGAATACTTTTCTGGGTTTAAACACATCCTTGAGGTCAGAATGTTTACATGGTAGACAACAGTGTTTTATTAATTGTTTATTTGCTTGTTTTTACATTGCAGTTTCCCCTCCTTCCTCTCCACTCAGTCCCCATCCCCATCCATGCCTTCCTTTCTCTTCAGAAAAGGGCCAGCCTCCCATGAATATCAACCAACCCTGGATCTCCACAATAGTCTTTTGCTTACAGTACTCACCAAGTATAAAAGGTAACCGACTTTTCAACTTAAGAAGATGGCGAGGGTGATAGTTTTTAATTAGTACATGGTTGCCTGGGACGAGTTGATATCATGCTGAAACCCAATTAGTCTATATTAGCAGTTGAGAAATGATAAGACTCACCCCCAAATACCATTTGCCCCACAGAAGTGTTGAAGGCACAGCAGAAAGAGAACATATGGTCCGAACACTGCAGTGGAGAAATGTTACTTAACAGATGAATGTAGGGAAAAGGTCACTGTGCAGAGCAGAAGCACAGAATATCTCAGAACACTTGAAAATAAGTCCGGGTAGACGCCAAGCTCAAGAATATGATAGCGCCTGTCCATGGATACCTAAGGCTTTAAGAGATTCATTATTACTAGCTGACGTTACACAGCCTGCCTTCCCCTCATGCAATATGTCTAGCAAACACATTCATAAATGCAGGAAGCTGTTTGGAATTAGAGTCTATCTCATTAAGGTTGTTTGAATAATTGCGTGGCAACGTCAACACTCAATCCTTGCATGCCCTGAGTTAGGATAAGGAATGTACTAAGTAGTGTGGGGAGCATGATCTCTCACTCAGAGAGAATTCAGGCAGGTCATAACTGTGTAATTGAAACCCCAAGCAAGGCAGGCATAACTTTCTCACCTCTGCCCCAGCACAGGTACACTATGGGCTGTTCATTCTAAGACAACATCTTCCAGTGACAAACCCTTTGTTGTTACAGTCTTCCCAATCCCCTTTCCTCTGCAGCTAAACCTTTGTCACTTGACTGAGAGAACCCTTGAGGTATGTGTGTGGGGGCGGGGGGATCACTTACCATTACCTCTGTCAAATAAAAAGATGATGTTTGGTCCTGCTTGGTCTGACCACTGCTTTGCATGTTCTAGCCCTTCCACTGCTCTAGAAAACCTCTTCTGTCCCCCTCACTCTCCTCTCCCACGCTGGCTCATTACTTTTCCTTAGCTGTTATGGTGGTGCCTTTTCTTCACAGGTCTCTGAAAGGATGTTCCTTGGCTGGGAGACAGTATGGACCAGTGACAGTATGCACAAGACCCTGGGTTCCATACCCAGCACAGGAAAGCACAATAGTCAAACTTTCAGGGTCCTTTCTGTGTCCTCCGCTACTCCTCTCTTCACTGGCTCCCTAGCCTGAAGCTTCTTTGGCTGTGGTATGAAAAATAAAGGACGGGATGGGATTTTTAAGGAACAGTAGGGCAAAATGATGGCCTTGTGTGGATGATGGGTGGGGCCTTCATGAGAACTATAGAGAATTCTTTTGAATCATCCTGGGGTTAATCAACTCATACCTTCTAGCAAAATGCAATACACTGAGCAGGAATCTTTGATCAGAAGACCTTGCCTTTCTACGATCTCAGTAAATATGAGCCATTCTACATGGTTCCTTGGCCATGTGTTCACGCCATTCTGGATCCCTCAGTGAGATGTCACCTCAAACCTACCACCCAGCCATGGGCTCACTCTTTGGCTCAGTGAATAGCTAATTCATATCTAGTTCCTTAAAGGAGAACCCTTCATCTACCCAGTCAGTCAAGGCAGAGACTTAGAGATCATGAAGTCCTCCTACTTACCCTCTAGAGTCAAGTGACATTTACCTACCTTCTAAAATACCTTAACACACTCTCCAAGCCTGGTATTTCCTTCACCCTCCATGCATTTACATCTTGTCAAATGTCAGCAAACTATCTTCCTGAAGAAGCAATGGTTTACCTGCTTGTTATCAGGGGCCTTGGTGAGCATCCTGAATGGGACCCTGAACTGTCATTTTCTCCGCAACCTCACATGCCTTTTTGGACTCACATAATGTGCTTCGTCCCTACAAGGCCTCTTACTTTTTGCCCCATGTCCATGGGAACTGCCTTCACATAAACACTTTTCCCCTTGCTTTACTGGGAGACATCGTTCACTGCTGAAGTTCTGCCTTCACTGAGAAGACACCCTTAAATCCATGCTTCTGCTGAGTGATGATTCTGTGTTATTTGCCATCCTGTGGCTTTGGCGGCTGCTGCTCTGCTCTGATGATCCATCACCTTCCCCTCAACTCCTTCACTTCACCTAGCACTAACCTTGTTCCTTGGGGCTTGATACTCGGTAGGTCTTCTAGGAACAGTTTTGAAGACATTCATGCAAAGCCTCATAAACTAAGAGAATGCAAACACAGAATGCATTTTGCGCCATTTTTCTCTGATTAAAGATGCCCGTTGAGTCACGAAACCCTCTGCCATGCCCCTCCAAAGATGGCTCCATTCTTACATATTCTTTGAGAAGGAATCCAAGTGCCAACCTTTCTAGTGTCCTGACACTCCTAGATAGTCTGATGTCTTCATTTTCTGTGTCTGGTGAGGCTTGTGTGAGCCCCAACTATGTCCCTATCTGTTTGTAGTGCTACTACTGCACAAGAGCCAGTGTCCTAAGAATGAGGGGACATACTTGTCCAGATGGAAGACGTGCTAAATGACATACATTGCAAAAATATATTTATTAATGCCTGGAGCTCTGGTTTCATTGTTACTTTCTTTAGGTAATTTGGTGAAACAATTTCAGAGTCACTACAATAGAAGGACACAGCAAGGCGGCTTTCCAAACGAAAGGGCAAGAAGACCTGGAGTTGTCCCCTGACTCATACCCTGCCTCCCACATTTAGTGACATTTCAGATTGCATAACCATCCCAAGCAATTAGAGCCATAAATGACTAAACACCGTGACTCTGTCACATCTTTGACCTGCCTACTGAGTTAAATACTTTACCCTATAAGTTGAGTTGCCTTAGGGAGACCTGGATCTGCCTGTGCTATGGTGAGGGACAAATTGTTTCAGCCAAGACTCGACCAAGGGGGCTAAAGAGGTTTTTCACTGTGCCTCTAAGCAGATCTGCACAGAGGGAGGGCCAAGGCAAAAACATCAACTCACAGGAGGGATCTTGCTGCCGAACCAGCTGGCTCTGCTCACCTGAGTCTGTCTGCAGCTCTCCTCTCAGCAGGTTCACAGTCTCTGCAAATTATTAGTATCCTGGGAGCACTGGTCCCTTCTGATCATACCTGAAACCGTTTCCAGAGTGCAGGGTATCCCAAACCATCCCAAGATTGTTAAGCGGACTGCCTTCTCCCATCCTGATAACAAATACAGGCTTGATTACTACCTCAAGTCTACCCATGAAAAAAAAAGTAAGACACAAATGGTTTCATCAGTTAGTGTAAGGCTGCAGGCGGGCTAGAATCTGTAGCTCATGGTCTACATGAGACCCACACCCTAATCAAGATTGGGGCTCTTGAGAGAGAGAAGAAAACCACTCCCCATCCTAACACATGATTTTAATGAAATAAAATCTAATCTTCATCACAATGGACTCTTCCCAAGGTTTGCTTTCCCATGGGACTTTGATGGTGGCAATCATTTTTCCCAGGATTTGTTCCCTAAAAAGGACTTACTGGTATTCTAGCTTATATATTTCAACATACAGTCCCAAAGAAATAGATAGCACTATACATAAAGTCACAACCAAACTGCCCCCAAAGCAAGGGATTCTAGTTCTCAAATGTCACACAGCTGCCAGGCCTCTTTTTGCTTTCTTCCTGGTGTTGGAGCACAAACTGAAAGCCTCATGCATGCAAATCAAACCCTCAGCCAACTGCTCTGTATCACAAGATCTCATTTTCCATATCAAAGAATGATAGCAGACTAACTGTGCCATGATATTTAGGGTTAATGCGGCTAAAACTTTCCACTTGGTTGATTAATTCAGCTAAGTTAGGTGTACATAATTCTAACTGGGTTAGTTGATGCCTGTCAATCTTGTCTTACTATTTTTCACTGAATTCCCCATTCTTAGTCAATTTTCTCAATGCACAGTTTCTTGTCCTCGATCCACTTTCCCCTACCTACCTGAATTCCTGGGACTGACCAGGAAAATTTTAACACGTGTAAGAAAAGCAAACATTGCTGTCTAGCATACCTCATAGAGCCCTTGCACATTACCAGGATCCCCGTCTTATTTTCAGTGTTTGCACATTAATTCTTTACGGCTTTTGTTGGATCATACTTTGAAAGGAAGCAAAGAATGCAAAGGAGGTTGTTCTGATCAGCAGCAAGTCAAGCACCCAACGAAGGCCTCTGTTTGAGCTGCAGCTGCGTCTACTACGGTAGCAGCTATTCACAAGACAAGAAAGCAAGCCAAACACAGCTCTGCGTAGCTTAAGAACTCACGAAGCCGTCAGAAATTGAAACAGAAGCCACAGAGAATCCTTCATGGAGGCCTACTATGATGACGTTTCAAAAATTCCAACCCGTCTGAGTCAAGGACGGACGGGCTGGATGGATTCTAAAGAGCTCTTGACTTCTGCTTTCCAGCTCACGAGGCTGGTATGGAAGCTTGGCAAATGACTCAACATGCACTTAACGGAAAGTAGATTGCAAGCAGAGTTAATGTATTACCTTACCATGGCACTGGCCAGTGAACGTGGCAATGTTGCATAACACACCGGAATGCTGATCACCTTAATGCTACTCGTGAACAGACTGCTAGAAGCAATCCATCTCTCTCTTGGTACGTATCCAAAACACAAGGCAAGATTATAAAATCGTTTCTATAAAAACGGCTCCAAAGTGCCCATAGCAAACACATTATATCTATTTTAAAGGTGGAAGGATATTTTCATTAGATAGGCTTATAAGACAGCACCATAAACACACAAGGTTTTGACTTAAAACAATAGAAAAGCAACAATAAAATTCCTATTGGAGCACTTTTAGGTCAACCAAAGTAAATAAGCCTTGGAAGGCCAAGTTGCCAAATTAAATTCGCCAAGCAAAGCTGGATCCTTCAATGTTTTTTAGTAACACAAGGAAACACGTGATAAGACCTGAACTTCATGCAGGTGTAGTTCAACAACGGTGTCTACTTAATGTTAACAGCAACACTGGGAACTAAAAGGTTGCTGTACTAAGAAATGTTTAACATCCAGCTCTCTGATTTACAAACCATGTGCTGATCCACACACACTCTCTTCAAGACCAAGTTCAATCCACCACTGTGTTGACACTGATTGTGGGGTTAGCATGAGATATGAAATGGACCGTGGAAACTTATCTGAGACTGTCCCATCATGGTGCTGGGCACTGAGGTGCACTAAAGTGTAGATTCTATGAAATCCTCTAGCTATTGTCTGTTTTCTTTTGTAGGGACCACTGAGCTCCAAAAGTCATCATTTTTCACTTTCAGGATGTGTTGATTGAATAGGAAATCTTTAAGCTTTCTTCTAGTTCAGTTCTTTCAATACTTAAATGATTTTCTTAATTGGAAAGGAGCCTGAGTCGGATAGCAGAATCAAAGAAAAATTTCTGCTTGGTTTATGTTTATCTGAAGTCTATGGAAGACCAAGGATGGCCCCAAACACCAAGCATGATCCAGATTTCAATATGGCTTATTTTATAAAACTTAAGTATGGCTCTCAAAAACCTACCAAATGATTTTGTATTAATGACAACGCAAACAGAAAACATTCTGAGACAACAGATGGAAGCACACTATGGTGACTTTGTAATACCTGCTTCAGATTTTCTTGTGACTTTTTGAAATGGACAGCATCAAAGGTATTGTTATCTCTGAAGTACAGAAGACGAAATGATTCATGTACTTTACAAAAATTTCCTTATAGCCAGGCTTGGTGGTACGGTCCTGCAATCCCAGCTACTCAGAAGGCTAACACAGGGTGATCATGAGATCAAAGCCTTCCAGGGCCACAGCATGAATTTAAGGACATCTTGAGCAACCTAGATCCAGGCCCCATCTCAAAATACAAACTTAAAAGAGGGTCACTCATGTCACTCAATTGGAGGGCACTTGCCTAGATACAGGGCAGGGCATGGGAAATGAACTTCATGCTAAATGCTTCTGTCTAAGAAATCCCTTGGACAGTGACAAATTAACAATATCATTGCAAAGGAATGTGACAAGTGTCAAATAAAAGAAATAATAAGTGTTGCCTTTTCCATATTTCAGGACTACAATATAAATAATGAAGAGAACATCAGCTCTGTGAACCCTCCCCCAAGAAAGGAGTGGAAGAGGTAGGTGCATCATTGTATAGGTTGCTCAAGATGTCCTTCAATCCATGCTGTAGCCCTGGAAGGCTTTGATCTCTTGATCATCCTGTATTAGCCTTCGTCAGGTGCTCAGACCAATTCACCATTGTCTGATTACAGCAGCTCCTAAATGAACCAGGAGTACTTAGGTCGTTTCATCCTTCTGTATGATGATGTGCTACAAGCCAGTGGGAGACCAACTCCACGAGGAAGGGCAGATATTGGGTCTTGTATGCACTAGTCTGCTCTTGGCCACACCATCTCAAGACTTTTGCCACAGCAAGGCACCTTATTCTAGAATGAGGCATCACCAGGGATGGGATAAGGGAGGTTGTCACAGCCCAAGTATTCTGCTGTTGGAGGTCAAATGAGCTGGACTTCAGCAACAGATTTGCAGAAACTAGATTTATGGAGAAGATGAACATTTCACAGAGTTATGACTCAAATAATGGTGTCCCCTAAGTCACCAAAGACCAAGTCTGAGAGAAACAAGAGCAGTTAGAATTTAGAAAGGACTCTACAATGCACTCAACGTTCATTGTGACTACTGCACTGCATTTGATCTTTGCAGAGGCTGACGGAGGAAAAGTGCTCTAGGAACCAGAGACCAGAAAGAATAGTGTAGCAGCCTTACTACAGCCTGGTGTTGTTGACTGCCTTTGCTTGGTTGCCATGAATGAAGGATTTTCAATTGTTCTAGCACCCATCCATGCCTTCATTTTCCCCAATCCCCATCAAGAACGAACAGTGTGGTTCAATCGCCATTCTTCGTTTCCTTTCAGCAACTTGATACCAAAGACCTTAACCAAGAATGGCGGTGGCTGGATTTGAGTGAAATCACCAAGTAATATTTTTAAACAAATCATGGACAAGGGTGCACAACCAATCTAGTGGGCTATTGGCCACACATTCCTATCTGTGTATAGCTTGTTTATTGCTATGTTAGGGCATGCAACCTATTATAAATGAAGTTAGCAGTAAAGGAGAACTAAAATTGTACCTGATAGAGTGGCTGTGTTAGACCTGTCAGCACTGACTAACGTCAGTGCGTGTTTTGTTCTGTCTTAGCATTCCACTTCACTGGTTCAGTAAGTGGGCTCAGGCATGCTTTAGGACACAGATCCCGGTGGCTATAATTCTGCCAGGTTGCTCTTGTAATCAGGCAGAAAAGTCCTCTGCAGATTCAATGTTTCTTTATGAGGCAGCTTTACAACAGAATTTGTTCAGACAGATCACGTTCTGTGAGTTATAACCCAGGGACCAGTGGAGGGACTTACCTCTGAATTGAGCATCCTTTGACCTGACCTGGTATTATTTTTATAGACGCCCCAGCTGGTCTTAGATTTAATACACACTCCATTTATTTAGGTGCCATTCCATCAAACAAGGAGGACATGTGTGCATTCAGATTTTCGATGAACAAGAAAAATACTAGCAGATATATTTTTTTTATCTAGAAACCAAAATGTTCTCAAGGTACTTCTAAAACATGCCCTTTGACTTTTAGATGCAAACATAGGAGTCAAATTTGAAGAACAAAGAATCTTCAGCCAACAGAAGGGTCAAGCAAGCATCCTTTATAGCTACTGCTGGCAGGGCTGTTTGCACAGCAGGTTTTGTGGTGAGAACAGAGAGGAATGTGGAGTCCAGGGGACACCTTTGGCTAAACTTCACAAACCGCATTAATGATTTATTATCGCATATGTACAGCAAGCTCTTTCTATGAGAGGGGGAAAGGAAAACTAACTTGGGCGTTTTAGCATTTGGAAGAAAAAAAAAAGACGCAGTCATTGAGAAATCTTGCACAACTCGAAGGACATATTGAACACCTAATTTCTTCAAAACTACTGTCTTCTATTATTAAATGTCTTCAAAATCAAATATTGTAAAATACACACATGAAATTATGTGGAATGGTTAGCCGTATACAATAGGAAATAAACGATAGATCATACTTTAGTGTGATCTGAATAATTTACCCTAGCTTTGGCCCTAGACAATTTGTTGAAAATATTTCCTTGTTTTATGAATGAAATGCAAACACTGGGGGGAAAGAGCCTTGGAAGCATATGACCCCACATAAAATAAATAAGACCCTGGTCATTCATACTTTTCTTTCTGCCTGTTCTGTTTCTGTTGGACAACTTTAACAATGAGAAATTGTTCCTGGAGCTGCTGTTTTACACGCAGAGCAACCCAGTTCTAACCAAAACTGCTGTCACAAGTCATTTTCCTGCAGAAGAAGTGGCTTTGGTGGATACAGCCTGCTTTGCCATCATCCTGTAACAAGGCTCCCGCTGTAAGGCGGAGCAGTTGAGGTCTGGAGTAAACGCAGGGCAGCTGGCTCCACAGCTGTGCAAACTGTAATTCCGTGGTGTGAGTGGGAGGTGATGAACAGCCCCAGACTTCCGCGCATCCACGGGGGGACATTTAAGTCTCTCTCCCTCTCAGAAATAAAGGTTTTTGCCTTGAAGCTTCTGTGTATGCTTTTGTGCGGCTAAAGCAAATAATTAGGGTGTTTAGTTGGGAGAAAAGAGAGGGTGAAGGAAGGGGAGGAGGTCATGAGAGAAGAATACCATCTGGTTATTTGGTTGTCTTGTGCCCAGTTAGGTCAATGCCCCTGTGGGAAATAGGTGCTTCGGGGTCAAAACAACAGGTTTGTTCTTGAACACCAATTGCACATGGGAGGCTGAAATGAGGCCAGGACAGGGAGGAGAGGTTAGAAGAACTTTGAAACTCAAAAGCACTTGTAAAAATCAAATATTTTGTCTTATAGAGAGGAGATTCTATGGAGACTACAGACTGCACAGGAAGAATTGATAAAGACCTAAATATGAGTGAGGGTTTAGCAAAGGCAACACCTGATGGGAATTAGTTTAATTTTCAGTTTTTATTCCTGTGTCTTACTTTGCCATAGGTAGAGAGTGAAAGCTGTCCCAGTCACCCAGACCACACATGCTTGGGTTTGTCATCTAACATTTCACTATGGAAAAGCATCCTTCACTCTTGGCTCTTAAAGGGACGGAGACAACTAGGCAGAGCATAACCTGCATATTGTAGGTTCAGAATGTGGTGCAGCTCGTATGTGGGGACTTAAGCTTTGGGAGACAGCAGTTCTGTAAAACATCGCAGGACTCCATGTCCATCAAAGAAGAGAGAACGCTCCCCTGAAGTACCCATTGGTAAGAAGTTATAAAGTGCTATGCTTTTCAGAAGATCTCTCTCTCTCTCTCTCTCTCCCTCTCTCCCTCTCCCTCTCCCTCTCCCTCTCTCCCTCTCTCCCTCTCTCCCTCTCTCCCTCTCTCCCTCTCTCTCCTCTCACCCCCACCCCTACCGTGTGTGTCTCTGTGTGGAGAGGTCAGAGGATAACCTCAGGTGCCAGTCCTTGCCTTCCACATGGTCTATTCCAACTGTATACTCAGGCTTAGTTGCCCTAGTTGCCCATGAACTTCTCAGGGACTCCTATCTCTGCTTCCAATCTTAGTGCTGATGTGTGTCTGGGGATTTGAACTTAGGTACTCATGCTTCTGAGGTAAGTGCTTTACCCACTGCTCCATCTTCCCAGTCTGGATGTTGTGCTTTTAGATCCTAGCCTATCAATCTTGAAAGTTTCCTCCTTCCTTTTCTCTTTTATTTGGCCTGTATTTCTCTAGGTTTTCCTTTTAATTTCCTCTTTTATTTGGGGTATGATATGGGGAGAAAATTTTACACAGATCAGGCTGTCCTTGACATTGTCGTGTAGGTGAGGATGACTATGAACTTTTGATCCTCCTGCCTCCACCTTTCCAGGGTTGGGATTTTAGGTATGCACCGCCACTCCCATTTTATGTGGTGCTAAGGATGGAATCCAGGCATCCGGGAATGCTCAGCGGTCATTCTACAGAGTGAGCTCTAGCCACAGCTCTCTTTACGCTCAGTGAGTCTGCCAAAGGGCCGTTGGAATCTTTAGAAGATTTTCTTCTCACTCACGTGTGATCACTAATGAAATATACTGCAAAGTTGATCATCTATCCTTCATCACTATTTCTCATGCAGATATTCCTAATATTCTGAACCCAGGCTGGCTTTATATCTCACTGTGGGCACAGGGGAGGAGGGATAGGATAGAACTGGACAGAAAGCATCAGAATATACTCATCAGTTATAAGTATATGTATAGGTCCAGTGAGGTGGGATGAAGTACATTTCTTCCCTCGAGTCTCAGCTACAGATGGTTTAGGATACATTCCTGTCCCCATTTCTTTGTTTCCTTGAGCTACGTTCAGCTTTAAATGTATCCTCTGAAAATGGTTGGTGATGTTAGCTTATCCTTGGGGGTTAATCATGACCCTTCAGAGCATGGAGTGTGGAGATGTATAACATGATATCCGATTCTTATTTTTTGGCTGCACCGCTTCACTACGTTATAACTTCTCTATGGCTTCGTCTCAACATACACACAAGAATAATGCCAGCCTCCTAGAGTCATGGTTGGACAAAGGCCTATCAAGTCCTGGACACAGCAAAGTTAGCAAATGCTGTCTATCCAGTACATGCTCTGAGCATGGTTCTAACTACGGATTTCTATGCATAACCTTATCTGAATGAGACGCCTGTGGAGTTGCTTGTTTGATATCTCCACCTGGATGTTTTGCAGATGTTTCCTGTGTTAGCCCCTAAACTGGCTTTACTAATTCCACACTCATGTGTGACCTGGTCATGTATGACCTGATCACATTCCTTCTGGAATCTCCTCTCACATTTACCCTTCCCTCATTCGGTCCTCTACAGCTACACCGGGCTCCTTTATATGCCCAGAATATCCTCACCTGAGGTCTTGGGGACAGCAGGTGGATTTTTTTATTTCAAGTTTTTGCAGAGTAGAGTCACTTAATCGATAAAATCATAAAAATATCCAGAATTTCAAAATATCTAAAATCCAAAACACTTCTGATTCTAAGCACTGGACAAGGGACATGGCGCTGTATATTATTGTCCAGAATCTGCTTTAGAACCTACAATTCAAGGGAGTAAGATGCTATTTCTTTTTATCACTCAGGCTTAGCAGTGTCTGAAAAGGCCCCAATACATAGTTAAGTGCTCAGTTCATATTCTTAATGGAATGAATATCACTAAGTCAGTATTTCTTCCCTTGAATAAAGGGCCCAGCTGGCATGTGGAAGAAATGTATGACTAATAGAGACTAATAAAGCTCTTCCTGTACTTTTGATTAAACCATAATTTTAATATTAAACCAACATGTAATTTGGTTGGTTTTTAATTCAGCAATAATGGGGCTTTGTTCAGAATACTTCACACACACACACACACACACACACACACACACACACACACACACTCATGCACACACACCCCTCATGCCTATAGTCACGGCCCAGATACTGTACCATCAGAGATTCTTCTGACAATTAGTAGTTTGGGGTACATAAGTGGGGCAGGAAAAGAGTGATAGAAAACTTAAAAGCTTTTACACAGCCCCTTCATTCACATGCATTAATTTTACATAACCCCATGGACCTTAAGGTGGTACTAACGAGAGGTGATCCCTGTTGTCTTTTGGAAACTCATGCAGGAAGTTGTACAAATCTACCATTATTGGATAAGACTATAAAACGATTTTCATGTTTCATACATCTAGCCTTTGTTATGTTAAAGGCTTATAAATTTAAAAATTCCAAACATCAACATGGTCCTCTTCCCCTCTAGAAGTCATATCCACTTTTCTAAGTGGCTGGGAATGTGATGAAATGAACTGTGAAGATACAAGATTCTCCTTTGTCTCACTCTCTGAACAGTACCTGGTACTAGTAATCTCCCTCAGGCTTTGCAATAGTCACACACACGCTGGCTGTGCTGGATGTTTCTCTCTTTACTTCCTTATCTTGAGGAACGAAAATGTTAGCTTTACAAATTATCTTTGGTTACCACTTAAAATTTAAGTATCCTATATTAGAACCATTTCATTCATACAGCAATCAGTGATCAAGATTACGTAGAGAAAGAGTAGCTCTACAAGTCACTTTGAAAAATGGTTTGCTTTAATAATGATAGGTATCTGTGAAAAGGTATTGATATGCAACTTCTGTATGTCTCATAATCCATAGCTCATTTGTTTCTGACAGCCCATGTGTCAAGGGAGAAAAGAAAGATGCTTTTGTAGTTCACGGCCAGGAAAGTGCCTAGAAGGATCACTCCCTATGGGTTTCAAAGCTTTATATTGAAGTTGTGGCTGCCATGTGGCCTTTCTGTATATAGACTTACCTGCCCTAGTTATCTACGAAGATAAAGGGAAACACACATCTTGTATAGTGTTTAATTTTAATTGTGGAGAAGGTGTTAAAAGTCTTGGATCTAGATGACCCCATCCACTCTTAAGATAGCCAAACCAAGCCACTTATGACTCTTTTTATCCTGTGGACTTGAAAGAGTAGAACAGACCAGTGGAAACCAGAAATCTCTATTCTTTCAGTAGGATCAGGAACAAAAGCAGAGCCTGGTTTTATAAGGAATATAAGCCAAGATTGACCACGCTACTCATTTAAAATATCCAGAAACAGCAAGCCATGCTGACGTGTGGGTGAAGAGCTGTACCTCTCAGGCTGGAGAGAAAGAGACCGTGCTGCATCAGCATGCAGACCTGAGCTCAGATTAGTCCCCAGATAAGAACCATGGTTGTACATTTACCTATAACACCAATGCTAAGGTTGGGGGCGGGGTGGAGGCAGCAGGGTAATCTTGGAGCTGGGTGACTACAAGCCTAACTCCGCTAGTCCTGCCTCAAAGGACTAAGGAGGAGACCGACAATCAGGTCACCCAATGTCCTCTGGCCTCTTCACATGTACCTGCACATGTACATGCATATGAGTAACACACACGTGCACACACACACACAAACACACACACACACACACACACACACACACACACATACAGAGAGAGAGAGAGAGAGAGAGAGAGAGAGAGAGAGAGAGAGAGGGAGAGCGAGCATCTCTTCTTATGTGCCATATATTATTTGGGGAGGAGGGTTCAGACAATCTAAAATTAATTAATTAATCTAAATTAATTAATCCCAAGCAAGCTGGAGTTTTGTATTGACTCCTCTTTAAGGTACTTTATACATGCTTTAATTCTTTTCCGTCCCATTACTCTTTCATTCCCTTCAGTGCATAATTATATAGAACTCCAGTTTTAGCATCACCTATGAACAGAATATATCCTATAATATACAGATAAGTGGAGGGCATAGGTAAGGTTCCTGCCTCTTCAATGCAGTGAGTGAGTGATTTCATGAGGCAAGAAGATAGATTCTATAAAGCTAAATGGTAGTGATGTTCATTACTGCTAATAGCAGAGTGAACATCCTCCCCTGTTACAAATGTTCTTTTAACACATTTAAATTACTTAGGGAAAATATGAAACCCACTCCCACTGTTTTAAAAAGACCTGGTGTCTAGATATTCTACAATGACTACACTATCTTCAATTCTTTTTAGTATTGATATTATCTTCAGGAAACATCCGTCAAACAATACTTATAACTTTCAAATGTTGACTAATGGCTTAAAACTCCAAAATGGGGCTATTTTGGTCAAATAAAAGACATGGGTTCAGAAAATTTCTCTTCTCTCTTTCAGTCTAGATATGAATAAAGTTAACATTTCTATGGAGTGGTAAAAATCCATATTTTAATATTGCAGTTTAAATGTCACGGAACTGTATTTGAAGAAGTGTATCCTACACCTAACCTGTGGACTTGTTTCAGGATGAGGTTATTAAGTTCTGTCAGGGCCAGGGTAGAGTTGAAAGAAAGCTGAAGTGCTTGATGAGTTTTCAAACTGTCCAGCCCACTTTAATCCAGCAACAGAGTGGGCTAGTGCTCAGGTTTGTTCTCAAGATAATTCATGAACAAGCAAAATGAATATATAGGTAGGTATCTCCTTCGAGCATGGCAAAATGTGTAAAATATTAAAGATAGACCTATACCCGATGAGGGGACTTGGGGAAGCAAATACTTAACAGAAGTATTTAAGAGAGTGAGAAATTATGCAACGATAGCAGAGAGTAACTGTATGTTTGGGAGAAGAAGGAAAAGGCCAGAGGTACTTCTCTGGTTAGTTGTTTATACATTGCTGTTAAGAGGCAAACAAAATTCTTGCTATGCCCAGATTATACAATGTATTGGGAGTGCACAGGCTCCTCTGTTCAGCAGCCCCGATAACGACACTAATAGCTTAATTACAGCTTAGTGCTTAAGGAGATAAACAAGGCTGTTTGCTTTTTCTCTTCCTTTAAATCAGGGGTTACAATTACTTTTAAATGCGGTGGAAAGGCACATCTGTGTGTGCATCTACTTTGTTAAGAAAGCAACTAGAAACCAGCTGGAAAGTAAAGAAAGCCCCAGGAGTGAGCAGGCAGCCTAAAATTAGAGAGATGGGGGAGGAGGGAAACGTCCCATTTGAGCTTGCAGCAGTAGACATGAGAGAGGTGCCCAGTAAACAGGCAGCAGTGGCAGTGTGTGTCAGGAATTGAAAAGGTTTTTTGGAGTACAGGCCTTCCACATTTTTTTCCCTGTGATTTCATCCCAGAAACCACAGGGATACTCCTCTTTCTGTTGGTCCTCTAGCAGTCATGCCTTTGCCTCCCTGCTTTTTGCTTCAGCACCAAGAAGAGAGGACAGCTCCTCAACCCTTTCCACAGCTGTGGTGCCCACCTCCTTCAGCATTTCTCTAAATGGTGTTTGTCTTGTCACTGCTCCTTTAGGGGTGCATTAAGGAAGACACAGGAGGGAGTGGGTCCACGTCTGGATTGTTTATTTCCTGATGAAACGAAGACACGTCCTGTCTGGACCAATCTTTAGTTGGACCCCAGGGTAATTTAAGCAGAATAAAAGATTAAGTCATTGGTTTGAACCTGTGGTTCAATGTAATTAAGTAGTAGCTGAAACTCGATACCCTTCTTCAGTGCTCTATTTTATTACTTCGGTATAACCCTACTAGGGAGGTAAACAATCTCCACCAACTATACTTTATTTTTCTTTCCTATTAAATTGAAGATGACCAACACAACTCCTAAGATCGTTAGCTTGGGAGAACAATGCTAGTCCTAAAGAAAGCACTTCCCAGTTCTTTGGAAGACCTCTCAGAAACAAGTTCTGGACAAGGAAGATGCGAGCAGGGATTCCCAGAGGAGTACCAGGACTATTGCAGCATGCAAACCTCAACCAAAGTTCCATAGAGAAGGTCTCCTCGCCCCTCCAATTCCAAAGCCAAAGGCGACCACTGAAGAAGTTACCATATAACACATCCTTTAAAAAGTCAAATCCCCGAGACGAGAACATACTTGGTTACTCTGGCCCAGTCAACTCCCCCCCCCCTTTTTTTTTTGAGTCATAAAAAAGTTGCTTGCTCAGCGACTCTTTTTCTCTAGGCAACAATCTTGTGCCTAAACCCTCCTCCACATGACATCACATACATATTCTTTGCTTCTTTGTACACACCCACACGCCCATGCAGACACAGACACACACCAATTCAGTTCTTAAGTTTAAAAGGGGGTCGTTTAAAAATAAGTTTTTTAAAACTTATTTTGAAATGGAGTTGTAAGAGAGATGAAGCTCTGTCTTTCTGCCTGGAGAAGGCAGCGTGAGAGGAAGGAAGACAGGTAGGGCTGAGGGGTGGGAGAGCCATCCAGAAGAAGTGTTCTGTCAAGTTAGTGGGGAACAACTTCTTCAGAGCGCAACTCTGCTGTGAGTTTGGACAGCGGTGGAGAAAGACAGACTGGTGTTATTCATTAGGTGTCCCAGGGCACACACTTGCAGCATAGTAACTTCGAATCTTTCTGTCCCCTTCATTTACCCTTCCCCTAACTCCCTTCTTTCTCCCCTTTCCCCTCCTCCCTTCCCCATCTTCCCTGAGTCCTCTCCTTTCTTCCCTCCTTCTACCCCACTCAGCCTTTTCACTTAATTCTATCTGGGCCACTTGAAACGCATGGAATCACTCAACTGCATGCGGAGGACCATGCTTTCATTTTGACCACCAACGTGGCTTTCCAACCACTGTTTCCAGATCAGTCCTGCCTCCTCCCCGCATCAGCGTGGTGGCACCCTCCAGACAAAACCACCGGCGTTTGAATGTCACCAACAAGTTCCACCCTGTAGTAGCCCCACCGGCGACAGCCTCACCCAAGAAGCCCTGTCATTCCCTCCGCCCACAGCCGCGCGGCATCCCTACTCCGCTGGGTGATTTTTGGGGTCATTGTTACCACTGACACTTTTCTTCCTGGAAGGGGAAAGCCCGCGTGGGTGTCACTGGTTGTGTGTAAGGCTCTACGCGCTACCCTCCCCCATCTCTGCAATACACACTCTCACACACGCCCTCCCCACGCGGGCGACACAAAGGGAGCCAGTGTGAGAGCAGGGCGCTTGCAGGGTAGAAGGGCGCAGGGAGGGGGCACCAGGGAGGGGCGGGGGCTGATCCGGCCCAGGGGAAGGGAAGGAAGGAAGCAGGTGCCCGACACTCAGATGAAGGCGAGGGGTGTCCTTACCTGCCCCCAGGTTAAAGGAGATCCTGGCCTCTGCGAGATATGGCGTGTCGCTCTTGGAGCGGACTCTTCTGATGGGCCGCCGGTCTATGTCATCCTCCGAAGAAGCCGCCATTAATGTGGGAGGCAGGAGCAGGGTCGCCCGGCGAGCTGAGAGGAGAAGGAGATGGAGAGAGGGGGAGGGAGAGAGGCGGAAAGGGGAGGAGGGGGAAAGGAGGAGGCTCACACATAGAAAGGGGGAGGGGGGGGAAGAGGAGAGGGGAAGGGGGGAGGGAGGGAGGGGGAGAGAGGGAAAGGGGAAAAGAGGAAGAGAAAGAAAGAGAGAAAGAGAGCAGAGAAAAGGGTGAAAGGAGAGAAAGAAAACCCGTTAAGGATTGGTGGACTGGAACAAGATCAGGTTAGCCCTAGTCTGTGCCCAGGGCTCCCCCTAACTCCTCTCCCAGCGCTGGGCCAAGGGGTCAGCGCTCTTGGCCAATACCACGCCTCCTGCCGCAGCCTTGTTTCAGCCGCTGGCACAGATGGGCTTATGCGAATAGGAAGACTCCAAAGCCAAGATGCCCAGTCAGCACTGTGCCCTCTCCCGCCAAATATGCTTCCTCGCCTTTCATGCGCAGGCGAATACAGTCTCCAGGATCCCAGGGGACTCTCTAGCCTGAGGCTGCTGCAGGACCACAGAGCCCAGCTTTTATGCATCCAGCTGCTACTCCTAGAGCCCCTCACTTTTGCCCCTTGGCCTTGGGGGCAGGGCACCTACCATTTCCAGGACAAGCCCCCTGTTCTATCTGTCCCAAACAGAAGTCCAAATAAAGTTCGAAACAGATCTTTGAAGCTCTCTTATCTGCCCCTTACAAATTAGAGGTGAGATGTGGAGGAAGAGTGTAAGTCGAGTTTGGTAGGGTGGGTTTTATAATTGATATTTTCAATGTAGACTGGGCTTATTCACAGAACCAAAGGTCCTCTTCTACACCCACTAAGTTATAGAATGTGGTTTTCTCTACATAGTGCCTACTTATGTGAACCGTTAACTTTTTCTGTCAGTCACATCTAATACAAACAATGATGTGTGCACCAGACTTTCTTCAGCAGCTCCGAACCATTATTCCTGAAGGAGAGGTGGCGATCAAAGGGCCTTGGATCCCTTTGAACATTTTGTACTGTCTGACTGTAACACTCTACAAAACACAGCGAAAGAACCAGAAGGCTTTCCAGGGGCGTGATCAGCACCCGTTTGATGCTACCTCTGAACCTATTGATGAGCTAATTCCTTTATGTTTGTCTTCCTGAATCTTCTGACACCATCTTTTTTTTTTTCCTACCCTGGTGTCACTACCCTCCTGTGTGATAAGTGCCCACCTCCCAGTAGGTGGGCAACCTGAACTCCTTGGTACAAAGACCAGCTCAGTGTGGCTTCATGCCCTTTGGTCTCCCAGCCCAGGCTCTGCGAGGCTCTTCTCATTACTGCAGAGATCATTCCTTCTCACATCCACTCCACTCTGGGACCACCAGTCTCTCCCCACAGGTCTCCTGCCTTCCCATATTCGTTGTTACTTTTGGCCTGGTTCTTCCTCTGCTTCCTTCAGAGTCTCTGTGACTCTGTTCTTTCTCTGGAACTCTTGGCACCCCCAGAATTCCCATTTTTCTTACCTATTCCCTATCTCTCATTCCACCTACTGCTTTCTGACTTCGTCTCTCTACCAAGGTCACTTTAAAAGGCTGCCAATGTCTTTCTAACAGTTAAGTCTATTCTTTTCTTTTCTCATTGAAATATTTCATAATCTATCTTCTTTGAACTTATCTATTCCTTTGCTCTTCCACTGAACCACATTCCTTACTACTTGATTTCTGTCAGCCAGTTCTCTACAAATTAGTCTGAAATTGTTTATCCTGGCATTCAGTGCCTGCCCTCCCCCAACCCCAAGCCTAGCCTCAACCTGTCCTTGTACCTTTCTCTCCCACTGTTTCCTTGAAGGCTACTTGGATCGCTTGCATTTGAATTGTTTTGGATATATCTGCAACCTGTGTTAATGTGCTTCACTACAAATTTCTTCAAAGTTTTCATGTATTCCTAAGAATGTGTTTCTGTTACAAACCCACTGCTCTAGTTTGCATCCTATTGCTGTAATAAAACACCAACCAAAAAATAACTCAAAAAGATGACAAGATTTATTTGACTTACGGGTTATAGTATGCTATTCTATCATCAAGAGAAACCAAGGCAGGGACCAGGAGGCAGGAATTGAAGCAGGGACCATGGAGGAATGTTGTGCATTGGCTTGCTTCCAAGCTCACATTCAGTTACTTTACCAAGACTGCATGACCAGAGATTGTACCATCCATTGTAGGCCAAGACTTTCTTCACCAATTAGCATTCAAGAAAGTGCCCCATGAGTTGATCTAACGGAGGCAATTCTTCACCGAAGTTCCTTCTTCCTATGTGCCCTCTAGTTTGTGCCAAGTGGATAAAAACTAATTAGCAGCCCTAGCACTTGGTAAGTGCTCAAAAGATATTTCTCAATAAAAGAAGGATAAGAAGGAGGGAGAAAGAAAAAAGACAAAATGAATGAAGGAGCATTAAGTAACTAATGAGTGTGTCAGTTGGGAATCAAGTCAATGTCCCCCTGAGTTTGGATGCTACACCTTCAGTGAGTACAGTGTTGACTGAATGTTGTTTCCAGAATTCATCATGGACAACAAAAGCCTAGAATGTTCAAGATTATATAGCATATTTGCATGTCCTCCTGTAAACTTTAAGTCACCAGTGGGTTGTTACTATTCCCTTTCAATACTTTACCCAACATAGAATTGATGCAAATAGTTGACACGCTATACTGAATGGAGAATAATAACAATTACAAAAAGTCTTCCCATGTACAGTGCAGATGAAACTTCACCCCCAGCCGAATTTGAAGATGTAGTATAGATATAGGTGGCTGGTTGGTTTGCTAATTGTATATATTCAGTGTACTACACCTGTCTGTCTGTCTGTCTATCTATCTATCTATCTATCTATCTATCTATCTATCTATCTATCTATTATCTATCTACCTATCTACTCACCCTTGTATTTAAGAATTTGAAACAGAATCTTGTTATGTAGCTCAGACTGGCCCTGGACTTACACTATTGCTCCCTCTGGCTTTGAAATCTCCATTCTCCTGCCTCAGCTCTCTGCTCTAACCACAATTTAAATTCACCCTTCTATTATATTTAACTCATCATTATATCATGTACATTCTCAGTGAAACACAGCTCCTTTCAGAAGAATGGCTCTATTGCAATGGGGAAAGGTAGACAGGTCCTTAATACGAGGGTCTTAATGAAAATGGCCCCCACGGAATCACAGGGAGTGGCACTACTAGAGGTGTAACCTTGCTGGGTTAGGAAGTATGGGGCTGGGGCTGGGGCTGGGGTTGGGGTGGGCTTTGATGTTTCAGAAGCTCAGTGATCCAGGCCTGGTGGATCACTGTCACTTCCTGCTGCCTGCAGATCTAGATGTAGAATCTCAGCTATTTCTCCAGCACCGTGTCTGCCTGCGTGCCAACAAACTTCCCACCATGATGATAACGGACTAAAGCTCAATGAAATGTTTTTCTTTAGAAGAGTTGCCACGGCCATGGCATCAAATCACAATGATAAAACAGTGCGTAATCATGGCACACTGGCTTTAATTCTTAAGAAGGAACAGAAAGAAAAGAAGCCCAAGCATCTCTGAATGTTAAAGAAACCGCTTCCCTGTAAGCGAATGCAGGACCTTTTGTGTTAAATGCTTGGGATTCTCTCTCCTATGTCATTCGTGAGCCATATCTGGAGAAGAATGATAAAGTTGTTGGAAGGAGGAGTTAGTCATAGATGTCCCTGTTTCTTTAGTTCCGTGTATTGATTCTTGAGACATAAAAATACATCTGTGAAAAAAAATTCTATTTCTAAATCATTTAATACTTTAGATGATCATCAAGACCTCTGGCTGCTAATAGTTTTAGGTGTATCTTTCTTCATAGATATTCACATCATCATCATCACCACCACCACCACCATCATCATCATCATCATCATCATCATCATCATCATCATCATCATCATTATCATCATCAAAGGTCTGGTCACCTAGCCCTAGTTAGCCTGCAACTTGCTATATTTCAGGCTGGCCTTAAATTTGCAATAGCTCTCCTGCATATGCCTTACATGCTGGGATTATTAGTGCTGCTACCACACCAGGCTACATACATTTTCATGTAAGTTTACTACAGACTATTCTGTTATTCAGGTACTTTTAAAAAGATAGACCTTTTATAAAAATGGTAATAAAATACTATACCTTGATGCATACTGTTGAATTCAGTTATTATATTCTACTTATGATTGTGGTTTTTCTTGCCTTTCCTAATGTGTGTCTCCTTTGTCTTTCAACTGTTCTTTTATTCTTTCCGAGTTCCTTCTTGTATCATTTTTTTTTAGCTCTAACCATCACTTACAGAGTCAATCTCTTTTCCTGCATCCCCTCTCTTCCTATATGAAGAACTCATTGTGATATTGTAACAATTGTACTTCCAGATTCTTTATATCACATTTATAACTTCTTTTCATGAACTATTTGACTGGAATCAGAAGCATCCTGGAGTGGGACTCAAAAGTGATGGATCCCATCTGAGGACTAGTATTATCTCACTAAATAACGCTAGGAGAAGGCTGGATTTCAGTCACATCCTGTGAAAGTGTAAGGCTCAGATCACGTACAACAGGCAGAGGCCCTGCTCAGTTATCCACTCTGTAGTTATTTGATGCTGCTGTCCTGACTAGATTAACTTTTTGTTTAACCTATCACAAGCCAGAGTCATTTTGGGAAGAAGATACTTCAGTGAGAAAGTGTCTGGGTCATCAGAATGACTCATAGACAAGTCTGTAGGAAATTTTCTTGATGAATGACTGATTTGGGAGGACCAAACCCACTCTGGACAGCACCACCCCTAGCCATGTGGTCCAGCTTTGTATAAGAAGCAGGCTAAGCAACCCAGGTGGAGCCAGTCAATAAGCAGCACCCTCCATGGCCTCTTTTCAGTTCCTGCCTTCAGGCTCCTTCCCTGACTTTCCTCAGTGGACTGTGGTTTGGCGTGTATAAAGTCAAATAAATGATTTCCTGATCAAGTTGGTTTTGCTCATGGTCTTTATCCCAGCAACAGACAGGAAGTTAGAAAAGTTATTCTGGTCTTTTCCATTAAAAATTCTCAGCATCTTTTTGCCTCTCAGTCTTGAGATGTTTTTGATTATTCTTTAATTAAAAGTAATTATATTTGAGAAACAGCATGCTATCTGTTAAGTCTTGATTCGTAGTATTCCTGTGTATCTCACAGAACTGAATTCTATAGAATCTAGCCCCTGTACCATTTCTTTTTTTTTCTTTCTTTCTTTTTTCTCCATCTTTATTAAATTGGGTATTTCTTATTTAGATTACAATTGTTATTCCCTTTCCTGGTTTCCAGGCCAACATCCCCCTAACCCTCTCTCTCCCCTTCTATATGGGTGTTCCCCTCCCCATCTTCCCCCCATTACCGCCCTCCCCCAACAATCACGTTCACTGGGGGTTCAGTCTTGGCAGGACCAAGGGCTTCCCCTTCCACTGGTGATCTTACTAGGCTATTCATTGCTACCTATGAGGTTGGAGCCCAGGGTCAGTCCATGTATATAGTCTTTGGGTAGTGGCTTAGTCCTGGAAGCTCTGGTTGGTTGGCATTGTTGTTCATATGGGGGTCTCAAGCTCCTTCAGCTCTTTCAGTCCTTTCTCTGATTCCTTCAACAGGGGTCCCGTTCTCAGTTCAGTGGTTTGCTGCTGGCATTTGTCTATGTATCTGCTGTATTCTGGCTTTGTCTCTCAGGAGAGATATATATCCAGTTCCTGTCAGCCTGCACTTCTTTGCTTCATCCCTCTTATCTAGTTTGGTAGCTGTATATGTATGGGCCACATGTGGGACACACTCATATGGTTGTATGGGGACCTATGTGGATAGGAGAGTGTGCATCCAGAGAACTGATTTCAGTTGTGACTTCAACAACTACCAATACGAAATTTTTAAAAATTGCTTTTAAAAAATATGTACAATATTTACAATGTAAATAAGTACAATGTATCCTATTTTTAATAAAACCTGTCACACAGTTAAAATCTCAGAGCCTTTGTTTATATTATTTCATGAGCTGGAGCTAAAAATGGAAGTAATACACTAGGGTCTCAAAACAAATATTTTATGCATCTGTAATTTCTATAGAAGAAAATGGAGACAGGAATACAAACAAATTTAGAGTACTAGATTATTACTATGAAAATCTTTGAGGTAAGTAAAAACTTATCCTTTAGAGCATGTGCTTCTGGAACACATTAGTGACCACCCTTACGTTAGTCAGGTGGAATTTGATCTTTGTCTCTTTATGTGTTTTGTGTGTTTTGATATATAGTTTTCCCAGATATTCCAGGCTGTTATTATACTTATAATCCTCCTGCTTCTGCCTCCATGTGCTGGAATTTCAGGTGTGTACTATCATTACTGGCTTAAAATGTCGATTTTGTATATCCTCAGGCTGAACCCACTGAATTAGAGTTTAAAGGATGAGACGGAGTATCCAGATTTTTCAAAACTCTACTCAGTATTACACTAGAGGTCCTGGATAAGTAAATAATGCAAGCAACATAAATGCAAGAGGTAATTAACTTCAAAGCAAGAATAAACATTTTATTTGTCATATCTATTAGAATTGTGAATACACAGAATCCTTAAGAGTACGTAGGCTGAGACTGTTGGGGGGAGGGCGGCAATGGGGGGAGGGTGGGGAGGGGAACACCCATAAGGAAGGGGAGGGGGGAGGGGGATGTTTGCCCGGAAACCGGGAAAGGGAATAACACTCAAAATGTATATAAGAAATATTCAAGTTAATAAAAAAAAAAAAAAAAAAAAAAAAAGTACGTGAGGGCTGTCAGGAAGGAATGCATTTCACAATGTCACTGGATATGTTTGTATAAAACATCCATCTCCTATATAAAATCAGAAGATACAATTTTGGTTTTAATTGAGATTAATTAATTAATTAATTAATTAATTTGTATTTATGGGATTGAGCATGCCTGTGTCAAGGCGCACATGTACCACATGACTGTGGATGTCAGAGGAAAATCTGTATGAATTGGTTCCCTTCTTCCACCGTGTGGGTTCCTGGGATTGAACTCAAGTTGTCAGGTTTGGTAGCAAGCCCCCTTACATACTGAGCCATCTCACTGACCTGAGAATAAAAATTGTAAAGTACTGCCCATAGTGGCATTAAAATTGTCAAATAGCTATGAAGATTTTTTTAAAACAAAGATGGGCAATAATTCCCCATAAAACTCTGAAGCTTCATGGATATAAATTAGGAATACCTAAATAAAATGGAACTAATATGCTATGGTAATTTTCATGAATTTAAGAGCAAAAAATATCTACAGATCTAAAAAAAATTTCCAACTATGTTGACTCTCATCACGTCTCTGCAGGGATTCTGGATAAATAAATAAGGCAGGCAAAACAAATGTAAGGAGTAATTATTAAGGTATCAACCTTTGAAAATTGACCTATAGATCCAATGTAATTGCAAACAAATCTAAGCCTTTTTAAAGAAAATCTTACAGGTAATTCTAAAAAGCACATTGGAATGCAGAGAGACTGGTGAGCATGGCCTTGACAAATGAGAGAGAACTTGTAGATTTATAATGTAAGCCCTAAGACTTAGGAAAGCACAGAATACAAAAACAGTGTATGATGAATGGATGAATGGAAGACCTAAAAACAGACATATAGGCCAAGGGTCCTGTGATTTGGATGAGGATATCTTTGTAATATAGAAATCAATTTTTAAATAAATATTACTTTGTCATTTGACTATTTACAGAGTAGACAACCACTCTTGATCCCTTCCTCACACTAGTCACCAAATCCAATGCCACATGTCTCATGAACAAAATATGTGAAAGATAAGTAATAGAATTCCTAGATGAAAATCTCTCTCATGGGAAAGTAACTTTGTAAGCTTGGAAGAAAGTTTTAAATCAGCTTGGTAAGAAGCAATAAGCACAAAAGAACAAAGAGCCACATGGATTCATTGAAACTTAAGAACTTATATTCCTGTCAAGACATCACTGAAAATGTACCATGTATTGGAGGTACAACTAGAACACTGCTAATCAGGGAATGTTCAACCTCTTCTAGAGAAGAGGAAAAGTCTTAAATCAAATATAAGTTTTTAATCTTAGGGATACGGAGGGGTGGCGGGGGAGAGAAGAGGAAAAATTTCCAAGTGGAGAAAAGAAGGAAGGAAATGATAAAAGCAGAAGTCAATAAAGCTGAAATCAGGAGAAACAAAAGAAATTAAATAAATTAAAAATATATTCCTAAAAAAAATCAATAAAATTGATTACTTTCTGGAAAGAACAAATAAGGAGGAAAAGACTGAAGGGGTAACTCTTCAATGTTAGGGATCAGATTGGGGTTCTCACTGTGGATACGATAGCGGTTAAAAGAATAAAGGGAAGACACTGCAAATATCTTTATGCTTGTTAAATTCCTTTGGAAAGCTTTGAGAATATTTACATAAATAGAAGTAAACCTAAATTTATCCTAGAACATGTTCAATGCAGAATTACTTATGATGACCCCCAAAGTCAGAGGCAACCAAAACAACATTATCTCTTGGTACTGTTCTTGGTTTCTTGCCACAAGCAGATGGTAAGACTCCTCTGATGAAGATACCATTCACCTTGCGTGCAGGGCACAGTTAAATCAACCTCAACTGACCAGGAAACTCTCACCACGCTGGGCACCTTATGTAATGCCAGAAGGTGCCACAGACTGATGAGGGAAATATTTATCAATTATCTCCGACCTGGACCTGAATGCTACGACAGTGACCTGCCTGACAGGATAGTCCCTCTGGTGTAATAGCGGCATGATGGTTATGCAGGTAACCAACTACTTTATGACAAGCTATGAAGTCTGCTCCGTACAAGGGATTTCATGTCTGATCCTGGTCAGTAGTCCATGAGTGGAAAGACCATAGACCCAAGGGAATAACCTACTCTTGTGGTTTTGACGGGTGAGCACATTGTGAAACTGCCTTCTAGATATTTATGTTTAAATCTATAAATTTGTCTTGCTTTCATTTTTGGTCAGAAAAGCTTCTTTGTGCAGTCAGCAGTGGTTAATACAGTGACTCATAACTAGTTAAAATGTCACATGTAACTAATAATGAATGCCTGAGTGCAGATAATCATCTACGTTCACTTCCCCCATTCAAGATGAGAACATTGTGGATGTTGGGGCATAAAGAATGTATGGGTTGGCAGATGGAGAAGAGGAACAGGGAATGCTGAGTTTTGGACATTACGTATCTGTCACGTGGATCGACTCAGTGGTTGTAGATGACTTAGACTATTTTGGGAATGTTCATATTTATACTATACCAACATTTTGTATTTTTTATTGTTTATTTGACCCTTAACTTGGGGATATTATCTTAACTATCTCTGGTATCTGTACTTTTTATTTTGCTTTTAATATTTATCCATTTTATATGTATGGATGTTTTCTCTGTGTTCCATGTGTATGACTATAATTTTTATCAATTCATTTAAGAATTCTCTATACTTTTTATGTGTGAACTTAGCTTTTAATTTTTTTCTATTTTTCTCTTATTGAAAGTAGGTTTTTAGATAGATGCCTTTCATTTTTTTTAAGTACCCTGCTCTGACAACATCATAAGGTAACTGTATTGGAATGTGTGCAAGGAATAAAATAATTTCAAGCTGTTGTTGTGCCTTGGTTAAAGGTTAAAACGAAAAGAGAAAAATCACAGGAATAAGGAGTCTGGTTGATGAGACTTGCATTGATTCAAGCTGGGATAATGTGGAGACAAAGGTCTATGATATCCACTCATCAAAGTTACTACATTTAAAAGAGACATTCACAAATCCTAATGGTAAGTGAATGAGAACTGGTAAGAAATGCATGTATGCATGCATGAATGAATGAATGAATGAATGAGTGAATGAATGAATGAATGAATGAATGAGGAAAAGAAATAGCTTCTGTTCCCTTTTCTTAGTTGGATGAGGCTAAGAGCTCACTCATTAATATGGAGGTAGATGTTGTTAAAGCCATCATTTTGTAACCATTACATTACATATCAATAAATATCAGGCAAGGGGAAATAAACCAAGAAAGGACCAACAGAGATACTAAACCTAGAGGAAAGTTTGATGAAGATGAGGGTATGATTGGCTTTAAAGTTTGCTCCCTGATACTCATTCCTGTCAAGGTAGAAACTGGACAGGGTCTTGCCAAGCAATGAAAATGGTCATGTCTGGTAAAGAACAATTGGGTTTTAGGTGTCTCCACATATGGTGCTTAGAGAAAACTGCGATGTTACTTTTGGAGTATTCTAGCCTAGAAAAAGCAAGCCTGAGTCTCATCACGAGAATATGACAGATACGCCGAATTAGGGGTGGTCTGTTAAAAAAGGGAGAGAAGAGTCATGTGGTTCACAAAGGATGATGTCATAAATGGTAAGGTAAGGGTATAGAGACATTCCAGGTTCAAAAAAGCAAGAGACCTGACCATAGATGGTCAGGGCTGACCTGGACCATAACCTTAGGCTGAACTGACCTTGGTCTGGATTTCATCGTGGAGCAGAGTAGGCTTTAAGGGATGTTCCCAGTCAGCTTACATTGAAACGCAAAGAGCAGGTTAAATTAGAATGTCATGGTAACTGATGAATGAATGAGCTGTGGTTTTAAAATAACTATCTACACGCAAATTCTCATGGATGGATAGATGGGAGATCAAGAGGTGACAGATCACTTGTGGAAACAAGAAAGGCAACCAAAGAAGTCCAGGAAAAACATATTCATTCCTTTCTCTTTATGAGAAATTTCCAGAGATTAGATAGAAATGAGGGCCTACCCTTTTAAAAAATGTATGAGAAATTATCATTGTCAGGGAAGCCCCAAGTCGTGGACAAACAGTATTAATATTAAGATATTCTATTTTAGATTAATTGGAGGCCCCTGACATATTGTTGAAAATTGAGTCCTGTGTACTTTATTTAAGCAGCTTAGGAATCTGGGCCACGTGAATGAAACACACTTCACCGCTTGGCATATCTGATAAGATATAGAAATGTAAGCATTGCTAGACCTCACGATTGAAGCCAGTTCAATGTCACTATGGCAAACTATCCTGTAGAAAACATGATGTATCTGTGATGCAAATGGATGCCATTGAGTGCAACACAGCCCAGTCTATAGTAATTATTTCTACATCTTAAAACAGGCTTAACAACAAAGTACCAAGAATGTTTGTTGGGCTGGGTTTTTGTTACCACTAAGTTTAGTTTGCAGATCCTGGAACATCTTTATTTTTTTATACATAACATCCTTTTTTAGAGAACCAAAATATGCAAAAAAATGTTACTGGTGCCTTTTAATTTTTTCTCTTCAGTTTGTCATTAAAGGAGCTCTCTCTTTTATATACTCCTGACATCGGTTCCCTTTTATCCCTGGTAAATTTATGAGGGTCCATAACAGAGAATGGATGACTGCATTCATTTTACTCTTTCTGCCCATGTTCTAGATACATGATCTTTCTACAAGGCCCCACTTAAGTCTTAGTTGTTGTACAATATTAGGAGTGTGCTGTCCACCTCGGAGTCTATCGGAGTAGAAACAGATGGCCAAGAAACCCACAGTCCTGCTGCCACAAGCAGTAGAAGGCAGGTTTCCAAAAGATAGGTCCACTTCTGGACACTGAGCTATCTCTGTTTCTATCGCTAGATGGGACTAGGGACTTTGCTCTGAGTCTTCCGTAAGGTTTGAATATCTACCCTCTCTTGGATTGATGCCTACTCATAGAGGGATGCGAGACCACTATTAGCTCACCAAACACTGGCCTGACAATCCCTTCCAGGGGGCTTATGTTTCATTTTATGAAAAATTGTACCTAAATTGAAACTCTTTATCTGCATGAGACATATTAATAAGACCTGTTTGTCTTTCCGGTGGCAGGTCTTTCTTCTACTCCCCATCTTTGCGTGTCCGACTGCCTGATTTCTGGGGCTGAGATATTTTTATCCCCACTCCTACACTTCTGTACCACTAAGAAAATGAATTCTGCCCTCCTTGCTTCTCTCTGCCAACCTTATGGCCCTTCATGGTTTTCACTTTGCATGAACATCTAGAAAGATGATGGTGATATTATATTCCTTTCAGCAAACATGAAGTACTATTTAAAAGCACAGATGTGAGGTCAGCCTTCCTGAATTTGTATCCAAATTCCATACGTACAGTTCCAGGACTTCATACAAATCAGTTTCTTTGTGAATCTGTGAGGCCGACATAGCACTCAAACCTTACAGTCTCTGTGGGGATTCAAACACATAATCCTTATTAAATTGTAGCAAAAAAAAAAAATGTTCCTGATAAACCTCGACTGTATGTAAGCTGTTATTACTCGCCAGCCCAAAGCAAGGCTATAGCTAGGAAATTAAACCTTGGCCGAATTCCAAAGCTTGATAGCTATCAGACTTACTTTAAAAAAGAATCAACTCTCCAAGCTTTGATTTCCTTATATGCTAATGAGAAACAAAATGAACTCTTTCACTGGGCCTTGGGAGGATAAAACATTATGTAATAAATGTTAAAACACCTAACACAGAGCCTGACAAATGGTGGGCGGACAACAAATGTTCACTGCTTCCTTTCCTCCCAGTTTCTTAAAGTAGACACTGTGCAGAGTGGCTGGGGGCTGGCTGCTAAGCCGTGCTAGATGCAGAGAGGAAACTGTGTTTCAGGCTTTGCACATTGAATTGAGTCGGACAGAGACCCAAGCAACTTCTACTATTTAAATGTTGATCGTGCCTGGATAGAGTATATGTCACTTTCCAGGTCTCCTTCATCAGGTCAGCCAACAGCAAGCCTTATTGTTTTAATGTTGTCCTTTCTACATGGCTACTTTTAACTATAGATGGCAGTGAATGACATAATTTAAGGTCTTAAGGCTTTCAAATCCCTGACTCATGGTCAGTGTGCAGAAAGGTGACATACACTTAGCATTGGCCTTGCGCAGCAAACTGCTTGCCTTGTAAGTTTGGAAATCACTCAAAGTAAGGGCTGCTAGCTTGAGTTATTTGAGTCACTTTACAAGAAGATGATGGCATATTGAGAAAGGGACATCAGTGTCCTGTTTAGTTTCTGGTTATTTGACACAAGCCAGGGTCTCCTGGGAAGAGGGAGCCACAACTGAGAAAATGTCTTCACTAGATAGGCCTGTTAGCAAGTTGTGGGAGGAGGGCATCAGATTTTCATGATTGATTTGAGAGGGTCCGGCCCACTGTGGATGGTGCCAACCTTGGGCTGTATTAAAAAATCAAGCCATGCAAGCCGACAAGAGCAAGCCAATGAGCAGAGCTCTTCCTTAGCCTTTGCTTTACCTCCTGCCTTGAGTTCCTGTCCTGACTTCCTTTCATGGTGGATTATAAGATGTAGGGTCAAATGCACCCGTTCTTCCCCAACTCGCATTTGGCTGTAATGTTTCTCACAGCAACAAGAACTAGGACAATTAGCCTCAGCACTGGGATCCTGTGTTTTTGTCTAATTCTGCAATATCCTGCTATGTTATCTAGCTAAATACCCAGGTCTCACTCCCAACCATCTAGTCCTTAGAAATGTAAGAAACTACAAAGTTAGGAAGACTCATGCTGGCATTATAGTTGAGATATATATATATATATATATATATATATATATATATATATATATATATATTTCTAAGCTTTATTTTCATATGAATTGGGGAAATAAACTTTAGCCAGTGACACAGTGACAAATTTGTTGTTTTGAGTGAAACGTGCACGTATAGCAATGCTTGCTCCCCTTTCTTCCCCAAGGCTTAGTTATATCATCTGCAAAATGAACCAGTTGAATG